>NC_133219.1:33411389-34084514 GCF_040436345.1 Pagrus major
CCCATCGTTTCAGTCATCCTTTTCAGGACACCCCCCTCTCCTACTCTGTTAAATACCATTTCAGCACTGTTGCAATTACCATTTGCATGTTATCCAGATATATTTCCATGTAAATGGTAACTATGGCAACAGTCCCATGTAATAAACCCTTGTCATCTTAGACATCCTTAGACAAAATGTGAACTTAAGTGCACGGATTGATAGTCAAGTGTCACACTGAGAACCCTTTGCCAATAACAAGCTAAGCTCTAGACTGTGCTCCGTGACGTGACGGCATGCCGCGTGCTGCCAGAAGAAAGGCATCCAATCTGTCAATATTAAACAATATTTTGCGAGGAGCTTGTGTGCAATGAGCTCAGATTTGCACACAGATTTAATGCCTTATTTGAGCGGACAGTGTGCGCCGCTCATTTTTCACTTGGGGTTTTCTTTTACAAAGAAGAGAAATGGGGAAATTAAAGCATTTAGACAAAACATTTGTCAAAAACTGAGACAGAGATGAATTATGTATGAAAGTAGATATAAACAAAACTAAAGACTCCGGTATTCAGTTTCCTTCGTATGCATCGGGGAAGCAGCGAGGGCACAATACTGTATATGGTGAAGTCACAGTATCTGCTTATCTTACTGTCTGCTGATCGGGTATGAATCATACATCTGTTATGTATCCTGCAGGCTAGTGCATAATGCACAAGGCTTGAGACTATATCATCAACACCTACACAAAATGCTGCCATTGTGAAGCGTATAATCAGTTTTTGTTGAGACTCTCAGACATGTCTATTCATCTCTATGCGGGCTTGGCACACAGGTTGTTAGACCCTGGAGGTTAAGTGTCTTTTTTGGGTGGGGGGGGCAGCAGCTTGTCACACAAATGAGAATAACTGGCCCACCGTAAGTGAGCCTGGGTCGAAGGTGTCACTAACTCTGAGGCTAACCCCTTTCTCTTTAATCAGTAGGTGCAAAGCAAAGCGCGGGAACTTGGCCAAGGTCTTGGGGAGTTGTAGCATTTATTCACTGACAAAAAAAACTGTAGACCCGCTGCTCTGCTACGTTTCACGGCTTTAACGTTAATGCAAACTTCATACCCGCAGTCAAACGCACTCACTCTGTCTTCCTCTCGCTCGACTCGACTCGTTATGCACACAACCTATGCAATGAGTTGTTCAATAGAGTAGCTTGCTATTCTTTTAAAAATGTCTTTAAAAATACATATACAAATAGGCCTGGTGGGCAGCTGGTCTTGCAATTCACTGGCGGAAAACCTGTCTATGTTAATTTCTTAGAGGCCTTAAGGTCGTTTTTTGTATTTCTTGTAAGGCTTTTGGATTACATTTGACTGTCGAGTGTTCATGCATTTGTGTAAAAGAAAGTCTGTAGTCAGACCTATGCGTGGTGCACATCATGCTTTTGTTTGCATTCTCATCGCATGCCAGCCTGTTTGTGTGTTAGCGATATGTCTGAGCGTCTGCACATCCTCCAGTTTTGCCCTGCAGATTGGTTTCCCTTTTCTTGCTTTTGTTCCTCCAGCCTTTAGTTCTTGACAAATCCACTTGTCCCTCTCCATCCATGTTGCCCCTGGTAACCAGGGGGATATTCACATCGACGTCACGCGCAGCAACGGGGAGGGGTTAAGAAAAAATGTTTTACAAAAGAAAAGGAGAATAAAAGAGACGGGCAGTGAGACAGGTAGCAGAAGGGGAGCAACGGAAAGAAAGAAGTACAAGAGAGGATGAGGATTGGGAAAGAATGACAGCAATGATGTGTGTTCATCGTGCGAGAGAAAAACAAATCAAATATTTGCTCAAAGAATGGCATTCATCTCCTTTTGACTGTCCTAAAGTGATGATGAATTGCAAGCTGTCAAACGAAGGCCAGCAGCTCTCCATTGCTGTCATGACTGAAAGTGTCTGAGTGACTACCACAGCTTGTTGTTGACTGAGGGTTGCATTTTGGTGGTGTTGACAGGCCAAAGACACCAGCCATTACTGCTTCAAAAGGCTTTATGAATCCAAATTTGTTAGAATTTTTCAGACTATAAAGCACTGTGCTAACTTCATAGGATGCAAAATCATCAAGACTGGACTGCAGAAGTAGGAATTAGACAGACATTTGCTTTCTGTGTTGGCAACTGTTTCACACCTGGAGGTAGGGAACCCCCAAAATCCACCATCCTTTGTTCTAGCATGTATATGGCACATGGTACATTCTATAGGCCAAAAGTTTTCCCATTCAAATCTACAATAATCATGACAGTATTTCTTCCTTAATGAGGATTCTTGTAAGTTCCTTTAGTACGTATATTTCTTTGGAACTACAGCATCATAAGTGCCACGTCTAGACTTGAACTGTCGTCCACCAGCCGGCATTGAACCTGTCGAGGGTTTACACAATACAACCAGTAATAATACAGTTCTGATGTGCATCACATGGAAATTTGTTCAGTAAGAAGCTCCACAGTCTGACCTGAATAAAATGCGTGTGCTTGCTAAGCTGTCAAGCTTCTTAAACAAACTTTATTGTCTCTTTGATTGTCTGAGTGTTGCTGTTATACTGAAGCTGTCAAAGTGGTGTGATGGCTCAGACAATGTGTTTAAAAATATATTTTTCTGGGTGATTTGAAGGGCATTCAAAGTTGTCGTTGAGCTGTTGTTAGATGGTTGCCTGGGAGGGATCCAAGGTGTTGCTAGCATGCTGCTAAGTGGTTGCCAGGGTTCTTGCTTGCGTGGTTTGTTGGAGTGCTGCTGGATGGTTGCTAGGGTGTATACGTCATGAGTTATATATTTTACCTGCTCTCATGAGGAGTTTGAAATCATGTTTTCACTGTTTAAAGACTAAGATATACAGTCATGGAAAAAATTATTAGACCACCCTTGTTTTCTTCAATTTCTTGTTCATTTTAATACCTGGTACCACTAAAGGTATAATACAATGAACACGACAAAAAATGCAGCTGATCACATAATACTTTATGTCCTATTTGACATTCTTAAGCTTAATTGTATTCCCAGGGTATATAAGAGGCCATTTCATGTCATAAGCAGCACTGCACATGCAAAGGCTTAGAGTGGTTTCCTGCTTACATTCAAGCCATAGCACAACTCAGAAGTTGTCAGCTCTCACATAATGCCTAAAACAAAAGAATTATGTGAAGCCACAAAGGCAGCTATCTTGGCACTGCTGGAAATTGGCATGAGTGAGAGACAGGTAGCAAAAAAACTAAAGATCTCCAAGACAGCTGTTCATTACAACAAGAAAAAACAAGCCGAACACGGCACTACCAAATTGCTACCTGGCCGCGGCAGGAAACGTCTCTCTACCCCACGAGATGACCGTGCACTCGTCCGTTCCTGTGTCAGGAATCGTCGTCAGACCTCCAGGGACCTTAAAAATGAGTGGGCACTGTCGAGAAATGTGACTTGTTCGGCAAGGACAGTTCGAAACCGACTTGTTGAAGCTGGTCTGAAGTCACACAGAGCACGGAAGAAGCCCTTCATCAACGAAAGGCACAGGAAGGCCCGGTTACTCTTTGCTAGGGATCACAAGGATTGGACTGTTGATGATTGGGCTAAGGTTCTCTTCAGTGATGAATCCAATTTTGAGTTGATGCCCACTCCAGCTAACTTACTGGTTAGGAGGAGGCCTGGAGAAGCCTACAAACCAGACTGTCTTGCCCCTACAGTAAAACATGGGGGTGGATCAGTGATGATCTGGGGTTGTTTCAGTATGAGTGGAACAGGGCAAATGCAATTGTGTGAAGGACGAATGAACCAGGTCATGTACAGGGCTACTCTTGAAAACAGTCTTCTTCCATCATCTGGAAAACTCTTTCCTGCCTCGAATGACTGGATTTTCCAACAAGACAATGCCCCTTGCCACACAGCAAGGTCAGTTAAAGCCTGGATGGAGAACCACAACATTCGCACCATGCCTTGGCCTGCTCAATCACCAGATCTGAATCCAGTTGAAAACCTATGGAAAATCATCAAACTCAAAATGGAGAACCACAAGCCCAAAAACAAAGCAAATTTGTTTGAATTTGTGCAACAGGAATGGGCTGCTGTGACAGCAGAACAATGTCAGAAGCTGGTGGGGAGCATGCCAAGACGCATGGCTTCAGTCATCAAAAACAATGGTTACGCAATCAAGTACTAACTCCTGTGTGTATCATGTGTTTAAAGCAAACAGAAAAGAAAACATGGAATGCTTAAAAGCAGTGTTTTTGGCAGTACAGTGCCATAGCTATTGATGTAAGAACTTAAGTGATTTTGGTTACTATCAAGAAAACCATGGAAAATGGCTAGATATCAGCTCTTAAATTAAACTCTTACGAGCTATTTTTGTTGTTATCATTATATTTGTCCAAACAAATGTACCTTTAGTTGAACCAGGCATTAAAATGAACAAGAAATTGAAGAAAACAAGGGTGGTCTAATAATTTTTTCCATGACTGTATGTATTTTTGCATTTTCTTTTCATGAGATAAGAAGAAAGAAACGTCAAATCATACTTCTACATATTGTTCTTAATTTAACACAAGACACATCTAACTTGGTGCTTGCAGGAAAAATTGACCATATAGGCCCAAAATGAGAGCAGCTTATTCCAGCCCATATTGACATTTGTTGTGAGGTGGTGACCTCTAGCAGCTGTTGTAATTATTACAGCTGCAAAGGAGGAAGTCAGGAGAAGTAGTACAAAGAGTGAAAAAGTCTGTATAGGGAGGAGGTTTGGGGATGGATGGTTGGATTAAACAAGAACAGGGTAGGTAACACGAGTTACTTTGGTAACGTACTGCAGTTATTTTAACCCAAACCACAGTGCTTTCCTAAACCTAGTAGTATTAACCTAACCAAACTTGTTTTCCGGTACATGTGCCACTGTTACGCAGCAATGCTCATGTTTTTGAAACTGATGCTGTTTTGGGAGGCACCGATAATCAACCCATTCGGTCATTTAAGTATAACGATGTGTTGAAAGAAAATAATGCCCAAAAATGGTGGAAAGTTTTTCCAATCCAATACTTTTCTTTAGACTGTATGGTCCCGACAATTGTTGGACTGTCATGAAATGTGTTACGGACACTCATGGTCTCCAGAGGAAGAATCCTAATGACTGTGATTGATGACTGATTGCCAGACTTTTCACCTAGCGCCACCAGCAGGTTAAAGTTCTGAATTATCTTGTGAAATCTCTTCACATCTTCGAGATGAATTGGTACACAATTTAGAACACACGTTCATGGTTCCTAGACTATGTATCCTAACCGAGCTTTCTTGTAGTACCGCAAACAGCTTGACATTATTGGTTGAGAAGGAGGTTGAAAATGGTGACCATAAACATTATACTTACAGTATACATGTTGCAATGCTGACATTAGCATATAGGTCACACCACCATGGTGCCGCTGCCGTGTAGAGCCGTTTGTGTGGCTCATTTTTCCCTTAATCTCAGGAATGTGAACTGTAGCCAGAGAGAGATTCCTGATTATGTTTTGGTCTGTATTTTTTTACCTTTGTTTGTCACTGCATGTCTGGAATGCATTAATGGGGAGCAGCTAAATGTATGTTAAGCTGGAGCGTAATTAGTGTACTTTGAGCATATGCAAGAGAACAGCCAAAAGGGAAACTAAAGGTTCATTTGAATGTGTATTTTTGCCTTCCTATTGGGATGATTAGGCAATGAAAAGTATTGAAACCTGTGTTGCTTTAGGGTAGCTTTCGTGTTAAAGGTAGCCCTGTTGACTGCTGAAGAATTAGGTGATGTGGGTGCTGCTGGGCACTTGTAACAGCTGTATTCAGAAGAACAGGACAGTCAATTTTTTGACACCTAGAGGTACGATTTTAAGGATGTCTACTTGTTGATTGTAGAATGACTGAAAGCTGGTTAGAGGCAAGTATGCTCTGGACTCCAGATAAGCCGCTGGTTGCTAAGGCTAGGTGGTAGCATGTCGCATTCAGCAGCAGACAATGTTTTCATATTTTACAGCGGGAGAGGGAGTGGCAGAATCTGGCGCAGAGATGGCTGCATGTATCTCCCACCTAGGTGCAAATTTTAGTTAAAATTTGTGCACATGCGCACATGTAAGAGTACACATGGCATCGTTTGCTGTTCCTAGGGATGTCCTCTCAAGCTGACTCTGGATTGGGGGTTACTCAATAACTAATGGGTGCTTTTAGTGCGGTCTGCTGCATCGAGAAAACGCACCCTCACAGATGCATGTGCCTCGACTCTCCGGCACATTCATGCATGCAACATTTTTGCCCAGTGTTACTCAAGCTTACCATATCTCTCTCTTCATGCCTCCCTGTTTTTTCCTCTCTCTATTGTGTACACACACGCGCACGTTCGCTCAAACACTCTCTCACACATGCTCACACTCCGCTCAGCTCCAGAGGATCAGTAGCTTATAAACTGGCTGCAGTCAGCAGTCAGTCTCTCTGTGTATGGAGAGGAAGGAAGGATAAATTGCTTGCTTCGACTGGATAGAGCAGATCTGAACAATTGAGCCGTGCTGGACTGAGTCACCGTGTTGGTTCACCAGTGACCAGCACGGGTTCCCTGTAGGCTTTTACCAAACAGGGCTTGACTGTTCTGAGATCGAACAGACTGCATTAGTTCAGCTAAACTCTTACTGGGCTCCATTTCACTGGACTGTGTTGAGTACCCCTGCAGGCCTGGGGGAGAAAGAGCTGGAATAGACGGAATTCCCTGTTCTTTTTTTTTTTTTTTTTTTGAATCCCGCCCTCCCTCTTTCCTTCCATCCTCCCTCATCTTCTCTCTTGCACTTCCACAGCAGACATCCAGTGTTGCAGAGCAGACAAAGGCAGCAGCCCTCAGTGCTTCTGTTCATCTGCTGGCTCCTTAAAAGACGGAAAGGGAGAAAAAGAACAGGGATTTTTTCTTCTCTTTTTATAGCCCCTGCTTTTGCACAGAGGGAACCGCTGGTGTGAGGAATTACCAGCAGAGATTTTCAGTTTATCATCCAGAGGATTTTTTGGATGTGTTTATTTTTTTATTTAATTTTTTCCCCCCCGATTTCCCTAAATTTTGAGGAAATCCTTGGACTCTGACAGGGGAGAAGCAAACGTTTTAGTGTCTCTTTTGCTTTTTCTCTGACATATCTTTGCTGCCTTCGCTGTCCATTCACTCGGCCGGTGCTGGTGGTGGGGGTGGCGGTGACGCCGGGGGCAGGCATGGCCCAGCAGGCAGGCATGGGGGTGACCCACCAGGACACCCTGGCAGTGCCCCCCATGCCCAAACATTCCGGCCTGAATGAAGACCTGGTGAAGATCCTGCGGGAGAACCTGCTGCAGCCGGAGAGGCCAAGAGGACACCGACGGTCTCCCTCCTCCATCTCCCCCCGCCTGTCTCCCCGCAACTCGCCGCGGCTGCTTCGCCGCATGCTGCTCAACAACAACATCCACAAACAGAGGCGCTTCACTGTCGCACACACATGGTGAGACCGAGAGAAGATTGAAAAGCTTTTATCACTGCACAGGCGTATAAAGTGCATGTGTGTGTTTGTCTTTTGTCGGACAGCATGTGGTCTAAACCGCACCCATGGCAAACTTTCAAGGTCGGGACTGTTTGTTGAACATTGTGTGCGTTGAGGGTGCCGTGTGTGATAAGCCGTTTGAGTAATTAAACTTTGTTTGCGGTTTAACTTGAATGCTTTCATCTCACGGAGAAATGGCAGGAGCGTGCGTGAGCAAATCTCTCTCGCAGGATATTCATGTTAAATCTCCTAGGAAACCCTCTTCTCACCTTTAGATAATGAGTTTCCCTCTCACTCCTCATCTCTGTCCAGCCTAATCTCTGTTTCTATCTCTCTCTCTCTCCTGTGTGTGTGTGTCATGTACCCATTCTTACTCCTCTCACTCCCCCTATCTTCATCTGTGCTCCCCCTTTCCCATGCTGCCTCTGCTTTTACCTCTGTGTGATATACCACAGTGCGATATGTGCAGATGATGAGATAAACCCAAAAGCTGGCTGTCTTTTTAGGCAGGTAGAGCCATCCATCACTACATTTCTTCCCCCTCCTGCTGTGGTTTTCTCTCCACACCTGCGTGCCTGCAGTTTTTGACTATTAATTAGTCTTCTTCTATTCCTGGCTGTCTATCAGCCTCCGCTGCACTCGCCCACGCCTCATCCCCTCCCTCCGTCTCATATCTATTCCCCATTCGATCTCGCCCCCCTGCACCTCGCACCTCCCCCCTTCACTCTCATTTTTTTTTTCTTCACTTAGGCACCACCCTTCAGGCATCTGGAATCGGGCACATGACGTAACTCAAAAATTCACACATATCTGAAATTCTTTACTCTGCTACTTCCCACTTCTGTCTTTTATTTCCCTCTTTGCTTCGAGGAGTGTTGTATCTTTTTATGGCAGACAGTTGCTTTCAGTTTCCTTTCATGTCTGCTTGTCTCGCTTGCTCCATTTTTAATCTCCCATTTTTTCTCTTTTCTTTCATTTATCTTTCATCCACTCTTTTGCATCCATCATCTCTCTTCCCTGCTTCTTTCCTCTCTCCCCTTTCCCATTGCTTCTTATGACTGATGCCGTTAATAGCTCAGGGAGATATACAGCATCTCATGGCTCCTATAGTTTTTTTTTTCTATTTCAGAGGCACACTGCTTCCTGTGTGTCTGTATAATTTAAATTTTATGAATTAATTATCTCTGTGCAAAATGCAACTGTGTCTGTGTGTGTACGTGCAAATGTGGTTTGTGCGTGGCTGTTAATTCAGATTATGTAATTTTACACACCACCACCATCGTTCTCCCATGTGCCACTTTAAAGCAGAAAGCTATTTCTCACAGTTCCATATTAAGAAGCAGAGACACTTTTATTCTTGCAATGGATTTTCCCTGTTCTGCTGTGACGGTCAGCCTTGTCATCAGGATGAAAAGTCTGCAACTGATTAGAACAGCATGGGTGAAAAGAGCAAAAATGGCACTGTCGGCATGGTGATGCATTCATTATAGATAAGAAAATATCCCTGATTTAAAAAACAAAAAAAACACCAAATGTGAGCTGAAATATTTGGATGTAATGTTGCTCAGCATATTCCAATATGATGCTCAGATGACACTCAGTATGCGCATGGAGGGAACCATCATTCTTTTATGGGGGGGAATCAATTTTGAATTTCCTCCAACTAATCATTTAGACTGCTGTCGAATCAAAGATTCACACCTGCTCCCTTTTTTAAGGTCTACTGTTAGTGTGTTCTTTAGCAAGGTGTTGCTATATCCAGTTATCTTGGATTTCTAAGCACCTTTTTAGTATCCCTGAGTTCCCTATCCTTTCTTACAACCTGCAGACCCTTGCTTTATACAGGGTTGCCAGATTGGATTGACAAAGATTTGCCCAGTCAGAGTTGAACCTGCCCAATCTTGAGAAAACTAGCTCAGAGTGACAGATTTATTGGAATACATCCAAACTTTTTGTTTGTGAAAATCACCTAAATGGTACATAAAGTAGCCAAAATGATCACATCCCACCCAAAAACATTTTTACCCACCCAACTATATAAAAAGTAGCCTATTACGGTAGAAAAAAACACCCAATATTGCAATACTAGGGGTGTCACTTTTTCCAAAAATGTAAGTTCAGACAAATAAATCTGCCTTTGCTCTTTATTCCCCTTATTTTGTAGCAAGCAACCACTTTAATCAATAGAAATCCCATGAAAACCATCAGTGAATGTATTCTGTTTTGTATTGTCTGTGCAGCCAAATCCTGATGAAGAATAGATGTCCCTGGGCAACTGAATGCCACTGCAGTGCGATGAATATTAAAAGCACATAAAATAGCCATACTGAAACTGTGTCCCGAAGCATGTTCGGTGACATCCTGACACAGAGCTTCTCTCCAGAATAGATTACAACAGCCACACTTTTTAAAATATGTTTTTATTCATTCACAGTATTGCATTCAAAAATGCTGGCATTGAAATATACTTGACGTACCAAAAGTAAAAAGTACTCATTTTGCAAAATGTCCCCTTTCAGAGATGCATATACAGTATTATATAATTATAAATATTACTTTGTTGCTGCAGCTGTTAAACGTGGGGCTAAATGTAACTACTTTGTTATTGTTGAGTTGTTAAATCGATTGTGATTCATCGTTATTACTTGATTATATTTTGTATTCATAAATTGAATCTGCAAATAGTTGCGAAAGCTAAAGCTTTTGCACACAAAATGCAGTGGAGTGTTAGTACAAAGTAGTATTAAGTACCTCTGAATTGTGCGGTACTTGAGTCAATACAGACAATTTTCCGTCTCGTTTTTGATCTTTTCCTTGGATTTTGCAATAGAAATCTTAAGCTGAAAGAAAGTCACCATTAGAACCTTTTTAAAATGTCAGTCATAAGTTTTGTGAAAATTCATAGCTAACACTCATTCTGGCATTTATCCTTGGTACAGAATTTTAATAAAACACTTTTCTGGTTTCCGCTCACACATTCTTCACAGTCAGTGTTTGGCCTTCACCTAAGTGTGCTGCAGAAAACATCTCTGTGTATGAGATGGAGAGGAGGAATGTGTTTGCTTCCACTTATCTTTGTGATCTTGGTATAAAATAGGTGTTTTGTTCGAAGCTGGTCTTTGCATCATGACTGCTGGGGTGACAGGAGAACAACAGCAGAAAAGACACCAATGACCACTTGATCACTGTGCTACTTGTTGGTCGTCTACCTATATGTGTGCCTTGGCTTATGAAAAAATCAAGTTGCAGACTGAATATCAGACAGAGATCAAGAGAGTGTGGGAGGTTAGGAGAAAAAATTGCCATGTTTGTGCGAACACGTGTGAGCGAGGGCACAGGAGAGAGACAATTTGTCAGAGAGAGACACCATCAAATGGCTGTAAGCAGTCCGGAGGTTGACAACTGCAGTCCAATTTACTCCAATCACCTCCTCATTGTTTTACAGCTGCAGGGAATCACGGGGCCGCTGCGCTGTAAATCCAGTGACATACACAGCCCTCAGTGGCTCCACTCCACACTTCATTAACAAGACAATCCTTCTCCATCGACCGATTGGCCTGATGTACTGCTTCGCTCTTCTAATGGGCGCGACACTGGGAAAACCATACGTGTATCGTTTTACAATCACTTCGAGAATATTTACATACTTGCATTGCTGATCGGCTTCTCTGCTCTAAATGAATTTGATCGGCTGTAAGTATTTGCAAAGATGTAACAAAGGTACTTTTCAGGATTTAATGGAATGTAGTGATTTGCACAAAGGGATTGGTCTCACAGTCCCAGTTGTTGACAAAATGTGACGATGGTGTAATGAAAATTTGAAAGATATAAATATTTGAGATGGGCTTAAATTGGCTGAGGGGATTTTAAGTAGAGTGTGGTGGGTCTTACTCGATTGTTGCCAGTATTATTACATGCTAAGCTTCAGCACTGCCTCCAACAGCAGCAGGAGCATTAGGATGGCTTTCTGTATGGAATTAAAGAGTATCTGAAGAACTGGGTGTGTTGACAGCAGACTTAAGACTCAGTATTACATTGTACCTGGCTATGAGGGGATATGTTTAGGATTTGAGTTGTTTTTGACAAAAGCAAAGGCACATTAGCAGTGCAGTTGTTCAAGATATGTAGTTGCTAATGATTCCTTCACATTCAGTGTATGTAACTTTTTTTTTTAATGTTCAGTATGTTACAAGGTTACAAGATGACTATTAATTTATCAATTAACAACGCCAGGGTTGTAAAACAAATCAGAGGTCGAGTCACCTTAATGGGTACCAATGATGTCGTGGGCGGATTTAATCAGCTGCTGAGTCTTGGGCCGTACACGATCCATGAACAAGAATTGGGCTCCAGAATTTAGCCTTTTTTGTGCTTTTTATTTTCAGGGTGGAGATGTGTGATGAGCATGTATGTCTTTGCCTCCTTTTTCTACAATCAACAATCAGCTCCTTGGTCTTGTTGACATTTAGCTGTAGCTCATCGTTGTTCATAATGTGGCCGATGAAGGTGGTGTCGTCTGCATACTTGGTTTTCCAAACAGCTTCATATCGTATTAAATGCTGAGCTGAAGTCAACCAACAGCATTTTGATGAGGTGTGTGCAGACTGAGTGGAGGGCAGTGGGTATGGCACCCTCTGTGGATCTGTATATATATGCACCTGTCTTTCCTATAAACTGACACATTCATTACAAACAGACAGCATTGTCTTATATGCTTGGTCTACATGTTTGGACAGTATGACAGAAGGTTAATTGCTTTCAAAAGTCATGTCTGCTTCATAATGATAACATTGCTATTGTTGAATTTATGCCCCTGCATGTGCGTATGTGAGAAGACATGATTGTAAAATGTTGTCTCACAAAGTTGATTTGCTCTCAGCTTTACAAAAGTACAATACATATCTATCTATCTATCTATCTATCTATCTATCTATCTATCTATCTATCTATCTATCTATCTATCTATCTATCTTTGTGTATATAGATATATTTGTAAAGCTGAGAGCAAAATGTGACAGATAGGCCTACATGACTTGTTTTTTTATTCTCTCCATTTGAATAACTCTGTTGATATCCTGTTTTTAACTTTCCTCCTCTCTGACCCTGAGGTATTTTTAATGCTGTTGCACAACAGCGTCTGATGCTGCATTGCAACAGTGCAAGTGTCTCTTTATGTAACAGGAGAGGGGGAATTCAGCGAGTGGAGAACAGGTGGCTCCGACTGGTGGCGCTGATGCCAGTGCTTCTGCTCTGGCCGGACCGGAATGGGAACGGCCGAAGGGGATGGACAGATGTGGACAGATGAATGATAGATTGAAGGATCGCTGGATAAATGATTGATGATTGATGGTTGGGCGAATGCAGGATGGGTGGGATGCAGGGAAAGAGGCAGAGCAGAAGTGAGGGAGAGTGTGGGAGTAGGACCTCGAGCTAAACACAGTGGTGCTAATCTAAGCAGAGCATGACTCTCTCTACTTCTCACTCGGTTATATCATCTCTCCCTGCATGTCTTTCCCGCGTTCTCTCTCATTTCTCTGTGCCATGGCTTTCCTTAAGGCAGTTAATGGACTTCCTACTATAATTGTTGGTCAAGGTCTCGCAATTGTTTATATGACTTATGGTTGGAGTGTGACAAAACAATAATTACCTCTGCCAAGGCAATTTCACTAATGTCTGTTTGTTGGTTGGTTGATTGGTTTGTCAGCAGGGTTACACAAAAAACTGCTGAACAGACTCTCGCAAAACTTGGATGGAGGATGGGTCCAGCCCGGAATAAATTAACTTTTGTGGTGGGTCCAGGAAAAAGGGATGGATCCAGGGATTTTTTTCTCAGAGTGATATCCAGGGTTTCTGTTAGAAATGGGGCAGGTCCAAGTGTCCTGGAAGATTTCAATGTCCCAGACAAATGGCAGAAGTTCTTATCAAGTATTTTCTGTGCTTATTAAGCTTAATAACAATATACGGACCAATCCATGGCATCAATATTTGACGACCTTGCGAATGAGACTCGTGCAAGTTTTGCTGGGGATTAATTTGTGTTTATTACACAGTTTACTTGCAGTACATTAGTTGCAAGCTAGTGAGCAACAGAGCCACAGACGGTGCGAGTGTTTGTGTTCTGTTCAGCCTCTGATTCAACTCAGCACTTATAGAGACTTTGGTTATTTCCCTCCAGTCATGCATGATCGTGAGCTGACTGTCTTTGGGTTTTTTTACTATTCGTCAGATAAAACACGCAAGTTCAAAATGTAGTTCTCATTATGATGGTAATTTTTCAGACAAAATGTTTACTCAATGAAAATGAATGTTTGCAGCCCTAATCAAAAGAATATTTCTTGTGAAAGCTAATAGAAAGCTCATTTAAAATATTTACTTTGCAAGATTAGTCCAAATGTGTTTAGGGGAAATTAATAATTAACACAGTTCTGTAACAAAATGCCCTTCAGCGAAGCCCTGAATTCCCCAACTGCCCCAGTGGACCAAATTGAAAATGTACTTGTCTGTCACTCCTCCTGGTAAATACAAATTAAATATGAGCTGGTTCAGATGGTTAAATTCAACACTGACTGGCAGAAGCATGTTTCTCCTCCTCAGTTCCTTGGTGAGGAGGTTATTTTTACTCCTGAAAACCAAACTGATGTGTTTACGCCTATTACAACTGAAGCCCTCTTACTGCCTCCTCAGTGCGTTTGCAGCCATCGCTGAGTGTGTAATCCAGGTGAAATATGGCTCTATTGCTGGTTTTGGCTTTAGATAATAAAACTCAGCGCCATTTTGCCTGTTGTTCTTTTGTACTGTCATCCTCCCAGTCCGTGGTCCATACCTTCTTAATATTTATTGTTTTCGGGGTGTAGCTCAGCTTAAGTAATTACCTTTCTATTCCTTTGCGTTGGCGTTGGATTGCAGCTGCCATCCTGCTGCGCAGCAAGCAGGATTCTCCAGGTTTTATCAGCCCAAACACTGCTCTCCACCCGGGAGAATAGAGCGCCTGTGATTTGCATACATATTAGCATTTGAGCAGTGCCGCTGTTGCTGACACATCAGCACAGTAAAGGCTTTTCATTTGCAAAGACGGGCAGATTTGAACCAATCAATGAGATCACACACACACGGTTTTGCAAACGTGCACACAAACATACACTAACAGAGACATACACGCTGTATCTGTGTGATTCTCTCACCGTTAGAGATTAGACAGGACCCTGGTTGTATGACTCAGATTTGACTTAGTATTCTGAGCAAGTGGCCGAGTCAGTGTTAGCTGAGATGAATAAGAAAACTAAGATTATATAACAGTGTGACTGGGAGAGACTGTGGAAGAGAGAAGGATGAGTGATGGGGGGTAGAGAGGGATAGAGGAAGAGTGGTTTTTACATGCTGGTGGTGTTTTTAAAATCCCAGCAACAGTAATATGTCACTTATAAAAATGAAGAAGCCCCCTGGAGCCACTGCTGTAATGCAATTATCACATTTAATATAGAGTTAAACAACAGTGCGTGATTCATTTGGGATTTCATCAGCGCCACTCTGCAACGTTATAAATGGAAGTCCTACTCTGGGTTATTGTTAGTGTAGTGGGCATTGACTGACCTGGAATAACAGCAGAATCATGCATCACCAAACATATTACATGAAGGCTTCTGCAGAAACCCTCTTTCATTCTAATAAACATAAAGAAAATAATTAATAATAATATGGTTTCCAATACATTTTTGTTATCTTTCAGCTTTAATTTGCTAAGTCTAAGTCAATTATTGAGATAACACCACCACGTCGGTGACACTCGGGCTATAATCACACAGCAGGAAAACCCAATTTGTCTCTCAAATCAGAGCCGAAAGACGGAGCGTCCGCACTATCATTTGCAAGTGATCAGATCAGATTTTGGGGTCCAGACTTCACCAACATACCTGCATGGATTGCTATGACAACGGCGTCAGTAACTACGTACGCTGGTGATGTGGCTTTTCAGCACAGAAGGATGAGGAATGGTGATCCATCATCTCTCCCTCCAAATAATCACGCTGTCCACAGATTTTCGTTCTCTCTGTTTCCTCCATTCCGCTCTGCTAGTAGTGGCATTGATACTGCTCAGCTGCTCTGATGCACTCCTGTGACTCCAGATTGGACGTTGTCATTGTGTGTCGTATTGCAAGTGACCAGGCGTCCAAACCGAGATGCATCTGCAGAAACAGACAGAAGGAACAAAATCAAATGTGGATATAATCTGGATATGCCACAAGAAAGGATGAACATAGGCTTGGACAATGTGATCAAGCCAGATTTAGACATTGACCTTAAATCTTTTTGATGCAGTTTTTCTTATCATTGGGCCAGTCAGTCAGTCTTTTTACACAGTACTGCCACCCTGACACTGTGGAACTAATCTAATTATCACAGCTGTCGGTTTACCTGATCTCAAGTCAGGGTCTGGTACACATTTAAGTGAAGTGTGTTCAAGCAAAATATTTCGGTTTTATCATCTGTAAATGTGCACGACTTAGACGATGTGATGAAGCAGCACTTGATAAAAATATGACATATGTTAAAGTCGTAGTAGTAAAAATCAGTATCTGTTGACACATGAGCCCCTAAATGACATGATTCTCCGTAATGTATGGAAACGTAATGCATTTACTGTGACTGCTGAATGTGTTGTCAGACAGAAAAAGAAACGGTCATTTGCACTCTGTGATTTTGAAAAGTGTCGTAAGTGGGTGTTTCCAAATTTATACATGTGAGTCTGTCCAAGTTCCTGTGAGTCCTTCTGGCCTTTTCAGCTCAGTCTCCTTCCCCCGCTCTTCGTTTTCTTCACGTCGTGATCATCAAGCCCGGCTGCAATGCCAGAAGTAGTCAGGCTCACATCCATTACATGTCAAATTCTATAACCCTTTTGAAACCCAGTGGGGACGCTAACACCGCCCCCAGCTCTACGAGCACATCTTTTTTTTTTTTTTTTTTTACCTGTTAAAAGTTATGATACCACTCAGTCTAAATGGGATTGTCATTTTCCTGAAGCATGCTGATCCTTGTGACATTCGGCTCAGTTCGGCCCAGCAGTACTTCACTGAACTGAAATACTCAAAGGGTTACGTGCGTATTGAAAAATCATTTACATCTGGACACATGAAAGTGTGTTCGCGGTGGTTACTGCACTACCAGATTTAATTAAAAAATGACCAGAATGAAGTTGAAGAGGCCACAGCTGCCTCATCAAAGCTCTTTTGATATGTTGATGTCTTTTTGATTCAACAAAAAATCACTCAAAGATTCTGTCAGTGTTTGCTCTCACACGTCAGCCATTCATGTGTTTTTTTGTTTGTTTTCACTCTGATTGTTTAATTCACATCTATTTCATGATAACATTTATTTATTGGCTTTAGTTTTGCTGCAATGCAGAAAGGAAATCACGAGTGTCGGTAAGCCTTTATGTAAACTTTTTATTCCACTGAACACACACACAGATGGATAACGGCAGCGTATTTCATTTGTTTACGATTGATTTTTTTTTATCCAGTGAGGAAGAAAGCGGAGTGTGATCTCATCAGGAGGAAGTCACTCCAGGTTTCAGAGGTCCATCTAATTAGTGGACTGTCTCTCTCCTTCTTGGCCTTTCCCCCCCCTCACAATCTCTTGCTCGCACCTTCATTATCTTCAGCTGTGTTTTATTCCTGCTGATTTCACCAGCAGAACTTTGACTTGATTGCTAAGGGAGAATTCAGTTACTGATTAGGGGGCTGCTCTGATAAACGCAGCTGCACCGGAGCCTCGACAGAATAGCCTGAGGATGGAGAGAGTTGAGAGGAGGACTGCCAAAGTTTTTTTTTTTTTCTTCATAGCTGTGAGTATCTTTGGACTGCAGATGGCCGTGCACTCTTTTGTGCATATCTGATTTGAGGCTGAGAGGTAGTGGCTATATTTTTATCCCCCAAGGCTCCATTTGGTGAAGAGTCTCCCAATCACTGAAAGACTTGAATGATGAATGGACGTGGCCTTAAGCTTTCATTATCATTTTCTGTGAGAGCCTTACTAGCCTGAGGTGAGATCCATTAATGATGCATGGCTGTGGTAAATCCATTGGTCATGTCTGATTATAGTCGGCATGCTCCGCTCATTAAAGAATAATTGAAAGTATAACCCTCTCATGTCATAATGCCTGTTTTTTCTATACTTAGACACAGTTAGTTTAAAGGGACAGTTCTCCACAAAATCAGGATCATTCCTCTTAACTGTAGTCTTATCTCTCCATCTAGATTGTTTTGGAGATATCAGCTGTAGAGATGTCTGCCTTCTCTTGAATATAGCCGAACTAGATGGTGCTCTGCTTGTGGTGCTCAAAGAACTACAAAAAATACATTTGAAAAACTCAAGTCTTCGCAATCAGAATCAGAATCGCTTTAGTCTTGACATGCGTCTGGAGCAACCACCTGTGATCGGATCTCACTTACCGGCTCTATATGCAGATACATCAATGTACATCAATGGTAGAAACCGATCTCTGTATCTGAAATATCTTCATGATCTTCATCATCTTCAAATATCAACAGTTGCCGATTTAACAGGTAGGCCCAAATAGTTATGAATCTGTTGTAGACGGCATTTCTAAAAGTTTATAAAGTTTCTCCTAACTGAACACCCAAAATTGAGCGATTTTTGTTAAGGGAGTCAGGAGACCGGAGGAGTCACAGAAGTAGTCTTTGTTGGCTACCGTTTACTGTATTTGTAAAATTTGAAATGTTTAACATTAATAAAATGACCAAGTGTTGTTAATAACTGGATTACAATCTGTTTTTTGTTTGTATTATTTCCATGAAACATTTAAAAAGAGTTGTTTCCACTAACAAACTTGGGTAGTTTAATACACTGTATAATCTATGCTTAGTTGAAAACAATGAAATTATCTAACATTAAAACCTCTCATATATGAAAACAAGACTTCAGGGTTTGATACCTTATATTCCCAATGATGTGCTATACTGTAGAGCCATAGAGAAAACACAAAGATGAGAAACTTGTTTAAGAGATATCAGGTCAAGGATGTACTTCATATTGCTGGATAAGAACTGATGCCCTGAAGAAAAAAAAAGAGAAGAAAGTCCGTCCTTGCACAGACAGTCCTTCCTTACGCCGCTCTTTATTTTCCTCTGGCTACTACTCACCCGGTACCTCTTGTCTGCTTTTCAAGGCTTGGTCTGATACCGCGGAGCCACATACGAGGGCATTGTTCAGTGTATGGCTCCTCTGAGGTGGGGTCGTCTTTCATCATCTTACAAGATCTCTGGCCCTGTTTCAGCCCTTTCAATCCAGTCTAGTTTTAAGTCATTGTGAGCCAGATGTGTAATGACATGGCAAGCTGCAACTTGTCATCGATGCAGCAGCTGTAAAGACGATGTGGGACAGGAAGAGGTGGAAGTAGCACAAAGGACTCGTAGACTCCCGTGCAGCCCTGTCCCCCAGGATAAAATGTTACTGTAAACCACAAATTACGTTCAAAAGTTTACATGTCATAGGCTATGTACCGTCTCAAGATTTTCACAGAACGTGTCACGTCACATGTTTATTACCTGACTCTCATGTCAGGAGGTGGAGGGGATGGTGGAACCAAAACCAGATGCAGAGCATAAGCAGTGTTGTGACAAGGGAAAAAGTTAGAATCGAGCCCTGTGACCTGTCTCCTTTTTTATCGTCTCAAAGTGTAAAAAATGTTGATGAATAGTTCAACTTTTGAGGAGACGCAGCACGGATCACCTGTCAGACTGCCACAGGAGACCGCTGAGTGACAAGGCATCTGCCTTCTCACCTACAATTTCAGGACGGTTCAGAAGCAATTGACCCGTTTCCCCTCTGTTTCTGCGACCCGCCCAGCGTATTCAATCTAACCTTGAATTTCTCTGTCTGAATGGGGCCTCGGTGCACAGAGACAGCCTGTCCACCTCTGGCAGTTCTAATGAGTTGCATGTCCAATTAAGATGCAGCTGCCTCCTGTGTTGTGAGAGGCGTCCTGTTATTGATGTCATCCCTTGATCATCTTTCACAGCTGCTTCCAATATCCTGCTCTTTATGAGCGTGTGTTTTCATCTTTTGTGTGCTCGCATTTGTGTGCGTCTGTGTGTGCAAATATAGACTGTGCAAATACATCTGCACATTAATGTTTGTGTGCATGCCTGTGTGTGTGTGTGTGTGTGTGCGCCTCTTTACAAGTGAGTCTGTTCTTGTTTGTGTAAGTACCTATCCTGATTACCAGTCTTCTGATGTCTGCCTGTCTGACCACTGGGGCTGTCTCCTCTGATTGCATTGATTCAGCGCCTCTGCATGCAGCATTAACAGACGAGAAAGTGAACAGCGTGCTCTGAGAATGAGGCAATTGGTCTGCGCCTAGTTTCTCATGTTTCACAGGAGGCAGAGGGCGAGTGAGACAGAGGTAGAAAACTCCACGCGTGCGTGCGCATGCATGGGCGAGTATCTCCGTCTGGTGTTTTTGGATGATGGACTTCGTGTTAGTCAATTATAAGTACAAGTCCGTTCTGATTGCTCGTGTTCATGTTTTGTGTCACATTGTTTCTCATATAATGCTACAACTAATTTCTCATTTACAGCCATCTGCAGTACAGCTATTATGTCCAGATTGTATTATGGAACAAACAGGCATAATAAGGGAAGAGGCCCCGGGATACACATCTTGCGTTAGAACTACATTGTAGTATTTGCATTGTTGTTAAATCACAGCATATTTACCATAAAGAAGAGCCACAGTGCTGTTTGGGCCAGATGTTTGAGTGGCAGATTTCCCCGTGAGCAGTGTTGGGGCTAGTTACTTTAAAAAGTAATATATTACAGATTACATATTACTCTCAAAAATAGTAATGCCTTACACTACTATATTACTCCCTGGAGAAAGTAACTAGTTATATTACTAGTTATATTACTAGTTACTTTTTTTCTACTTACTCTAAAATTGCCTGAGATGCATAAGATGGAAAGAGAGCAGACAAAGGAGGAGTCTTCTTGAAGGTCTTTATTAACCCAACAACAGACTGGCCTACATGCTGTTTAACTTCCTCAATTAACATTGTCTAGTGCAAATACAAACAAGTGTACTTGTGCAATCAAATACAAAGAAATATTAACTAATATTGAAAATAGTGGTTGAATTTCCAGCCGTCGAACGAGGTTTTTTGCAGAGCGGTGCCTTCTTCAGGACACGAGCTAGCAGAAGCAGCAGCAGCAACATGCTCCGGACTTGTTGACTCTTCCATTTTTTACCCATCTGCCCTGGCGGGTGCCGCTGGCGACCAATCGGTGATGGTAAATGATACCTCGTGTCAAACCCCAACCAATCACTGATCCATTCACGCCCCCCCCCTCCCTCCGTGCTGTTTTGTGTGATGCGTGTGTGGTGAAGTAGCTGGTAGCTACTAGCAAATGTAACGCAAGTAACGAGCCCGGAAAATTGTAATATTATTACTATTTTCAGTAGAGTAATGCCTTACACTACTAGTTACTTGAAAAAGTAATCTGATT
This sequence comes from Pagrus major, assembly GCF_040436345.1. NCBI lineage: Eukaryota > Metazoa > Chordata > Actinopteri > Spariformes > Sparidae > Pagrus > Pagrus major. The sequence goes on from NC_133219.1 coordinate 33,432,409, forward strand.
ACAGTAACGCGTTACAAAGTAACGCGTTACACCCAACACTGCCCGTGAGCAGGCAGATGGTTCGAATGAATGTGAAGTCTGTGCAGTAGGTGTCATGGCAGAGGAAACGTTGAGTGGATGAGGAGAGCTGGGATGGCTGGTGTAATTTTCTGCCAGACTGCCTAGCACCAAGAAAATTGGGAGTGGCAGAGTATATTTGTCGTCAGAGGGGCAGGCTATGGAGAGCTCTCTGCAGCATCACGCCTTCCTCTCTGCATACCTAGTCTACACATTGTTGCTGCAAATAATGATTGTTTTCATGATCATTTGATTCATAGTTTAGTCTATCGAAATGTATTTTAAAATGCTGATCACAAGTTCCTTAAGCTCAAGGTGCGTCTTCATATTTGTTTGTTTTATCTCAACAACAATTCTCAAACCCCAAATATTTCAGGCTGCTGTAAGCCACATGAATGCACAGCGGTAGTCACCAGACAGCAGCAAACAGGACGATCCTGTACTCTCTGTACGTTCACGAGCAGACAGGACCGCCTCTCTTTCCTGATTGGATAAAGTGGCCAGGGATACCAGAACATTTATTTTCTATTTCACTGCATGAGAAGGAGATGGAGAGACGTGTCACTGACCAAACACTGTATAATAGTGATCACTGTTGGAACGAGAGCTATTCAACACTTACTTTAATAAAAATGAACCGCATCCTAACACTCTCGATAGAAGCTGGGACTAGACAATGATAAATCACTTATTAAATATCAATTAATTGATTGGCGTTAATAATACTATGCAATACTTTCAAATAATGAAGCAGCAATGAATATAAAACAAACTGCGCTGCCAGACAAAAGGGGAAAACTGAAATGGTTTGTCTTTTGGCTATTATATCACATCATACTAGCATGAAAGAGTCATATACATTTCTTGTATTGTAATTGTAAACTATGCAGATGATCACATTGTGTATACTTAGAATAGTAACAGTATTCATTTTTTAATTTTTGTGTAATACGACTGTTTATTTAACTGTTTGCAGTTAACAACCTCATTGTTACCCTAGCATGTCATAAAAGAGACTGTTTTCTGTAATCATGTCCCAGAGCAAAGATACAAAGATGTTTCCAGTCCCATGTGCAATAACAAAAAAATGTTGAAATTACTATAACCCTGATTTCACTGTGTTCTGTGGGCTAATGATGTTGTAATTGTCTGTATAAAATCCTGAGTGCTAGGAGAAGCACTTGTCTTAATGGGCCGAGGTTCTGTAAATTATACCCGTTATTTTGTGTTCTGTATTGATACGTTCCAATGGCTCCCCCAGCGCCGCTGAAGATTTCTATTTATAGAATTAGATTTGTGTTGCAGTACCAGCTATGCATGCTGTGTCTGGCTGCATTAACAAGGTCCTTTTTGCTGGCTTTCAGGGAGTGTCTGGATATTGACCTGGAGTGGAAGGATTAGTGCAGGTACTTAAAACAGATCACCGCCTCAGACCCCCCTCTCATGGCTTTAAATGGACGCTCTTGGCCAGAGCAGGTGTCTAACCACAGGAGAGTGAAAAGACATAGGTGTGGGTTCAGGAGAGGAGTAAGCCATGATCCGCGGGGCAGTTTTGACAACGCTGATCATAGATATTTCCCCTTTATTTTCCAAAATGTTTATTGTCTACAAAGCCAACTGTATACACCTATTTTACCCTTGATACTAGTTGTTATCTCATGTAAAGGCATTCATCAAAAGTAAGTTTACGCACATAATTCTGTAATTCCTCAGCTGTGTATGTGTTTCATTTTTGCTTAGTGACGATGCCTTCAGTTGTTGCTTTAGGACATCTCTTTTTTACCCGTTGAGTTTTTCAGCAAACTGGAAAATGTCTGCTCTTCAATCACAAAGGCTTAGTAGCTTGGCAACATGCACTGCAGCAATGCCCACACAAAGTGTAAACAGGGAAACAGGAAACACACAGGAAAACAGTTACATCACACTTCCCCCACAACACGTACAAACACAGACGCGCACGTGCATGCACACACTCTGAGAATTTGCAGATATACAGCCAAATATACCTTTCGCTACTGTGGTGTGTGTGTGTGTGTGTATACTGAATATCCTTTATTTAACCAGGTAGAAGTCTCATTGAGATTAACATGCAACAGTAAACAAAATACAAAATACACATTGCAACTGTCAAACACTACAAATGAGTGAACACAATGTCCAGCTAACATGCAAGATCAGGGCAAACAACAACTCCTATGATGCATAAACAGGAAGAATTTCTTCTTTCTATTCCCAGAATAATCGACAGATTACTCTGACAATCTGAAATTGTCAATATCAGACAAATGTGCTGTCATGTTTCATTCTGGAAAATATACGTAAATTGTGTCACACTTTAAATGAGGTGACAGACACGAAGAGATTTATTCCTACACTTCTTGTCAGTCCATCCCATGTGATTTTAAAAGGGTTTCAATATTGCATTATAGGTGCAAAATGGTGGCCACTTTGGATAGATGAATGTCAAGAGATTTACAGATTCAGTTGTTCAAATGGCCAATGTCATTACAGTAGAAAGTCCAGTGCGTTAAGTTGTAGCTATCCATAAGATATCAGCACAATGTGGTCAACAAAGTCTTTGTTTTCAGCTCTGAGGCTGGAAAAGGAAACATATTCTAGACAAAAGGTGCTCATGGCTATACCTTGTATACTATATATTGATTGGCTTAAGTTCAAGCTGCAGCTGCATCAGTGGAACAGGAAACCATTCAAAGCTAATGCATGAGCACGGGATGGTGTGTCGCTTAAGTTTTCTGTAAATCTCTGATGGTGGTGTCATCCTCTTCTTGCTCCATGCTTTCGTCCTCCGTGTATATTTACAGTTTGGATTATAACCTTCCATTACCTTTGTGTTGCCTCTGTGAGGGCTGCAGACCCCAAAAGGTTGGTAACACCCTCCAGATGCTCATCTTGGCAAAGCTCAATAGCTTTTAAGTGCGAATTAGCTGCGCATAGCAGTGCACAAACTAGGCATTTGTGTCTCTCAAACTCTCAAAAGGTTTAGATGTGATAATCAGACTGAGCCTGACATATACATATATAGTCTTTGCAGTGTTATGTCAATACTGTCAGAATGAAGTGATGTTACAGTTTTGTTTTAGTGAACACAGCCTACAGGTAGAGAGGTGAGGAAGAGTGACTCACACATCATGAACTCTGAGTGACCTGGTCCTGCAGAGAATCTTTTGCACAACCAGCAGCCTGCTTTCAACATGTTTATGACGTTTTATACCCACTATGGGTAAATGGTATGGATCTAGTTTATTGTTCCCTCTTAAGGTTCATGGTCTTACAGAGATCTCACACACTCGTACGTACATCGTGATGCAGCAAACCTCTCAAGCCGTCAGAAGACCTTGGACGTGTGGATTGCTTGAAAATGTGTTTCCGTCCGCTAGCCTCGTTAAAACACACTCATTGGTTTCCGTGACAACAGGCAGCTAACCTGGATATGAACTCCAACAGCATTAAGGGACTGCTGTGTGTCCAAGCATGTTGGAAGGCTTTGTGTGTTCTGCTTTGTTTAATCACTTGTGGAGAGGTGACCTTTTCTGTATCGCTGTGTGCCTTCGCTCTTCCTGGCATGAGGTTTGATTGCATGCCTCCTGTCTAATCCAGGGTGCCAACACCTCGCAGACCCTTTTTCTAAAGGTGTTTGAAATTTTAGACATTGACTTGTTTGTTTTGGGACCTGTTGCTCGGATTTCCCATTAACTGGATTCAACTGTGCTCAAATTTCAAATGTTACAACACCAGCCAGGTTAGCAGAGAGAAACAGACACAGCCACTGTGCAAGACTCCAACCTTTCTGTGTTGTAATATTGATAACTAGCTGGAAATGAAGAGCTAATTTTAGAAACTAATCTGCCTTGATATTTGACTAAGGAAATAATGGCTACCATGCCATAGCTTCTCTTAATTACTTCTGATGTGTGTTTGATTAAGGCGCTGCAATGCCACGTCTTCCCAGTGGTATGAGATGTGTGTTGATGTCTGTGCCTGCTGGAACTCGTGTGTCGGTGTGTATGTGTATGCACTTGTCTTCATGTTGCACTGGGGGGTAAAATTGATTTGAGAGCCAGAACTGCTTAATCTTCTTTTAAAATTGGTATTGGACAGAAAGCTTATCTCAAAAGCCAGAGAGGAGGAGGGTGGAGGTGGAGGAGGGAGAAGAAGGGAGAGGAGGAAAGAAATGAAAGCTGGATCTGTGTCTTTTGCGTCAGTGGCTTGATTCTGCATTGACTTCTTTGTTTAGACTTAACTTGTTTCTGCCGAATGAAGCATGAGACTTGCATCCAGGGAATGGAAATCTGTGTTTTGGAGAAGGGCCAACCGAGAAGCCATTTTCAACACTGTACTCACTGTAAGACAGCTGATGTTCTTTGTCTTCCACTGTTAGATAATGGTTTACTTTATATTTAAGAACAATCTCATGAATAAAACTGATCTGTAGTACTGAAAGGGTGGACAGGGGTGGTGTTTTGTCTTGACTATAAAACCACCCGTAAACGATTTGACAGCACAGCTGCAGAGACGTCTCTTGGTTTGATTTGGAGTAGAACTCCCTCTTTGCTTTAAAAAGGAGCCAGTTGAGTTGCTTTGGGCATCTTAAGGATGTGTCCTGGTCTTTTTTTGGGGCCAAATCCAATCAGAAGAAATACACTCTGGTGGGATTACATATCCCTTATGGCCTCCAGATTCCCCAAGGATAAGCCGGTGGACTGTGGTTGAGAGAAAGATGTCTGGCAGGGGTGGGTGATCTGGCCATAAAATAAATATAGCCAGACTTGAAATAGTCCATTAATTTCTCCTTTTGCACCATTAAAACTCGGTATTGTGTTGACTTTATTTGGCACAAGCTCCTCATCAGCCATGCTGCTAGTGATAACTCATGTTGCAGTATTTATATCTACCCAACCCAATCACATCGGGTCCCGATGGGTCCAGGTAAACTGAGCGAGGTTCGGATAAACATTTCGAAATGATGTCCAGGTTTGATTCAACTTCAATCGCGTAGTTACTGCCTGGATGTAACTCTAGTTCTGTATGAGTACGTGCATAAACATAGATATAAAATATGTGTATATATTTTTAAAATTTTATATAAATGTGTGTAGAACAATGCCATTTCACAATCATTTACACTGTGCATGTCTGTAATCAGGGTAAAAGGGGAACTGCGGGACTGTTGATTGTTGATAGTTGATTGCTGAGTAATCTAACCCCAAGGGTCGGTATTTGATGACCCAGAAACGAGACTCAACAATCAACTGTGGTTCTCCAGAATCGTCTTACCTACCTGTAACTGCCCTAATGCCTGGGCTACCTTGCTGCCACAGCTGTCTTGACCCAGATAAACAGCTAAAAATACATGAATGAATGGATGGATGGATGGACTGTGAGTACCCTGACCTTGAAATGATGCACTGAACAAAATGCTTCTCCTCATACTCTTACTTATACCATAATCTAAGCAAGTTGCTCGAGCATGTGTCCTTAAAGAACTGTTTGTATTTCCGAACTGAAATTACTGTCTGTGTTTTCTTTCTCTCTCTATCACAGAACACAGCAGCACGTAATTCTACCTTACATCTCCATTTTCCAGGTTTCTTTGTGATTGGGATAGACCAGATGGTTTATGCACAAGATGTCTTATCTCTTTTTGAAGACCTTTTTTCTTCTGTATGATGCAACTGGCGATATAAGGTCTATTAGAGGGCCGTTAGAGCAGAATGAAGCAATGATCTGGCCCTCACCTCAGCCTCACAGTAAACACAACTTCAGGAATACCGTTATTATGCAAAGGGCTGTAAACTGCTCCATCTTAAGCAGAGACATAAACAAAGATAAGCATGCCCGTTTATCTCTCATAAGGGCTGAGGCAGCAGGTGATGGAGGATTTGCCATGAATCAGACGCTTGATTTTTGCATTCATCAGCAAATTGGAGTGCACAGACCATTTTCTTAAGTTGCTGACCAGTGTGTTTAGGTATGATACAGCAAAAAGCATTACACCTCGAGCCATTTAATGTGACGTAAGAGGTGCAGAATTTCTGTCATACTCCCACAGTGATATTTAAAATATACCCCACTTCCTAATTAGGAAAAAAAATCATTACAGATTACATAAAGTAGCATTTTCTAGGGACCTAATAAATAATGTAGGTTGTCGCAGACTGCCGCCACATGAGGAGAGGAGGCCTGCATTATTCATTGGGATGGAAAATGCTGCAACAAGCTGTGAGAGTAATTCGATGATGATGGTGGTGGTGATGATGATGATGATACCTTTATTGTCCCCTGGGAGTAATTAATTGCGTGTGACAAGTTGTCAGTTGACATTACAAAACAAACAGCTGTATAACAACACATGCACCTACAGTGAACCATACAAAGCAATTCATAAACTGAGTGCTACTGTATACTGACGGCACAAAATATCCCCAGCATGATTTCTATGAGGCTGCGGCCCCCTGTGCAGCCTACAGCAGCAAATGTTTCTCTGTTTAGAGAACATGCAGGGTCATTCACAGTAATGAATCTTGTCCTAATTGCACAAGTCTTAGATTTTCTGTAGAGACACACCCTCAGGGATTTTCCTGGCTGTGCTCCCAAATCTTTTTTTTTTCTTTTAATTTTGTTGCTTACTGTTTAGAAATGAAACCATTCAGCAAAAAAAAAGGATGTTAGACTGTACAAACGAGCAAGGAAATCATCATCACATATCTCTTGGCTCTAAATTGTAACCCTCCCTGGATGCCTATTTCTGTTCTCCTAAATTAAATGACATTGGATTGCGTTACTCCTACAGACTTTCTACGATCGTCTGTTTAAGAAGTGAATCAAATTATGGAATTGGAAGGAAAGAAAATGACCACAGCAGTGTTTGTTTTGGAACATGTTAGCCTTCTTTCAATGAAGGACAACCCGACCTGCCTCATGAGTATATAATTCTCATGATATCGCAAGAGTTGAAAAGATAAATCAATCATTAATCAATTATTTCAATCAAGTGAAAATGAATTACCAGCTATTTGGGAGGATTTGCTGTTGTTCTATGTCATATATGTATGTATGATAGTGAACTGAATCAAGATGTCACCTTGGGCTTGGGAAAATTATATTTGGCATTTTTCCCAAAATTTCTGACATTTTATTAACAAAAGATACATACATCAATGCAAAAATAGGGTTGACATTTAAAGGACATGTTGGAATGCTGGATTTCAACACTGCATCAAAGCTGTCCTTTTAATCCCATCGGGACTAGCTGGCTTTGCATCCCCTTAAAAGATTGGGTTACCTTATCCACATGCAGCTCAGTAGCAAATGGCAGACCATTATTTGATTTGCACAGTGACCAATCTAGGCCATGCTGTATGTGCCATATGGCTATCAGATTGTTTGTTGATGACTGAAGGGGTGATTGTTGAACTGTCAGAACTAAGAACCTGTGCCAAACTGTGCTTATAGGAGTGGCATGTCTGCCTGCTGAGTGATGAGTGAATTTTGAATCCTTAATTTCCATCTCTCTGCAATGAATCTGACACCCAGCCAGCTCCACAAAACTTTGCGCTGTGATCCACAAGAGAAGTTTACGTTATGAATCAAGACGTCTTGATCTTGAAGAAGGCCTGAGGGCCAAAACGCCATCTAATTAAAGAAAACTGCATAGGGAGCCAGAGTGGGCGACACTTTATCCACTTTCTAGTATGCGGTAAGTAGGGATGCAACAATATTCAATATTTTATCGAACCGTTCAATACGCCCTGTTAGGTTCAATACACAAAGGCAAACAATACAATATAATATAGTACAATACTACAATAATGTTTGCTGTTTAACTTGATTGGATACTGCATATGTTTTTTATGGAAAGCAATTAAGATAAGCGTTAAATTTTCGTAATAAGGTTTGTGGTTTGACTATATCTGCTTTTAATTATTTTTACATGCAATATTGCCTTTGCTAGTGTGAGTAGTTTTATATTAAGATATGGAAACCGTACCGTTACCGTGGCCCAAAAACTGTGATGCATACCGAACTGTTGGAAAACTCTACCGTTGCATCCCTAGCGGTCAGTGATTGGCCCCTCATTAAAGCCCTTGGTGTGCGTTACCTCTCTGTGATATACATTTGTTCTTTGACACTAAGACAAATTCATTCATGGTCGCGTTCCACCTGCTTGTTATAACGTAACTTGGCCCACACCGCCCCTTGGTGAGTAGCCATGACTAAACAATATGAAATTAAAAAGGATTACCCAACACGAGACCAATTGTACTGAATTTCCTGATTGAAGCAAACATAAAATATAAAACATTTTTACAACTCTGTGCACAGACAGCCAGAAAAACCTTTGAAGTTTTCATGATTTTGATCAGGCTGATAAATACTGCTTTAAAAAATGGGCCGGGCATGTGTTTGCCTTCAGGCTTTGTTTAGTGTAACATTACATTGTGGTGCTGAACTACATACTGTATATGTCGGTAAACATTTGTATTAAAGCTCTGCGCGTTCATAGCAGCTGCCTTCCGGTTTGTCTGGCAGCTCAGTGGTGCTGTGGGGAGTACGTACCTTCCCTTTCACCACTTTTGCATCTTATTTCCGATAACTGCACTTATTTCCTGCGTCAGCTTCAGCAAGAGAAAGAATGAATGCATATAGCATCGATGCAGTATGTGGTTATACGGGGTGGCAGGATGCCAGACTTGGGTGTGCCGACATGTTTTTGCAGGTCGTTGGTGACATAGAGAGGCAAAAAACGTAATTGCATGCCTGTATACGAGCGTGTTCATACATGCTTTTCTACTTATGCATGGGTGCACATGTCCGGCTGCATTTGTTTGTAAGCATGGATGTGTGCATATGTTTGCACAGCTGCAGTACATTAGTAGAAGGCATCAGAAATGTCTGCCAGTGGTGGGAAAGCAACTATTGGTGGGTTCCCAATTGTAGACATAGTCATGGAGAATAAGCTGCTACGATTAGGTAGAGCTCCGGTCTGGTATCTTTGTTTGTTATGGAGCTTATGTTCTTAAGCGAGTACTGCTCGGAGGTGAGGCCTCAGACTTGCATTCCTTCTTCTACTCTTTTTTTTTTCTTCACGTCATCCTCCCCCTCTGTTGTATTTTCCATTTTTCTTCCTCTGATGCCTCATAGGAGAGTGGAAAGAAGGGATAAGAGGGTTTTAATCCATGCCAGAAAACAAAGACTGTTTTTTTAGTTTGTGGTGAAGTGGGATGCGGCACTAGGACTCTTTGCGTCACTGCTTTGCTCGTTTGATGCATTCATCGTGGAATTGCCCATAAAACACACGTCTGTTTACTGGGGAGAGGGTGCTTGTACACACACACACACCCCATTTCCCTGCTGATTTCTCTCTCTCTCATTATGCATTGACGTATACAGTAATACACTCACAAAGACATACAAACGTGCAAATCCCCTGCAACACATGTAGGAAATGCAGATGCAACGCAAATATGCACATGTCCATGCACATGTTATGGACAAAACGAAGACTCTCCACACTCACGCACTCTCTCCTCTATCTGCGCCCAGTGATTAAAAGCCATCATTATCTTGCTATGGCCGTAATGAGAAGCACACACCTGTTTTCCACAGCTGTTCCCCATCACAAGCTGTCGTCCTTCACTCTAGGACCAGACGCTTTGGAGGTGATGACTATGTGATGCTATAAATCACCAGCCGAGAATCTAGTCACCAGGGAAACAGGCCTCATTAGAACCAGCTAACCGGAGAGAGCTGTCCTTTACCCCTGTGCTCAGAGTCCCGGAGCAGAATGAGCCTTAGTCACTGTGGCTCTCAGCCTAGCCTTTGGCACAGAAGGCATGTAGGAGAAGTATAACATGAGCTCATCATGTGTGTGGTCATAGGGCCCGGTGATGCTCGGCTTCATGAGTCATGGAGTTTTTGCAGAGGTCACATATGGACTTAAGCACGGCTGACATAAGAGAACATAATATTCTTCCTGCTTTCTCAATGAGGTCGCTCAAGAATTCGTGACACGTTCACACGAAGAATTCAGTTTACAATGAAAGATTTTGTGTCGGTGCTACGCTCAATTTTATTTAGCAGTTAAGGTAACTAAGGTATCTGTCATTAGTCCGAGAGCCTGTGTATCCCCAGTGTTTTTAAAGCTGTTGTCTTCGCTGCTCGTCAACCTGCTACCTCTCCGTAAATGTCACCACTGGCAATTCGGGGATGGATGATGACGTCTTTGCCAGCATCTTCCCTTAAAAGGCTTTTTGCCCCTCGAACAAGACAACTGAATAATGAGTGACAGAGAGGACTGGATGGTTATGAAAGAGTCGTTTGTGTTCCATTTGTGTCTGTCTTCTGAAGTCATCACATATCCCCATAAGACAGTGACTCTCAACTGTGATTAAATATAGTGCAATAACTAATGCATTACAATCAGTGATAATCATAACATTGAAAGCAAGGTTATGTTTTTTTTATAGCAAAGGATGTTTAAATCTCCTGTTTTATCGTGTGAGACCCGTCCCTCCCAGCTTCAGCAATGACATGGTAGAGTAGCTGTTTAAGTTTGAGTGTAAATTTAATGTGGCTGCTCCTGGCTGCATGCCAACCGAGCATGGGAGTCATTTTCTATACGCCTCTCTGCCCTTTTTATTAAGTCACTGCTTATCATCATATCAATGTGCCTGGCCTTTCCTCTCCGTCTGTGTCGCTGATTCTCACAGTTTACATTTTGAGCTGCGTTTTCTTTTAATCCGCCTTTTTGTTTATCACTCTATATATTTACTTTGGTTCGTCTGCCCGCTTGACATTTAGTCTGAATGTGTTGTCAACCTGTCTGACCAAGCGAGAACAGAGGGAGAAAGAGGACACGCAGACAGGTGGGGGATGGGGATGGAAATGAAAAGTGAGAGGTAAAGTGGTGTGGTGTGATAGAATTTAGACTCCATAGGGATGTTAATGATTAATCATTAGTCAGTAAGTCACCGTTAAGAATTTAAAGGGGCTCCGTGTTGCGGTGTAAGCTGGTCATTAGTTTATGTTAGCGGACTCAGCCGACGTTAGCTGTTAGACCAGGCACTGGAGAACGCTTAAAGTCACATCCTTTTGTCTGTCGTGAAAAATTCGACCAACTTAAACAAATTGTCCCCAGGCTTGTATGGACAACTGAGAGAGACAGGGAAGGTCTCACTTTTTAATACATGGAAATTGCTGAAAAAATGTAAATAGAGCCCATACAACTGATTAGAAATGTATGGACCGACAGTCAGAGATCTGCACAAATACATCGACTTCAACAATCATCAACAAAATAGATCAAAATAAAAATACAAAATACTGGTATAAAAAAATATGAAAAAAGACTTTCTATACAAACTGATTAGCCATTTAGTAGCCTCAATGTGGCTACTAAATGATACAAAAAACATATTAAATGCCAATTTAATTCACTGCTCATTGATTTGCACTATTTCACACAGTGGGTTGATGCTTCCACTGATACAGTGATGGTTACCACAGTATAGACTGTATGGCAAGATCTCTGACAGAAAATATATATAATTTGACAGTATGTATTGTCTATAACCCATCTCTATTAAATATAAACCCTCAGACTGTCACTCAGCAGTTGACAGTGAGACGCGTGTCGGTAACACATCTGATGTAATGATGTGCCCACATTTGTCATAGTCTTGATCTCATATCAACAACACCCCTCATCAATTCTTTTGACATCATCCGTGACATTGTTATATTGTTGCAGACGTGTTTTCTTTTCTCAAGGCGGAGGACTCTGCATGTAGATAACAAAAGGGTCAGGGGTGTAGATGAGAAGGGGAGCCGAATATGGGAGGCTTGACTCTGATCAATATGCTTGCATTGGGATGGAGAGAGAGCGAGATAAAGAGAGAGCAGTTTTCTCACCACTGCAGTTTATTGATATACACTCCCAACCTTTCTCATTACTCGTGTGTGTGTGTGTGCGTGTGTGTGTGTCCAGTAAGCAGTGTCGTTAAAGGGGTTTCAGGAGTCATACAAAATGGGCCCCGATGCTTGTTTAAGCACAAATTACATCTCACAGCAGTCAATAGATTGTCCTGATAACTTCTGTATCTCTCCATCTCCCTCCCCCACCTTCTCTCCCTCCATCTCTTTTCTCTTTCTAGGTAAGTAACAAAACAGCCGAGATTTTATCTGAACACGAGGTGCCTCGAAAGGTAACGTTATCATTATTGATTTTTCTGTTCCGTGGGTCTGAAGCTTGAAAACTCAACCCCGGTTATATTATTAAACCATCTTCAGCATCATTTAACTTGAATGTTAATACTTCCAATATTGTGTTCATGTAATAAGTTCGTCTTTTGTAGCTGTGAGCTGGGAACATTTAGACACGATAGTGATAAATAGTAATAAAAGCACATAGTGAATTATCTTTTCCCGAACGCAGCAGCAGCAGGAGCCACATAATAAAATCTCAGCTTATTTTTATCACTGACTGTAAGGTCTGTTTAATGGGACTGGCATGAGCAGTATGTGTCTGCACTGCTTTCACCCTAATGGCAGTGTTGTGTTTTGCTGCTAATCTGTTTATCTAATCAGATGCTGAGGTTAGGGGGTCTATCTCATTAACTTGCAGGATATTGATTTCCTGTGTTTAGTGCGAAGTGCTCTGCAGCAGCCCGCTTCTGCGCTCCCAGATGGGAGGAATGCAGGTTGCTTTCCTCAGAGCTCATCAATCGATCCCGCCTCAGCTCAGGGTTGTTGTGGTGTGTGTGTGTGTGTGTGTGTGTGTGTGTGTGTGTGTGTCTGTCTGTGTGTGTGTGTGTGAGTTTATGTGCCTTCAGTCATGCTTTGGTGTAAAAATAGCATCTAAAGAGATTGATTGCTATTGAGGCATGTTTTATGTTTAGAGGCAATGCGAGAGAAAGACAGCGAGATGGATGGTGTTAAAAAAGCTATTAGCATCGTTTTAGCACTCTTCCTCTAGATGGGCTATAAAAACACAGCATCATCTATGCTCTGCTGCGCTTCTGATTGATGAAAAATAGTGTTGATCTGCAGAGGCTCTGAAACCTTGTGATACTGTTGCAATCAATAACAGTCAATAAATTCTAGTAAGGGAGAGCCTCATGTGCAAAATCTTTACAAATGCCTAAACGGTTCAAACTAGGGCTGCACAATTGGTCCAGATATTATCAATATCGCAATGTGATCTAATGTTGGCAAGGTACATGTACGTTTCTGCAAAACCACAGACAAGCTAAAACGTTTCTTAATGACCAATTTTAAATGTTTCTCTTGTCACAGTGCTGAGATGGCCCGACTTCTCGTCTAAAATATCAGTTTTTTATTGCCACAAACCCAGCGGGAAATTGCCCAGAGATCTCCTTTAAAATATCCAGTCTTGTCATGCTTACAAATGTTGAGACGCCGTGGTCCCTCGTCAAAAATATCCTTGGCAGACTTGTCGCCTGTAACTCCATCGCCGTCCCCTGCGCCACCCACCATGAGAGTCATGTAATAAACATGAAATGTGAACGTGATGTGTACAAATGTCAATGTGGTATGTTGCCTGTAACGTGCAAATTTGAACGTATCTGTGGTTTGCAGAAACTTTTCGTGCTAACATTTTATCCTGCTGACTGCGCTGAAATCGCAGAAGCTGGTAACGGTAACATGTGTGAACAAAAAGGATTATTATGAAGTCCTGTAGTGCTCTGGCCGACAGATCTTCTTATCTAGATGTAAAAAGACATGTTTGTTTGGTACAGACCCCATCAGATGTCACATCATCATGATTTTAATATTTTTTTCTAGTGAAAATTTAAATTATGGTATGACATGAGTGACATTTCCACTCATCATGAATCATATATTCATAGATTTGAAACTAACTTTTTTTAAATGCATGTGTGTTTGTAATCACTAGGTGGAAAGTGAACCTTGATATTGTCCTTATCCTTACAACCATCCATCTCTGCAGGAAAATCAAGCCCTAGAAATCCAACACTTGAGCTTAACCTGCCTAATCTCACCATTCAGCATCACTCAGCAGCGGCATAAAGAAAGCTTTCATGATTTTTTATCATTCTGGGTCAGTAGAGAAAAGCCAAAATTTCAGCGAAAGCAGATCTGAGGCTGCTTATCATTTCCTCCTAAATATTTGAGCTACAACAATGGTTCTGATCCTTCTGTGGCTCATGGCGTCTAAATAGTTCATGGATTAAATTGATTGTACACGTTGCATTCCTGCTCTTCTGCTGTGAGGGAGTCTTGTAATGAATGTATCGTCACTTCTGCTGCCGTCGGCTAGAATATGATAAATGCGTGGGAGTGGCTTCTTTTGGATGGAGCACATCAATGTGAATGTGTGCCATTTGCTGCATTGAGGGTTGTGTGTGTGTGTGTGTGTGTGTGTGTGTGTCTGTGCGCGTGTGAATGTGTGTGTGAGGGCAATGCGTCATTCTGCGACTTGCAGAAGCCCAGGAGCTCCCCTTTGGTAGCTCCCATGCTGCTTCTGTGTTATGTAACGATGCTGTTCTCACACTATTGCCCTTTCTCTCTCTCTCTCTCTCTCTCTCTCTCTTTCTCTCCTCATCCCCCTCTACGTCTTTTTGTTTTTTTGCGTGCAGAGTATACCCTTTTTTTTTCTTTTTTGGGTGGGATTTAGGGGATTTTTGTTGTGCTACAATGCAGCAGACAGCCACTTGTTAGAGGTCCAATCGGTATTCTGTTTGTTCCCTCATTTCCAATTTTGTCCCCGCTTTGTTCGCTTTGTCTCTTTCATTCTGTGCCTTCCTTGTAGTATAACTGTATTCTCTGTGTATCCATGCACCCATCCCCACCCACTCACTCTCTGCAGCACACCTCCCGTGATGCAGCTGGAGTCACAGTTAAAGAAAACAAGATTTTTTTTTTTTTACAAGTGCTCCCTTTATACCAGCATCTTGTAAAAGAATTCAGTTATACACGCCAGGGAGTTATTACCTCTCTTATGGAGAAAAACAGACGGAGAGAGTGTTTTGGAAAGGAGGTACGAGGGAGAGATGAATTTAAAATCTCTGAGATTTAGGAAAAAGAGCATAAAAATATATCCTTGTAAATCCTTTTACGGGTTCATTTGATCTGCACACTACGGATCTACTTTACACATTGTTTTCTTATACAATTGGATTTAAAGGTATATTACTTAAGCCAAATAAACTGACTGACTGGCTGATGTCAGCACCAGGCCAAGCTTAGACAATAGATGACCCACTGTACACGCGTGTGCCATGAGAAGCAGCTGTTTTACAGTCAGTGGTAGCAGGTGTTTGTCAGCGCGGCATACCCATTACCTTTGTGGACAATTTTAATGATGGCAGTAACATGATACTCTGTTGGTCTCTGTGGGGAAGCTCACTATTTCTAGTGTCTAGTCTTTTTTTTTTTTTTTTTTACAGTAGATGTCACTGTGTAGGGTCACAAACACAAGAGCACACCTGCAGCTGACATTTTTGCATTTAAAGGAAAAATCCACCATAAAACATTCGAGCAGGGCTATTAGAGATGTGCATATACCATGGATACGCTTTGGTACATTTTACCATTTGCTGAATTTTCTACGTGTCGCTTTCTGGATCACCATCTCCCTCAAAGGTCCAGTGTGTAGGATTTAGGAGGATTTGGGGAAGTAGTGCAATATAATATTCATAACCGTAGGGGATGGTGAGGCGAGGAGTGATCAGTTGGTTGCAGTCTACAACTGCACTGTTAGATGCCACAAAATCTTACACTGAATAGAAACTGAATTTCTCCATTTACACTGTTAAAACACAAAAGAAAGTAAAAGGACATTCAATATTGGACACCTTCAATATTGATCACGATCTATGATTATTCTGAATTTTTAAGTTCACGTACAGTTAAGACTCAAAAGTAATTTTCGACTGCAGGAGACGATGCAGGTTGTGAGAGAGTTGGTTCACCATTTCATTATGAAATCCTTGAATGCACTGAACATCAGGGAGCTTTACATAATATATCCGAGGGTGGAATCTTTTCCTCAGCCGTCTCTTCACTGAGGTGAATACCTGCCTGTGACGGCGGTCCTCCAGTGGAATTGGGGATATTTCCGCTCACTTCCTCCCTGCTGTGTCAGGTTTCCCAGAAGTCAAATTTATGTGAGTGTTTTTTATCAAAAGATCCACCAGATGGTTTAAGTTTCCAGTAAAACTGTAGGTTCTTCCTTTGATCTCATCTTATAAATTTTTGTGGTTAATGTTTCTGTACTTGTCTGCCTGTTGGAGCCTGTAACTACATCAAACACACCCAGATGTACAGAGAGGATTATCCATATGCTGGTGCATGCATGCAAACACGCACAGTCCTTCACATTTGCATGTTTTCAACCTCAAATTCACACATGCAAAACTGAAAGGCACGCGGGCAGGCCGGCTCTAATGAGGGCTGTCTCTCCAGACTTTACATCTGTTCGCATTTGAGAGCCATTAAGCAGAGTTTACTTGTTTGTTGTTGCTTATTGTCTGCTTGTGCTTCTTAGACAGAGTGCAGAGAGTCTGAGAGTCTGAAGTTGCTTTCAGCTCAGTGGAGGATGTCGTAATTGTTCATCCTGCTAACCTTAACTTGCACCAGCCTCACACAGATTTCACACAAATATAACAAGACTTACAGGGGATCTCTTCTCACGTCATCTCCCCACACTGACTTTCTCAGAACCTCTTTAAAACTCCATTTCTCCTCCCATCTCATCTGCAGTTGTACAACACTGCATCTTATAAAACATTTACTGCAACTGTCTCCACTTCATGTTCCCCCATTATTCTTCTTCTTCTTTCTCAGGACTTACTGTACAGAATGAATGTTTTATGTTTTCTTCTGGTTTGGTCTCTAAACTTCAAGCCAGCATCCACCAGCCCAGGATTTTCTATCTGGCTGACAGGTTTCATTTGGCGATGGTGAGGTGTGAATGAAAGGGGGGTGAAAGTTTGACTTTTAAATGTCATGAGAGCCTTGACAGCAGACATGGGTGGCGAGGCCATTTCTGTCTGCTCCTCAGCCTTTGCAGTCACATCCAGCCATGATAATCATGGAGTAATGCATTCTGGTTGTATAGGTTACAGTAACGTGAATACCAAGTGATATTCACAAATTACTGTTTTAAGCCACTAGGAAATTGGCAGTCAACATTTTCGTTCCCACGCTTTCTGGCCACAAACTGCTGTTGGTTAACCATCTTGCCTGGACTTATTTAAGCCTTTCATTATCTAAACATTTCACATTTCATTATTTCTTAGTACCATCACCTGCTTGTTTTTTGTTATTCTATTTTAGGTTGAGTAGGATTATGTCAGGAAAAGGGATAATAACTTCTGTTGCAATGAACTCTGTGGAATGAGACCAGCATCAGTTGTTTTACTCACTTAAAAAAGGGGATTTTTTGGGATTGGAATCTGCTCTTTTAATCGAATGCTCACTGTCTTTGGGGAAAACACAAGGTATTTGAACAAATTCAGTATTATTGAGAAATGTTCCAGTGTGTTCCAAGCTCAAAAAAATGTGACACTTCACATATTGGATTTGCAGAAAAGCATTCACAAGCATACCTCTGAGTAAGTCATTTTTGCAAGTTCATTTACACAATAATAGTTGGCAGGATTTAAAAATCAGCCACACTTTAAACTGCATTATTATACAGGCTAAAATGAAATGGAAGCTTTAAATGGAAGCCAGAAAATCCATTTAGTATCTGCTGCATCTTTTATATAAATGTGTTTGTCACTTTGAATTATATTACATTTGTAAAAAAACAAAACAGCTGTTCTCCCTCTTCGATGTTCTTTGAGGCCTGAAGAGTGGCATTTTTTTATTGTGTGTTTCATTTTGTGACTTTTGCATTCACACTGCCCCTCTACGTGTGTTTCATCGCTGTGCATGTGAACTAAAATATGAGCCCGTTATGCAAGTGTTTGGTAGGGTGTGTGCCGTTCGGCGGTTTCCTCCGCAGTTTGCAGACAGAATGTCACAGGCTGAGCCATTTTCAGAGTAAGATAATTTTACAGCCTACAAGCCTGCTCATAACCTGTAATTACTTTAACAGTTTAATGTCACACAAGTCCCCCCACAGTGCTCTTTCCTACATGCTTCTCCTGCTTCATAAATCATGCCCTTTAATGTAGTTCAGAGCATATAGAGAAACGGGAGAGAAAAAAGCTTTGCAGTTCATTTCCCAAATTTTCTCCAAGATAGCTCATCCACATTTCTAAGTCATTCACATTTTTCAGATTCATCTCAATAGCTTGAATGAATATTTTCCTTGACTTGTTTCAGCTATTCTAAGTGAATAGCTTCACGGATGTCAGTGTTGGTTTTTCCAGCACTTTGGCACTGACTGAACTATCTGGACAACTATTGGACTGATAACCATCAAATTTTGCATGCCCTCCAAACGGTGAATCTTAATGACTTTGGTGATCCTCTGACTTGTCTTCTATCGCCACCATGAGGTTGGCATTTGTGTTTTTTAGTGAAATATCTCAAATGCTTTAGTTCATGACCAAATATCTGCAAATGGCATTCCCATCAGCCTTAACTGCACTTTGTGTTTTTGTACTCTGTGTAATTGACAAATGTTAGCATTCTAACATGCTAACTTAACATCGTGGTGATGTGTTCCATTTGAAGTGAGAAGTCAGAATTTCTGAGTTCCCAGTTGGCATTTTCAACTGGAACGCCCCTTGAAGTTGGTTTTCTGACTCGGAGAGTCAGCTGCACCTCACTAACCCCGACCTCAAAATCCAAGATGGCTGCTTCGAATCAACAGCTGTGAAAGCTGCAGAATATACTCGTTATTAGCACCTCTGTCTTATTTGTGTCTCATTAAGTCAATCTTGCAAACAGTCCTGTCTAATTCTGTCTGTGGACATGTTGCTTCGGTGTTTGTATGTGCAAAATATCAAGGGGTCAAAGAAAAAGCTAACAATCCCTAACCTGGCTGAAACTGATATTCCAACTTGTTGTACTGGGACGTCATTCCCTGCTCTGATGTCCAACTTCCAGTGTAAATTGAACGCACCGTGAGCACGGTAAACATACCTACTAAACACTAAATGGCTGTAGAGAAAACTTATCCCTGATCATATCCCATTACAGTATTTGCTTTATATTTGATACCAAAATAAACATGTGCATGGAGACTCAGGAATCGCTACCGGACATCATGCAGATCAGTTGTGCAGAATTCTGGTCCATGAAGACTGTCAACTGCATTATCATTTTGATTTTTAAAAGCCTTTTTGGAAATTTCAATTGCAGCAAACAGGAACTGGTATCTATGGCAAAGCCCCACATTTTTAAATCATTTTCATGTGCAATGGCGATGTACAGCCATCTGATAATACCATCAATTCCACCTTGTGACAGATGTCCCAGAATTAAGTTTTGACAGCCTGTCTTATAAGTTGAAATCAATTAAAAATAATCTGAAACTGATTTAGAAAACAGTCATGGGAAATGGTAAATAGATACTGTAAATAAAAAAGAACAGACAGAAAGTGGGAAAAATTTCAGTTTCACATTAAAAGTGATTAGAAAGAAAATTGAGAGAATCCATTCATGACGATAACAGATTAGATACTCTACACTGAACAGGATCTTACTTAACTTCTTCTCTCATTCATTGTAACAGCAGACATGTGTTTTCCCCCGAGCCTACAGTAATTAGCGTATCACCGTAGGTCATCATCAGGTCATATCATCCCTCGGAGGAATAACTAATCACACCCAGATAGACACTCAGCCAGCGCTGTGATTAAGGCTCAGACCAGTCAGCCAGTGCAGGGGGGAGCCAGTCGAGCGCCTTGGCTACAACAGTGACACAACGTTGGTGCAATGCAGGAAAAGTCTATTTTTGGAGGGGTTGAGCAACAGAGCCGACACCATGGCTGGGAATGGAGGTGCGGAGACTATTAGATTGGATGGATACAGATATTTAGGGGGTAAGAGTGGGAGCAAACTGTAGATCTAAACAACAGGCTTGCAGAGAAACAGGTAGCTGTAATAGTGAGATTGTGTATGGCAGCAGTATACACTATTAGCAAGCACGCACCTTAATCAGCACATCTGTGAGCAATGTGTACCTTGTCACTTTTCTATGTCTTTAACAACCTTTGCTTAGATAATTGCCCTCGCGGCTCGCAGGTATAAAACCACAACAGATGCAACAGGGAATTGGAGCCAAACAGTTTATCACATGAAACTAATTACACAGGCGTCAGCTGGCAGAAACACACGGTGACCTAAAAGAGCTATTTAATAGACTGCTTTCACAGCAGAAATTTTGACTTGGAATTTATAACATTAATGATGGCTGCATTCCATTTAGTTCCAGGGTTATCGTGCATGCTTACTCAGTGACATGGCTTTCTTGGACACTTAATGGGTCACACCTGTGCTTGCCCTCCTTTGACAAGTCAGTTTAATGGCATAGAGTTATATTTCAAAAGATACTATTAATTACACTGCAATCCAGAGATGATTTATTTTACATTTTATATATTTTTAGGACTTTATAATGCTCCACAGTGCCCACATTTCCTCTCAGCTCACTCAATATTGTGCAAGTCAGCTGTGACCTTTGCTGAGTTTCAAAATATCAACAGTGGCTTTTACCAGCATAGTTTTGATTTTGGGAGTGCAAATGACCGCTACAGAAATCAGACCACTTTCAATCCCAGTTTTTGGATAGTTTATGAGGATTTAACTGACAGTGCTCACACATTTATGTCAGTCAGGCCTCTTTTCATCTACCTGAGAAAGAATATTTTCTCAATACAGTTATGGGCGATACTGACTCGTGAACACAGCTCGTGTGCTCCAGTTGTCACCCAATTCCAAATTTCACTCGCCTGCACGGGGTGAGCGGGTAAGCTTAATTTGATGGCCTCAGTACAAAGCTCTCATTGAAATGTGCAATGCAGCATTTAATTGGTCCTATTTACACTCTGATGGTAGCAGATCAAAAGTACAATGCTGGCTATTAAAAGAACACTATTGTGAACTTGTGCCCGCACATGTGCATTAATAGATCTGTGACGGATGGGGACTTAAACGCGACCCAATTCAGTGCATTTGTTTCCATAGTCCATTTATTGCCATGGACACCTTTGATATTGTAAATTTCAACTGCTTCACTGCCTAAGAACTGCATGTTCACATGCCTCATAGCTTTAAGGGAGCATTGCGTGACTGAATGAATCAGGAACTGGGGGGAAATTGAAAAAACTTGCATTCAAACATCCAAATAGTTATTACAAGTCCACAATTCCTGTGGCATTTAATGCATTTACGGTTCATTTGATAAGAGTGTGGTGTTGACTGGGCTCTTCCTTATCTACACAGCTGGCTGCTCATCTTCCCAGAACAGTGAAAGACGATATTGTCATCTCTTTAGATGTGAATCTCTTATACTGACAGTTAGTCAGATCACCCACATTCCAAGTTCACAACAAGTAATCTTGTTTTTCACTTGTGCAGACACACCTATGGATATCCTGACGTCAAGAGGCAAATACCAGAACGTGCAATAAATCCTGCAGCTCTGCAAGTCTTAATTAGTGCTTTATTGAAAGCAGGTGCATTGTAAAAGGTCAACCTGCAGCATATGTAAAAAAAATCACAAAAAACATGGAACTGTAACATTTAGTGTACATGTAGAGTAGCAGTATCAGTATGAGTAGCTATGAGTAAAAATAAAGTTTTCATTTGTATTTTTTTAACTTTTAACTGCCAGTATCTGTGGCTTCTCCACACTCTGTTTATCACTTGTGCGGACACGCCTCTGCAATTCTTGACGTCAAAGGGGGAAACCAAAGCCAGCAATGCATTCCTGCGTTTCCTTCTCATGTTTACAGCTAACAGGTTGATGTGTTTCCTTGTCAGCTGTCTCTCTTTTGCATTGACTTTATGCCGTTTAAAAATCCAAAGGTCTACTTTTATTTTTTGGTGACTCTTCTGTATAAAGTAGTAAATTATATGTTTTCCCTATAAAAGCATGTGATATGGGTTGGCCAAAGCAGTATTTCAGAAATAGTGTACTGTAAAGGGAACACGTTACCTCCTTGTTAGTGCATTGTGTATTGGCAGGTGCCCAGGAACAAGTTACAGTGTGTGTTTACAGCAGTGTACACAACGTGGCATTTGCAACATGTCACATGGATTTCAGTATTGGCACTTTAAGATCGTGAAAGTGATGTTTTCTCTGTCAATGTAGTGAGATAATGAAGGTATCAGAGGGAAGAGCAGAGTTGATTGCACCAACTGTTAGTGAGACCCGTCCTCAACAGATGGTGCTGTAGTGGAGATTGCCTCAGGTTATGGACCATTGATATTTCAGTACGTTCCCATCTGTACCTGCTCTCGGTAAACCGCCTCGTGAAGCAGTCAAAATAGATATCAGCGTTTACGATGGTGGTTTTTAACCAGATATTCATGATGCTTTTAACCACAGTGTCTGGCCCACCATCTGATTAAGCAGATTTATAAATGAGGGCTGATTTAGTCTCGTCCCTGGTGCACTTAGTAAACCCTTTCTAAGTGCTGTATCGTAGGCAACTGGACTTGTTTCAGTTTCTTGAAGACGTTTCAAAGAGTGCATTTGGGCCCAGTTTTCTCTCAATCGCTAGAAACATTTGCTTTCCTATTTGTATGTAAAGCATGTAGGGTTTTCATCATTATTATTAATAATTCAACCCATGGTTAGCTTAAGACAATATATGCGGCCCAGTTCTCATCCTCTCGACAGTTCAGTACACAGTATACACTGAATACAGCTGCTGCTTTTTTGTAATCCCTCACGTTTTTGTAATAAATTAAGTCCCTCCCTTCTGTCTCTTGATCAGCCTTAAAATCAAAGAGTTGAAAAACCCTCCACACTCCACAAGTGAGCGTTTTTTTTGGGCTCTTAAACATTCTTCACATTCTACAAATGGCCCTTGAAGCCTCCATGTCCCCATTAGATGTGGGAATCTAATTACAAATATCTGATTTGAAGGGGGAATAAGTTAACCTTTGCTCAAATGCCACTGCATAACCGTCTGTGAATGGCAAGAAGGACGACTGGGCCCAGGGCACTTCCACAGCGACACATGGAGTGATGGACAGCTGGCCCACCTCAAAGGAACAAAACGTGCATTTGGGCCCAGTTTTCTCTCAATCACTTGAGACATTTGCTTTCCTATTTGTATGTAAAGCATGTAGGTTTATTTTATATTAATATGATGATTGAACTTCACCACCAAATGTCTGTGCTGGTGTGGTTTTAATTTGTGAAATGCTAAGTGTGGCAGAGCAATGTCATTATGCACGTAAGCACTAATACACAACACAATTCATATATTGTTTTTCCTGTTGCCTAACAGTCCTGTTCAGCTTTTATGACCTGAGGAGTTACATCATGTCTGTTTTGTCTTGCAAAACACCTGGAGCTAAAGCAGTCATGCCACTGGCGGGCCATGCTGTTGGACCAGCTCTGTTACGTGACTGTAACGGTTGTTCTGCTGGTGTTCTCCAGACATCGATAAATGAAGAACAGTACTTTGCTAAATGTCAGTACACGTGAAATCGATATGTACTTGTTCTGCTGCGTAATCCGGTCTCCTTCCCCCAGATCCCCAGCTACAGAGAGAGCCATCTTGGACCTCTAATGTAATGGAAGAGGCCTGCTGATTCAAATATGATGTGATATTTTCTAGCTAGAGGATAGATTGTTCTGCTTACAAGCCGGGGTTACACGTGATGATGGGTTCATACTTTGCCAGTGCTTTATGGCTGTAATATGTTATTGTGTCAGCTTTCTGTCAGACACACATTGTTGTTTCAAGGCTGTGTCACTGCAGCAGTGTTGAAGTGATGAAAAGCCTTCGCCATTTCCCTTCTTGTTCGAAAGATGCTGGCATGTGCATCCGCTTCAACCCTCTACCCTTTCTCTAAATCTGTGTTCCTCTATTTCGCTTTTTTTTATTTATTTGTTTTCTGCCTTTACGCTCCTTATTTTTTCCTCTCTCTCCACCAGTATTGCTCTTTCAGATTGCAGGATAAGTCGTGACAGCTCACCAGTGTTGAGTAGAGCAGGGGCCAACAGCCCCTAAAGCAGGGACTGAGATTATGCAATACCACACACATGCAGACACATACACACAGGGACATACAGAGTATATTCTATTATTAGAGTGCTGGGTTCCCATTTGTACGTGAGATGTCTGCCTTGTTTTAAGAGTAAATCCGAGAGACAGATGGAGAGGTTTTTTTCTGTGTACATAATGAATAACAGGTGCTTCAGCGCTTTCTAGCTTCTTCCTTGTTTAACCTTTAAAGCGCCTTAAATTGAATTTTTGTCTCCCCATTGCTGCCTTAACTGTCAACCCTCTCCACACAGAAACTCCCCACAGCCCCCCAGAGAGCTGCATTTATGTGTTCATTTTCCTGCGAGCAGATTCCTCAGCGTTCAGCGCTCCTCCACCCTATTTAAGAGCGGCTGCTGTGGCTGAAGGTGCAGGCTCACAGAGGCTGTGAGGTGGTTTGACTTTTGGCAGGAGTTGAGAGGCTACTGACGTGTGTGTTGGGCAGGATGTGTGTAAGAAGCAGTGCTGGATCCTGTTTTTCAGACCACAGCAACTGGAGCTTAGCCACAGCTATGGCTTTTAATGCAAAACACACACACACACACACACAACCTTAGTGTGCTAACCTCAGCCTCGACTCATAACTTCCGTGCCAACACCACTTGCACACATATGTGCGAATGACAATGTGCACGCAAAGCCACTCTTACAAATGCGTGCAAATACAGCTGTTACAGACGGACGTGTTCTCTGAATAACAATGAATTTGACGAATTCTAGATTTGCTGTGATTTAACTCGTTAAATTCAGTAGATATTAAAGACAGTGTGACATTTACTCTTCATGATTGCTGTTTGGCTTAAAGGCGGTATCACACACTGTGTCTGGAGCCCAAAGTAGCTGGTGTGAGAACAGAGGAATGCATTATACTGCAGTAAGGGCAATGACATCCTGTATAACAAGTTTCTTGAAACAAACATGCCTTGAGAGGCCCCCCAGCACGCTTCCACAGTAACACACGCACAAATCGCATGTCACACAAACACACACTCATGCGGAGGAAAATAAGATGGCATTTGTTGTGCGGTTTGAAATTTCATGGTTCACTGGCATGCATGCAGACACTAGAGACAGACAGAGGCTGTGCTTAGAGTAGCAAAAAGCAGAAAACAATGTGACGGGGCAACAGCAGCACTTGCGTTGTTATGACGAAGGAGGGCTATAGTAGACACAAATACACATTACCTAAGAAAAGAAAGGCAGAGCGGAAGAATGATTTAAGTGGAGGAAATGAGGGGAATTACTTCTGTCAACACTTTGCCCTTATGACTTCTTACAGTAGAGGCTTTCTGTGTGAGTATATGCACTCCTGTGCAGACTTGTTCCTCTCTGAATGAAGTGGAGCAGCATGTGGTAAGAGGATCAATAGGTTTAGCTGACTGGATACTGAAGGAGCAGGCACACCCCTTACACAGGGTCAGGACATCCCACTGACTGGAGCAAGGAAGGAGGAGGAGGGAGGGGGAGAGAGACGAGCGAGAGCGAGACAGAGACGGAGAGAAGGGGAGATTCTGAAGAGAAGCGTCACTGTTTTGTTTTGTTTTTTTTCTCCCCATTTCCTCACTTCCCTCCCTAGGAGGTTGCGAAAGGGAAGAACAGAGAGCGAGACGCAGAGCAAGAGAAACAAAAGGGGGCAAAGCTGAAAGGATGAAAGCGAATGTGAGTGTGTGAGCGACTCTGTGTGTAACATGCTCTGTCATGCTGGTGTGACTACCGCTGCCTCTCCGACCGGCATCGTTGGCTGTCAGGAAAAGGAATGTTTTCCGGAGGAATGAGTCCCTGAACCGGTTCACCATGTGGATGTGGGACAGTAATTTCCAAACCTTTGCAGGAAGAATCCCACGGAAAAAAGAGCAGCGGCCGGAGAGCCTAGCTGGCGGGTGGCCGCCTGTGAGCTTGTACTGCTGAGACTCTCTTACTTAAAGACAGAGTTCACACTGGGCTTAAGTGTGCTTCCAGTTCATGTTCCTTTTTTATTGTCTCATTTTATTTTTCTCTTATGGAACTCAGTGGATTTTATACAGCTATGTAGTTTGATTTTTAAGAATTGCCTTGTTGGATGTAAGACAGCCATTTTTGCAGTGATGCATTAGGACCAAACCAGTGAGGTTGAAAGTTGAGAAAGGGCTCTTTACTGGGAGACTGGTCTGAATGGGCGCATCACACCAGTGGACTTCAGTATGGGACACTACATGTTGTGCTGGGGCCTGTGGACACACTGGGACAGCGTCTGTAGATAGATAGCTAGTTAGTTAGAGGGTTAAAGGTTATCAGGTCGGGGGATCAGTCCTGACTCATCTTCGTTATGAAGCCTGGACAATGTCCAGGTGTTCCCACTGACAGATCCATGATGCACCTCAGCCACTTCCCTTTTAGAAGGCACTCCTGGATATGGTGAGTATTGGTGAAGATACATGTCAATGTGTTTACTTGTTAAGGATTTGGCTTTCCTTGGGTTTACACATTAAGGAGTATGGTTATGAGTTAATTTTAAATACATGAAATGGGCGCCTGTGTTGTTTTTGTGGTACGGTAGGAACTCCCTTAAGGTTAGCCTAGCCTATCCCAGCCCAGTGTATTTTTTTTTTCCCCCAGCTCAGCTCAGATGTATTCAGGGGAATTTATTGTTAAATGGGCCAGACATTTCCTGTCATTTTCTCCCACACTAAATGCGCAAGTCGATCCACAAACGGGAGGGCCGGTCAGAAATAGCAAGCACACTGAACCGAGGTATTGTGCTGTAGCGCTGTAGATGGAGACTAGCTGGAAAAACCATCTTGACAAAAGTGCTGCTTTGTCGGGGTTTCTCTGCCATCTTGTTTTGATTAGTCATACTTAGGTTGGGTATCTTATGGGAATTGTTGTCTCTCAGCTACATAATAAACTGGGAGGGACACAGAAGAGTCAGTGATGTCATCACAGTGGGCTGTTGGGATATGAACAATGCTCATATTTCCAACAGGTTTTTTTTCCCCAGTGATCTGAGTTTAGCTAATCAGGCAAAGATGGTAGGGGTTGATTATATTGCCGTTTATCAAAACTGTTTGTTGTCTTTCATTGTTCTTTGTTTTGGGACAGTGCACATGCTACACTAGCCACGTTACACGTCACAGTCTTGACCACATTTCTTGTACTTTATCAGTCACAATCAGCTTTGGGCCTCTGTGTGTTCTGTGGGCTAAGCACAGATACTGTTCGCACACCGAATTTCATCCTTTCCTCCGTAGTTTCCCTGCCTTTATTCTGGTGGATGATGCATGTAAAGATTGGAGGATGTGGAAGGTGAGCACTGGAATCGATTGTCAATGCAATCTACAGTATCGGGCCCAAATTGTGCTCATCAGTAGCAACCACTGATTCAACTGTTACATCAGCTCAGAAGAGTTGCAGAGGATCACGTGTGCCTGATCGTGCCATTTAATAGGTTAGAGTGTTGAATTCAACATCCTTTAATAAGGTGAGCGGATTTTTGACTGGAATGAATAGAGGGACATTAACTGACCTTTCGAGCAGAGGCAGTGAAAGGGAGCTGTGGAGAAGTAAATGGAGCACAGTAGAATAAATGCGGGGAAACAGATGAACTCTGTGCAGACGTCAGGGCGCACAAGAAAGACACACATGAGCGCGTCCACCCAGCTTACTCATGTACACAGACGTACACAAAAGAAAAAAGCTGGCCTTTCAATCATGCACAGTCAGACTGTATAAACATAAACTCAGTTGCAGGCGGAGGTAGTGGAAAGTTCAGAGGAGTGAGGTTGTATTTGGTGAGGCACCGTTTTAATCAACAGACAACACCCTTAACGCTTCAGAGTTACACGGAGTATCTGTTTTATCAATCAGTCAAACTCTATTTATACAGCACACGTCATACATCAAATGCAACTCCAAGCGCCAACAATAAAAAAGTTGCAGTAAGCGTTGTCATCATTTTATAGCTCACTTCCTGTCCGTTTTGCAGTTTACAGTCCCCTCCCTCCTCTCTACATCGCCATACTAGCTCTATGCCTTTCTTTTTTTCAAGGCAGCTCTCTTGGCCTCTTTCTTTTCTTCAAGCGTTTATCATTGTTCTGTCTGTTTGGTGGTATAATCTGTCAATGGGAGCGCTGGACCTGGCAGCCGTCTCTGTTCCACCTTTGCTGGTGTAATGCCTGTTTCCCTGAGCCGACAGGACCGCCTCTTGATGGAGTTCTCAATCCTGATTGGATAAAGTGGGCAGGGATACCAGATAATGTATTTTCTCTCTTACTGCATGAGCAGGGGGAGGAGAGACACGGGTTACTGACCAAACACTCTATAACAGTGATGACTGTTGGAATATAGAGCTATTTAACACTTATTTTGATAAAGATGTATCACTTGCAGCAGCTTTAAGTGGCCTCACCATGGGTCTTAGACCAGATGCTACTGTAGGGACAACTTAAAAACGACTACTCTGGGACCTGAGGGATGCAGTGGGTACATAACCTAAAATTATATGAGGTAAGCTGTCAGGAGCAAGACCATGTCGTTTGTAGTAGGGGTGGACCCATATGGCTTTTTCAGGGCTGATGCCGATTACTAGAAATCAAGGAGGCCTCTGCACCACATTTATTTGATACATTTAGTTACTCATTACTTTGCAGAATCTTAAAACTATCTTGCGATGGGATCACACTAGCTGCAAAGCCCATTAACATGTTCATGTTCTGACCCATGACTAGTGATTGCTACATTATTACAGACCACACCTGTGGGAGGGAGCCAGCGCAACGATTTTAGTGTTTTACAGTGAAATAGTTGTGTATAACCTGGATTCACGTTACTCTCCTGTCGCTATAAATTCAATTCATAATCCCTGAATACTAAATGCAAAGGCTATCATAAATATCACTGCAGTAAAGAGCGAGAGAGAAAAATCATGTTACTTTAAACACACGTCTGCTTCGATAGTCTCCCCTTGTTGCTGTAATTCCTTTATTAATTTGAAATCTGACTAAGACGTGATTCACGGTCGGCTCCAGTCTATTGTGTTTGCTGAATTGGATGGATGTAGCGCATCTAGTGACAGTGTTGCGACAACAATTCAGGGCTGTCATGGCTGTCAGAGTTGAGCATTAGTCTCTGAAAATGGGAGATGAGCCTGTCAGACTCCATTTAAACCCCAGGCGAGGATTTTTTCTTCTTCTCTCTCTTTCTCCTCACAGTAAAGCTATGCACCATCATAGTGTATGCAAGTGTGTACCAGTCCAGAAGAGCTTTCAGGAAGATCTTTATTATTCATTGTACGATGATAATGGACCAGTCCCCCTTCTTTCTTTCTGTGTGATGCACAAGCAGAGTAGCACTGAGGGAACAGAGCTTATAAAGATTACACAAAGATGGATGTGGGTACTGTGTCACAAACATATATATATACTGTCCTTATGTTGTATTTATTTGGGCTTGTATATTCCACATCCATCGCACAGTGTATTTAGGAGCTTGACAAGCAAATGCTCTCGCTCTCTTTCAGCAGGTCACACTGCATTATGGGTTATTGTTACAGTCAGCATCTTTATCGATCTATGCTTCCGGCATGCATACATAATCCTGACTGCATGGAGACTCTCAGGAGCGATGCAAATAATTGACACACGGTTTCCTCCTATGTTCTTAAACGTGCGGGGTGTCGCCTTCAGCGGTGTAATAAATAAACCGAGATGAATGATTGTATAAACTTCATTAAACTCTAACCAGAAAAGAAATGAAAAGTGTGTGTAGTAATCCAATTAACTGAATCCAGCGCCTCAGAGACCAGGGGGAGAGGAAAGATGAGGCTATATTTAGAAAATGGGGGATTGGAAATGCATTACTGCATCAATTCTCTCTCCCTCTCGCTACTAAATGTTAGAGGGTGTGTGTAAGCAGAGGATAATAAACTGTTTAAACGTGTCATTTCGCCGTGCTTTTCTCAGCTTTTTCTCGGCTAAGGTGTTAAAGTACATCAGGTTTCACTCTCGTAACCATCGCTTCCTCTTTCTCGGTGGCCCCGTGGGGGACCTACCTCAGATGTAGCACATTTTGTCAGTAAGATAACAAGACACAAGGCATTGTTATCTCATTTCTTTGAGGCTTTCTCCCCACTGCACATTGGCGTTGATTCTAGTGCTGCTGGGTCAATCTCAGCCAAACTTTAGATTACTTTCTATCACTTCAAGTTGTTGGGACTGAGGCGAGGCTTTTAAAATGGGCTTTTTGGAGGGAGCAGAGACCTGCTGTCAGTTTTGAGGAGACAGAGTCATCACTCACCGTTGTCCCAGAGGACCACCAGCACCGAGTTTGTGTGTATGTGTGGAATACAGAGCCACAGCTCACCTGCAGCATCAATCTCTGCCAGCCCACTGTGCGGGGTTATGTTGATATACTCAGCCTTATTAAGGGTCGCTCTCCACTCACTCCCCCTGATAGGACCACACAGTCTAACACGCCTCTCTTCTTCACACCTTTCCTTCCGCTGCATTCTCCCTCAGAGGCCAGGCTGTTGTGTGTGAAGAAAGACTTGTGAGCGGAGACGAAAAGCATTTTGAGGACACAGAATTCTTTATTTCACCTCCTCCATCGAGTACAGCATTTATCAGTTTCACTTTTTTTTGTTTTTTTATTGTTGCTGACCTTTTCAAGCTTTTTTGCTGAGACGCAGCTGCCTGTTGTGGCTGCAAATGAGGTTGGGACAGTGAACAGTTGGGTAATTTTGGCACTATTAAGGGTACCAACAGAATGACGTCAAACTACAGAATACCAATACACAGTAACTCAAATGGTGCCAAATTCACAGACGTCACAGTGAGGCCGGGCAACAATCACTCCAGTATTTGTGATGTAAAGTACAAAGCTGACCAAGGCAACACGTCTAACCTGAGGAAACACCTGGTCAAACACAAAATATGGAAACTGAAGCACGTTCAGTGTTTGACAGCCTGGCAAATACTATAGTATGCAAGCAGTGCAATATGGATGACAACAGCAATATAACAGACAATGCCGGTGCTGCTTCTTCTACTTTGGATAAGGCTGACATCATATGTGTTGTCAACGGTACCCAACCCTAGCGAACACCGAACCAAAATAGCTGTGAGTTACAAAACCAAAACAATGAACTAAAAGAACCGTGGTGAGGAACTGCAGAGTCTTGATATTACACATTCTTTGACCTTTTAGTGCAACTTTTAAATTAGACCTCAGCTCTAATTCAACGTGGTTGCTAGTTGCAGTGTTCACTACTCTCAGTTGTAAATTCAGCCAAACATCCGTGCATAGTGTGAGAGCTCCGTCCGACCACAAGATCGATGACTAATCTCGAGCAGTTCTCGCAGATCTTGTGACACACCTGGAATGAGACATGACTGATCACTGTCTACTCAAGAGTTTCAGTTTCACTTGATGTTGAAGTCTGGTCTACTGGGTGTGAATAAGTGCTGTGACGGTGTGAATTAACTGGAATCTGCTGTTACCCCAGCTTTCCCACGAGGCAGTGCAGTGTTAAATTGATTATGAAAGTTACTTAAGGCGTGTTCTAACTGCTATCTGCATATATCGCACTGCTGTTGACACCGTTTCATCTTCTTTGTTCGAGGTATTTGCATTACGGCCTCTTTTGAGCTGCTAAAATGATCAGGTTATTATTTCACACCTGTTTTGCGGGACATCTTTGCTGTTGATGTGTGTCCGTCTGAGCGCACAAGCTGAGTCCGTCAGTGTCGGCGATCTCATCTGGGCTGTTCTCTTTTTTTCCCCCCTCCGCTCGCTTCATCATCCGATTTCTCTTTCACACATCGCCGCTCTTAGATTTTCTTATTGTGTTATTCTGCCACTTATTTACAGTTGGTCCTCTTTCCCTCCCTCTTCTATGTGTTATACAGAAACACCTTGTGTGTTTTTGAACACACTCGCCCACGCACACACACGCACCTTCCAGAACACCAAACATACCCCTCAGGTCAGATGAGATGCAGCGCAGAATGAGCCATATCTCCAGACAGTGTTGTCGTTAGTCATTAGCGCGTCTCAGAGCCAAAAACACACTTTCGCATTGGCAGACAACAATAGGCTAACACAGTTCAGATCTATTAGCATCACTAAAATAATTGACCATATCATATTATTTTTTTCTCACCCAGACAAATAAAATGAGTCAACCTTGGTGCATATCTGCCAGTTTATCTAATGGGCAGCTTTCAGCATTTTAAAGAGATATATTAACCAATTTTACAATAATGATGATAATAATGTTTCATTTGTGCCTTTGCATTGATGTTTTGGCTTGCAAGAACAAAAAATAACAGACTTTCTTTATACATAGAGAACATACAAGAGCCACAATGCTGAAAAGCCCAGAGGCAGCCTGGACATCACATTCATTTTAAATATCCATTTCATTTCAATTTTATTCATCTCGGGCCTGCGCTGTCTCTCGCTGCTGTCCACACAGCAGCCGCCAGATAGGGCATTCAATCTTGTGTTCATCTCCGGGACACAGGCAAGAAGATGGACAGATCAATAAGAGTACAGCGTGGCAGCCAGACATATTGGAGGCGTGGGGATAGCTGCAGGTGCTTACATGAAGTCAGCGTGAATCACAAATAGAAATGTTGCAAGCTAAAGCTCCGGCTAAAGGGAGCTGGGACTGCCCGAGCAAAGGGCAGACTGGGAATGAAGAGAAGCCAGATTGTAATAAATGTGTGTTTTGCTTGAGCACATGTGGTCAGCTTTTTGGCTGTTTTTGAATGACTGTGGTTGTGCAGTTTGACAGAAAATCAGTTTACCCATGAAAATAAATCATGAGGATATTGTCTTGTGACCAGTAGTGCTGAAATGATCAATCCAAAAAACACATTTCAGTGTCCCTCATGTTTGGATTTGGTTAATTTTCTCTTTTTTTTTTTGTAAATTGAGTATCTTTGGTTTTGGACTGCTAACTGAACAAAACATGCGATCTGAAGATATCCCTTTGGGGATTAAGCCATAATGAAAACTGGAAAGAGCTCAGTAGAGCGTACACCTCCACCAAGGTCCAACAATTGTCCTCACTCATAGATACCAGCACCCTAAGTATGCCTGATTTTTTGTTAGCGCGAAGAGCCATGCATATTTCCATGAGAAATGAACCAAAATGTTAAAGAAAGTGACAAAAAAAAAATCCCGGATCTGTACCAAAAGTTAATGGGGTCTTTTCTGGTCCAAGACCCACCCCCCCATCCGAGTTTCGTGGAAATCCTTTCAGTAGTTTTTGTGTAATCCTGCTGACAAACCAACCAACAAATGGACATGGGTGAAAACGTAACTTCCTTGGTAGCGGTAATAGCCGTTACACCCCATTTACACCTGGTATGAAAAAGCGATCTGTATCTGGATCATAATATCCAGATAAGGAAAATTGCACGTTAATCCAAGATGTAAGACCGACATGATCGGAATGTGATCGGATCTGCCTGACCACATCTGGAGCTACTCTGGCTTGAATTGTGTTCAGATATCAGATACATGTAAACATAATCTGGTCAATGTGCTGGCATCCGTACACAACATGACTTTGATACAGCAAACATATAATACAGGTTGTTTAAATTTATACCCACCTCTAACTACTGATTCTACGTCTATTCTGTGCCATGACAGCGCCAAAAGTTTTTCAACAGAGCTGCATGAAAAAATGGAAGCTGTATGGGTGGGAAATGAATGATACACAGTAAGAAAAAAGTGTGTAAGATGGTGTGTGTTGCACTCATCTGTGCAGCTGTTCTGTTGTTGATATGGCGTATAATTTATCTAGTCGAGTAGCCTACAAGCTGGTTGTACAACACACTGAGACAAAGTGGCACAATATTTTTAATAAGGACTCACCTCAAGTATTACCAGATTTTCAAGAGGGAGCAAATACTTAAGAATTTGTTGTAGACAGCGTTTCTCAAAGTTTAAAAAAATTATCCCCTAACTCAATAACAAACAAAACTCAAATTAGTCACATGGTGTTTTGCAGGAGAGAAATCTGAACCCAATGAGGATAACCTGAAGGCATAAAGTGTAAAACGGGTGTAAAAATTGGATTGTTTATTATCTGGATAACGTAAATGGATACACATCCCATTTGTAAATGGGGGTTAGTTGCATCCCCAATGACGTCCAGAGTACTGTGTCGCGGTCCTTTCACCTTTACAGAACATAAAATTGTTGATACAAACTGGGATCAAAGTGTCTTTCTTATTTTCCTGACATTCAAATGTCAGTGCTGATTCAGTGGCAAAAAAACAAAGAAATTTGGAAATATGATCACTTAGTCCTTGGTGAGTTGGAGTGCCACCGAGCAGCTGTGTACGTCACTATTTGACCGAAACAAAACCTGCGGTGAGCCAACAGATGTTATCATGCCCAGGCCCTTTCCTGCAGGAACAAAGCAGCTCTCTGAGAGCAGCTTGTTATAAACTCCCACCACTGCTAAAAAACAAACAGTTGTAA
The DNA here is from genome assembly GCF_040436345.1 of Pagrus major. Taxonomy (NCBI): domain Eukaryota; kingdom Metazoa; phylum Chordata; class Actinopteri; order Spariformes; family Sparidae; genus Pagrus; species Pagrus major. Next base: position 33,467,124 of record NC_133219.1, read on the forward strand.
TGAAACAAAAAGATGTGGAGAATAGTGTTTCAAAGAAAACAGTGCTGAGCCTTTAGCCCTGGGGTGTTCTTCAAGTAACACTAAGGCTGAAGGGTATATGCGTCACTACTCGCTCTCTGTCTGGGTGTGTGTGTTTGGAGGTGGGGGGGGGGGGTCATCTGGCTTTCATTTCTTGGCTGTGAGAGACAGCAATTTAACGGGTAATCCCTCTCCAGATTTCAATTTCCAAACGTGTGTTGACTTGTCCAAGAAAGTTACGCTCACTCTCATTACGTGTCAGACTCTGTCAGCTGTTAGTTCAACCACCTCCCTTGTGGCCTGCGCTACAGACATAAGACACGGAACATCACAAACGTAATGGGAATTACCTCTTATTAGCGGGGAAGCATGATGATGACCATGTTCATCTCGGGAGGGAATTGCTCATGACGATGATGGTGATTAGGATTGCCATGATGACGACAGTGTGTATGAGGAGGCATGAAAACAGATTAGAAAGGCTTAGGCTGGGAGAGGGAGTCCCCTCACACACACATACCTGGCTGGATTTAAAAATATTAGACTTATACAGTATTATCATTCCAGCTAACGCTCGCAAGGAAACCTGTGAGGGTAAAGGAAGGTGAATGACGAGTGGGATTGTGTTTGTTTACAGTGTTTTGGCAAAGAAAATGCTGTATTACAGAGTCGAGCTGGAGAGTTCAAGTTCACACAAAACTCTGTTGGCATAACTCGAACAGTTTTGAGTTTTCTTTGATATTTTTTCTCTTTTGTCCAGTTTTATTTGTGCCTTGTGTCAGACTTCCTGCATATCCAAGCTCTTTTCATAAACAATGTTTAGTCTACATGTTTCACCTTCCTCTGTATTTTTGCATGCACTGGCATATTATGAATGCAATTGTACAGTGCTTCCTTTGAGGAAATACACTCCCACTTGCACAACCCCAACTGTTACGCTTCTCATCCATCCGGTAAGACAGACTCTCACATTGCAGGGTGTAGAATAACACTCTCTCAGCAGGACGGGAATGAACACGGACAATGACAGAACATTTGTGACAACGCTGAATATCTTCTCTTAATTTGGTACACATAGTGGTGCAGGTAGTGCTGCAGTCTTTTACCGACTCTTCTGCGGGGATTTTTGTGTGCTCGGTGGGTTGTTCTGCAGAGGCTCTAAAGTAAGCTAAAGTGAACCTCTTTTTCCTGCAACACCTTGACAGCATGAACATAAGGTGTGTAAAAAACGGCCTCACATCTGCAATTTTGAGACCCAACCGGTTCGATTCATGCCATTGCCACTAAATCCAGGCCCATCCATGTCAGACCAGGTGTTTCTCTTTTCAGTACTTCCATTTCGACCACATCCTTAACGAGCCCACTGTATCATCTTTCTCTTCGCTAAACGAGCAAGACCATCCCTGTTTGCATACTTAATTTGCATATTTTATGGCTCACATATCGGCTTGAAAGTGCTGTTTCTCCTCAGAACTCTTTTGTGTGTGGATATTTTTCTCCTTTTGGCAATATCTAGAGACTGTGCTGCAGTGAAATCCCAGATGTGTAAATATTTCTGGAGTGATGGAATAATAACTTGTGACAACAATGTGGAAAAATCTGTCAACTACAGCTGATTACTGACACTTGATGCAGACACTTGGTGGTTGTCTTTGACTTAAATTTGCTTTGACTTAAATTGCTTGCTTCTACAACACTGACACCAGAAAAACTGGGCCACTGTGTAAAACACATATAAAACAGAATGTGATAATTTGCTAATACTTATAAGTATAAATAAGTTATGGAATGCTCGAACAACAGATTCTCTAAAAACGTTCACCCAGTGGCGGCACCTTACGTCCCATGTCAGAATATTGTGTCCCCGATGTGCGGTCTTGTTGGCTTACATTGGGTGTCTTGTCATCGATTATTTTAAATTTTTGTGATCATCGCTACTCATGTCCCATGTGACATCAAAAGTGAACCTTGACTTAGCTAATCCAAACCAGTTTCTTTTTCTCCTGAAACTAACCAAGTAGTTTTGCTGCCTAAATCTAACCAAGTAGTTTTGTTACCTAAACCTAACCAAGTAGTTTTGTTACCTAAACCTGACCAAGTAGTTTTGTTACCTAAACCTAACCAAGTAGTTTTGAAGCCTAAACCTAACCAAGTAGTTTTGTTACCTAAACCTAACCAAGTAGTTTTGTTACCTAAACCTAACCAAGTAGTTTTGAAGCCTAAACCTAACCAAGTAGTTTTGTTACCTAAACCTAACCAAGTAGTTTTGTTACCTAAACCTAACCAAGTAGTTTTGCTGCCTAAACCTAACCAAGTAGTTTTGCTGCCTAAACCTAACCAAGTAGTTTTGCTGCCTAAACCTAACGAAGAAGTTTTGTTACCTAAACCTAACCAAGTAGTTTTGTTACCTAAACCTAACAAGGTAGTTTTGTTGCCTAAACCTCACCAAGTAGTTTTGCTGCCTAAACCTCACCAAGTAGTTTTGTTACCTAAACCTAACCAAGTAGTTGTGTTGCCTAAACCTAACCAAGTTGTTTTGTTGCCTAAACCTAACCAAGTAGTTGTGTTGCCTAAACCTAACCAAGTTGTTTTGTTGCCTAAACCTAACCAAATTGAAAAGTATTTTAACTACCTGAAAACAGTATATTCACTCAGTCAATTTACAAAAAAGTAAAAATCAAAATGTCTTAACTACAGAGAGAATATGAACTTCGGTTGTCCGCATTCAAGTCACATGAAAGATCCACTCATCCTGCACGACTTGCTGCAAAAACAGGCTTTTCAGCTTTTACACCTTTTATAACTTGACTAGCTAAAGGCATTCTGGCAGAAAACACCCTCATAAAACACCCAAACGGTCTTACAAGGCAGACTATTACTTCCCATGCACATAGATGTGAGGTCAAATAAACAAATTATTGAGAAATAGCCAGCTACGTCCTGCAAAAACCATGCCCATCTGGGTGAAATACCAAGAAGTTTTTAGTGAGACCACTGAAAAATCACCAGTTTGGAACATTCCACAGGTTAATTGGTAACAGGCAGTAGTATCATTAAAAGGAGCTTGAGAACACAACGATTGCATTCTGTGTTTTCTTACGTTTTAGAGTCCCAGCTTTTTTGTAATCTGGGTTGTATTTAACAACACGACACAGTAACACAACTCAAAGCAGCTGAGCTTTTCAAGGCAAACCTGAGTTCCAGATGTGTTATTTTTTAATTCGAAGTGGAAGTCAACAATAAATGTCACTTTGAATTATAGTCTGAAGTTTGTTTCAGCCTGTAAACATCTTCACGCAGTGTCAACAAGTTTCTATCAACCCGTTCTGGAATCTTCTGTACTCTGTCTGGAGGTTAAAGCTGTTTGTGAGAATGAGGAGGTGTACTTAATAAACTGCATATGAGGATGATTAAGGTAGTCAATGTGACGGGAGTGTTCCCTGCGTGTGTTTTGAGGAACATCTTAACCTGGATTACCCGGAATGCACCGTGGACACCCTTGGCGTTCATGGCAGGGTATCCCTCTCTCTCTCACACACACACACACATATTGCACAGACCTAGACACACACTCTTCCAACTTCTCCATACGCATGTGGTCTCAGCTCTCACACACTCTCCCCAGTGTGATGATGTCATCAGGGTTTTAATGAGGGATTACTCTGACATCACTGGGACCGCTGCCAAGTTAAACCTATTAGCTTCACCATGTGCTTGCGGTGCACTACAGCTAGAACTGTGTGTGTCCATGTGTGATATGCAAGAGCCTATTGAGTAAACTGTGCGGCCCACGAGTCTCCAGTTATCATCTTTTCATTCATCTCTCTATTAAAGTGTCCATCAAATAACTGTCTGTGGGCCAGTATCATCTTCCTCTATAATGTCCATAACTGAGAGCATACTGTGTGATGTGAAGATAAGAGCAGATCTTCAAAGAGCTCGGCAGTCCTGATAATGAGAAGCAGTTAGACACCCATATCATGATACTAATACAGCACGCACACACAAAATTGTGTACTCTTCATATACACACTGTCACACACAGGCACATAAGAAGACTTTTCATGTGAGGCTGTGTTGTGCCGTTCAAAGCCTCACTTGGCTCAACCGATTTCATTTACGAAACTGCTTTGGAGATTATGGTGTGATCTCATTTGCTTTTGTTGGTGTTTGAGCCAGTGGTCTGGTGACTTTGTATGTGTACAAAACCCCTGCTTACACAGTCGCAGCCACCACAGTGGTGCTTTTGATTGCGAGTTCGAATTGGTCTAAGAACGATTTGTTTGATTTAGATAAACTGTTAACACTCTGGCCAGCTGAGAATGAACAGAAGTTTTTTGAGTTTTTGGAATTTTGTAGGCTACTGGTTTAATATCTGAGTAACTTTACATTTATTTTATCTGTTCTTTTATCTCCCAATGTAGCCGACTCTGATTTTACATCAAACATAGATCATGTCAGTGGTTAAAACAGTTTGCTCATGGAAAAGGTTCCAACAGATTTCATAATATTATGAATGATAAATCAATAATCGATCAAAGAAATGACTTAAAATTTGAATCCCTGGTAGAAGCTGTCATATGACATTGATAAAACTGAAATAATCAGTTAATTGATCGATGTGCGGCTTCTCCTGGTATCTTTGTAAATGAAATAAGTAATTAAAATCTGTGTTTTTTGGACTTTGGTTTGGACAACAAGCAATTTACAGATGTACTGTAAGTTTTGGGACAATGTGATTAAAATTTTTTCACAATTATTCCATTCTTGAAAGCATTGGGTTTTTTAAAACTTACTCATGAGGTAAAACAACAATTGACTGATTACTGCAGTAAGTAATAATTACCAAGTAGTCTCCGTCGTTACAACACGCCTGAAAGCACATATCCCATGGCCGTTCAGGTACACTGGGCGTGTGTGTGTGCTGTTGTCAACAGGAAGCAGATTGTATACTTTGGTTGGTTGCTTAGTTACAGAAAATACCATGAATGAGGCAGGGGAACATGAGTCTACACAAAGTCTTCGTGGAAAACCTGTCAGCAAAACATCATTTTCCATCATTTTATTATCAACTTTCAGTTTGTGTTTTTGTAAATGTAATAACACATTCTCCAAGATCCCATTTTCCAATGATGCCGCAAACACTGATAATCCTGTGTGTCTGCGTCATCGTTCCCAAAAATCTCAGTTTCTGCTTGTCCAGACGTAAACACAGAAAATTGAGTTTCAGTGACCTAAAAAGCTGTTTACGTGTGTATGTGTGTAAGCTGAAGAGATGCTACAAACATGATTTTATTAACCCAAAAGGTCAAATTTTAATATAAAAAACAGAATAAAACAAGCAAAAGTCTAATTGTGATGGGCCTTTTTTATACAATTTTCGGATGATTTGTCAAAGAAATATACTCACAGATTAATCAGTAATAAAAAAAACCAAACTGTTTGTTTCAGTCCTGCTGGTGGTTGTTTTGCCAGGTTTCTGATGGGGATGTGAGTCTGAGAGCTGTGCTGACACAAGTGTTTCTCTGCCTCTGAGCCAGATTTCTCCATGCTGGTCTCAGTACATGGTTCTCACATTCATTCTGTCCAGCATCACTTCAGCGCTAATGCATCACGACACACTCATGTTGTCAGCGTACGCAGCAAGATGCGCACATACTCACAGTACACACATGCACAGCACAAGCAGGAGCTTTTGTTGGTCTTATCTTCAGTGGTCACGCTTTTCCAGACTTTATTTTTTTAATTTTGTGGTGGTGGTGGGGTGGGCGTGTGTGCGTGTGCATCTGTGTGTGTGCGTGCGTGTGTGCTCCTGTGAGTCTGAGACAAACAATAGTTCAGCTACACTAGCTTAAATCCTCTCTGCAGGCTGTGAGTCAGATGGCTGTATAAATAGAGCACAGGTAAGTCATGCATGGCTGCCGTGAAATATTAAGTGGCTGCTGTGAATAGCTAATTTCTTGGCATGCACCGCAGTCACATCCTACCGATGAAGTGTCGGGTTGATCATTTGCAGGTTACGTTAACTCCTTCAAACCTAGAAACAAAACAATCAGTGTCAATTGTGTCACTTCACTCCATTTCCCGTCCTTGACCCTCCGAGAAGCCCGCTGTCATTCTCATTTTCTCATTACACAATCTGCCGTTGTGTCCTTAGCAACTGAGGGCTGATTGGCTGTCAGGAACCTACCTGTCCCTTTTGAATTCTGCCAGGTCACCACGGCAACCCCATTATAAACACGAATCTAGCAGGGGACTGTAAAGGCAGGCAGGAAGTGCGAGTCTAGCCGAGGCGAAAGAATTGCTCCTTGACACACATACTAACAGCTGTTTTCAAGCAGCACGACTGGCTGAGAGCCATTTACGCAAATACAGTGCCGCATGAATCTCTATTACCATTCTATTGTTGTCTCATAATCACATCACCTTTGCTGATTTACATACTTGAAAACAAATATCCAATCATTCCAATCGTATTAAATTTCCCTGAGACGGCAGTGGCGGCTCAGTTTCCATGGCACTAAGTTGCAAGTGTGTCTTAAAGCCACAGTTCTACTTTATTTTTCATCACGCTGTACCACACCGCTCCCTGTCGCCTTTCTTATACAATTCACTTAGCTCACATTGGAGCTGCTCTCCTGATGGTCAGATTTTTAATCCGACAGATGAGTGGAGAGCAAATCCTTCCCCTCCTTCTCACTTACTGTGTGTGACTTTGGACAACTGAATAAGCTTCCATCCGCCTCCCTGTAACTCTTAATTTCTCACAGTCCGTCTTAGTAATTGTCTGTGGTGGGAAACAATGTAAAAACATGGATGTCATCAAGATTAAATTAGTTTATCAGCGTCTTCATCCTAACTGCTGCCCCTGTGTCATTACATCAAAAAAAAGTACCGTACCATTTTTTCCCTTCCCGATACCGATACCCTGTGTGGATGTGATACCTGCGTGGTATCGGATCGGTGCATAGACTCACGTACTCGCCGATACCGATACCAGCATTTTCATCAGTATCAGCGGCATAATCACCTCACAAAGAATAAAACAGCATAACAATGATTATGAATTTTTAAAATTTTATTGCTAGATTCATCTAGCATGGCTTAAAGGAACCAACAGAATATATAACAGGAAAAGTGCACTCAGTAGAGTACAGCTCTCCCCCAGGTGTGTCTGGGGGCAAAGTGAAGCAGTTGTTGATCATTTAACGACTGCAACTGTTGATCATTTATGATACTAAGCGGTAGAGGAGCGAGGACTCGGCATTCAGTGGGGTGGAAAACACAATATTCAGTAAAATCAGTTTTTCACAAATTGTGAGTCACCACAACCACGAGATATCCTCGAGCATACGGACATAAATGTGCACAAAGGGTATTAGGCTGACGGGTCCAGTAGAAGCTGTGGACAGATGCACACACTCACGCCACCGAATGCATGACCCCCTCCAGGCTCACACCTGGCAGAGACAATGACAGCGACAGAGAAACTATTTTTAACGTGGGTCGGTCACATCATGGACATTAACCAATCCAATGAAGTGAACTGAAGCATTCCTACCCCAGAGAGCATCGAACTTTTAAAAACTGTTTTTCTTTTATTAAATCTAAAAAGCATTTTACCTCCCCCGTCATCCTCTCTCATTCACTAGTCTTGTTTTAATGACTTATCGGGCTATTCAGCTGGTGTCTCGTACAGTATGTCTCTGCTGCCAGTTACCTAACACTCGTATCACCATCCTCCCCCTGCCTCTGTCCCAGTACCAGTCTGTAAGGCCACAATGTCCTTAAGCCCCCTAATGAGGTCGCTGACCCTGCCAGTCATGAGAGGAGGAGAGCCCGCCCCCTCGCTCTCTGGCACACGCCATGTCAATTAGCTGTGCACTTTTGTACTTAACCTGTAGAGTCTACATCCCTGCTTTCTTGACTTGTATCACTGTAGTAATAATAATAATAATAATAATAATAATAAAAGATAATAATTATTATTATAACAATGTTAGTGTCTCTTCTGTGGCTCATTTTCTAATCACTCTGTCAGGTAAAATACATTTAAACTGTGTGAAAGATGTGTTTCATTGTTATATAACTGGGTTTGTCCCAGGCTGAATCACAACATATTCCCATTACCTAAATCCTTTTTTGAAATATGATTTGCAGCATCATCCAAAACAAGAATGTACTTGAGCTGTGCTTTCCCACACCTTGTGTTTAAAAAGGTGAAGCTTGCATGTACAAGTACATGTTTCAACATTCACATACAGTGGTTCTGGTTTTCTGGCTCTGAGCCTCAGGGACACCGAGTGACGACAGTGGCACCGTCACCCGGTGCTCGGTCACAGCTCGTTGCTGCCACTGACGGTGTGTGGCCGACTCATCAGCGAGGCAAACGTATGCTCGTGTTACAGGTTATGTGATTGTGCGAAGGGGAGCATTTGAAGTCGAGGTCGCTGTTGCATTGTGTGTGAAAGCCATTTTCCTGCACATGTTGTAGTTTGTGTGTGTGTGTGTGTGTGTGTGTGTGTGTGCGTGCGTGTGCTGATAATACTTGCACTCAGTCAGCACTTGTGTGTGTGTGGGTGTGCTCGTGTGGTGATGTTCAGATGTTCAGTGTGAGTGTGGAAGCCTGTTGTGTCTGTCGTTGCGTCTGTGACTTTGACAGCCTGCCCGTCCAACCCGGAGCTGTTGTCACATGCTGGCTGCTTCTGTCAGAGCTGAGCAGAAGCCGTAACTCCGCAGAGATTCACGGCTCCGTGTGTTCGTGCTGCAGACGGTTGTTCTGCTGCTCTTGTGTCTGCGTTTTCCCTGCAGAGCAGGCTGCACCCTGCTGGCTGCTGGGAGCAGCTAAGACAGTTATCAGTTGGAGGGATTTAGATTTTTATCTCAATAGTGTTGAAGTGTCAGAAATTGTTACCACAAGATAACAAATTATGCTAATCTCATTTGAAAGACCGTAAATCTTCATGCTCAATTAATCCTATCATCATGGGACTGTATCTACTAACAAAACTGTATGCTTCATTTTTTATCTCAGATATTAATATAATAATGCATACAGTATATCTGCTCTACTAGTTCTTGCAAATGTGTTTGCTCAGATTGCACTTCACTGAATTAACTGCTGTTAACATGTATTTCACATGATTCAAGGTTTTGCGCTACTGGTTCTGGATGGTTTGCTATAGTACTCTGCTTCCCCCTAGTGGTGGGAATTAGCTATAACAGAGGTTGGTGATTTAGCCGGTGCACTTCAGTCGGTTTCATTCGGTTTAATGAAATAAAAGTTATTTGTCAAAATGATACCCTGACATGAGGTGACTCAGTCATCCTATTAGATTTTGGAGTTTAAGTAATAGTCATGCTGGATTCATGCTTTGACTTTCTTTGTCCCATTGATTACTTTTGTGCGTGTCTGTGTTATTTTAGCTACGTGTTCATTACAAATATTAACTGATACTATGTTTCATATACCTTGCTCATGTTAGATCGGAGTGTGAGCTCGTCCCCTGTTACTACACCACACACTTACCTTAGGGATCAAGAAAATTCACTTTCTATGAAAATGCTCTTCCTCACTGTGCTGTGACATCTCTTGGACCTGTCAGGTAAAGCCTTCCAGTAATTGATTAGGGTTTCTAATGAGGGATGCATGATATGTTTGCTTGCTTCTCATGGCCCATACTGATTAAAATAACCGATAATTTCACATTTATGTGTTTTAAAAAGAAGTTCCTAAGAATGTAGTTCATTACACCCGAGGGTAAAAAAGGCTCAGATGTACAGTAGTGAGCAAAGATAATTTAAATTTAAAGATTATTTCATATTTTCTAGCTGTAACAAGACTTGACGTGCCAAATTGCACTACACTGCGTGGCTTTATCCAGATGCAGCAGTTTGATGTTATGAGCACGATAACAGTCTACTGCGCTTGTTGTTGATCTTCTTTTTCTCCTTCTTCTCTTGGTTTATGGTTATCGGCTCATTCATTGGCTATAATTTTATTGCTGGCCAATAGCTGATCACATAAATATCCCTCTGATTTACAGGTCAATAATTTATTTGCACAAGAATCCTGCACTCCCTTTGTGGCTCAATTTTACCTACTGGAAGTGTGCTCGGATAAGGAAGATAAAAACTCAAGCATTAGCTGCAGTGGGAGGTTGTTTCAATTTAGATGTGGACTTTTGATGGCCATCTTTACTGTTGACTTATCATCATGCTTCTCTTCATCACAGAGCTTTAACCGAGCTGGAGAGGAGAATAATGTCATTATGTAACTTCAAGGCATGGCTGCACATGATTATCGCTGCTGTCAATACTGACTGTTGATGCTCATCAGAGAGAAAAGACAAATTAGTTTGCTCTACCTCTGCACTTTGCTCCTCCCTCTCCTGCACCTCGCGCTCTCTCACTCTCCATCTCTCTCAATCTTTCTCCCACAGAAGTCACACCTCATGTCGAGCCCTCTCCTCCCTTTTCACTCATTCTTTCTATTCTTCCTTTCTCTTTCTTTCTCTGTCTTGACACCGAAATGAGTTTGCCTGTGAACTCAGATTATCTTTCTTTGGAGAGGATAGCCCGCTACCGCCACGCCTGCTCCAACGGCTCACCCTACGCAACGAACAAGCCCATTGACATCAAACCTCGTGGCAGAAGGGGGTATGATTGCTCTCTTGGACAGAAACTATTGGATGGGTAGAGGCTGGAGTGTGTACATGATGGGACCATAAACTACATTTTCTATCTTGTACTGAGGATTTGTATGATTTTTACAGTATATTGTTTGCTTTCCTAATAGTTAAATAATCAATGTTGTTGATGTCCGCTTCCACTCGGGTTTCTCCTTCAACTCTTGCATTTAAAAAGTCAGGCTTCCTTCTTGCTCCGTGTGTGGATGTATATATGTGTGGATATACGAGTTTGTATGACTCCCATGAATGTACACAAAGCGTGTGTGTTCTCTCTCTTATCAGAACATTAGCTGATGAATAGCTCCACCTGGACAACACAGAACTGGAGGTGCGTTCGCTGTGTAAATGGTCGTTGCTCGGTGGCCGGTTGCGTTGTTAGATCTGTGTCGAAGCCGTGGTTTCTGCTGTTTACTCTGCTGAACCTATAGCGTCGGCCTGAAGTGTGTGTAATTGTGTGTATGCGCTTGTTTCTCTGACTTCCATGAGAAGCAGCTGTTTTTTTGCTCTTGCAGAGCTAAGAGCAGTGCAAATGATAAATAAACTGCTTTCATCCGGTCATCATCTAAAGCATCGATGTGTTCAGGAGGACAGGGCGGTTCACTAACCAGAGTAGAGCGTAAGCTAATCATCAGAGCACTCTGTGTCCATTAAAGCTCACTAAGAAAATTTAAGACCTTGTTAGGCCCATTTTCATACTGCATTTCACTGACGAATATGAACTTCACGACCCCAGACGAAACTAAGAAGTGCTATCATCTGATTACACCTGTGTCCTCTTGTCTGTTTTGTAGTCTGGGAGTGTAGGTGCATGAAAATAAATAGTGTACGTGTGTTTGTGCCTCTATATATTTGAATATGAAGCAGCAGTAATAGCTGGTAGCTGGTTTGTAGACACATAGATATGGATGGAGCCTTGTCAATACTCTGGACCCGCCATCTGTGCTCACTGCCTGCGTCTTAGTTCAGTGCTATTTATATCTGCATTTGCTGAGTGTGTTTATCTGCACCATATACTGAGCCTCCTTTACGGAAGAGGTCTTTTTTTAAACAAAATCAATAATTTTGTCAATTGCCGTCTTCACTTTATCTATGCGGCTGGTTTTTATGACAAGAAATACACTCATTTCACCACTGGGTGGCACTCTTGTCCCAGTAAATTGCATGCAGCAGTTTTTCAATGTGTTTTACACTCTTACTAAGTGGTGCTTATTATATGGAGCTACATGTGTGTCCGTAAGTCATTACTAACTCAGTAGATTGTGTCTGTGATTAATGTAACCATAGTTACCTTCTATGACATAAATGCAGCGTTTATTCCAGGGATGCATGATATTTTTTTCAGCCGATACCAATGAATGATAATTACCTGCTCCTCATGACCAATACCGATACGGTAACCAATGTGACATTTTTGTTCCTAACCTGTAGTTTATTCACACCTGAGGGCTAGAAAGACTCAGATGTAGTGAGCAAAGATAGATGATTTTAATATTTCAGAGCTCTAATAAGAGTTAAAACTATACCTTATAGACTTTTTCATTATTAAGTCAATGAAAGCAATTCGGCTTGGTATTATTGTCTCTATTTATCGGCTATAATTTCATAATCGGCCCATAAGGAATAATATGAATTACCCATTATTGTGTAGATAATTTATCTGTCTGATATATATTGTGCATCCCTATTTATTTTGCCTCAAAACAGAGAAAATGAAACAAATAAACTCTAATGATTAAACAGAAAATTAATTGGAAATCATTAGATAAGTGGTGACTATTGTAATTTACTTTTGAATTACAGTTTACACTATTATACCTGCACTTAATAGAAATACTTTATATAAATGTAAGCAGTGGAATTATTATGTTATACAAAGAAAACTTGGTATTGGCAGAATTTTCTTAGTAAGAAAAAATGATCTGTGTTAAGTAAAGGCCTGATGTATTGATCTTGTGTGGCATACAGGGAGTTGCATACTGTTGAGCTCCTCGCATAAGATTGATTCCACGCCGAATGTACAATCTGATCCTGACTTGGGGGCAAAATAACATTCTTGTGTCTTCCAAATCTAATGCCTGTTGAGCAAGACCAGGTTCATTATTTTTGTTTGGGTCTTACACCTCCGCTTCCTGGGGAGGGCAGTCGTGTAGCCTAAAAGTAAATACTCATTATGCACTTTCCACATGAGACGGGAGAGAGAGGAATACAAGAAGCAATAGTGTGACTCTCATGCTCAAGAGAACCAGTTTCTCTCTGACTAAAACCCAAATTCTGAACTTTTTATTTTGGTGCTGAAATAATGTGAAGTGCTGTTTTCATTTGGGCTTTGTGCAGTTTCAGTGCTGCTGGTTTCCCCAGTTTTAATAGGATTAGTTTCAACACTTTAACCAAGTTATTCTGCCAAGCAAGAGTGAAAGCCTGTCTACCTATTCAACTTACTATAGCTCACTGCAAGTGCTCCATTAATGGCAGCATTTTTACCTGTATAAAAATGCAAAACATACCCACCATCTACTCTGCCAGCATTAAAATCAGCTGCTCTGTCCAAGAGAGAGACGAGGTGATGTGAGAGGGAGGGAAACTATCCTTTAAATCAATACACGATCACGCAGTCAGTCTGATTTTGCTGCGTTCCTATTTGCTAGGAGGTGTCTAGCGAGCATGTGTTTGGTCATGTGTCACTTCTGTACGTTTCAGCATGTGGGCTCATCTGCATGTGCGTATACAACGCATTAGCATATGACATCAGCCCGGCTCCCTCCTCAGGTCTGCGTCTTTTCTCCCGTGATATAAAAGCACATCGACGTAATTCACACTGAAGCGTCAGTAGCCATGAAGTGGATATATTATCAGTATCATCTGTCTCTATGGATGCAATTCGCAATTCATTCTTCCACCATGAGAGCCGCAGACGGATGCATTCCCTTTTCTGCTGCTTTCTGTCGCTTGAACCCTCTGCCTCTCCTGAACAAAACAAAGTAGAAACATCCCCTGACTGAGATGTCACTCTAATTACTTACGTCTTCAATTTCACCATTGCTGACACGGAAATATTCTCAGGGCTGGAATAATGTATACACTGATGCTATGCGTTTGTTGTTTTTACTTCAAGAGACGCAGCAATTGTTGTGTCCTACTTTTTTTTACTGTGTTTGCTGATTTAGTGCTGTGTTTTCCCCTCATCCCCCTGTAGATAACTGCACCAGAGAGGGTTACATGAAATTCAAAGATAATTGTCTGCAGTGCTAGCACAGGATATGGAGATGCGGGATAATGCTTGAAAGCGGGGTTGTAATGGAACTGCTTAAATCAAGCCTCAACAGAGAACCCTTATATTTGTCTGTGCGGGCATGTGAATGTTTCACTGTGTACGAGGCTGAGAGGGTGCACGCGTATCATTTAGACTTTGAGATCCTATCCTACTCATCCATTGTGATCCTCCACCGCACTACAAGCTGCACACACAGGGTGCAAACTGAGGTGAGGGAGCCGGCTTCACTTTATTCATTCATGTGTGATTGACATGCCAGACAGCCGACACACCTGTCTGCCTGGTGGAGCGCTAATGTTAGCTCCTTAGCCTACAACTCTGACAGCAGACATTTGCCATCTGAGCCCCACACTGCGTCGCACAGGGCATGGCTTTTAATGTCAAAATAAGCACAGAACCAAAATGGGAGCGTTTCAGACAGAGGGGGAATATGTTGCTGCTGGACAATATGAGAAAACTGATGTGTTTTTTGAGCATTAACGCATGTAAACCTGTTCTAGTAGTAACCCAAAATAAAATTATGAACCTGAAAATGAGCTTAAAATGTCTCATTTAATAGTTCTCAGGTGTCAGAAGAAGGAGAGCCATTCTGCTAAGGTTGAATATAATATGAGAGTGCTGAAAAGGGTTGAGTGGGGTCATATAACAACTGGATGCCGTAAATAAGGATTAGAAGCAGATTCTTCAGTTGCTGCTTCATCATTTTTAAGAACTGTTTGTGCAGACGGTAAAAAATGTAGCGCTGACCTTTAAAAGGATGTCAGATTTTCCAGGCTCCGAAGTGCTTATGCTGGTGTGGAGGATTTGAAAACTGAAAAAATCATACATAAATTATACAAATTAATCAATCGGAAACTAAGATCACAAGATATTCTTTGTCAAAACAAAAATGTAATAACTCGTAAAGAAGGTTGATTTATCATTACAGTGCATTACAGAATTGATTGCTACATTTAATAGTAGAATTAATTTTTGCTTTCACATATCCTCACTCCCACTCGCGGTATGTTCAGTTTTAATAATCGCACCATGCGCCAATACATTCCTAACCCCTGTTTGTCTGCCAGAGAAAGCACAAGCTTTCCACTAAATCCCTTGTTTTCTCAATGTATTGCTTCTCTTATTGGAACGATGACACTCAACCTTTATATGCACACCCTCTCCAGATCATTGGCATGCTTTAGCTGTTGGTTTTAGGTTACTGTGGCAGCCGAGTGATTGACACTTGAGACGATTGGTGGGATTGCTTGGTGATACAAGTCCCGCCCTTCAAGGAATTACTACTACCTAAACAACCCCTCCCACTTCAGACATACCCAAGCTGTAGCTCCGGGAAACAGAGCGAGAGAGAGAGAGAGAGAGAGAGATTATAGGAGAGTCATGTAACCCAAAGACAGGGACACAGTCATAAACAAGAGAGCAGGAGAGACGGAGGTAAGGAGGGAGGGGCAGAAACACAACGTGGGAGGAAGAGGAGATCTTATTTCCACGAGTCAGGAGAAGGAAAGAAGACGGAGGGACCTGAAAGTGAGAGGAGTGAGAAAGAGAGAGTGTGCATGGCTTGATTAGGGAAGAGGAAGATCACTCACTGATCTGGCAAGCAAGATATGTGCAAGTGAGTGACAGGGAGCGAGAGAGAGAGAAGACTAAACAAGCACCTTCTGTCAGACGATCGGAGCTCGAGGAGCAGCAGCAGCAGCAGCAGTGTGGAATAATCTTGGAAGAGCTCGGCACACCTGACCACTCCACTAACCTGACACTGAGGGAAGGAAGCTCCCTCTGACTGGATCACTTCAGACCAGTGAGGACTGTGGTCAGACCACAGCGGAGGGCTGGTTGTGAAAGGGGGGTGTGTGAGTGCGTGGCTTTATATGTGTGTGTTTGCAGATGTGATGTGTGTGGATGTGGAAGGAAAAGCCAGACCATGAGTATCATCCTTAAGCCGCGGTCGCGCTCTACCAGCTCGCTGAAGAACACGGAGGGAATATGGTAAATAGACGGGAGAACTTTGTCCCATTGGCACCATTTTCATGTTAATCCTGTTGTGTGTGTGTGTGTGTGCATGTGTTTCTCTATTGTTCTCCATCCGTCTGTTTGTTGCTCTCTGAAATAGTTTTCCTCTGCCTCACCGGCTTAGTCCTTCCTTTCCGTGTTGTTGTTGGTTCGCTGTCCTTCTTGTGTCTGGAGCTCTCAGCCTTCTTCTTGATCAAAACTTCTCGGCCTCTCTCTGGGGATACTGCGACAACCTCCTGCGCCTCGTAGATATGTCCGTTACAGTTTGTCTGCGCAAGGCATGACATGTCCTGTGGTCAGATAAGATTAGTTCTGGTGTCAACTCCAGTATATTTTGTGCTTCATCAGTCTCACTCACTAACAGCATAACACTTCCTGTACTTGTCGTGACCCTGGTGTCTTACACTCAGTGTGAAATTGTTTGAAACACAAGGTAGTGAAACAGCAAAGGCGTCATTCATTGAGGAATGTGTTGTCTCTCCATACGTTCTCCTGTCTGCACATGGCTCCAGATAAATGCAGGATGCAGAGAGCAGTGCCAGGGGCACAAATTGCCCTCCCCCTCCTGTCTCCTTTCCCCTCCTGTCTCAACTTGCCCTTGCCTGTCAGCACTCATTTTCAACTAAGAAACTGCCCTGTAGCTTTAACACTGGAAGTTAATATTCACAGTTTTTTGTTTTTTTTCTCCATGGTGATACTCTGAGGCAAAGCTGTAAATGGATCAGGACAACCCTGGACAAATACACAGCGTTCCTTGGGTGGTGGTTGCCCAGCAGCATGTGTTTGAACCCCGCCGGACCTCCCTGCAGGGTTCATAGTGTTCTCACGTTGTCAGTTTATTAATCTGCTCCACAACCTGACCGCCTGTGTGAAATGAAGACGTAGTAATTAGGTCTTTGAGGGTAGCGGTGCAGATCACAGACAGTACGTGACGCGGTTTGATGCAGAGAGGTGTAAAAGCAGACGTGTCTCCTAGAAATGACGTGTATATGCGACTTATTTGCAACAGCAAACACATCTTGAGGGAAACGTTCTTCATTAAAGATATAATATGCAGGAATTCTTAATAAAAATGTCTCAAAAGACCAGACGTGTTAAATACTTTGTTGACTTATGTACAAATGTTTCCAACAATGTTCAATCCTAGAGAAACGGGATAGGAAAGTCGCTGAACAAGACTAAACACAAACAAAACATGAAAACATTAACTTTTCAGTGAACATTTGTGCCTGAGTCCCCTCAGATAGATTTTCATCAGCAGCAGTGGTGGTTGTTTATTGATGAATTCACCAGCAGTGAAGGGAGTTTGACCGCAGGATCATTTGTGTTTATTTGCCTTACTCATGCAATAATCATCACCGCCCCGAACAGCCAGATTACTTAAGCATTACCTAAAACATTAGCCAGCAACTGCACACACTAAGGGTGTGTGTGTGTCTAAGTTTAAATTCAGGTCAACTCTCACTAAGTTCAGCACTCACCAGAGACTCTGGGTCTCTCTTTTTTCCCCCCTCTCCTTTTTGTAGTGTTGTTCATGTAGTAAAGTACCACTCCCCTCCAGCTCCTCCGCGGATCACTGCTGCAGTCAGGTTGATAAACAGGAGTGAGGATAAATCCACTTTTTTAATCCCGAAAGTAAAAAAGTAATCTCTGAGCTCTCCTCCCATCGGTAAACAGCTCCGGGTCAGAGCAGAATCCGATGTGACTGAGCTAGACCTTGTGTTTATTGTACTGTGGGTCTGGCTCAGCACCCAACTCTCTATCCAACTCCAAGCAGCTGAGCAGCGACTATGCCCCCGCTCTGTGCTTTTGTTGCTAAAACCTAAAGATATTATGTTATTCAAGGTAATTGTGCGTTTCATTTGGGTTGCCTAAAATCCCAAGGATACGTCGGACTGATGAAGGAAGTCAGCAAACAAAACATTACATAAAATATTACTTAAACTTTGAAAATGTATGCTTAAATCATGCAGATTTCCACCAGCAATGGTGGTTGTTTAACAATGAAGACAAGAACTCC
The DNA here is from genome assembly GCF_040436345.1 of Pagrus major. Taxonomy (NCBI): domain Eukaryota; kingdom Metazoa; phylum Chordata; class Actinopteri; order Spariformes; family Sparidae; genus Pagrus; species Pagrus major. The sequence goes on from NC_133219.1 coordinate 33,485,137, forward strand.
CATAATCCCACCATGTGTTTAACTTGAGACTTTGTGACATCCACTGCAAGAAACATTGTCTCTGAACATAATCCAGGTATACAATATACAAACATAACTTAAAGGAGAGAGGGTTGATACAAGCCATGATGTAGCTACACATAAACCTGATATATGTGCTCGAGCTGTCTGCAGAATGTAGCTCTTCCTAATGCTAAAAGCTGAGAATCTGGCAGTGTTAGGTTTGCATGAGCCATCTTCTTGAACGGCTACCAAAAGCGGTACTCAGCTGGATGAAGCATACCGCCTCCTCCATCTGTCCTGCCCTCCTCTCTTCTGTTTCATCAAGGCTTCTCTCAGTGATTCTCGTCATTGCCTTGTCTTTCACAACTGTGCTCACAAGATTTACAGTATGTGACTGTTGCTGTCACTTGAAACCACCTGAATTGTAGGCGATAATTCAGCTGTTTGTGTTGGGGTGGGTGTGTTTGTGCAGTGTATGCGTGTGTAATGCAGGAAGAGGTGTGTTATATCCCTAAATCTGCTAATTCTCCTTAAGATAAGTACAATAAACACAAGTTAAGTATCTGTGTATGTGTTCCTTAGCTCTACATTTGTGACAGTGTCTTGCGTGAGTGCTTGTGTACTCGTGTGTCTACCTGTGCGTATTTAAGACAGTGACGTGGTCCGGGTGTTTGACGTGCCCCCTGGCCTGACCGAACCCAAACAGGCCCCACTCCACCCAGCCGTGCAAACGCAGGCTTGTGTGCACAGGCTTTTGAGTATCCATCAGCATGTTAGCTTGAGTTTAAGGAAGGTGAAAGATGAGAATTAGGGAATGAGCTCCACACCTTAATGTAGCACCTCTTCCACACTCTCAAACCCGCAGTGATGTTATGCTGTGCTGGGATAAAGCGTGGAGAAGTGGGGAATGTGTGACTTTAACCTTAAAGTGTTTGCATCTGGCCTTTGTCAGTCCGCAGTTAAGCATGTCAAACGGGCCGTAAATGCTGAAGGTTATCTGGCCTCTTATAGGGCCTGACAACTTGCAAGTTATCTAACATGTTTTCTACATTTGACCTTTATAATCCAGACCTGAGATGATGAATAGGACTGAAAATAGGTTCATAGTTAAGAGGACCTCTATAGGAGCAGAACTGGTTCGCTTTGAACCATGTGACCTGAGATGACGCTGCATCTGCTGCATTGCCACGGTGATTTCTTTATATGTCTCTCATGATTGACTGAGTTCTCTGAATGGCACAGTGACAGCGAGGACTAAAGCAGTGACAAGAAGAGAGTCAAGGATTCACTGTGCTTATAACCTGACAGGGCAAGAAAAACCAGAAGGAGACCGAGAGCGAGAGATAAATGTGAGCCTTTAAGGATCATTTTTTAACAGACGAAAACAATGTAATGTACTGTAGAGCTGCAATAATTAGTCGCTTAATTGATTAGTCAGTCAAAAGAAAAAATTATTAATTGCCAACTTTGATGGTTGATTAATTCTTCCATTTGCTGGCTACAGCTTCTTAAATGTGAGGATTTGCTGCTGTTCTTAAAGTCAGTGAAAAGCCTTTGGGTTTTGGACTGTTGGTCAGACAAAAGAAGTTATTTGAAGACGTCAGGCTCTGGGGAAATTATGAAGAGCATTTATATGAATTTGGGAGGGGGGGTGTGTGTATAGACAAAACGTGTCTTGGTTATCATTGTCTGCGTGGCCTGACTGCCCTATGGGTGCTGGCCTTGTCGTGAACTGTTTTCTGCCCTGGTCTGTCTCATGTCACATGTTCTCTGGTGGTCAGGTGCTGTCTGGCCCTGCCCGCTCCATACAGGACAGTTCTGAGAATGTGAGGTTTATGAGCAGTAACACGTCGCCTCATGGAGTCAATCTTTGGGCCAGGATGTTAAAGAGCATTTTAACAGTGGAATTGAATTAGCTGCTTTGCTACATGTGCTGCAACATTAGGTTCTGTAAGCTAACAAGATGTTGTGAGGGGTCTTTTCACTGTCTGCTTACTCATTCTAAGTCAGGCACATTATACTTACTGTAGAGCCAGTCCATACAGTATAGATGTAATATCATACTGATTTCAGTAACTTGTGTTGTGATATTGTAACAGCTCAAGAATGACTTTCTCTTCATCATGAGTTTTTTTTAAACCACTATAGATCACAGAACCTAATCATTTTTTTGCACAAAAACTGATTTAGTAACAGTTAGACTTGGGCTGGACATCCAAAATCTGGTATCACAATATTGTCCCAAATATTGTATTCATCGTATTCAGTCAGTATAATCAAAATAATCGATCCGAAGGACATCCCATACACAACCCTGTCCCCCCAAAAAAGTTGGGAAGCGGTGTTAAACGTAAATATAAACAAAATACAATCATTCGCAAACAAACTATGTAAGTAATGTAGGTAAAAACATTAAATATATTGTCTTTGTACAGTTTTATATGAGTATATGTCATAAAAGATTTGCAAATGATTGTGTTTGCTTTGATTTATGTTTTGCACAGCGTCTCAACTTCTTTGGAATCACAGGATATAACTCTGTCAAAACATCAATAAAATAAGGTTACCCAACAACATGGCCACGTTCCAGCATTATTCAGGCGAGGTACCTGGCTCCCATCACATCAGAATTCCCACAGTGCTCATCCAAAATCATAACATAGTACTGTATGTTTGTCAGTGATTCCATTATCTTTGACCTGACAACAACTTGACAGAGAACATATTCTAATCTCTTGTCATGTCTCTGGTTGGATTCACCATTATCCTCTGAAAGCACACTGAGAGTCAGCGTGCGTCACGTTCCAAGTGTATACATTCTAAGTCTCATCAGGGGTTTAAACATGTAAAACAGAGGCACTGTGGCTCTGCAGTGTCACCAAACCAACATATTTCCATTACATGCAGTAAGTCTGAAACTTAGCTTTCACCTGCATCAACTCTCTTCTGACTGTGTCACCTTTGGTCTCTCTGTTCTTTCCGTCTGTCATCGGTTGCTGTTGTGCACTGAGAACATGGTCAAGGTGACCAGACAAACGTTGAGGATCACGTACTGACACTCGCATGCATGCCGGGGAACACGCTCCTCACAATCCTCATAAATACAGACACTTGAATACACTCTCTCGCTCTGACATGTCTCTCCTTGTCCTTCCTCCACCGCCTGCTCCCCTCTTTGTCCTCTCAGCTTTCTAAAATAAATCTGAGTGTCGTCTTCCCTCTGCCTGCTCCAACGCACTGATCAGCACAGCTCCACGCTTTCCCAAGACATCAGTAACTGCAGTTTTTGGCCCAACTCTTTGCAGATTTTTGGCCCAGTTTTGGGAAAGTTTTTTTCAGATCTTTTATAGAAAACATTTGTTGTTGCTTGTGTTCGTTCGCACTCTGGGAGGAGACAAAAATATCAAGTTTGTGTGACAAAAACAGAGCCTCAGCTGACTGTTTATCAAAGACACTTATGCCCTGACCTCGCTCTCCGGTACGTCTCCTCACAGCGCTGTCACGTCAGCTCCTGTGGTGTTTATAATTGCTCAAGTGACCCAGGGCTGAAAATGAATGAGTCATTGATCCGTGCCATTTAGTGTGTACGTGCATGTGTGTGTTTGTTAAAAAGAAAAAGAGAGACAGACGGAGATGGAGACAGAAGTGATGGAGAGTCACAGACAGAGAGAGAGAGAGAGAGAGGATAACAGAGCGGCGCAGTGTCCTCAGGCATGTATGTGACCGAACAGTAGAAAGTCACTGCTCATCTATCTCAGAGCTCTCGCAACTACTGTACATGTCTTGTGTTTTAACCTCTGTTACAGAGCAGCTGAAAGGTTTCCCAGCAACACAGAAGCCCTCTTTTTTTCTTTTTGTTCCTCACAGCTCTAATCTCGAGCATGAAACTCTACTCTTGTGGGAAACGCCGTCCCCGTAGGGCGTCTCATTGTCTACTCGTGTAGCTGTGGGCTATTGTAGCTAAATAACTTAGCAGGGAATGCTATTCAGGGTACTGTAATACTTTTATCTTAGTTTATCTGACGTCATTCTCAAGCAAACAATCTTTGGACATCAGACAGATATTGGGCTGTGATTAGAACAAGGATTAGCCACCAGCCACCTATGTTGCATTATTGCTAGAACATTGTAATAACCTAAATTCTACTTAATGTATAATTTCATGGTTTAGTTTCTCTCATTCAAATTAAAGCTGCTGTAACAGTCGGTTTGGCTAACTTCCCGTCCGTGTTGCAGCTGGCAGTCCCCTCCCTCCTCTCTCGGTCCCCACACTTGCACGACTTGCACTTCTTGCGAGGCAGCTCTCTTTGCTTCATTCTTTTCTTCTTCGCTTGGCATGTTTGGCATTATAAGCTTACCCTTGGAGATCTGGAATTGGTAGCTTATCCTGTTCCACCATTGCTGGTAAACATCTCTTTGCTCACGATCAGACAGGACCGCCTCTTTATGGAGTTCTCTCTGTCCTGATTGGATAAAGTGGGCAGGGATACCAGAAAATGTATTTTCCTTTTTACAGCAGGAGAGAGACACGGGTTACTGACCAAACACTCTATAACAGTGATAACTGTGAGAATTTAGAGCTATTTAACACTTGTTTTAGTAAGAAAATAACACTGCAGCTTTAATATTGTCATTATATTCTGCTGATCAATACATACTGGATAGTTAACAGTTATAGCGAAGCATTCCTTCTTTCTTTCTTTCTTATTACCATACACATTTAATGATTATATTTTACACAAGAAAATGAAATAGATGATCACAAAATGCATTTTAAACGTACACACAATCATTTAGAAGCATTGAATGTAGAACTTGTTTAGTTGAGGACAGGAGTCAACATATTTTGCAGCTGATACTGCACACTGACTTTTCTCCACACATGAGGATTGGGGAGATGGATAAATTATATTTTTTTTCCCTCTCAGTCTGCACAAAGTCAAAGTTTTCCATAGTTTAACATCATTCTTTGTCCCTCTCCCTCCCTCCGCATTCCTGGCCATTTATATCTCAGTTCTGGATCGCTCTCTTTTTGTGTAAACTGTGGTTTCTTATTGTCTCTGCCTCTGAGTAACGCTGGATTTACTTCCCATCTCCACAATAATCCCCCCTGTGAGTTGAACTCGTGCTCTTTGTTGATGCTCACAACACAGTCATGGGGGTGTTTTTTAACTTTCGTTTTTTTTTTTTTTTCTTTTTACACAACTCATGCTTGCTCATCAAAGACTGTCAGAGTTGGGAATGAATTCCAGACGTTCCCACTGTGATGTCAATTCTGGTGCAATACCTGTGAAGATTATTCATGTCATTCCCGCTGAGGGCGTGCCTGTGAAGTCACACACACACACACACACGTACACTGAGAGTGAAGTTACATGTCAGAGGTTTGGCTGAGAGTCTGTGTAGGCCGTGACGTCAGAGTCAATGTGATAATGAATCAGTTGTTAAACATATGCTGGGTGTTTTGTTTCGCACCTTTTCACTATCTCTATATCTGTGTCTGTATCTTTGTCTTGTTCGCAAACATGATACACCCACACCTATGACACAACAGCTGGAGGGCGGACAAGCTCGTGCCTATAATGACGATATGTATGTCACATGTGTGTCTTCAGTTTCACACCTGCAGTAAAAAAAAACCCAACATATGAATCACTTGATGTGATAAGAGGGTGTAGATTGGGGTTTGTGTGTGTGCGCGCCCTGACATGCTTTTGCTCTAATACTAAATATAGAGAGACAGAGTAAGCGGACTCAAGGACAGGGATCAGGGTGATGTGTGTAAGTCAAACACAACTGTGAAAAACAGTTGCTGGTGTCACTGCGACTCCCATATTGCCTCTGTGTTTGTCTAAGTGCCAGTTAGAGACACGGCTGAGGACAATATGTTTGCCCTTTCCTCACTCATCAGGCAGTCATCCAAACGATCCTGTTCCACAACCAAAGCTCGCACTCACTTTGCTGCTGTAACTCACAGAGATCACAGAGAGATAGCGCAGCGGTTAGCCATTTAGTTGGGGAAAATATGTCCGGCATGTCCTGCGTTTCATGGCTTTGTCAATGACACTTAATCACTTCTTCCTCCGAAATCCGATCTACAATCTCCTTTTTCACAAAAATCATCTGTTTTTGAGAATGTGAAGTACCCTAAAGAAAACACGACGCTTAAGATGGAAAACTTTGAAGGGTACTGATGGCAATGTTAGTTATTTCTCATGGTTGTGTAATGGCATGGAGTGTTTTAGTCCAGTGCTTTTACACCATGCAGGGCTCCAGACTAACTTTTTACACTCGTTGGTTGCATAATTGAAACAATTGTTTATAATTGTTAAATCGTTTTTTTTCCTTTTCTTTCAGTGTTTTATATCAGTTCTTGTGTGTGTCAAAGATCCTGAAAGTTATAAAGCTCCTCTCTCCCACAGAAAACACCGCTCCTGAAACACCCCGTCATTAAAATTTCAGTAACAAAAACATTTTCATAATTGTTTTTGAATCTGACTTGCTGAATTTTAAGGCACACTTGACAGATTTTCGGGCACATGTGCGACCAAAATAGTCACACCCTGGATCCCTGCCTTGCAAGCGTACATGTACACTAACACGGTTCACACTGCATACAAACATACTGGCAGGCAAATGCTAACACGAGCAGGGTGTCTAGAGAGATGACACTGGATTAGATTGTGTGGCTGTCTCCATAGTGAGGATGATGATGATCATGACAAAGAGGACGTCATCCCCTTTGCGTATTTCGTGTCACACGTAGGGGAATCCCCCCGCCCCTTGACCTTAGCATCCACACCAGACGGGATTATTGGATTGCTCGATAGCCTTGGCGTTGGGGCAGATATCCCTGGTGACAGGGGTTAGTCATCACCTGGGCGAACAATCGCCTAGGAGACTAAGGAGCTCATTCTGACATGCTCGTTGGAAAGGGTGTCACTGGTTTAGAAAAGTGTGACTCAGCGGCATCGTTAGAGCACAGGTATTCCCTGTGGCCCTGTGCAGAGTTTAGACGAAGCAATCTCGCTCGTGGTCCTAACTGTTGATCATGTGGCAATTAGTTTCCTACCAATCATAATCATCCAATCATCAGTCGGATAATGAGGGAGTGACTCATCGCAGTTTAAAAATGGTTAAGAGCAAATTTACGTCAGTCAGCAGCAGTCGAGCCTAGTGTATCGCCCACATGCACACGTACGTCATGTCATGTTTTGAATTTCACGGCTCATGACTGGGGAGCCAATTTAGAGCAGCATATAGAAATGCATGGCAGAGCCTATGCTGCTGCGATGGAAAAAAACCATACATATTCATGTGGGTTAGGTCAGTAAGCGAGTAATCTCTGAAGTCATCAAGACTTTATTAATGTTTATACAAAGCCTGGTAATTATTTAGCCACTGATAATGGAGGCACACCATGCAGCCATAAGTGCAATCTGTTACAGAGGGCACTTAATTTATTAATTCAAGCATGGTGTGCTCTTGTGTAAGAAGACTAGAGAATTTTTTGCTGTCAAAAGATGGCAGCTGTTATTGAGTTTGAGGAAACTTGATCACCCCATCTTCTTGACTAATGGACATCAGACTTGAATGAATATTGGCTGTTTATCTGTATGTTACTATTTATACACTTAGAGTGTCATTGGTGAGTTCAGCGTGATCACAGAGCTGAACAACGGTATTTTGACAGATATTGCAATGGTGTATGAGTCATAATTTTAGTGGGAATGGTCATTTTTGCATTTAGTTTTAACTGGAAAATACTTTTAAAAGAATGATGATGTCATTTTTGCTGGGGTCTGTACCGAACAATCATGTTCCCTTCTTCTGAGGAGTATGATTTACAGTCTGGGGGATCTCTGTAGCACCACAGTGTTTCATTTTTAATAGTATGTTGTAGGGATAGACTGATTATCAGCCTCAATTGATTGACGAGCCCTCATCACAAATTATTTCTATTTTCAGTACCAATTGAAATTAACTGTATATTGAGCAAATTCTGATACTTTTGTCTTTCTCCCTCTCTTTCTCACCATGTGCAGTTTCGATGTGGACAATGGCACGTCATCAGGTCGCAGCCCCCTGGACCCGATGGCCAGCCCGGGCTCAGGCCTCATCCTGCAGGCCAATTTTGTCCACAGCCAACGGAGAGAGTCGTTCCTCTACCGCTCCGACAGCGACTACGACCTCTCGCCCAAGTCTATGTCCCGAAACTCCTCCATTGCCAGTGACATGTGAGTGTATTGTGTCTTTTTCCTTCCCCCTGAACCTTTATTTATATATATTAAAAAAACACCCAAAAGCTCCCTATTGTGCTGAATGTGTTCTTCTTGTTTCGGCCTCTCTGAGCCACTCCGCAGTGTCATGACTGACCAGATATTAAAGCTGCCACGCCGATAGCTTCCGTCCTGGAAGGAGGTGTGCATGACCAACAGCTGATTGTGTGGTGTCACATCTATTCTTAGGCATATCCAGTAGCATAAACAAGGTGGTCAGTCACAAAACGTCCATAAGCACAGGTTATGTGACTCCGATATTTTCCCAGGACAATGGGATGGACTTGCATTTAGTCTGTTTACGTTCTGCAATTATGTGATCTTTTATAGTAGTTACTCCTTATTGCCCGATAACTGTATTAGAACACACTCCACACAAACTAGCTGGCCTCTTCAGGCTCAGTGTATATGTTGAAAGTGCATTCCTCATTTCCCACACAACGGCGGCTATCCAGTTACATGTGCTGTACACTTAGTGCTACTGGGAAAAAAATATTGACTGAAAACGTAGCATTTCGATCCCGCATGAAGGAAAGACAAATATACAAAAGGATGAAAAATAATGTCCCACAGTAACCTTAGACTTCCTCCTTACTGCTGCTTTCTGCTCTCAATTATTACACCAATGACCCTTCCTTGACCTCCACCCACTATCCAGTTACCACGTTAAAAACCATTGTTACAAGTATTCATTAATCTTTTATGCCTAGTTCTATCTTGCACGTGCAAGGAAGCTTGAGAGCAAGAGATAACTTGTCTTGCCAGCTTTCTTCCTGATCATTTTACAGACATCATCAAAACAGAGCTAGGACAGCCCGTTTGTGCCTCAAATAGGCTCATTTTCTGGCCCCTTCCCTTATCTTTCCGAAAGATTATTTCCGTCATTCTATAAGAGTATAAAGCCAGTCATCTTTACCCTCAGCACCTTCTATTTGTCTTGCAACAGGAGCACATGACATGCCAGCTTCTCTTTCGACTTTCACGCCAGGCATGTTGGCTCATGTGCCGATGGGTGTGTACGTGACGTGGCTGTGGTCTTCACTCCTGTCACCTGAGCAAATGTTGACAGTGTTCAGTCATGACGTAGCTTGGAGGTCAATGGGATCCTGACTCAAAAGTTTTAATGATTTAAATTCTTTTTAGCTGGATCTGTATGAGTAATGCCCTCCGCTTCCTCAACAATGCCCACTGAGGTACCCTTAAGCCAGGCTGCACCTACTCCGGGAGCCATGCGGGCAATCAGTGAGGACAAGTCAGAAACGTGCTCCGCTGACTTTCCCCCAAGTTAAACAAAAGTCAATAAAAAAATAATAATGATTGCCTCAGGGATATATGTATGACGTTAAGGGGAGGGATTGAAAGGGAGGGAAAGGATGAGTGTGAGAGCGTCACGTCTTGCAGGGCTTACAGTGTCCTCGCTGTGAGAATATCTTGATTCACCTCCACGTGTCCCCTCACTTCCCTCAGTGAAACATTAAACTGCTCCGAAACTGTTACACATTGTGAAGCGGGCCTCAGCTGGTAGCTGATGTGATGAGTAAACATGTCACTGTGATGGAGTGCATCAGGGACGCTGAAACTAATCTAATGTGAAGCCCCACACTCCTCCCCCCTCCCCCCTTTGACCTTCTCCGATCATGATCACACTCCTCTGTTATCGAATGCCAATGTACTGTACATCTGTATCTGACGTTAAGGCCGCTCTCTTTGTGTCTTTCAGTCATGGTGACGATATGATTGTAACGCCATTTGCACAGGTTTGTATTGTCTTCGTGTTTTTCCATTCACATAAATGGATGACTCCTGTGTGACCCAGTCCTTAATCGATCACGTTTCCCCTTCAGGTTCTTGCCAGCTTGAGAACTGTACGAAACAACTTTGGTGCATTAACTAATCTACAGCAAGACAGAGCATCCAACAAGTAAGTTGCAAAGCTTTGAAAATCTGCCGTAGTGGGAGGAGTGACTGTATTACAGACAGCAACGGTCAACATGCCAGCATATCACAATGTTTGATCACAGTCACTTTATGACTAAGATGTTCCTCTGAACAAGTGATCAAAGCCATACTGTGTCCGGTGCTCACTCACAGTCTGGCTTTGCTCGCCCTCTGCTGTTCAAATTGAGTACTACAACAACAGTAGCAATAGTTTGTAAAGTTTCCCTCTGCTACAGTGCTTCCTACATAAGTGAAGGAAGAATGGTGCTCCCTTATTGAATTGTAGATGAGTTTTAAATACAATGTTTTGAGGCAAATTGCGGATTGGGAAGGAAATGTCTGAGTTTGTGTGTTTGTTTCTCCCGTGACAGGAGATCACCCATGTGCAACCCGCCACCACCCATCACCAAGACCACCTTTACAGGTATGTGGACAGAAAGAGCAGCATAATGGCTTGTGTGCTCAATGTGTGTCTGTGTGTGTGTGTGTGTGTGTGTGTGTGTGTGTGTGTGTGTGAGAGAGATTAGATGTGTGGTCTTAGAATCAATCATCCAAATCCTAAATAATTCATAACAAACAATAATGCATGTTGATTTTAAGTCTTTATCTATGTAGTCGTCAACAACTGTAACTTTCACGTGGGCACACATAAGTGAAGGCTGCTTTATGAATAGATGACAAATGACAGTATAGTTGTAATGTCTTTGTTGCTGTAGTGCTGTTTTTATTCTATTGTAAGTTGTCAGTATGCTGGTGATGAGAGGCTGGCAGACACAGACATGCTTTGCAGGGAGCCAAAGAACATGAACATGATATCCAACACGGTCAGAATACAAATATGGAGCACATATTTAGCGGAGAAATTGTTCACCGGACAAAAACAACAGATGAGAGGAAAAAAACGACAGTGTAATCAGTAAACCAAGACCAAATATTTGAGTCTGTTTGAAGTTCGGCAAGTCAGGTGGTTCACTAACAGTACTGTATGAACAAATGCTCAGTGTCTGCTTTTATTTTGTACTTTGTAAGCTGACATGGCCCATCCATCCTATATACATCGACTAGTACAGTTTATGAATCTTAACTTCTTGTTGGTAACTCTTGACATCTTCACATTCTTGATCTAATTTAATTAGCTGCCTTGTAATGAATTATTTTTACGGTTGTCTTTCTAAAAAAATTGAAGGATAAGTTCACAAAAAAAAAGAAGAAAAAAAATCTACTCACCCTCATGCCAATGAAAAGTTGGGTAACGTTTCGTCATCCACAAAACATTTCTGGAGCCTCGCAGCAAAACAGCATTGCAGCATTCTCCTAAACAACTAAAGAAGAAAGGGACTTCTTTTAAACGTAAAAAAACCAACAAAAAAACAACCTAAAACAAAACACATAATGGCTCCATACAGCTTGTAAAGATGTTATTTACACCCTTTACACGTGTTTGGGAGAATCCTGCAGTGCTGTTTTGCTGTGAAGCTCCAAAAATGTTTAGAAGTAACTTGACCTCACTTTCCATCAGCTCTGGGGGTGAGTAGATAATGACTGAATTTTCATTTTTGGGTGAACTTATCATTTAAAGGAATATTCATTTAAAGGTAAATCAATGTCTTCCACTTATATTATCTCTGTATGCGTGTTCAGTTTTGGTTCACCCAATATAGGCGCCAGCTCAGTGCCTTCCATGTGTTAACTATTTATCTATAACCACAGACTTATCAATACTTAATTAATGGATTGCCCTGTTGTCCTGATGTGCTGTTGCCACTGTCAGACAGTGTCGACTGCACAGCCGGCCTTTTTGGCCTACTTTAAGTTTTTGTTGTGAGGAGGACATGACACAGACAGTCTAGTCAGATGGCTAGAATAGACTTGTCCTTGACAGCTGCTTTGCTTTTCTAGCAGTATCAGTGGCTGTAACCTAACTGTTGTTTGCAGGAGAGACCATTTAACCTCCACCATTAATAAATAATCCCACTGTGTGTCGTTTAGTAAAAAATTATCCCTCAGGCATGTGCACCCAGAGAATCTCGTAAACACACACAGTCATGCATGTTGTAAGGAGGGTAAAAACATGTCTTAAGTGCAAAAAAGAAACCAATCCCTGATACTAACCTGCTTAAAAATGAAGAACTGGTGACATTGTGCTATAATTAGAACACAATCATACTGGTGCACAGCCATTATGGGCCCTGCCATAAACTGGTGACATCCGTGAGTCATGAGCATGATTGTTTTAGAGTATTGACTACTTGTAATGAGGCGGTGACTAAGTCATCTTGCAGATAAAGAATACATGAAGTAATAAAGGAAGCAGGCATAATAGTAACTCAGTAAATCAGTGAGAGGGTGTCAGTGAATTAATGAAGAGCTGCATTCAGGCTTCTTTCTCTACTTCCCCATCAGTCCTCGTCCCATTGTCATCCTGTCATGCTTTTTTCTGTCATCTGTCACTAAATCACTGTTCAGACAAAGAAACTTATTTTTGAATCATCTAATCTTAAAACCAGTTATCGCTATTTATGTGACCTGTGCTCGTTAGAGCTAAAGAGAGAGTTTCCGCAGAGCAAACAGGGGAACAAACTGCAACACATGTATGGAAAAGCGGTATAAAGCTTTTTGTGGCTCCAGAGGAAACTGCATGTTATCTGATGGATTGTCTCCAGTGATGTCACTAAGTGGCCCAGTTGCATTGTGGGTAATGTAGGTGGCAGTGTTTTGAAAATTAAGAAGAATCCGTGGAATAAAAAAGGTGATATCTCCAGTTCTGCTATATTGATTTTGATCATTTGTCTTCACTGTCCATAATGAGCCCAACAGTGTAAGGGAAATGCAATTTGCGACTGCATTTCAAAAACCTGCAGCCCACATTACCCATAATGCAACTTTGCCACTGAGTGACATCACTAGAGGCAATTTACATGCAGTTTCCTCTGGAGCCACAAAAGGTTTCATTCTACTTTTTTCACACATGGGTAGTACTTTTTTTTATATATGATGAGAATATTCTTTTAGCATTTAACATCCTGTATACTCAATCCAAAACATGTTATGTGAGTTTTTCCTAAACTTTCAAACTTTTATGGTTTATGTTATGAATATAAAGATACTACTCTGCTGTTTCCTCCATTCTTAATATTGCATCTTGTGCTTTATATGAAAACAACAAGGCTTAAGGCACTTAGGGATAATATCAGGTCCCCAGTAGGTTGGATATATTATTTCAATGGCTTTGCCCTCCTTAAAGCTATTTAAGAGATGGACAGTTATTTTTCTATCCAAACAGGGCAGTGTGAATGTCGTAAATAGATAAATGTTACCAATATTGTCCTGTTATATAATAATTCCTTTTATACATACCGTCACCCTAAATTCCCTCAACAGTGCTTAATGCAACAGTTTATGAGGCTCAGTGTGGAGGGACAATAACCTTTGTATTAAACAGCACAATGATGAGGAATGAATCAAGGGGAAGCTAAACATTATTAAATGGGAAAATGAAACGGTATGTAGTGTTTAGTAGAATGTAGTCCATAGACAGTATCTTACACGTTTATTTTATAAAATCATTAGTGCATAGCACATGCTACTATGTTGAAATGTCACTTACTTATGTCGCTGAACATCTAAGCATGTGTGCTGATGCATGATGCAATTAGAACATATATGAAATATCTGAACAATTGATGCCATATCTGTGTAATTTATCAGTAGTTCAGCCCACCCCCCCTTCCTTCTTCCTCCTCCTCCTCCGTCTCCTCCTCCTCATCTTCTCCCTCTCACAGTCCGACTTCACTGTCGAGCTGTTCCGGTACATAGTTTGGCTGCAGCCCTGCGTCTGTGCAGCAGAGTGGCCTCTCCGAGCGCCGGTGTCTGATGTCGCACTAAGCATGAGAAGAATGTCATTGACGTCAGTGCAGTTGCTGTCAGAAAGAGTAGCGCCCTAGCCACTGACACCACACCAGGGGGAGAGAGACAGAGAGAGAGAGTGAGAGGGAGAGAGAGAGAGAGAGAGAGACTGGGAGAAAAGAAAGGAGGAGAGAGACAGAAAGGAGACAAAAGAGGGGAGGAGGAAGGATGTTCAGAGATCAGCGGAGGAAACGAAGAGTGTGGGAGAGGAAGGGGAGTAATGGAAGGAGGGAGGGAGAGATTTGTCAAAGACAATGAAGCAGGAGAAGGGGAGATTGTGGAGAATAGGAGGTGACAAAAGAGGTTGAGAGACGGTCAGTGGTCCTGCATGGAAACACAAATGGTGTGAACGATATAATATTAACTACACACACAACCCAGGGCTGTAAACTAAGCATCATTTAAAATGAATTGTCCCAAAATGAAAAGATGAATGGAATAATCAGATTTTTTTGAGTCACTCAAGCCTAAGTAAAGACAGCACAGGGTTTTTATGTAGTTTAAATGCTAACTGAAATGTTAATCTGATATGGCATCATGTGATTAAATTTGGTCCTCGTGTATTTTAATCTGCCACTGTTTCTCCGTCTGTGTAATTGAATTACAGCTCCCCTCCCAGACCACAGATCACATAGTATTAAATGCCTGTGCTTTCCCAAATTAGTCGAGGCATCAATATTAATTGGCTTCTGACAAGGTGACATTTTCTGTTAACACAGGCTGACTTTGAGAGGGTCATGTCTTCGGTTTCAGATTAAGAGACACTGGAGGATGCTTTGATATCGGGCTTGTGACGCCAACAGCTCCACCATCTTTACCGTATCAGCGTCAGACATCTATTTGTTTACCTCTCTGCTTTGGTGTATTTGTATGCTGAGCACATATTAGCATGCATCCACACACAGTACTGTATAGGGAGCTCCCAGCTCTGGCTCCACTCCTCCATCACTCCAGCCCGCGTTTTGTCACTCTCCCTTCCCCATCCACAGTGCAGTCCTCTCAGGCTTTAGGTACAGCTTGGGGAGAGCAGCACGTTTGGCTACCAGGGACGCCGAAGAAATAGCAGCCCATCCCCTACACACACACACACACACACACACAGAGCGTCTATAGGAAACACTATCCAGCACACACACAGCACCGGATTATACCCTTTGCTTCCCGGATACCATGGATGTTTTTATTGGCAGAGAGGCTGAGGAGACAAAATCATAATGTGTTATGGTTAGCATTTCGTCTGGTATGAGTGTGTGTGTATGCATGTGTGTGTCTGTTTGATTCCGTGTGTGTGGCTGTGAGATGTCTTTGTATTCGTTAACCATGTCAGGATGCTGTGAACAATTTGGTGTTTGTTCCGAGCTGGACAGTATTGACATGGATCTTGGCTGGTTCTGAGCCTCTCACTGGATCCTCATTTCCACCGTCCCTGTCTTCCCTCCATCCCTCCTATGGCAGACATGGGCCTGCTAAGCAGACTGCTGTTCATCCTGCTACATGACTGGAATTACATCTCTCTTATGAATGACAGCTTAAACCTTACACACCTAGATCGCTGACTGTGATATATGTGTGCTCTGTATGGGAGATAGTGAGTCTGTTTGTGTGAGATTTTTGTTTTTTGCTCTGTGGAATCCCTCTGAATTCTCTGCTGTGATTTAACATTCATTTGGACACCCAGAACTGACTCAGGGTGGCTGTTTGCCATCCATCACCTGCAGCTGTTCTCCCTGGGATTGTATCTGACTTGCTCTTAAACAGGAAGAATCCAGCGTTTGAACTGTAGTGCAGTGGAGGTTTCTTTTCTCCAAGCTTTGCCACAGCTGACCTGTGACTACTCATCTGTGGGTTAGGATACAGGACAACAAGGCCCTCCTCCCAGGCCCGCACAGCTGGCTCACCTGTCCAGTATGAAGAGTCACCCATGTGTCTACTCGGGGTATCCCAGCTTAGCTGTATGTGGGGTGGGAGACCCCGGGCCTGGACCGTCCACTAGCCCTTTGAAGCGGGCCCTTACTGACCCCTTGCCCTCCTGTCTTGCCCCTGCAGAGGAGGCCTACCAGAAACTGGCCACTGAGACCCTGGAGGAGCTGGACTGGTGTCTGGACCAGCTGGAGACGCTGCAGACGAGACACTCAGTCAGTGAGATGGCCTCAAACAAGGTAAGAACAACCAAAAAAGTTTAACTTGCTGAGACTTTCATCTTATAGTAGTTTAATCCCAGAGGCCAACATCTGTAGCATCTGTTGATTGAGCTTTTGGGTTTATCTCTCAGACTTCAGTGTCTTATTGAATGCATCGTGCTAATTTTTTTGAAACATGTTCAGAAGCTGCTACCCAGGATTCACTGCGCTGTGTGAGTGTGTGTTTTTCTGTGGCTGATGTGAACAGGATGTGCTGCTAAACTTTGGTTTGAGTGTGACATTTGTTGCTTGAGTTCCATCTACACCCACTGCACAGCTGCACTTTCAAAAATAAATGAATAATTATACACTCACAAAGAAATTCTCTCAACTGCTATATACTGCCAAAACTCTTTACTAAATCTGGATATTTCCAAGTATATTTGTCTCATTTCTACTCAAAAATATCTCATCACACTTAATATAAGACACAATCACCTAGATGAAACATTGCAGTGAGATATAGGGACGTGTTTTTTCTTGTTCCAAACATACAAGAAACACCTTGTTTTTATTGTTTATTGCTCAATGACAGGTCAAGCTGATATGTAGCACAAGTTTATAAAAAATTACCAGGAGGAGATAGATCCAATACATTAGTACTATAATAGATTAAGATAAGATAAGATAAGATAAGATAGAACTTTATTAATCCCGAAGGACATGCTTGTGCCAGAGATCGCTCCAAGTACAGCCATTAACCACCAGTGGGTTCCCCGGGTCAGGGTCACACGCTGGGCGCGGTTTTATCAGAATAAAGACAATAGAGTATTAGATATTAGTGAAATAAACAAAACATACAAAATATAAAGTGCTTAAGGGGTAAAGGCAAAAACCAGTGCCTATGAGAATAACAATAGAAGTAAGTGCAAGAGTAAACTGCTGTTTAGGGCTACGACTAATGATCATCGCTGTCAATTAATCTGTTAATTATTTTCTCGATTCATCAGTTGTTTGGTCGGGGAAATGTCAATTTCCTGAAGCGCTAGGAGACTTCTTCAGATGTCTTGTTCTGTCCACAACCCAAAGATGAATTTACACTCACATAGGCATCAAAAATATCCACCTTATTCACCTGGAATCAGAGAATTTTGTGTTTTCTCCCTTAAAAAATCACTCAAACTGATCAAACGAATATCAAAATAGTTGACAACTTGTCAATTAATCATTGCAGCTCTATACTATTCCCAGACCTGCTCCTTTGCGTGAATCCAGCCTTCCTCCCTGTTCATTGGTCAAGTGTTTATCATCCTATAGTATCTACTATTTGCGCGTCAGGTGTCATTATCGGTCGTCATATGAGCCATATGATTTATGCGTCTTGATGCCTTTTTCAGCATTCAGCCATCAAAGCGTACATCAGACTCTTTGTGTTGTATTGTCTATGTGTGTTAGTGATAGCATCGTCATGCAGGCAGGGAGTTGTGCAGTGAGCATGCTCAGTCGCCTCCTGTGTGTGTGTGTGTGTGTGTGTGTGTGTGTGTTGTATGAGTGGAGGGAGGCTGCTATGCCGCTCTGAATGCTGATCAGCTCTGGGCTCTGGTGATGTCACACATTGGTGATGTCACACGAGGAGGGGATGAACCAAGAGGAGAGGCGGGGAGGACGGACAGACAAAGGAATTACACAAAAGCACTACGCTCCTCGCCGCTGAAGTTACCACGATCGCATGCATGACCAGGTCACCAACCTCATTTAAAAGTGAAAACATTTTTTTTTTTTTTAACTGTACATGTAAAATGCACTGAGCTCTCACCATCGCTCACCAGCACAGCTATCTCTGGTTGTCATGGCAACAGCCACGGACCCAACCAGCTTCACTCCAGCAACACACACACACACACACACACACACACACAGTCACTACGTCTCCCTCACAGAGCCATTACTTTATGTCTGTATCCTTCAGACTTTCATTTATCAACACTCAACATATGAATTCATCAATGAAGGAAAGTCTGGGATTAAAAAGAGATAATAAAATGGAACGAAATTGAAAAACAATCTGTAGCTCATTTACTCTGAATGTCATGATTTATGAAAATCATCACGTGTACTGGAGCTTTAGCAGCAGTAGCGTTGTGTACCTGCAGCTGTTGTTCTATGTTTGCTCTGTTGAAGAAGTGCAGCTCTTTCTCCTTCAAACATCCCTGAGTAATGACTCTTATCAGATTTTGGCAAAACCTGGGAAAATAATGCACGTCACCTCTTAATATAAGGATTCCCTTTGTTCCTATATTAAGCCCAAGGGCTGCTGTAACAGCGGGTCAACCAAGGTGACATACCGTGTGCCTGAAGGATCTCACACTAGCCCAAACACACTCTCTACAAACAATGCTTATTTTCAATTCACCATGAAACACATGGTGTGGAGAGTAATAGTGATCTGATTAATATAATATTTGCTTTGTTGCATTATTGGCTTTATCTAATGGTTCTAGTTCAGGATGCTCCTGTGGTTATATTTCCTTTGTGTGGGTGAAGGTGCTTTCTGGAATCAGCAGCTGGTCTTCCTCTGGCTCTGCCTAAGGAACAGTGTGTACCTCTCAACTATGATCAGCATGCTTTTTCATGCTCTGATCATTTCCTGAGATGACTCTATAAAATTGCACTTCAAAAGAGTATTTTCTCCTGAAGGTCTCCGGGAGCAAAAACTTCTCAGCGTTTTGACTGTCTTGATCCAGATTTTTGGCAGCCTCTGTTGAACCTTGGCTCATGTAGATCTTCTTGACACCATCATTTCAGCCGGGCAGATTCTTGATAAGGAGTTATGGATGGCTGAACAGGTATCTGAATCATTTACTTAGGAAGTGGCACTTTTCACAATACTTAAACACCTTAAAGGCTTGCACTGCTCTGTCACTGCATGTGCATTTGAAGGGAGGTTATAAGGTGCATGCCCCGCACAGACATCATTTCTTTATTTTTATTATTACTGTTGTCATTATTTGTGAAACATGATCCACTTTCCTGCTAACAGACTGACATTTTGATATGGAATGGTGGCATCCAGTGTACTCTAGGTAAGGTAAATGTCTAGCCATGTCATATCTGCCATAACTAAGACATCCACTACATCTCAGAGGCAATAATCATGCATCTCCACATTTGGTGATTTGCATTGTTCTGATAAATTGAAGGATCTTGTGTTCTGTGATCTTGTGATGCATTTTAAAGCTGCATTCTGGTCTGTTTTTGTTGCTCCTGATTATGTGCTCCTTTTGTGGTTGATGCTTTTTATTTTAGTTACTTTATATGTTGCTATGTCCTTAAAAGTAAGATCTACTTCAGCCAGGAGACTTCTCTGAATTGTTCATTCTGTTAGAAACTCCTTCGTCCTTCACATGCGAGTCAAAGTCATTCTCCAATAACTCAACAAGTTTCTGGAAGGTTTTCTTTTGGATTTTCTAAACTGAGAAGGTTAGGTTCAATAGAATAATGGCTCTTTGCCTCCATTGTCGGTTTGATCCATCTTTGTATCTCTCTTTCTTTGTTATTCTTTTTTTGTTGTTGTTGTTTGTTTATGCTTTTGTCTTGCTTTTGTCTTCCTCCATGACTCCTTATCATTACCATTTAACTGTAATGATATCCTCTTACTAGAGATAAATATGTTTTTTAGGGCCCATAGAGAATATTAGTAATCAATGAGGCCAAATTAGTGTCAAAATTTTGAATAGCCAGTGTAGCTATGTTCAATTACTGTAATTACTCAAGTACTGTACTTAAGGCTACAACAAGGACCTTTGATTTTTTGTTAATTCTTGCGGCCCCTTTGGACAAAAGATGAAACGGGTGACCCAAAGAAAAAAAAGGTTTAGTGCCGTACCATTCCACCAAACAACAGAGCAGCTTCTTTCTTTCAGGCCTTAAAAAAGTAGTAATTTATGATTAAGTCAGAATCTGACCTGGTGTCAGGCATTAAGATTACGGTAATAATTGTACAGAAATAGCCAGTTTTCTTCCTGAGGGTCTCCTTTGCTTCTGTGGTTCATACAGAGGGATCAGTTTATAATCGAGACTGTTTCACCAGCAGTTAAAAGTTCCTTTTAGTTCGTTAAAGTAGAATTTTGAGGTATTTTACTTGAGTATTTCCATTTTATGTTACTTTATACTCACACTTCACTACATGTATACACTGCATTTTACTCCGCTACATTTATTCGATCATTTTAGTTCGTACTTACTTTGTAGGTTCAGATTACGAACGCCTCATTCTTATTCGTCACCAGTCCCAAAATAGCCCTTTTTGAAATGAACTTGTATATCTGCAATCTGTCAACAAAAAAAAAACTCTCCTCTTCCAATAATGAGATTATTTGCACATTTTGTTTAGATCATGAATGGCCGGTCGCTGGTACATTCATTGAAAACAGTTGAGCCAATTAGAGTGTTCCTGCTGTCCCTGTGTTCTGTACAGAGGGGGCGTCTGCCACCAGAATAAATGTGCGACGTGAGAAAAAAAGACACAAATGCAACAGAGACGTGGAGGTGTCGCGGGCTATATACAGCAGGGAATGGATATTTTTGGTCACTCCGCCGAAGAACAAATTACACACAAGCCACAGCTGAGCTCCGTGTGACACTTTCCAATTTTTACCCAATAGTTTGTGTTCACACCTCCCAGCCAAGCTATCAATATGTGTGTGTACTATATCTGTCTGAAGGAGAGAGGGAGAGTGTGTGGACAGGAGAGGTGTCGGTGGGCTTTATATTTGTGTATATGCCTCTGCAGGGAGTAAACTGTGTGTGTGTGTGTGTGTGTGTGGTGGGCCTGTGCTAGCCTGCTTGGCTCTGAGTCAATCAAGGCTGCTGGATCTCAGTGAGCCTGTTGTCTCATCTGGTCCAGTGTAGCTGTAAATTACTCACAGCGCCCGGCTGGCTGTAGAGGTGGGGTGTAAAGTAAGCAGAGACAGGTTTGGTCCCTTTTCAATCCTTGTAGCCACTGGACCGTCACAGACACACGACACATGCATGTGCACATGTGCGCTCACATACACAGCAAGAGAAAGAAAATAGAGACCTCCTCGTCTCATTCACAGACAGTAGAAGAGTCATGATTTAAGAGCAAACTGCTTTCTGTACAGGATTAAAAGCTGTCTTTTCTACATCATAAATTCATTTTTCAGTCAACTTCTGTAGTTAATTCTGTGTAATGTATTGTGCGCCACCATTATTTAAGTGGCTATAATTGAAATATTCAATAACAGCACGTGATATGGACAAAATGAAGACAATGTGGAAATGATCCATCAAAATCATGATGGAAATACAGAGACTAATCACCTGAATGTGCAGCTCCCCTCAGCGTTACAGGGCTTTATGCTGCAGCAGGTTTGAGCATATTGTTTAACTGTCCATCTTGCAAATGTCCAAAAATCAGTTATTTCAGATTTAATCGGTTAAACCCTGTGTATTGAAGTGTGTTATGCTTTATCACCGATGAGAAATTTCATACTCCATCATCGCTCTCTTAATTTCAAAGTCAAATGCTCTCCCTTAGTGACAAGAAGAGATGATCACTGCTAGATATTCATAAGTGAAGCTGTGCTGTGAAAGCTTCAAAATCCATCCATTATTTGATACTTTACTTCAACAAATATAAGCAAGATTTTTTTACAAAAGAGGACAAAGTTCTCAAGTGTTGTTAACAACATTGCCAAAATAAAATGGTATTAATCTGTCATACTCTTGATTCAAATCAGAAGGTATTCGATCAAAGAATAGATAAACATGATGATGACTTGTGACCAACATGCTTTGAGCTACTTTGGTCCACATGCAAAGTTAAACTGAAAACCTTTCTGTTTTCTCAGACTTATGACGAGTGTGTGTGTAATCTAATATCACTTTAATATAAAATACATTGAGTTTCCCTGCACTGAATTGAGCTGAATAAATAGAATTGCCTTGGCTTATGCCAGCAGTCAGTTCTTAACAGTTTTTGACTTCAATACACATTTCAGTTGGTATTAAACAAAATCAAAGCTCAGTATGCATCCCTACTTGTTGTAACTACAAGAAACTTTCTCAAAAGTACTTGTTCTTAGACATATCACCTCACTAATCTTGGCAGTGCAGGATTCTCAGGTCACATTCTCCCAGTCCCCACTGACATCTTTAAGCTTCATCACCCGTGTTCATTTGTTGGTTGGTTTGTCAGCAGGATTACACAAAAACTACTGAATGGATTTCCATGAAACTTGGGTGGAGGATGTGTCTCGGCCAAGAATAGACCCCATTAACATTTGGTTGGGATCCAGATAAAGGGACTATCTTTATCTATCGAGAGATAGGGCGACATTTTCGTTAATTTCTCAGGAAAAGATACAAGAATCTTGATGAAAAATTCTGCCGTATTTAGGTGGTTGATATCTATGAGTGAGTACACTTTCATGCAGATCCTAAATCTGGTGAGCATTTATTAAATTAGACTTGATTGAATTACAGGGGATTGTTGAGCTTTGGTGGAGGTATGCGCTCTACTGAGTGCCATTCTAGTTTTGTTTGTTAGTTAGTGTTTTTTATTACCCTTGCAATGAGCGCTTGATTGTCGGTCATCTGACTCGATGTTTTCGCAGTCATAGTTTCAGTTCTGCTTCGATGGATGACTACATGATGACTACAAATCAAACAGCAGATAATTAAGCGTTGTTGAGTTAGCGGCAACAGAAATGCCTGCCTGACATGTTATATATCTTATTCCTATGTACATCATTACATTTTGTTTTCAATATATTTTATAAAGGGACCGCTCGTACTATTACTGATGGGAGAACCTCTTGAGCTCAGTGAAACACACACACACACACAGCAGCCTGTGTGGACACACTGCTTTCAGAGTCTGTCCTACTGAGCCCACTTCAGATTACTGTGACGCTCACTCTCTCTGCAAGATCAATTGTTTTTTGTGTATTTACATCATCTCATGAGTGATGTTGCTGTGACTCACCTCGCATTGAATACTGGCATGAAAGCTGACCTCAGTTTTTCAGCATTGTTTCGTGTACGATGAGGTAGCCTCTGCTTTTTACACAACACTGCACAGAAGGTCAGGTCAGTCGACACGTAAGTACATACGTGCATGTGTACTGTACTGTATGTGCACATAGACGCGCACAAAATCACATCCCGCTGCACTGCAGGAATGGAAAGGAAAGGGAAGGGGTAGATTTTCCACTGACTTCGGTTCCAGCCAATCACACAGCAGGTGACCTCAACTCTGCTCCAATCCAAGCCAATCAGAGGTGATGATGAGCTCACACTTCTTCCATATCTGGGCCCTGATTTGCTGCTGTTGTGTGACATAGTGAGAGAAGCAGCCTGTGCTCTTCACATGGGAGCTTGTGTCACACACACACACAGAAACAGGCAGCCAAGCCTGTTTGGAAGCTGTTGACAGAAACATTTTTTTGCTGTCCTGGTGGCTTTGGCATCTACCAAGCATCCGCATCATCATCAATTATTCACGACCTCAGCAGCGTGTGTCTGTACCCGTGTGTGTGTGAGCGCGTGGACGTCAGTGTGTATGACAGTGTGTGCGGTCACGATATGCTCTCATCGGATCTTTGGGGAGCCTCGTTCCACCGCTGCTCTCTCAGAAGCTGATTCTCCTCTCTGCTTCCTGGAACATGGGCTCGTTTCTGTGGATATTCGTAGGGCAGGAACATGAGGCTTCAATTATGGACTCGGTTCAGCAGATTCACATTGAACCTCTTCAGTCTGAGGTCTTTTACTGTCAAGAGCTGCTGACTGTTTGTGTTCCGCTGGCATCTAGTGCTTTCATCATCTGAATTGTTGACTTGAACTTTGGCTTTAAACCTGCATCTTTCTGCTCCTGGATCTATTTTGTTGATTTGTCAAAATGCCTGAAGCAAATTATCTGCTCTCTGTGTCCTGGGGATATATAAAGGTAAGACATGGCGTCTGTTTAGTATTTCAATTAATTATTCACATGTTTTTTGTCTATGTAACATCCTTTTTTAAATTCATTTCTCCAGAGAGGTTCTTCCTGTAATTGAGGTTTATCGTTAATTCTCATTTTGACCAAAAACTGAAAAACACATGCTGTATTGTTCCTCGCCAACATGTCGAACATGAAACAGTGGTTCATAGGTGTGTCATTTGTGTCCATTTTGATGTATCTGAGACAGAGAGAACTAGTGGTGCTTTCACTGTCCTTTTAAAAGGTGTCAAGACATGGCAGGATGTGCAGCGTAAAAGAACATACACAGACACAACACAGACACGTTTAAATTGTTAAATACTTGTTGGTCATTTCAGATTTTTTAATGCCACAAAAGCTCTCTTAGAGAGAATAAAGCAGTAACTGAGAGCTCTGTGAAGACCTTTTTTTTAGGTCAGCAATCCTCTGGCTGGTTGGGTTGCTCCATATTTTCTGATGTAATGAGGGAGGTTGTTTTCTTTTTTTCCTTAGAATCTAAATTTTAAAAAGCAAATATCGGTAAATTCGTAAAATTCTGCAGAGACCATATTTAATTTATTAGTTTTACTAATAGTGTTTCATGTAAATACAGCTCTACCAGATTTGCTTTTATCGCTTTTCTACTCTCCTCTCTCTTGACAAAAGCACACGACAGATAGTTCCTTGCCTCTTGTGTCTCCATTTTAAAAAGCCACCCAATGAATGCCCGTGGGTGTTATACAATAGGATATCAATACACAATTGCGCAGTAAGCAGTCTGCAGTGTTGTAATGGTCTATTTTAAGTGATCAATATTGATTCATATAATTAATCAATATAAATACATTATGCATTTGGACCGAAAGCCAGAACGATTCAGACAATGCAGCGTCTTTGTTCCAGACGTTTCTTTTGTTGTTGTTCTTGTTGTGCAATCCGTTTTGTAACTCTCTTGTTTTGCAACCACTTTGGAAAATACCTGATTTGAAGTATTCTCCTCCACATCAATCAGTTTTGTCATCAAATCAAAAGCCGGGGCTAAATTCGGGTCCGCCACTCCAATTAGGCCCCAGAGAGAGAGAGAGAGACAGAGGAGTGAATGACATGAGGGCGAGGCAACAAGGAGCAGGCTGCTTTGTAGAGGAAAAAAAGTGAAAAGTGAAATTGAAAGAAAGAAACTGGAAAAATGGGTTACTGATTACGCACATCCCTGGCGGCAGCCCTCTGACCCACTGAGTGTGTGTTTGTGTATGTGTGTTACACCACAAATGGTGACATTCCTGGGTACAGCTTCTGTTATGTGACTGGAAAGAGTCAGCAGGAGGGATTGGGTTGATTTCCTCATCATGAAAAATGTTTTTAATAAAAAATAGAGGGTTTTGTAAAAGTAGCCTCAAACTGAAGGTGTTTTTTTTTTTGCTTCAAATGAGTTTGTTCAGCTCTTGAATCGTGTCCGCAGTTTCTCTGCGTTTATTTAAACATGTGATGGTGCCTCTGAGTAACAGCTGTAAAAAAAGAAATCATTCATCTGTGTGTGTGTGTGTGTGTGTGTCCCTCTTTCAGTTCAAGAGGATGCTGAACAGGGAGCTGACTCACCTATCGGAGATGAGCCGCTCTGGGAACCAGGTGTCTGAGTTCATCTCCAGCACCTTCCTGGGTGAGTGATGACACGGGAGATAGACTCACCAGTCGGGAGTAAAAAAAATATATATATGCGTTGGTGTCCTGACCAAACACGTGTAGTATACATCATTTTTATAAAACCCTGTTTAACAAACCAACTTTAACAAAGTGTGATATAAAAGGCTTTATCAACCTCATATTCACCTTCCACTTGCGTCTCACTTGCAGACAAGCAACATGAAGTGGAGATGCCATCCCCTCAGACGCAGAAGGAGAAGGAGAAGAAGAACAAGCCCATGTCTCAGATCAGCGGGGTGAAAAAGCTGCAACACTCCTCCAGCCTCACGAACTCTAATATCCCTCGCTTTGGCGTCAAGACCGAGACCGAGGATGAACTCGCTAAGGTGTGTTTGCGTGTCCCGACAAAGACTGCGCAGCCACAAAAAAGAAATGACACGTTCGCATTAATACATGTTGTGTCTCCTTTTCCTTTTTCAGGAGCTGGAGCATGTGAATAAATGGGGCCTTAACGTTTTTAAAATCTCAGAGTTCTCTGGGAATCGGCCACTGACAGTCATGATGTATACGATATTCCAGGTAACGACAGCCGACTGCTTCTTATTGTCGTAATCTTTCGCTACAAAGTAAATGCTTCGTGACCATAAACTCTCCTGTGTTTTCTTTTTTTTTTGCAGGAGAGAGACTTGTTAAAAACATTTAAAATTCCACTTGACACCTTTATAACATACCTGATGACCTTAGAAGACCATTATCATGGCGATGTGGCCTACCATAACAACATTCATGCTGCTGACGTCACCCAGTCAACTCACGTGCTGCTATCCACCCCCGCCCTCGAGGTGTGTACACATGGACACGCTCGCACACATGCACGGCTCTCGCTTCCACAATCAGCTTCAATCAAACTCCTGCACAAAGTCCAATCAATGGCTCTTACTTGTGAGGATATTTTTGTCCAACGATTTACTTCTCTCATCAATGCACCTCCCTCTCCACCCTCCTCCTTCTCCCCCTCTGCTCGGTTCGTTTCTCTTCCAGGCCGTGTTCACAGACCTCGAGATCCTAGCTGCCATCTTTGCCAGTGCAATTCACGACGTGGACCATCCTGGAGTCTCCAACCAGTTCCTCATCAACACCAGTGAGTCTAAATGCGGCGCTGTCTTAGCAGCTACGTCAGCTGCTCAGCAGTGTCATCGGTGCATATTCACTAACACTAACACGCTCACAGGCTGATACCCAGGTGGGAACTTGCACTGTGTCCTCACCAGCACACACACACTAACAAGCGACTATTCTCAGATGAATGAATATGAATATGATGAATATTTGCTGTATATGAATGGAAAAAAAGTGCATACATAAAGATGTGCACGTGTTAAAACACAGAATATCTTCATCAGCATGTGTTTCTTCAGTCAGGTGTGAAGGCTTTGACATGTGATTCCAAGGCGGAGGGGTTTAAACAGGAAATCAATATTTGTCCTCAGTCGTACTCTTTCCCAGAAACACCATCGTTTATGTTCTCAGGGAAAAAAGAGAAGAAAAAAAAAAATCCTCCCAAAGACAAAGATGTAGTAGGAAGGATAACAGGTGACCCAACTACAACTAGCTTGCTTATCAGATTGTTTTCACTTTATTTTTCGCAGTTAAGCTGTTTCCTGTTTGGGAGGAGGGATGTAAATTTTGCCCTGAACTATCAGCAGTGACTTATCCTTTTAAATGAACACAGGGTAGCAGTGGCTAGGAGCGGTTAACTTTGTGTTTGTCATGTCAGTCGTTCGCGGAGTTGTTTCTGCAGCAGCCAGCGTAGCTTTCTTAATCTCGACCACACTTAATGCCATTTTTGTGGCAAATATTGCAATGTCTTTCCTCGGCTCAGGAGTATGACATACACAATCTTAATCCTACTCTCGAAACTGAGATTGACTAAGATGTTTTCCAACTGGGAAATAGCCAAGAATGAGCACACCACCACTGCCCTACAATATAATCTGGTCCGGGTCTAAAAAGACGGCTGTCACAGACCGCAGAAACTGAAGCTGAAAATCCGACCATGTGTGAGCTCATGGTCGGATTTTGTAGTTGCTGTAATTTCACTTTTTCTCTGAGATGAGAACTCATTTTTTTTAAAACAAAGTCCCCATTTTATTTAACATCTGTGGATTTTCCAGAGTAATGGGAGCAGCGAGTTAAGGAGGAGATGTAACTGTTGTTGATATATTTAAAACGTGCTTTTTTTTCTTTTTATTGCTGTGAGCACCACAAAAATTCCATTCCCTTCCCTTGTAAAGTGGAGGCAGATCACAAAAACCTGGAATAATACATGCAAAACCATCTGCATAACTAGATACAACCAAGGGGAGTGGGTTCATAGTGTTGCGCTGCGAAGTGAAGTGTCCTCGAGCTAGTGACTGAACCCCTGCGCTCTCTCTCTCCCGCTCTGCTTTAACTGACTCAGTCATGGCTGGAGGTTTCATAAATATCGCCTTGATTTGGCAATTTAGAGGAAAACACAAACAAATAAAGTTTATATCCACTGGGGATTGCTTTAAACAGCCATTCAGGAGACCATTACAAATGTGAGCGTTGCATAAGAGCGTTAGTAATACTTTATCAGGGCAGAAAAGACACTGAGCGGTCTCACACACTTTACACACAGAATGTGTTGTGCTTCCCATAAGCCCAAATGGGGAATCCCTGCAGTAAAGGCAGTGTGAGTCATCCTAGTTAGGAGCCACCAGAATGATCTTCTGTCAGCCACAGAGCAACAGAGCAGGATCCCCTTTCTCCCTTCTGCCGCTCAGTTCCACTGTGGCCAAGACTAATGCATCTTAATGGAAAATCTAAATACAGAGAGAGGACCTTCAAATGACCCAGAGAGGGGAAACCTCTCAGTGGAAAACATGCTGGTACTTTCAGCTGCTGCTCACAGAGCAAAGGATGGATGATACATGCGTAGCTGCAGCACACGTAAAACATGGACAACACGGCTGTCAGTGAAATGTGGAGGTCTAATGTGCACCTCGCATCTTGTTGCATACGATTGTTTGCCTCACAAAATAACTGAACTCCAATAACTCCTAATTTATCCATGCATACACTCTGTTCATGTTGTCCAGTTCAAGTTTTGTTTTTTTAGTATTTCAGGGTGTCTGCAGGCCCTGTTAAAAAGTCTTAAAATGTCTTAAATTTCATAAAATAAAATAAATATTAGGCCTTAAAAGTCATTAAATTGTGTTTTATTTGAATTTCTGAGGTCTTAATTACCATCATCCATTCATTTATCCACCTCTTAATTTATTTTTGTCAAAATGAGTCATACTCTTTTGCGTCAAAGTCCACGTCTGATGTTAGATATGTTTAAACCTGACACTTCCTTTTTATTTACACTTCACTTTTAGCAAAATGTAGATCAGCTTCGTTCAATTTAATAAGCGTGTTCACACATAAAACATTCTCTGCACGTCAGCGCATATTCCGGCTGCTACATGCCTTCATACTCACCTGCAGTGCTTGAAAGAAAAAGACGATTTGTCCAAAAGCTTTACATTTAAGTTGTGTTTTTCATGACATACTTTTGAACCCCATGTACTGTATTTAAAATCTGTAAAACCACATTTCCACAGACTAATATTATCAATCGTGTCCTCTGTGCAGATTCAGAGCTAGCGTTAATGTACAATGACTCGTCGGTGTTGGAGAACCACCATCTAGCAGTTGGTTTCAAGCTTCTACAAGAGGAGAACTGTGACATCTTCCAAAACTTGACCAAAAAACAAAGACAATCACTGCGAAAGATGGTCATTGACATCGTAAGTGAAAAGGATCTCGTCTTTAAAGTAGTAACAGAGAAAGCTATTATGTGGAGTCCATTAAAGGTTCATTCAGTCACTTTCTTTCTGTATTTAATGTGTTTTTTTCTGGTTTATTTCCAGGTGTTAGCAACAGACATGTCCAAGCACATGAATCTACTGGCTGATTTGAAAACAATGGTGGAAACCAAGAAGGTGACCAGCTCTGGTGTCCTTCTGCTAGACAACTACTCTGACAGGATACAGGTCAGAATAAAGCAGCCGACCAACAAGATCCATATCACCAAGCCATTTTTATGTTTATTTGAAAAAAACCTTGATCGTCTTGAAGATTCTGTAACACAATGGGGATAGTTCATCCTCTTACCTGTAGTGCTTTTAACCATCTAGACTGTTTTGGTGTGTATTGCCAAGTTTTGGAGACATCAGCCATAGAGATGTCTGCCACTCTCGAATATAAAGGAACAAGACGGCACTTGGCTTGTGGTGCTCAGAGCGCCAAAAAAAACTCAACATCAGTGTCTTTTCCAGAAATCATGACCCGGTTACTGAAAATAATCCACAGAACTTGTTGTGAGAAGTTTGATGGAGGAACTGTTTTCTTTCTGCTCTTCTCTCTCACCCACCAGCAGTATCACCAAGCAGAGGGAATCACCCATGAGTAGATGCACGCTTCTCTCTGTGCAGTGATCCGGTTAGCAGTTGTAGTTCGGTAGAAAGAAAATAGTTTCTACGTGAAACTGCTCACAACAAGGTCTGTGGATTACCTTGATTAACCAGGTCGTGACCTCTAGGAAGAGACATTGCTATTGACTTTTTAGAAAGTTTCTTGTTTGGCGCCATTTCATTTGAAAGCAGGCCGACATCTCTGCGGCCAAAATCTCCAAAACTCTGCAACTCACAGTAAAACGATCTAGATGGATACATAGCACTACAGGTAAGAGAAAAAAGTTGAAGTTTTCTTCAATTTTGGGGTGAACTGGCCCTTTAACCTTCTGATCCCTTTAATATCAGTAGAAAAATACAGCATCAAGGCCAGTTAACGTGTTTTGAATATTATTTTGGTAAAAGTGAAAGTCACCCGTACGAATTGTACTTGAATATCTGATAGTTTTTGCTTTTTATTCGATAGGCGATAAAAAAAATACATTTAAAAATGCACTACTTTGGCTCTGATCCAGCTTGCAATGTGCAAAGTAACTAGTTACTTAAGTTATCAAATAATTGAGGGGAGTAAAAAGTACAATATTTCCCTTCAAAAATAGTGAAGTGGAGGTATAAAGTAGCAGAAAATGGGAATACTCAAGTAAAGTAAAAATACTTCAGACTTGTACTTAATCACACTACTTGAGTAAATGTACTTAGTTACAATCCATCACTGATCAGGGCTTGGTAAACTGAAAAAACTACAGTTATGCTTCAGTTACAGTTATGCTTGTTATTTGTTATGTTCAGGTTCTCCAGAACATGGTGCACTGTGCAGACCTGAGCAACCCAACGAAGCCTCTCCAGCTGTACCGGCAGTGGACGGACCGCATCATGGAGGAGTTCTTCAGCCAGGGTGACCGAGAGAGGGAGAGGGGCATGGAGATCAGCCCCATGTGTGACAAACACAACGCTTCGGTAGAAAAGAACCAGGTAATATACACACACATACACACATGTACATGTAAGTTGTGCATAGACGCACGCTAAGTGACCTCTTTCCCCCCAATGCCTCCTGCAGGTCGGTTTCATAGACTATATCGTTCACCCTCTGTGGGAGACGTGGGCTGACCTGGTCCACCCGGACGCCCAGGACATCCTGGACACATTGGAAGACAACAGGGAGTGGTACCAAAGCACCATCCCCCAAAGCCCCTCTCCTGCTTTGGACGAGCCCGAAGACGGCACTCGACCCCCAGGAGGGGACAAGTTCCAATTCGAGCTCACCCTGGAGGAGGACGGGGAGTCGGACACTGAGAAAGACAGCGGCAGCCAGCCGGAGGAAGAGGAGGAGGAGGAGGAGGAGGAAGAGGAGGAAAACAGCTGTACTGACTCTAAAACACTCTGCACGCAGGACTCTGAATCGACAGAGATTCCTTTGGACGAACAGGTGGGGGAGGACGAAGAGGATGAGGAGGCGGAGGAGGAGGTGGTGGAGGAGGGGGAGACACCTTGCTCACAACCATGTGTGGTGGAGGAAGAGGTAGCAGAGGAGGAGGAGGAAGAAGAGGAGGAGGAGAACACCCCACACACATAGCAGTTTATAGACAGCACCTGATTAACTGTTCTTCTTAGTAATGACAGATGATTATTTATAGAATATTTTTTGGGTTTTGTGGAGTCTGTGTTTTTTATACATCTATGTTTATGGTTCCAAAGCGTGCGCTGCTCTCCACCTTGGCCACTCCTCCCGTCAGCTTTTATCCAGACATGCCCACCGGTACTTCTTCAAGTTTTTTTGCACTCAGGAAAACTCCTTTCCATTCCCGTTCGTACTGAAGTGGTGTGTCTTTATTTCACTTTTACACCTCCCCTTTAAGAGCTTCTGTTTAGGACATGGATGAGCAGTTTCTCTGCCTGCTCGGTGCCCGTTCATATCACATTTTTCCTTCCCTCCGCTTCGTCTCAGCCTTGCCTGAAAAGTTTAGCAGTGTTTCTGTGTTTTATCAAGTGCCCATACTCTACAGAGACATTTATCGGCGTGTTCAAGGAGAATCTCCCCCCTCGGTTAGGTCATTTCCTCCCCACTGCGATATTAGGAGGCGCTTTACGCCGCCGTTCCGCTGAAAAAAACCCCGACGGGACGGCGCAGAGATGAAAGCTGCAGCACACTGGGGAGCTTTTCGAGACGCATTTCTGATGTCGGAAGTCTTCCTTGAAAAAACCTGACTGATACAAAGCTCAAATCTAAACAGCCATGATGCTGTCCTAGACCTCTTTAATTTTTGTATCGTACTGTATGTAAGATTCAGATATTTTCTAGAATTTACTTTTGCAATCCTAGGCTTTCTTTTGTTAGCAAAGAAGATCAGAGAACTTTTGGAAACCAATGGGGGGAATTGCTGTCACAGTGTTTTGAAGGCTGGATTACATTAGGAGTGTTCTGAGGTGTTTGCACTTGCTCCAATAGCATTTATACTACTATTCCCATGCCACTATACTCATGTTTGGTTTGTCCTGTGAGTTAAAAATTTGGAATTCATTCATAACGACTCTTATTTTGGTGAGAGTTTTCACTGAGAAGGAAGCATGAAGTTGCAATCTTGTGCTTTACTCTCACTGAAATGGTTTGTGACACGGATGAAGCCTTTGAATTTTATTATTGTTGCCTGCAGTTCTTTTGAACACATCCTGAGACAATGCAATGCTTTGTAGTTGATACAAAAAGCACCTTTTTTTAGAAGCTTGATTAGTGCTCCGAAATATACAGAAATAGTAACGGTGTTAGAAAAAACTACTGGGGTGATTTTATACCAATGTTCTGAAAGCTTTTATTGTCCTTTCTTTTATTTTTCTTGCACAAATCACAAACAGCTGCTTGTTGTCAGCCTCTTCTTTATCTGTTCTTATGCTTTTTTTCATTTAAAGGGTAACTCCACCAATTTTACACAGCACAGTCTGTTTACAGGTCTCGGGGGAGTAGTGCTGCATATGTGGAAAAAAGGAGTAGAAAGCTTTTTGTGGCTCCAGGGGAGGCTGCATGTAATCTGATAAACTGCCTTTAGTGATGTCACTCAGTTTTTCTAAGTTGCATTGTGGTTAACGTAGGCACCAGGTTTTTGAAAAGCAGTCCGCTGCTCTAGGATTACACTCCTGTGACGCTGTTGGAGTCATTATGGAAAATGTACCAACATATGATCAATTCAGCAGAACGAGAAATGCCTTTTTATATTCCACGCATTCTTCTTCCTTCTCAAAAACCTGGTGCCTACATTACCCACAATGCAACTTAGCCACTCAATGAAAGCAAATTATCAGAATACATGTAGCTTCCTCTGGAGCCACAAAAGGTTTTAAAATACGTTTTCATGTGGTTGTTCTCCCCCAAGACTTGTAAACGCACTTACATGAGTAGAATTGGTGGAATTGCCCTTTTAGTCATTTTTAATTTTGCCATTACAACAGGAACCCAGTTGCTGTCTTTGTTTTTCGACAAGACAATCAGCTCCGTTGTGTAGTCATCAGATAAGACTGTCCTCTACTTAGATACTCTAATGCACTGATATCTTCATATATCACCACTTTAATATTTTTAAACTCGCCAAAACATTCATGAATACTTAGGCTTGAACAGTGCTGTCTTACACCTCGCCCAGGAGTCTCGTCCTCATTTTTTTTTTTTTTTTTCACTTTACACCTGATGCTATTATTTATTGGTATATTTTTCTATTTGTTGTTTTGCAATATAAAGGTGGTACAGTAAATATTTCACTGTAGCATAGACCACAGTACAGGCTTGCCAGTTACAATACCCAAATATACTTTTTTTTCCCCCTCTGTGTACATAAAATATAGAAAATCAACAAATGTAAAAAAAAAAAAAGAAAAAAAAAAACACACTTGAAATACTGCACACTGCTTTTTTAACAGTGCTTGTTTTGATTATGTGTAATTTCCAAACTTTTTATTTAATCTTTCATTTCGTGCCAAGATTTATTTTTTCTCTCTTTTTTTTCATCCTCACCCGATGCCCTTACCTGTAATAAAGATTTTCTGGTTTTATCGCTGTTTACAAACATATATTTATTGTGCTGTATATAATATATAATTATTAATGTTATTACTATCATAATGCCGTTTGTTGTAAATGGTTGATTCTTATCATCCCTTTTGGTGATGGTGTGGCTGTATTACGTACCTCTTGTTGAGAGAATGTTTATTACACATGAGCTTCAGTGTAAAAATGATCCATCGACATGTCGCTTATATCTGAGAACTAGCTCAGTGAAGAGAGGGGGAAAGCCAAATTGTTTTTTAAAAAGAAACTGTTCCTTGGCCCATGGGCTGTGCCTTAAATTCAACGCATGTCATTTACTTTAGCCTTTTTATTTCCTAGATTATTTTCTAGTTCTCTTTTGCTGCATTAGTGAATCTCTTGGCTCGGGTTACCCTGATCTCCTGTTGTGAATTTGAAAAATGTTGCCTTTTTACTATCACAGCCAATCGGAAAAACGTGGCACTGGAAAATATGTCTGCAGAGATTCAGGTCAACTACAAGTCATAGATTTACTACTTGAGTGATGTGTGGCCTATAGCCGGATGTCCAAGAGTCGTTTTTGCCGTAGACCTGGTCGCAACAACTCGCATCTTCTTGTACAACCCTGCCACTACACTCAAAGATGTGACACAACCGCTCAGATGTAAACAAATGTTGGGAGTAACTTTGCCGAGTTGCTGCGGTGTCGTCCGCACATCCATGCGGTTGTGTCACAGCTTACAAACACTGAATGGGGTGCGACGGGAGTGTGTAGTTGCTGCTCGACCGCGGCCTACGAAGCACAGAAGGCTTTGAGACACATCTGCATGTTCAGCCACTGCTGCATTAATTATGGCTGAAACACTGACGGTGTGTTGCTTATCTATGCTCGGCCCACACTTCCACTCACATTACTTGCAATATCCAAAACCACTGACATTTCTCTGCCTGGTAAGGAGAAGGGTTTAGTATATTTCTGTAGTGAAGGGCGGGGTTGGGGGGTGGGGAGGGTGGGATAGGGGTTTGGGTGAGTGCATCATTGTCCCCGAAACAGGGACTCTTCTTTTGACACACATACTGTAGATTCTAAACAGCCCTGGACCAATGGAAACAGTGGGTTCTTTTCTCATTATGTGTTCTATTTTTTATGGTATGAAAGGAAAACACAAACTGTAACTTAAAAAAAGGTCTTCAGGACAATTATTTTTTGGGTTATGTCTTTAGAATGCCAACTTGTCTGGAAGTTTCACAAGACAATTAAAATGTTATTTTAATGGATTCCTTGTTAATTGCAGTTTATTGGATAGCACTGTAGATCATACAACTTTATGTAAAAAACAAACAAAAAAGAATGAAAAAAAAGTTTTTATATGCAATGGATTAAATAAAAGCATGGGTTGATTCTGCCTACTCACTGGTTTCTTGTTGTCATTGTTTCAGATGGTTAAACAGTGTGGGATGGAGGCGCTGTACATTACTAATGATGGAGATCACAGTTACCAAAAATCCTGAAAACACTTTGTGTTTCAGTAATTCTCCACAGACTGCTTTGGGTGGGAGATGTGTCTCAAACCAAAGCCAGTAGGTGTGGTGTGCAGTTTATAGAGCGCTGTGTCTTCATATAGCATTTATTAATTGATATACTTTACTTCAAACATGTAAAAGAACAAAACAAGAATAACTATCACAGTAAGTGAATAAATATAATTCCCCACCTCCAGTGCTCATCAATTAATTCATAATTATGTATTATGTACCTTCATTTATACCTTTATACATACAAATGTATCTACAATTTATAAACAATTATCCAAATCTTTGTACAACCCAAATATTGGTAACATTTTATAATAACTTATAATTTACTATTAATTATGGTTAACCAAACTTTAGTTAAGAGTTATTTCACTGTTAAACAAGTATTACATAACAAATTAAGTAACAAATAAGTATTTATTAAGCAAATAAATGCATATTTTAAACAACAGTTGCTTAATAAATGATTTATAAAGCAATTCATTGTTAACAGTGAAATAACTTAAGTAATGTTTAATTAACTGTAAATGTACCATTTATTAATGATGGTTGTTATAAGGTGTTACCTAAATGTCACAACATGTCAATGAAATAAAACTGCATCTTACACAGATGTATGCTCATACACCTTTCAAATATATGCCAATTTTTAAATTCTTTATATTGTAGATACTTCTATATGCACATATGAACAGTTTGAGTCTTTACGTACTACTTACCTCTGGGTGCTTATCACCATGAAATGGACATAAGCTGTAAATTCAGCTCTGTCCTTCATTCTAACTGAACAGCATTATCCGCCCAGCGAACAGTCATCACCCTGATCGCAGCTGCTGTACATGTTTACTAGTATTTTATAACTTGTCACCAGCAGTGGATATCTGACAAAGTGCAATAAAGATATAAAGGGATATGTTCTATGTGATACTGTAATAGCACCAGTTATGAAGTGATCAATAAATACTTATTTGACATGCATATACATTAATAAATCTGGTACATTTGTGTTTCCATTCTTTGTTAGTATTCAGAGCTTTATGTTAACAAGGTAACCATGCTGCAGTGTAAAAATACAAGCAAACATCCTGCAGGTATTTGAGTAAGTATCAAAACTCTCAGTGTTATATTTTCATATAATATTGTATCATGATTACTATTATATTACTTTTTAAGAAGTACTTACATGTTGTAGCTGGTGGAGGTGAAGCTATTATTATGATTTACTGTTTCTTCTGTTGCAACTGTTTCAAAGTTTTATACAACAGTGCATCATTTTATAAAAACAAATATTGTTTGTAAAATCAAAATCTTCAATAAATATAGCTTTCAGAAAATGGTGGAGTACAATAAGATAAGTACAATATTAGATTTTAGGGGAGAAGAGGCAAAAAGCAGAAAAAAACAGGCAGGGTACAAGTGCCAAAAACTGTCATATTTTTGAAAATTAGATCATTATTGTAACTATTTTAAAAATATTGTTGGGTTAATATGCATCAATTAATCAAGTAAAAATGTAAGTAACTCTGATGGGGTAATAAATGTGTTATGAGTGAATAAATGGAGTAGAAACTACAATATTTGCCTCTGATATGTAGCGAAGTATAAATATAATGTAGCATTAAATGTCAGTAATCAAGAAAAGTTGAGTGAATGTACTTCCCAGCACTACATTTGACCACCACAATTCACCACCAGCTGTGACATCTTGGCGCAGGCGTAGCTCTCCAACACTAGGTGGTGCACACGTCCTAGAAATGATACAAAGGCGCCTGTGCTGCATCCACAGAAGAGACATCAGGTCCCAGTTAGAGGGCAGCAGCCACCAGATCCCCCCTTCATGCTTCAGTCTTGTCAGCAGAGAGCGAGAGAAAACACAGACACCCACTGATAGAATCTGATTTATTTCCTATAATCTCAAAAACATATTATTTCTTACTTTGCTTGCACTCGGAGAAACAAATATATTCAGTTATATGTGAAGTCATACTGTTCTAAGATGAGATTTGACCAAGAATGACAGTTTGGGCATCTGAACTGCCATATATCTACTCCTCTATTAAATGAATCTTGACTGGAGATCAATACGATAATTTATTTCATGGCTATTTGCGTTAAATGATAATATCACACACATACACAGATACACACGCACAAAGCACGTGTGCACACATATGAGCAGGGTCTTCGAACCAGATTTATGTGTTTCCCTTGTCTGGGAATTACAACAGTGTGGCATATGGCGTGGACTAAGTTATCCCCCTGACTATCGTTCACAATAACACTGCATTTTGACATGATAACACAAGTTCAATCAACACCCAACAGTTAGCAGGAACAGCATATAGTACGTGAATACATTTGTACAAAAGGTATACACAAACAATACACTATATTACGTAATTTGTCTGTTCAATACGGCAGGTAGACACACACACACACACACCCACCCGCACACACGCACACACACACCAAATCACACATTCAGCGGCTGCAACCGTGCACACACTCCTTTTTCAGAGATTGTACATCGGTTCTGGAGCCATTCTGACCCAAACATACCGCAGATAGAGTCGTCGTACTCAGGGACAGGAGGAACTATGTACAGGGGTTTTCATTCATAAAATATTGCACTTATTGGCCCATTGCATCTCACAGCGAGTGCCGTGACAATGCTCCTAAATCTGTAACACAGAGTGATATATATACACTATCTCATTATATAAATCTACATAGATAAGTCAGGAGTGACTTCATGCAATTTTTTGGAGCTTTTATTCAACTATGCAACAAAGAACTGACGATGCTGGAGGGATTGTAAAGTTTGGCACGTTATTTTTTTTTTTTCTATAAACTGCAGAACTGAAAGGCTATCTTGATTTTAAAATGTGTTTAATACTATATGGACTTAAGTTATTATCATTAAGACCACTACAGTACTTGTATATGCTGCCCATTTTAAACTACTGTATGTCTATGATGAGATTTGTCCTTCTGAAGGGATTTAATTTCTTAGCACGAACATGAATTTTTAGCATGCTGACTCAAAAGTTAAACGATATTTATATATATATATATATATGGCTGTTTATTCCATGCCAGAGCTGATCAGGTGTTTTGTTAAATACACTGCACTGTGCCTTGTCAGTGTGAGATTTTATTTAGTGAAATCGTTGCTTGGATGGTTTTATCTTTAGACAAAACAGTTCACGTGATTGACCTTTTTTGTTGGCGGCATGCTCGTCGCATCAAACTATAAAGGGTCATCTTAGAGGCTAAGCACATAGAAATAGTTGCTTTTAAGATTTAACAGGTATACTTATCAGAGAAATCACACATCTACAGACAGCAAAAACGTGGAACAGTACTCACATCAACATTATACGTACTGGATTCATTCCAAAAGTAAGCATGACAGAGGAACTTACAGAGGCCGTGTTGGAGATGCTGAAAGGCCACTTTTTTATCCAAGGTAGATGATTTTTTTTTTTAGATGACTAAGTTGCACTCATTTGCGACTTGAAACTCACACTCATGCAAACCCACGCGCACTTACTGTACAGTCACACCACAGCCACACACGCTCAGTACATGAAAGAAAGCCGCTACATCCTATAGTGCACTAAATCATAGATTTGGCAGCTTTAGGAGACAGAATAATCCTATAAAAGGAAAATACATACCGTACAAAAAACAAGAATAAAAGAATCATTAAAGCACTCACTGACTCTATCCCTCATTTCATTTCATTTCATTATTCTAGGTCTTAAAGATTTTAACGGTCTTAAGGATTAACTGTACATCGTGACTATGGACTATTTCAAGCCTTATCAAATATACTTGGTTTATAACCGTACTAACTAGCTAAAGAATGAGAATATGGTGTCTCTATGTTCTAGATATCCTGTAATGTTACACATTTTACAATAGCCATTTCTCTTTTTCTGGTTATTTGCTCTTGATATAAGGTGATAAAGTTGAGAGATAACGACTGGATTTTTGTAATTCTACCACTAAACAGGGTTTGAACTGTAGTCCAGAGAAAGCAGCACTAGAAGGAGTGATAACGCTGAGGAAGGACACAACTCTACCACCTTACGGGACCTGCGCTGCCTTCCCTTTGCTTCCTGACATCAGTCACTAACAGTTGCAGCCGGGCTGCTGCAGGGGCGGAGCGGTGTCCGTGAGTTTGGCAGTGGGAGCTCCTGTGGTGACGGCCGGATCACTGTCCAAGCTCTCGGACATCTTGTCGCAAATAAGGTCAACGAGACGTTCGAAGGTCTGCTTCACATTGACGTTGTCCTTGGCGCTGGTCTCGAAGAACTCAAAGCCTTTGGGAAGAGGAAGAGCAGGTAACATGAAGCGACAGGGCTGACCAAAGACAACGAGCAAGTGATGAATATTTATGATTTCATTTTTAGGAGAAGCTTTGACAGAAGCTTTTTTTATTGTTGCTGCGCAAGGTTGAAAACAAAGCTGCTTTTACATTTCTGATAATACCACAAAAGTACAGCTGATTGTCAGAAAAATAATCTCCAACATTTTGATAATCACTGAAGTAATCTTTCATGCAAAATTGGAAGAAAATGCTGTTTTCAGCCTCTCAAATATGGAGATTTTCTGCTTGTATCTGTTTTATAACATATTAAACTGAATGGGTCAAAACAAGACATCACCTCTGAGAAACTTTGAGAAAGATGGACATTTTTTATTTATATTTTTTACTATTTTCTGACATCTTATAGACCAAACGATCATTCAGTTCATCTAGAAAGTAATTGTTGGTTGCAGCCGTACACAAAAGGCAACACAAGTACCAGCAAGTGAAAAACAACATCCAATTGAAATTACATAAGGATGAAGATTGGTCTAAGACTTACCCAACTGTTCTGCCAGCAGTCTGCCACTATCCACTGACACCACCCTCTCTTCTTCCATATCACACTTATTTCCAGCCAGCACCACCTGTGCATTATCCCACGAGTAGGTTTTTATCTGGGTTGACCTAATTAGAAACAATTAGATATAATTAGAAACAAATGCCAAAAGAAAAAACAAACAAAATCAAAGCAATAAAAATGCTGTTGCTAGGTTTTGTAGAAGGTTGTCAGGATTGTTTTTGTGCCACTTTTTGTTGGACAGGAAATTAACGTGAAAGATGGCAGAGCAAAGGACGAGATGAGAAGTTGGTCTGCCATTTGGACAGTTCATGGACAGTGATTGCATAACCATGCGATTGGCATGGTTTTATATTTGAGTCACTGATGGCAGCAGTGGAAATTGGGTCAATTCAACAAGGACTGAAAACATGCAATCACTTTTTCTCAGATAGGTTATTATTTCCTATTTTCAGGCTATTTGATAATGATATTTGTCATACTTTCCTTTAAAATTGTAAATAATGACTATACGGAAGATGCACACACCTTGCAAATGTGTATATTGTTGTGTTTAAATCAAGCTAGCTTGTGTTGGGTAAATTAAAGGATAACTCCGCTATTTTTACACATTAAAATGTGTTTACAGGGCCTTGGGAGTACTGCTGCATATGTGGAAAAGAAAGCCACAACAGGCTAGTTACTCAGCGGCTAAATTGCATTGGGGATGATGCTGGCACCAAGCTTTTAAAAACATTAGTCTACTTTTTTTCTACATATGCAGTAGTACTCCCTGAGATGGTTGGCCACGCCGTATTGGCTGTATAGTTGTGACATCACAACCGCACGAAGGTCCTGACAGCCCGTTTAAAAGGTATAGTTTGCATTTATCCGTGGAAAGAGTGTTTTGAGACTTTCACAGCATTTATAAGCACCAGACCTGCTATATGATAAAAAATCTCACTTTCTGCAATATGGGACCTTTACTGTGTAAAATTAGTGGAGTTACCGTTTAATGTTATATTGTCATAATGTTATGTAATGTATGTTACGTGTGCATGAGAATGTTTTTTTACTACATTTCTTTGCAACTTAAATGGTAGGGGAAGTTATACTACTGTCTATATCCAACTATACTGTATATAAAACGAGTCATTACCGCTATGATTTATACATTTTTTGCTTTGACCCATTAAAGACAAACGACTACATTTAGTCTGTTAAGGAAACAAAAAGTGGACAAAAAAATGCTTTGGAAACTGTCAAGACTTGTGGCTACACTTGACAAAAACAAAGTTTTTGATTTTACATACTTATTATGTTCTTAATGTGTAGACAAAGTTGATTTTCTTTTAAAAACACAATATAAAAAAGGTGGTTTAACATCCATTTAAATGATAAGAAGAAATGTTGCTGTATGCTGTAGCCTCGTACTTTGACTGATTTGGAAAATCCAAATGGAAATGGATTTACTCAGCTAGAACTGTATGTGCTGTGAAGGAAATTATCAAATTACAATGTGAACATTAAAGGTCAACAAATCATTTACATCACGTTAACTGTTCCTACAAAACAACAATTTCAACATTTATAAGAAATTTAATGTGAGTTTCGGAGAGGCGCTCGCGCTGCATTCACTTCAAAAAAAGCATTTCGAGAGGGAATTTAGGGAACAAATATCTCCTGTGGTGATGCTGTTTGACTAAAAGTAGGCCAGCTATCATACCACAGGCTGTAAGCAGTAGTGAGAGAGAGAGCCAGGAAGAATGAGAGGAAGAAACGATGACTCCAAAAGAGAGAGAAGGAGCGAGAACAGCATGATGTTGGCACTCCTCCTCCCTTCTGTCCAGTTCTGACTTGTTATAACAGTTCAGATGTGGGTCATTTCGAAACCAGCTGCTGGTAACGTTCACTGAGAGAAAAACAATTGTGTTTGTATCCCGTCTAACAGAGCTACATAACAGGGCGATGAAGAGTCTGTATTTGTACACGGTGATTTTAAAACAATTTGGCCTCTGGAGAAGAGAGGACAGGTGATAAAGGAAAGCAAATGCTGTAATAAAATCGTTTAATTAGCGTGTTATCACTCAAGTCCTACGTTTTATTGCAGCGTTACAATATTTCCCTGTTTTGTCTCTGTCACAGGCAGGAAATGAGCACGTCACAAAGCTTAATTCAGGCACAGTCGGGGGAAAGGAGCCGTTGCCATGGCAACCCCTCTTTTTTTTTTCCTACAACCTTGTCAGAAGGAACCAGGGAAAGAGAAAGTGGAATTAAAGCCGGTGGCAAAGGCAAGAAAGGAAAGAATAGTGGTTATGTGAAGGGTATTTTAAAAAGGAGGCTCTTTCTTTGTGTACGGCTGACTGACTGATTTGTGCACTGTCTGCTAAGTAAGCTCACAGGTAACTCTCCGGGATTGTCGCTGCCAGTGACACACTTGGCTCCATTAATTAAGACACCCATCACAGACAGTGCTCAGACTGCAGTATTCCATCAAAGTGTCAGACCAGCCTTAAAAGAATAATAGGTGTGTCTGGCGCCGACCTCTCTTTAGAAAGAAGACGTGTTTCCTGCCGTGTAAATGAAGGTAAATGTATTCCAACACAAATCAGCTTGATAATGTGGAGCATTTTAACATAATGCTTGCTAATAAGGTTCTCTATTGTTAAATGCAGCTGCTTTAGCCTGGACAGATGCTTCCTAAAGCAGCTGTCAAGCGCTGCTAGCTAAGTGATGCGGGCTAAGCAGACACTGGCCTTAATAGCGATTGTCACAGTCCTACAAAGGGTGCAAGCCACATGCAAGTGTCAACTGCAAAACTACACCACCATTTATGTCAAGTCTGTGTGAGTCATATCATCATTTTCCTTGCAGTAACATCATGAGACCATTTGATTCTCCCTCTCAGAAAAAATGCTCATTCTGTGCTGCTGTAATCTCTTTGGGCTGGCGGAGAGAGATAACTGTGCAGGACAGCAGGGTGTAACTTAAATGGAGGATGACATTTTCTCACCACAACACCTGCGGAGAGTCAGGGTGTAAGGCGAAAGATCAGCAAGATGTAAATCAAAGCACGCAATTAGCTCTAGAGCTGAGACTCAAGGCTTCCTGGCTGTTTGTGCTGATGACGAAGCGGTCGCTTCTGGAGCAAGAATCCTAACCCAGAAACCTGGTTTCTGCAGCCAATTGAACGTCGCCTCCCGAGTCCTGTTTTAGACATGAATGCCTCATCATAAATCACCGACATTTGGGCCCTGGCTACTGTTCAGCCTCCAGACGCCTGTGTGACTCATGAATGGACGAGAGCCATGACCTTGACAAGTTTTCCTTGGAACCCCGACAGAGATGCAAGAATACACGTTTCATAACAAGACAGCCAAATATTAGAGAGAGAGGAATATACTGTCGCTGTCAGGAGTAAACCGTTTAGCTTTGCAGATTTGTGCCAGAAGAAGGAAAAACCATGTGCAACGTCAAGAGTGCAGGATATCAAATTATTGCATTAAAGCTACAAAAAGGAAGCAGTTTTTGATTTGTGGAAACAAAAAGGAACGGCATAAGAGACAATACCATCATACAAAATCTGTCAAAACATCAACTCACCAATCCTGCACGGCGCCGAAGGACTCCTCGTTGGTGATGTCGTACATGAGGATGAAGCCCATGGCCCCGCGGTAGTAGGCAGTGGTGATGGTCCTGTAGCGCTCCTGGCCTGCTGTGTCCTACACACAGACAACATGATTTAGCATCTCTGTTAGCCGCCTGACTGCA
Organism: Pagrus major; assembly: GCF_040436345.1. Lineage (NCBI taxonomy): Eukaryota > Metazoa > Chordata > Actinopteri > Spariformes > Sparidae > Pagrus > Pagrus major. Next base: position 33,529,682 of record NC_133219.1, read on the forward strand.
CTGTGAGGCTCAGCAACACTGACATGACCCTGCACAGCACATGCAAGTGGGAAGTGAGCAGACATGTGCATTATTAATATGCTGCTATTTATACATACTAGGCAGCGATCGAGGAGCTACATTTCGGGATCTACATTTACTTATGGCTACATTTATTGTGTCCATGATGTGGAAACAATCATTATGCTAATCGCCTCGCTGGCTTTGCATCGATGAGGTGCCCGAAACAGCGATTCGGTTCTGGCTGAGGTGATTGATCCTTTCCTCTCCTCAATAAAATAATTGCTCAGCTGTGTTAAACACTTGGCGGCACGGTATTCAGAGCTCAGCTTATGGCACGCATTTTTTAGAAAAAGGGGGGGAGGGATGAATGATTAAAGCTTCGAGAAACTGCTTGCTGTTCATGATAAGGCTGAACAAATTGCTCACAGGCCGAGCAAGCTAGTGATTATACAGCATTCGAGGAGTAGTACATTGTACACAGACTGCCCTGGAAACAAGCACCCGCTGCAAGCTTTGCTACCAGATGCCAATGAAAAGGCTAATGGATCCCAATTCAGACAGATGAAGCTCTTGTACGGTGAGTGTGTCCACGAGGAAGAGAGATGTGAGCGTTTGTGTTTGTTTGATCTTCTTCCTCAAAGTTCCCGCCCTGAAATTGTGTAGATAAGTTACATAATAATAAATCTCAAAGATGTCCCTCATGTTTGCACTGTACGTTTACTGCACTGCTGTTCCGCCCACAACAAGTGTGTTTGCAGCCTTCTCTGAATCATGATGGAGGACTTCTGGATGCTCCACTTGGCTCTTGTTAAACAGACGCCCGACAGGCTGCATTGGATTGTATTTGCCACATTGGGTTTTTTGCTCTCTATCAGTCAGCACATGGTTGCAACAGTGTGCCTGTTATGGCCAGAGGACAGCTCTGACCTTCACTTCACAGGGACAGAGCTCACATTCTGCCAAGCTCACACACACACACACACACACCCCACACACACTAACACACCCCACACACACTAACACCACGGCTAAGACCTTTTGTCAGATATTGCATGTGAATGTGTGCATTTTTAATGTCAGCAGTGGGTGTTTGTTGTGTAAATAGCGTCTTTTATGGACTGACATTCAGAACAAACTAACAGAGGATGATGATGTTTCTTTGGACTATGGATAAGCCAAGTCATGATAAAGTATTTGCAATTAATCCGAATGCTGTTTTAACCTCAGTCTGAGACATTTCAGTATCCTATTGATTCTTGCCCGCGTGCTTGACAATGACCTTTGCATTTCCAGGCTATTTTAGTGAGCCGCTTTGCTTATTCTCAGTTAAAAAGACAGAAAAAAAAACGCTGACTCCCGTGAATTGGAGCTCCTTGAAAAGCTTCGCTTGTAGTCTGCAGCTCACCAGAAATCAATCCAAGAAGCTGACGACTTCAAGTAGAGCGGAGGCTGACACTCGCCTCAACTCTTCCTCATTCAGTAAAGTGAAAATCAGGTTTTCACGAGATTCGTCTTGGCAGTGCTCAGCGGTGTGTTTCATTCACTTCAGCCAAGTACGACAACAGGGACGACTCTATGATGCATTTTGACACTTTTATCTCTCAGCTGATTAATGGTGCGACTAGCACAATGACATTAGCCAATAGCCATCACCTTAAATGGCCACTTACTGTACTGTATGTCTCGGCTCTCTGTGTGCCCAATTAAAACAGACAGGCCAATTATATGGATGCAAAGACAATCCTTTTTCTCTCTGAATATGCTTGTCTTTGCTAATGATGAAAACACATTACCCCGATTAGCCAGCCATTTGACTGTTCAAATTCAGTTTTCACATCCTGCCGGCGCACTTCTCCTTTGTCTCTTTATGTGATTAGCAAACACCAAACGTCTAGGGATGGCTAATCGCTGCAAAAGACAACTATTATGACAAGAGAGAGCAAAGGCTCTGAAGGAAACTTGGCATTTCGTGTGGTACAGAAAGGAAGGAGGAAAGAGAGAGACGGCGACGGGAAAGAAAGTGAAATAAAGAGAGAGAGCGAGAGGAACTTTTACATACGTGTCCCCTCGCTATCTCAAAGGTATTCTGATACAAACTGCTTCCACAGCTCACATGAACTCCTAATTAAAACAGCCTCAGACATCCTCCAGTTTCCCACACATTCTGAGGAAGGTGTTGCTTCTGTGTTTCTACCCTGCTGTGTGCCAAACTAACACTTACTAGTCTCCTGTCAGTGATGTTGAGACTTCCATCTGTCTCCATACCAAGACGACACAATACACCCTTTCCCGAAGCTTTATGCAATTAATTAAGCACGCTGCTGATACGCCACGTTTTCATCCAGGAACAAAGAACTGAATATGTTTTTTGTTGCAAATTGAGACGCCGAAATTGAAACACTGACATTATATAATGGCTTATGGGATGGCTTTTCCTCTGACATCACGCTCAGGGTGGGAGGCTTAAATGTTGTACTGCCATGTCCCACGTTGCAAGTCGTATAAATGAAGGAAATCTGAGAAAGCGTTATCATTTCACCGCTTCCTGATTGATCGGCAGCTGAAAAGACAATGAATAATCAAAGTAACAACATATTTCATAACCCATTAGCTTCCATTGGAGAAGAACTAACGTGAGCATTCAACCACATTTTGACTATCAGCTGTTTGATAATGTTAACTCACATAATAATAGGATAGGAAAAGCATAAATTCATTCTAAAATATCAGCGTACATCTCGGACACATTGTGAGCCTGAAAGTGAAACGCAATGGAGGTAAACAAGCACAAATGTTCGCTAGGAAGTAGCTGAATGCTAATGTTAGCTAATGGGGTATAAAAACTGTTGTTTCACCTTGAAATATGGACCTATCCATTGTCTTTTAAGTTACTGATCAATCAATAAGCGGTAAAGTAATGACAATTTGTCAAATTCCCAAAGTTCATGACTGATCCCAGCATTTGAGCTTCAGACCCTGAGCGTGACGTCAGAGGAAAATGGCCGCCATGTGAATATGGTCTGTGAGATTTTTGATACAATAATCATCAGTAATGAGGATATATTGATTAAGAAGGTAAAGGCGAGTATAAGATCAAGTAAAACAGACTGGTCAGCTCAGAAAATTACATCATTTTACTGTAATGCAGCCTTTAAAACCAGGAAAAGACAACACAATACTACTAATAAGTAGTATTAGCTTAGCTCTATGTTTTTACTGAAGTATACATAACATGATGCAAAGTATCCTGGTAAAAAGACATGTAAAGGTAAGTATGTCCCAGCATAACAAGCAAGCAAGAGCTCAAACCATGATGAATTAATGCAAAGGTGATCCTGTGTGTGCAGGACTTGGCTAAGCATAGAGCTCCTGTCACGGTCCTTGAACGATATTGATCAGCAGAGAAAGACAGGGGCAGAGGTCGGGGGAAAGTGGGCTCTGGGCATAGATTGACAGCCTTTCACAGACAGGAGTCACTCTGCAGGAACGCAAAGACGAGCAGAACAAGAGAAACGAGGGGGGCAGGGCAACTCTAAACAGCCCCTTCCCCCTTAGAGCTTAGATAGTCCTCCAGGAGCCCTTGGAGGACAACAGAAAACTGATTTCTTCCAGTGTTTCACCATGCAAATGCTCTGGAATTAAGTGAATTAAATGGAAATGTGTGCGTTATTGGCATGACAGAAGAAGAAACATAGAAGGAAAATGTAAAAGTAGTTTGTTGTATGTTGCTGCTTTGTACTCTACATTTCCATCTATATGGAGTCTGGCTTTGTAAGCAGAGGGATTTGCAGGCTCACTTCTACATGTTTAATGCTTGGAGATGTTAATATTTCATACCCAGATCTGCAGTTTAATCCTCTTGTCGTTCTTGTACACGGTCTTCACTTTGAAGTCGATGCCCACCGTGCTGACGAAGGCCGAGGTGAAGGCGTCGTCGGCGTAGCGGAACAGGAAAGACGTTTTGCCCACGCTGCTGTTGCCAATGATCAGCAGCTTGAACATGTAGTCAAAGTTTTGGTCCCCTCCCTCCCCCTTCCCTTTCACATCCTGAGTGGCAGCCATCTGAAATAACAACAAAAGATTGCATGAGGCACTTCACCTTGAATTAATGTGAGGCATCACAGAGCTGTGACGCACAGAGGACGTGGAGCGTCTCAAAAAAAAAAAAAAAAAAAGGCAGATAATTTGTTTTTCAGTCGGCAAAACAACTTCTAATTGATGTGCACGGGCTCACAGAGTACAGTGCGAGCTTGTTGAACAGGCCACAGATCAGAGGTGACAGAAGGCTGTGTCAGGCAAACCAGCATGACCAACACAGCAAGCTGTTGTATTGATTGAGTATTAGATAAGCAGGATTTTTAATGAGCTGAGTTTCTCAAAATGACTCCTTTAATGAAAGTAAATGATTATTATTGATGTTAAACACAAATCTAAGTCAGTAGTTTTCTGTGCCGGGCCAAAATACTGCTTTAAATTCTCAAAGTGGACCTGAAAAAACATCAGACTTTGCTGTTTTGTGTCATATTTCACACCCAAACTGCTCATTTTAACAGTTCTGAGTGTGATGCTTTTTATTTTACATTTGAAAAACTGACTACAATCGAATTAAATCACCCTCCATATTAAAACTACAGCCTACAAAAGGTTATGATAGAGATGAATCTTCACCTCAACAACCTACACTGAGCTTTTTTCCGTGCAAGCCAACGACCTAAGAGGACACGAGTACCACCGAGACGACAAGAGCACAGTCATCTCTGCTCCAAGGTGAATGTTTTGACAAAGCCACTGCGCTTTAATGACAAACATGGACAGCCTAGCTCTGCCTCTCTCCTTGTAGCTGCTATATATATAAAAAAAAAGATGCCGGACCTCCATCCTGCACAGCCTGCACCGGGTTTCTGTTCGCTTCCGTGTATGAAAAAAAAAAAACACCACTGAGGCAGAATTTGCAAGGACACCGCTTTTCGAAATATCAGTGCAACGCTGACACACACACACACACACACACACACACCACGATAACAGCAGTCGATCTATATAATATGAAACCACACGATGTTAGATGAGCGGGGAGCTGCATGCCAGATAATGTTAGACGAGCGATTGTTGGGCAAAGGAGGTCATTTCATCCCTCTTCTTCCATAGAACTACTAATACATGAACGGACATTGTGTGAACAAACCTGTTTTTGAAGGCCTCGGCTCTATCTGTACCTGCCCCTGTCTCTGCAGAATACGTATATTATTTCTCTTTTCTTTCTTTTCTTTTTTTAAAAATGAATTGTGTCTAACGCAGGCGTCGGTTTCCTTCCCCCCTCTGTGTTCTCTGTGTCTCTCTGGAGCGCCGACCAGTTTCAGCACCTGGGAGCTGTCCCCTCCGCGTCGGATGTGGCACGCGCCCCTGAGCTGGCTCGCGTGAGATGAGCACGAGCAAAAAAAAAAAAAAAAAGAAAAAAGGGGAAAGAGTGTTTCGTGCGTGTCTCTGACGTCACCGAGTGCTGGTGGTGATGGTGGCGAGCTTAAAGAAGACGGGGGTTGTAGTTTTTTGGCCGGTTGAAGAGCAGAGGCGAAACGCAGAGATGCGACTACATTACCCGGCATGCGGCGCGTCACATCTGCCAACAGCTGTGTGATTTAATGAGGAAGCGCAGGAAAAAAAGCTTTTTCAGTTCGGCTTTTTTTTTTTTTTTTTTAGAAAGAAAATTTAAAAAAGCATCAGACTTCTGTCGCTCCTCATCCTGTAGGAGCAAAACTAAAAATGCGATTTTCCCTGAAAATCTTTAAATCTCAATCTGAGATGCTGTTTGATGCTCTCTCTCTCTCTCTCTCTCTCTCTCTCTCTCTCTCTCTCTCTCTTATAATACAGAAATAACGCAGCTTACCTTCCCATACAAGTCCATTTTTAGCCTCAGTGATATCTCTCTATTTCAGGAGCTATAATAAACTCCCAGCTGGAGAGCATAATCTTTTCTTTTTTTTTTTTTTTTTGCCCCCGTCAGGAAGCAAATATAATGGCCTCTCCTTTTTGCGTCACTCTCGGGTCGGTCTTGCAGCCCGCCCATCCATCCATCCACCCATCCATCCATGCATCCAGCCCCGCTTCAGAGAGCAAGCGGCTGAGCAAATAAGAGAGGGCCTGAGTGTGTGTGTGTGTGTGTGTGTGTGTGTTGATGAATATTATTATCATGTGCCTTTCAATGGAAGCGAAGTGGCGGAAGTGAATAAAAATGGGCATCTTTGCAATTATAATCACCTCGGCTTCCTCTTTTCAGGCGGATTATAGGAGCTGCATAATTAATGTGAGAGGTGCAAATGACAAACTGCGGAAGTGGGGACCGGTGGTGGGCTCATTTTCCATGTTTGCCCTCTATTACTCATCTTACAGCTGAAGCCGACGGCGCTCAGAATAATAGACCGTGCGCTAAGACGCAGCACCAGACACAACACACGTTATATAAGCGAGATTCAAGAGGGACCACAGCTTGGATGCGAGCCGCGGCTCACGCAGCCATGAGTCTGGTATCAGCCAGTTTAGCAGCAGACATCTGATAGGACGTGTGTGAAGTTATAGGCGGGATATGGTGCTGACTGATCGCCCTTTGACTGGAGGATCTGGTGTGTGTGTGTGTGTGTGTGTGCGTGTGTGCGCAGCAGCAGAGAAGGGGAGGTTGAGCTAGGCTGCACAAACACGTCTATCTCTACAGATTGGTGTTATAACTTCATACAAAGCAGCAGAGCCGCAGCTCTTCTGTGTGCATCTCGCTCCTGAGTAAGTTCCTCACCAATTCATTCGTTTACTTTTAAATATGTTGCACCGATTTTTCGTCCAGAATCAGAAAATCCAGGAATATCTGTTGTTTGAACGCAGCTTTGGAATAATATAAAGTGGCGGATGCCCTCTTGAACGGGAATCTTGTGGTGGTTTCATAAACAGAGGTGTAATTTTTGATAGTTTCAGGACCCGAGCGTGGTAAACAAAAACTTTTCTAGATGTTTCTGCACGAGCAGAGGTCGCGGTGGCACCATCTGCTGTTGGGAGAGGTGCTCTTGCAGCCATGTGGTAAATGATTGACAAGGCAATATTGGCGGAAATCAAATAAGTGTTGCGACATGTTGATATTGAAGTGAGCCATATCTGTTTTACTTTTCTTTTTTGTTATTTTTATCCTGAGCAGGCTCGCCCTGTTTTCCAAAATAAAATTCAACAGCTCCATATATCTAGTTGACAAATACAGATAATGCATGAACTGTATATTACACCCTCAAGTTTTTAATTACAAAAATAAAAATTACATTTACAGGTTGGATTCTTTGAATACCTTGATTTATAGGCTACTGCAATAATTATTTCTAAAAGAAGTACAGACACCACTCTTCAGTTGGTTAGCGTTTTTTTTTGTTAGGAGCAATTAGCTTTTTTTTCCACCCCTAATTTGTTAATTTAAAGATTTAATATGTAACATTTCCATATTAAAATGAACACTTTGTAACATGTGGCCGGTATTTTAGTTTAAAACATTCAAAAAATTAACTCACATTATCAACAGAGTGTGAGAAAACACCAGCGAGTTGACATTATGCCAAACACGTCTACTATTGTGTTGCAGAGACGTGTACTGAAGTTAGCACGCTAACCAGCTAGCCCCGGCCCGCCCTGTCTCGCACTTTGTATTGACAACCGGCAGGTATATGCTAGCTGTTAGCATAATGAATGAGCAAAATGAACACACAAAATGTCAAGAAATGAAATACTGTAACTTTTACTATCCTTACTGTGCAGAAAAACACAACCATACACCTCCTGAATTCAAGTTTCTCTCTTTTACCAAACTAAGACGAGCTAATTGACTCACCGTAAAACACACTTCATTCAAACTCGACATACACTAAGTAAAACTCACCTGAACAGTCTTCGGTTCGTCTTTCTACAATCACCTCTGGTTTGGTTGAAGTAAACCCTCAATTTACAGAGTAAGGTGTGAAAATATTCCAGCTCTACGTGCTGTTTTACAAACTCTAGCTAGCCCATCCTAGCTAGCAAAGAGCAGCAGTTGTTGGTTTCTTTGGTGATATGCTACTCACTACACCTTTTAAAATGTCTAAAAGCGACTAGACCTTTGTTATAAAAATTCGTTGAATTATGTTACGTTATCCCAAATGTTATCGACAAAAGAAATCTGTAATTTCATCAAGGTAACAGTGCGTTTCATTTCGATGCCTGTTAGTCCAACTTTTGGGGAAACGTCAGATGATACGTCAGAGAGAGAGAAAGGACGTCGTCAAATGTGACTGAACATAACAAAAAACACTAAAATATTATCTCTTTCTGTCCGCGTCATGTCAGATTTGTCAGACATTTACGTTAGCAATGGCGGTTGCTTAACAATCAAGACATAAACTGATGATCCCGCTCTACTTCAGGACGTCGTTGTGAGAGACCGTTAGCCACTGTAATTGAGTTTTTATTTCTATTTCTTTTTAGCTGACTTAAAACAAATTGTACGTTGTGTACAATCTCATCCGCACTTCCTTCACTGTTTTTCATGAGTGTAGGTAGCTAACCTGTCAAGTAGCTATGTACAACATTGACATCCCCACTCCCAACATGTTTGTTGTAGTATAATTGTAATCCAGTATCGGTCATGTACGAGTTAGTTGGTTTGTGTTATGGAGATCAGACATATTTCCTTACAGAACAGGAACATTTTGTACAGGCTGCAGTGGTATCTTTCCTCATTTGCTGTATTTTTAACCACATTAGTGACACTTTACGATGGAGGACGGCATTGAGGTGATTCTTCAAGACCACAGCAAGTTCCTTTCTACCGACAGACCCCATCCTGCCTTATCGGCCTGCCTAGGAGCTCTGCTCACAGGCGTCTACGGAGTATGGAGCCTGTTTGCTACCCCTGGCTTCCGCAGAGTCCCCTGGAGACTCAAGGTACTTGACATTGCCTTCCTCTATTCTTACCTGCCTGCTTTGCCGTCTTTCAATTATCAAATGCTGCATGTGTGTGTGTGAAATGGAAAGAAAAGAAGCCGACGCGTAGTATGACTTGCACATTAACGATAATTTGCTTATTTTGGAGCCTAGTGCTCCGTGCGAGCAACAAATGTGGGAAAAGAAGAAAATGGTAAGTCTATAATGGTGATTATGTTTTATGGAGACCAGCCCCATCTTCTCCAGTGTGTGTTTTGTGCAGGGGTCTATTTTTATGACATAATGAATCATGTACTTTTTTCTCTTCAATGTCAGTACAGAATGAACAAGGGAACATGAGGATGAGAGGTTAGGTAACAATGAAGATGTGTACAGGCAGCTCCATGAGAAATCTGAATTTTTTTTGTGCATTTTAAGCACAAACAAGCGGTTTTAAAGCTAATTCTAACAGTGAATATGATCAACATTTGATTGCTTTTGCACTCGCTCCCTGTGTTTTTTTGTTTTCACGATGCTCGTGTCTGCTTTGTTCTATTCTCAGCCGTAACAAACACACAACATGTTATGCTGCAAAGTGGAATCTTACATGATCACAGATGAAACCCAGTTTACCTCAGCTAAAGAAAGAGGCCTGCTTTATGTTTCCCTCGGACAGATGTTATAGAAAAGGCTCCGCTGACAGCGAGGATGACATCGGATTCAAGGTTATAGTCAGCGCTTAGACAACTCGACTGCTGTGAGCAGAGGTGGACTTGATATGAAGCCTATTCAGAGATGTTTATACATGAAAAATAAGAAACTCATTTCTCCGCAGGCTTTTGGTTGGAGCGCTGTGCTTATTAGACTAGCTGCAGATTTATTACCTTCGCCAAGGAGGTTATATTAGCTTGTAATTCTCTCTCCACAGTAGAATTTAATAATGACTTATCTACAAGAAAGACAAATTAAAGAGCTCTAATTTACCAACGTGATAGCTAGGCAGCCTCTTGATAGTGATAATAGGACTTGTTAATTGTATTGGCTTACTGTATGTTTGCATTGTGGCCCAGGTTCCTTATTTGCCCTCCAGTAAAGATCAGACTCTGAACATTATGAAGCTGCTCGAAGGACGGACAGGTTGCTTAGTAGATCTGGGATCTGGAGATGGAAGAGTGGTAAGTGGGCTCAGCTCAGTCAAGTCGAGCCAGTGACTGTGTTTGACTGTGACTAGTTTGAGACTATGTTTTAACTGTGAAGTGTGAAACCGTTGGACACTTTGAAGGACCAGGTGTGATTCTTGCAGGTGTTTGCAGCCTCTTCTGCTGGTTTCCGGTGCACCGGCTTTGAGATTAACTCCATTTTAGTGACCTACGCCAGGAGCAAAGCCCACTGGAGAGGAGTGCCCTCTGGCCAGGCGACCTTTGTTAACAAAGATTTCTGGAAGGTTAGACGTAAACAAATGATTTCTTTTATTGAGCCTGATCAGAGTGTTGTATAACCATGTTTGTGTCTTTCTTCTTTTACAGACTGATTTATCTGCGTACAACAATGTGACAGCTTTCCTTGCTCCAGGAGTGGTTGGTAGTTTCTTTTTAAGACATCCTGTTCAGCAAACACAGCATTTCAAGTGACTCATTTAGCCTTTTCTGATTGGTTAACAGATGGCGGTGCTGGGTGAGAAGCTGTTGAAAGAGCTTCCTGATGATGCACGTGTCATCGCTTGTCGTTTTCCTTTCCCCGACTGGCCACAGGAATCGTCTGCCGGCTCCGGTCTCGACGAGACTTTTGCTTACGACATGAGCAGCGTGCGGTCACACTTGAGAAAAGAACCAAACGCAGCCGTGTGATAAGTCACAGTCGGAAGTTGAGTTGTTTCACAGCACTGTCATTCTCCACACCACTAAATCCATTAATTAAACACATCTTGGCAGGTAATCACTGAGACACTTTGGAGAAATAAATTGATGATCCTCTTGAAACACTGGGAGGATGAGAAGGACCGTGACTAAGAAAGATGTCAGGATGATTCTGACATCACTTCGCCGCTGCAGTGTTTGTCCAATCTCTTAACTACCAGAACAGTCTGAACCTTTGAAGCTTAATCGCTGTCACTCCTGTTCCTGTAAGTAAATATCATCATGCACTCCCATCTAGCCTGCCATGGCTTTGGTGTTAGCTCTTTAAAGCGCCCTTTCACTACAAATACTTCTGGTAACACTTTATATTAGTGGGGACATATTAAACATGACCTAATGCTTATTAATATGCATATCAGCAGCATATTGGTTGTTTATTAGTCATTACTAAGCACTAATTAATGCCTTATTCTGCAGGACTACAGGGCCATTAATTCACAAGTAGTTTGACAAGACCTCGCTGTAGAAAGGAGAACTTATTCAGCATTAGAAAGACTTAATTTTGAGTGTTGTGCACAATATTAACACTGGTTTTATGTTTTGTTATATAAGAACAGAAGTGTTATTATGGGAGAATAACTATTCGTGTGTTATTACCACCTTATAAGGCCAGTACTGAGGTAAGCAGTAATTAAGGGATTGAGGGTGAACTCCCAGAATAAGGTCATGCAGAATAATATGTTTTTTTATGACTAATACTGAGATAATATGCTACTAATATGCTTAAAAATAACTTGATAATGGTTCATATGTACCTGAATATAAAGTTTTACTATAATTTCATTTCCACATTGACACTAATAAACCTGTTCAGCAGCAGGGTTTTTTGTATGTTATTGAAAAGCTTTTTGTCCCAGTTGGTGGGGGTGTTATTAGATTTTGGATGATGTGTTTACTTGTGTTTATTCCAAAAAGAAAAGGATGTGAATGGATGTTTCTCCAGCTCAAGGCCATTCTGAGATTCGTTCTATCACTCTCCCAGACAGCTATTGAGGGTTTCAAGCACGGCATGTTTCTATCTTGTGTACAGCCACTTCACAGATGGTTTATAATAATTATCTGGATCACCTGACTCCTGAGGGTCATATGGAATATGTCACTGGGTAGAGAAATAAGCACTTTCATCTGAGAGCCATGGTTATATATGTAACCCTCTGTCTGTTTGTCTGTTTACAGTAAAACTGCTGGAATATTAAACTATTTGCTAATGAACAAGTAATTTGTTTTTGTTTTTGTATCAAAATGTGAATTTATTAAAGGCATATTATGCAGGATTTGTCATCTTTGTTTGTAAACACACCAATTAAAGTAGATTTTTTAGGTCAAGCTACGTTTTCCTTATCCAAGAATCTTCAGTCTTACCTGCAGTCGGGTCAGTCAGTCTGGTCCTTATAAAGAGAAAAGACAAGGTATTAGTACCTGTCAGATAAGGATAATATTGACCAATGTATCCAACCTGTTCAAAAATATGCCAATGAATTGAATTATTTGTTGAGATTCAGTGAAAATAAATAAATACAATCAAACAAAAACTTTTCTCTCTTTATTTCTTCTCAATTGAAGATTGACAAAGACAAAATGAACAGACAAGTCATTTGAGTCATCAGGTGTCAAGTCACAAGTCATTAACTAGTCATTAGTCATTCTAAGTCTAAGATGATTTTCAAGTCATTTATTTTCAAGTCATGAAGACTTGAGTCCACATCTCTGCAAACTAGTAACATTCAGGCAGGAGGCAGCTCTGTGTAGATGCAGACACAGCCACACACTTCTCGTGGGTCATAAGTGAAGATTGAGAGATTATTTGAGAGTCTATTGTTTTTTTTTTAGGAAAATCCTGGACCTTTAACATTGCAAGTGCAGCATTTTTTTATGAACACTCATGAATAATAATCTAGTGCTGATTTATTTGGATACAGTCAGATACAGACGGAGACCAAAAGTTGTTAAGACAGCATATTTGAGGGACTGTGAGCCTCATTTTGGGGAAATTGGCTTTCACAAACTGTCTTACTGCAGCACCTGAAGTGAACAATAGGATGACACTGCATTATATTATTATATAAAATAATATGGAACTAATATGGATACAGTAACATCATTAAAAGGCAGAATATACAATGATATTGAGAAGTGACACTATACATACCTGCCTCTGCAAACCACAACAACACAGATCCTCTGATGTGTTGCCACCTCTGCAACCTTCCCACTCATACCTCTGCGCACACCTCACTAATCACTCTGATCAAGTGTCATACATCAGTGTCTAGTTGCAACACTTCAGATTCAGAACCTCCACCTGAGGGTGCTGTTGCTCCAAACTGAGTGTGTGACTGAAACACAGGATGAGCTGAGCCTGAATGGAATACTGATCATGTTCATCCTCTGCAGAGTGGATTTAATATCGATCAGATACATCAGACCTCCAACACTTTGAATTATATTTTGCACCAAAATGTAAAAAAAAAAGGTCCATTTACCAAGAGGTAAACCACAGAACATGTATGTCTTCCTCACTGTTAATGTTCTGGTTGGTGGCAGTTGATGCAAAAATAATCTGAATCCATAAAGAACAGAATCCAAACCTCTTTGATTTCATGTCTATGCCGTCAGTAACACCCATACATGCAGGGTAATCGATATGAAGCAGACCTCATGCTCTCATTTCACACCGTGACGTCAGACAGAGGGCGGCAGACAGAGGGGTGGGGAGGGTGCCAGGGTATAAAGGCTCGGAGACGGAGTCTCCGGGCTGCATTCTGGAGTGCGGGACTGTAAAAACCACCTCTCATGGAAGTACGGAGAAACAGCGGGCCCCCACAGACAAACAACAGCAGCAGCATGTGTGAGCCGAGGTCCTGCGAGCCTCGCCGAAAGCGGCTGGATGATCGCAGCGGGCCCTCGGAGATGGCCAGGATTATCACCGATCCTGCCACGGGGAAGTGCTACTGCCGGGGAAAAGTTTTGGGCAAGGTAGCGCAGAAAGCGTACAGTCTCTCTCTCTCTCTCTCTCTCTCTGTTTGGATTTACCACCTAACCTGAAGACACAGCAGTTAACAGTATTTGTTCCTCTTTCCAGGGAGGGTTTGCTAAGTGCTACGAGATGACCGACCTCTCCACCAGCAAAGTTTATGCAGCCAAAATCATCCCACACGCGCGCGTCTCCAAACCTCACCAACGGGAGAAGGTAAGCGCGCAGCCCCGTTGCGCACCGCTCTGACAGTTCTCGCAAAAAATAACAGCCCTCAGATACAGTTGTGACCGATTTTTGTTGTCTCTTCCTCCCGCTAGATTGACAGAGAAATCGAGCTGCACAGAGTATTGCACCATAAACACATTGTGCACTTCTATCACCACTTCGAGGACAAGGAGAACATCTACATCCTGTTGGAGTACTGCAGTAGAAAAGTAAGTCCTCCAGCAACTTGCTCTTTATGCTTTGCCACTGCTTGTGCCTCCAATTTGGGTAACACCTGCATTGCACCTAAAGCCAGTGAGGCAGCACATATGCAGTGTTCAGTCTGTCACCACTATAAGAGCACTCAAATGTTTTGATCCAGCAAATATAAATAGACATCCCTGCAGTTTTATGAGACTAAGGAATGTCAAGTATGTTTTTTTTCTTCACAGAGGAAAATATGATTATTTTCAGCTCTATAACCGTTCCTTTCTCTATGTTTTGTCTCTCTGCAGTCATTAGCCCACATCCTGAAGGCTCGCAAAGTGCTCACTGAGCCAGAAGTGCGTTATTATCTAAGACAGATTGTCTCCGGTCTGAGGTACCTGCACGAACAAGAGATCCTTCACAGAGACCTGAAACTCGGTGAGAAATCTTTTTATACCACCCCACTGCTTTCTTTAACCAGCCTGTGCCACGTTTAGGCTTTGATCCTGGGTTGAATATCAAGTGCTGATCGCCCCATTCCTCTTTTCTTCCCCGACAGGTAACTTCTTTGTGAGTGAGTCGATGGAGCTGAAGGTCGGGGACTTTGGTCTGGCTGCCAAGTTGGAGCCGGCAGGAAACAGGAGGAAGACGATCTGTGGAACTCCCAACTACCTGTCCCCTGAGGTGCTCAACAAGCAGGGCCACGGCTGTGAATCAGACATCTGGGCCCTGGGCTGTGTAATGTGAGTAGGCAAACTGTAAATTCAACATTAGGTGTAGTAATTATTAATTAATCAGCTTAAAAAGACACTTTGGCATCATATTGCATGCCCTAGTATGTATATTTGCTTGCAGTCACTTATCTGATAAAGGTTTTGTGATAGAAATTTCGCTCACTTTTGCCCTCTGTCCTGCTCCAGGTACACAATGCTGTTGGGCAGACCACCATTTGAAACCACCAACTTGAAGGAGACATACAGGTGTATCAGAGAGGCGCGTTATTCCCTGCCCTCCTCCCTGTCGCCTCAGGCCAAGCAGTTAATCGCCAGCCTGCTCGCCAAGATCCCAGAGGACAGACCTAACCTGGACCACATTCTGAGGCACGACTTCTTCACACAGGTTAGACACAATTTTCACCTTCATATCTGTCTGCTCCTCCCTGTGGCTGTCTGTCACTCTCTAAATGTCAACGTGTAGGAGTGTAACAGTGACCCCCTTCCCACCAGACGTGTGCTGACCCACTTTTGTTCTCCGCAGGGGTTCAGTCCAGAGCGTCTGCCGCCGAGCTGTTGCCATTCGGCACCAGATTTCCACGTCTCCAGTCCCGCTAAGAGCTTCTTCAAGAAAGCTGCCGCTGCGCTCTTCGGTGGGAGGAGAGACAAGGTCAAATACTACGAGACTCTGAGTGAGTATTACAATCAAGCACTAAGCCGCCCAAGTGCTGCGTAAAATGCTACTTGTCACTCCAGCCAGTTATCTTTCACTTTGCAAAATTATGGTTTTTGCAAAATCTGGTTTTATCTCGTACATGCTCTGATTTCTGTGTGTTCTGTGTCATCATGATAGATAAGTTAACCAAAGAGGAAGAGGAGATCTACAAACTGCAGCACGACCTGGAGAGAACAGTCATCAGCCAACAACAGAGCAAAAAGATTTCTGAGGTAAGCGCCCGTTTGCTCAACACAAAACAGCACATCTAGCGTAGGTGATTTTTGCAAACACATTATTCACAGAGCCATTAAATGAATGGGTAGATTTGCAATATCATGTTGAGGAGACTCCAGTGAGTCACTCTGATGCTGTACTAAACTTTATAACAAGCTGCAGTTACAGAACAAACTAAAAGCACTTATTTTCAACCTTTCAAAGCCGAACCACTTTGAATCTGTGGGTGACCGCTGAGTCATAGTAGGAAGAGATGATCTAAACTCGCAGACTCTAACTCCCTGTCGTCACCGATTCCCACCTCAGAATGGAAGTGCACTTCCGCCATCTGCCGAGAGCCCCGTCGCCCCGGCAACAGAGAGCCAGTCCCCGACGACGCGAGATACCATCCGCCTGATCGTCAGAGGGAGTCTGGGGAGCTGCAGCAGCAGCAGCGAATGTGAGTTCACCTCGTTTTCACACCGAGGCACGTGATTCGATTTGACATCATGCTCTTTTTTTAGAGTATTATCCATGCTCACCTGTTGTTGTTGTTGTTGTTGTGGTTTCTACAGGCCTGGAAGACAGCACAACAGGGAGCGTGGCCGAGACTGTTGCAAGTGTTTTGAGGGGATGTCTGGAGAGTATGCCTAAAGGTGAGTCGAGTACTGAAAGCATTTTCATGTAGAGAGTTCTCATGATACAGCTAAAGCTCATTCTCTGTACTTGACCTTGAAATGTCTAAACGGAGAGATGGTGATATAAGTCGATCTTTAAAGAGACACTCCCTGATTTCGTTAACACACCCTCCTCCTAGCTCATTGTTGAGATAAGTTTAATGTGCCTTAACAAAGCCGGTGCTTGTCGTTTCTTCAAATCTTCCCTCTAATTGCGCTCTAATCCTCCTCCTCTTGTGTTCTCACCCCACAGCGGACGACATTCCTCAGGGCTCAAACAGCTGCAACCTTCAATGGGTGACTAAATGGGTGGACTACTCCAACAAGTATGGCTTCGGCTACCAATTGTCTGATCACACCGTGGGAGTTCTCTTCAACAACGGCACTCACATGAGCCTCCTGCCAGACAGAAAGTACGCACCATTCTGCACTTTCGCAACACTCCACCTTCAAGTTTGAAAGTTATTAGTCACTACATGTAAGGGAAATGGCTTGTTTAAGCACGCTGGAGTGCATAGAGCTACTTTGAAGAACCTGTTAGTGGTTTCAGATAAGTGAAGGATTGGCTTGTTAGAGTAGGAGTACATTATAGTCCTTCTTTGACACAAATTCAGGAAAACATGAATATGTGAGGGAGATGGTTCTTGTTGCTTGTTAAGTATTTGTTTATCTGACCGGTTGCTTCTCTCCACCTCTTCAGGACCATCCACTACTATGCAGAACTGGGCCAGCGCTCGGTCTTCCCCACTTGCGAGGTTCCCGAACACTTTGTGGGCCAGGTGACTGTGCTCAAGTACTTTTCCCACTACATGGAGGAGAACCTCATGGATGTAAGTGAATATCTCTATTCCCCCACTCCTCCGTATCTCTTGTACTTTGATGTGCCTCCCCACACCCTGAAGCATTAGAAATGGTATCTCTCATGTTGCAGCCTGTCTAATCCTGATGTGCTTCTCCTTTGCTTTCTCAGGGCGGGGACCTGGGTAGCATGACAGATGCACACATGCCCAGACTCTACCTGCTGCAGTGGCTCAAGTCTGACCGCGCCCTCATGATGCTCTTTAACGACGGCACTTTCCAGGTAAACACAGCTGTTGCTGGGCATGCTCAGAGGAGCAGTGTTTATGTGCAACGCATAGCATTTTTCATATCAACAGAGGAGGAAATAAGAAAAACATAACCTCCAAAGAGTATAATCTAATAAATAAATCTTTTTATCTCCATAGATCAACTTTTACCACGACCACACCAAGATCATCCTGTGTTGCCAGAGGGATGAGTACATGCTGACATACATCAACGAGGACCGCGTCTCCAAAACCTTCAAACTCAGCTCCCTGCTGACATCCGGCTGCCCCACGGACCTGCGCGAACGCATGGTGTACTCCCTCAACATGCTTCTGCAGAGATGCAGCTAAACACCCACTCTTTTGGACTGATTTACACCCACCCCATTGTGCTACTGCAATGCTGCAGTAGAGCCAGGACTCGGAGGGCATCTGTGCGAGGAAGGAGGAGTTTGAGGACGGACCTGTGAAAAGTCAATTAACATTCCTACACCGTCGCACCTTCGTGACTCAGCAGAGGTGCTGGTGGAAAAATAATACGGACAGACTGTGTGGATGGATGGGGGGGAATGAAATGTAGCACAATGACAGAGGATAGAAAAAGGGCTGATTTGTATGTTGATTGTTGGAGGAGAGGAAAGACTGAGCTTGTTGGAATGAGGATGTTGGTACGAATGTGAACTTCAGATGGGAAGTAAAGACAAACGCTGGGCTGGCACCAGCTTAAACGTGTACAGAATAGTCGAGGCTGTTTTATAGAGACAATCCATGAACTGATGCTGTGGAATATTGTAAATGATGTACAGTGTGTGTCACAGACATGATTTGTTAATGTATGTGGGTGCTCCTGAGTTCGGCTGTTTATATGTGAGTGTGTGTGTGAGTGAGTGTGTGTATGTGAGAGTGTGTGAGTGGGAGGGCCGTACCATCACACCAACTTTTAAAACTGTGATTAGTTGTCTTTACTGACAGATGGACTCAGCACATGGAGCTGGGGACCTGAGGGGGGAGAGGGGGCGAGGCAGGACAACAGAATGACATTTTAAAAAAATAAAATAAATAACAGTACCAGGGATCCTCTGAGGACCCCTAAGGAGCCATTATCACCTTGGTAGAAAATGTGCTAAATAACTTATTGTGAAAGAAAAGTGCAGTATTTATTTATTTAATAATAAAGAGCATTTTCTAAAAAGAAACCCCACTTCTGAGTCCTTCTCATTGAGTGTTTGATTTTAAGAAGAAAAAAACATGTATTGTTGTCTCTTTCTGCCCACAACATGAGATAAGATGTTTTATATTGTCTGAGCATTTCCCTCGAAATCGATTTCTTGTATTAAATGTGCATCGAGTAGTTTTGGGGAAGACATTTTTAATCACAGGAGAGAAACCAGACACCACATGTTCATGCTGTTTTACTTCAGGACTTTCTAAGCAGCCACCTTTCTTGTTTCAAGTAGTGTTCTGGGGACCTTAATCCCCTCTGAGGATGACTTATTTTTCAGTTATGAAAATATATTAAAAAAATGAATACATTTTCAGAGTTTTTATTATACCTTTATTAAAGGGGCACTACGTAGTTCTCAGAGGCTGTTTGAAGCTAGAAAGGTGGCAGGGTCCGCCAAATATAAACAAAGTGAAACAGCATGAAATTAAGGTCAGTTTGTTATTATTCAGTGTTTGTTTAGGTACAAAAATAAATAAATAAAAGAAAATGGGCCAATGATGATCTTTCTCTTCTGATTAAAGTGTCTTCCACAAAACTACATAGTGCACCTTTACTATTGTACATATTACCTTTCTTTCATTTTCTCGTCCGAAAGTACATAGTGCAGCTTTAAGTTTTATTCAAAATATAATTTTTAGTGCATTTAAACAAACCTGAAAATGAACTTCGGTCTTAGTTTAAACCTAATTACACTCATATCTGTGCACTAGTCCAAGTCAAAGCAAGTATTTTATCTGTAAACTTGTGTTTGCAACAGGAAATGGGCACAGAGAGCGATGGATGTGATAAAAAGCATGTTTACACAGGATGCTGTTTATTCTCTGGTTCAAGGGAGGCTAAGTTTTCTTCCTCAGTGATAAATGTAGATGAGTGGCTGTTCAATGCGGCTGGCCTTGTCTCGCACAAGCACACACACGGGCACTGTGTTACTTTGGATACAAACAAGGGCTCTGATCAGCAGATAGGCCAGCTGGGTGGGTCGGAAATACGGAGGGAGAGACAGCAAAACAGTGAGATGCAGCTGGAAGGAGAGACAGACTCGTGAAATGACAGAATTGGTCGCATTATGTCAGCAATTGCATCAGAGCTTTTGAAGCAAAGCGACTACAGTCATTCTTGGACATCAGTTCACATCCACTGACTGTAACCATGGCAACAAGCAGCCAATGACCAATTTGGTAAGAGTCGGAAACCAGTGACGGCTGCGTAAAAGTCATCTGTCACAGCTCATGCTTGCTGAAAGTCAGAACTCCTAGTGCATGTCATAAAATAATAACTCTTTTTGCTACTGATTGGCTTTTTCCGCTCCGCTGTCCACACAAGTGTTTGATCCGGCTGTCTGTTGAACACCTCTTCACCTCCCATGCTTACGTAATGATGGAAGTTGAAACGTGGATGTTTGAGTCATCCCTCTAGATGTT
Source organism: Pagrus major (assembly GCF_040436345.1). Lineage (NCBI taxonomy): Eukaryota > Metazoa > Chordata > Actinopteri > Spariformes > Sparidae > Pagrus > Pagrus major. Next base: position 33,549,945 of record NC_133219.1, read on the forward strand.
CACTCAGAATATCTGTGCTCTTCAGAGTTCAATAATGAATGGCTCATGCATAAACATACCCACACAGACAGAAGCAGAACAGGAAGTACAAGGAGATGGAGCAGGAATTATTCATGACGACACCTCCAGGTCTGAGTGCGTGTGTTTTGACAGTAATGGCCCCTGGAATGGACGCTTCAGTCAGACAGAAATAGATTTTGTTGTTGATGTGAAGTTTTCGGGGCTTTCCTGGGCATTTTTACCCTCGGTCCTAATATCTGAACAGAAGTGCAGCATCTCCATCTCCATCTTCATCTCCATCACATGGATGCAGTGGGTTGAACCAAATTAATAACACACCACTGGCTCTTTCCAAGCAAGCAGGAGGAAAAGTGGCAAGTACTCTCGAGGTTATATGAGTTAAAACATTTCCTAATCCGATGTAGATTCAGCTCCTATAATGATTAACGTAGGCGAAAATTCAGGTTGCGTCAGGTTCTTATCTATGAGTCAGCATCCTTCAAATTGGTTTCATGGGAATTTTCTCTCAGCGTAACACGTAGGTGAACACATTAGAAAACCCTGTGGGGTTCAAAAAGCTAAGTTCACTTGATGGTCTTAATGTCACTGTCATGTGGGGGAAAAAAATTGTTTAAGACACTGCTGGTTTTCAGTGTCACCCTCACAAAGCTGCTCCTTCGTAATGCCACGTTGACAGTGGGAAAATTCTTGTGCGTGCGGGCCGACTTAACTCTGGAATGAGTCTAAGCCGGAGTGACAACGGGGATCTTTATACCTCAGCTTCTATCATAAAGTCCTCTTCAGGCAGAAGAGTGAGTCAGTTTGGCATTAAAAGTGATAGTAGGCACATTCTGCCAGATTAAAAAAAAAGAAAGACATGCTTTAAATGTGCACACACTGGGATGCACTTCAGGGATTTAAAGGCCTTTGCATATCAAATGTCAGCACTCCTCCTCCTACTACAGTATGTGGACAAAAACAGATGTACTGTAAAGGAAGCTGTGATTGTTGTAGCTTCGCCCCGCTCTCTGCTGTAGCCTACAGCATCGAGGATGAGATGAGCAATGCGCAGCAGTCAGTTGTAAAGTTGGCAGTGCAAACTTAGTCAAATACCAAGAAAGTGTCTCATGTGAGAAGGTGTGTGTGTGCACCTTTCACTATATTTGGTTCTCTTCCAGGTGTTCAAATACGTCCAAAGCAGAGAATGAGTCACCGTGTGAGGTGCAGTGACCACTTATGTTCAGTAGTGCGTCGTGCATGCTCCCTCCTCTGATTCCTGTAATTTTCTACAATCAGCTTTCTGAATAGGTCTTTTCTTCCTGGCTGAAAATAGAGCCTTTTTGCTACGATAACTCCTGGTTTATTCATGGATCAAAGTGTACCAGCAGGTCTTTGTCCAACTCAGCAAATGAATAGTAAAGTTGGAACAAAGAAAGAGAAAAAACAGAAATGTGATCCATATTGCTGCTTGTGCTTACATGCATGTTTTGGTTTGTGCTATTATTTTATCTTATTTATGTTTTATTTACTTCCTATTAGGGGCGTCGCGATAAAAGGTATTTTTTATCAGCAAATCACAATATAAAACGCTCACAATAAGTTGATTGTGGTTTGTTTTCATTATTGGAATAATTGTAAATATCCTCACATGAGTGGCTCGCTGACGTATAGTCTTTTGAATTGCCCAAGTCTGTCACCACGGCTAAAGGCACGGCTTGCACATTGTATCCCCCCCAAACACAAGTTAAATCAGGGACAGGGAGATGATGTTACCACCATTTATTTCTCTTTTATTTTTGCAGGAAGAAGTATGATTAAAGAAATTCCAGTATGTTTTAGTGTAATTTTTTGTTATTTTTTTAAGTTGTAAGAATATTTAGATGATTATCAGGACCTAATATCGTGAATCACAATTATGTTGGACAGAATAAAAATGTGACATGAAATCTTCCTCTGAGGACAGCTTGTTTATTCAGTTATGGAAAGACTTTGTACTCTGAGTTTGTACTATAACTTTAGTAATATTGCAAATATTACTTATCTGAGTTTGAATATCTTCCCGAAAACTACATCAAACTGTGTACATTCATTCTGAACACTGAATCCTTGCAGCTCTACTACTGCTGCTCAGTTCGCACTTGTATAAACAATAAGATTTATTTAAATGCTTTGAATTTTGAGTATTTCTTTCAAAAATGGCTCTGACAGGGAAGTCTTGTGAGCTCAGGGAGAGTCTGTGTCAAGCTGGCTCGGATTCATTTTGCAGCATCACATGAGCCAAACTGAAGTATGTAGGCGAGTACTGTCATAAAAACCTCAAGACGAGGCTCCTGACATACCCAAATTTAATCAGACTAATAAAAAGTGCACAAAGCTCCAATGTGTACTTAAATGTTCGAATCACATGTTTAATTAAAAGCATGTAATTACCACATAATCGCAGGGATGTTTTCTTTATTCAGACATTAATCACACGAGTAAATCAGCTGCTGTGACCTGAGATGAACCTCTGCACGTGCACAGCCTGCGTCACACTGGTGCTGGATTGTCGCAAAAGGCTGTCATGTGCAGTGGATGAGCATCACAAGCTGATCATTATAACAGAAAGACTAAGCTTTCTTTTTTGTTGAGCGCCTATAATAATAACTGCACTGGCACCCTCCTCCGTGATCTCGATAGAATGTGACTTCCTCAGAGCGGGGCAACCAATGACCTGCTGACTCCTCGCATAAAAACATCACATGTGTGTGGGCAGCCTTCTGATAAAGGGCAACGATAAGGCTGAAGTGGAAAAACTGCTCTACATGAGAAAATCCAACACATTTGACTACTGCACATGAGTAGAAAATGTTAGACCACTTTACAAAATAACAGCTATTACTAGCATGTAAATGACAAATATTCCAAATTTAGTGGTTGTTAACCAGACTGACAGAGCTCCTGCAGTTCATCTATACTTAATGTGAAATTCCTTTTCCCCTGTATTGGTAAAGCTTTCCTTGGTCTGTTTAGTTTTCAGGCCAAATCTGTCTCTCAGTGATAAAAAATGTAATAGTTCATAAATCCATAGCTCGGTACGGTGTCAGAAACAACAGCAGAGCCCGTCTCCTCCCCGAGAATTTTGGCATTTTGGTTGCAATTCCTGTGGGAACCAAAGCTTGTCCAAAAGTCCTGCAGCATCAACCTCCCCATCCTGTCATTATAGCATAGCAGTTTTACAGATGATCATTGAAATGCACTGGGTTGGGAGATAATTACTGTTTAAGCCCGTCTTTGGTAAAGCTGCAACAAAGTGGAAATTGCATTCCACCCATACCAGCAAATGAGAGGGTGTGTTATAGAGACTTTCTGAAGTTGGTTTCTCATACTCATGCTCCTCTTTGCAGAGTTTCAACTTGCCTGGCAGTTATCTGCTCATCAAAGACGAAGTTAGTCACATTTAACTTGTCCTAGAACTTGAATCTCCCGTTTTAAACAAGTTTTTTGTTTCTAAAGTATCATTATGATTGCCTAATGTAACGGCTATAGAATAATGACACCACCCGGCCTCAGATTTATCCCTATAAACATTGTTTCCACTGCCACAGGGCACGAAATCTCCCGGCAAAATGAAGACTGACTGACGATACAATCGGCCTGGCACCCATGTTATCTGCTTTCCCGTCTCATTTTAGACTAAATGACTGTATAAACTCTCGTTTTGTTCTGTGTCGTTGATATTTGTTACTGTGAAGAACACTGGAACAATCCACTTGGAATTGCTGGGGAAGAGGGATATCTGTTTTTCATTGTAAATCACCTAGCTAATGCTTATATATTACTTTCAGAAGAGTGAATTAAAGAGGAGCACAACTACATATGTAGTATAACGCAGTATACAGTAAGTAGTATAAAGACTTTTGTGGCTCCAGAAGAACCTGCATGTAATCTGATATGTTGCCTCTGGTGAAGTAGCTTCAAGCGCCACTGAGCAGCTTTCATAGGAATGAACGAGGCTTCATCTCCAACACTGTATCCAGGTTTCTTGATACGTCCATGTTCAAGCATTGCACTCCTATAATAACACTGTTGGACTCGTAATGGATTGTTCAAGAACATTCAAAGTTTTCACTTTTTTTTACTCCACACCTTCTTATTCTTTTTCCTGGCGCCTACATTACCCACAATGCAATGTAGCCACTGACAACATCAATGGAGGCAGTTTATCAAGTTACATTCAGCTCCTCTGGAGCCACAAAAGGAAAGGAAAGAAAATGTATGATGTGAAATGAAAATGTACTAAAGGTTTGTTTTGGACTGTTGCCTGGTGCTGGGTGTTCTTCAAACCATCTGGGGCCATCTGGTTGCTGTTGGCAACGTTTCCTTATGAGTTTATATCGAACTGGGAATTTGTTTTTGTGCTATGCCAACAAACCTGTTAGATTTGTTGTCTTTTAGGGGGGAGATGTTATGGACAGAGATCAGAGATTACCCCAAGGTCCTGTTGTGAACAGAGATTTCCCAAGATCTAGATTGCAGGTCATCAAGATCTATTGGGTGCACCTGTGATGTTCTCCCTCAGCTGACTGCAGTCATTCCAACCAACACGCTTTGGAGTAGCAATGGCAACCCGCTCGAAGACAGTGAAATACTCATCCACCTCCTTTTCATTAAATGGGGCCCAAGCCGGCTGTTCTTTCGACATAAGCTGTTGACTTGACTTGATACGGAGCTCTTCAAGTTCCATCTCTCTCAAACAAATGGCTTGCTCCTTTTCACCTTGCCCTTCCTGGTGTGCCAGCTGCATCCTCATGTGCTCAGACTTAATTTGCTCTAGCTTGAGCTTCATCTCTAGCTGTTTTTAACCCCCCTTCAGAAACAGGTTCAGCAACATCCCCCTTCACTGTCACCCTCCTCACCCACACTTTCAGATTTGGGCTCAGAGTCATCAGTGAAGATCCGTCTCTCCAACAAACCAGTCACCACAGCCTGTTTTACTGCATCCATCCTGCTTCCTGCTGTCACTGCAATGCCAAAGTGGTGAGCAATTTGCAGTAGGTCAACCTTTTTGCATGAGCTGAGTGCCTCCCAAGTGGGATTCTCAAAACCCTGTTTTGTGCAGTGAACACTGTTCAACGATGCAAAAGCGACCAACAAAATGCCTGCAAAACAGGTTCATTTCCTGTCCCGGGTGAGCCCCCAAATTGTTACATTTCCCCAAGAAAGCAAAACCTGAAGGACAGAGATCACAGGTTGGCAAAAAAACTGCACAAATCACAAAAAAGGTCAAAGCAAATTGGTCCCTGGGTGTCTAAAAGGTGGCGGTGGAAATAAAACATAGAAGAACAAAAGGATGGGACAGGGACAAGTGGGAGTCACAGGGCAGAGGGGAAACAAAATGTATGGAAACTGGCCAAAAGAAAAATGTCAAAGGAAGCCAACTGATGGTGTTGACTCCCTGGAGACACACAACCCACTGAGCAGGGAAAATCACAGGTGCACCCCATAGCGCCTGCTGACCTGTGACCTAGATTATGGGAGACTGATCTGTGTCCATAACAGTATACAAATGCTTGAACCATCAGCAGACTAAAACTGTGTTGTCCTCCCATCGTTCCATCACGCTAACTATTGTAGGCACATGGTTTAAAGGCTATTTAAGCTGAACTGTGTTGACGTGGAAAGCGAGACATTTAGCAAAGACCCGTGAAGTGTGGCAAGTGTTAAAATATGGCCCTGCCTCGTGCAGGGAGGAAACTCCAGAGGCTTCAAAGCAGCGTTTCAATCCTGTGACTCACTGTAGAGATAGAAGGACAAAGCAAATCCTACACACCGCACACACGCGCGCCCACACACACACACATACACACACACACACACACACACACAAATACCGTCTCCCTTTGGATTTAGGCGGGGCTGCGTTGCTCAACAAGTTAACAGTAGAATGTTAATGTTCCTCTTCGGCTTCATGGTGGAGCTTTACATTCTGTTGTCACTGCTAGACACAGTGGTACTCTATGTAACAGTAATACAATATGTAAAAATGTATCTTCAAATGGAAAAGTGTAAAAAGTCTTTGCTAGCAGATCCAGAATTGTTAATACAAGGTTACAGCTTCCTCAATGTCACAACTTGCCCAAACCTTATCGCCAGTATAACTGCAAGCTACATATTATCAATCATATTTGTGTAGTGTATTTATTACAAGATACACATATTATTCTGCACCCTTCAAAGAGTTTCAGAAGTTTGGACTACTGATTAATACAAAGTTTGTTCAGAGATTGTAACGCATGCACCTTTGGCATTTCTGCCAGCCCACAGCACTGGAACAAGCCTTCGCACGGTAAATACCAAAGGTAAAGTTTTCCAAATTGATGCTCTCCCAACGTGCACGGGACAGATGCAGGGGCGGATGAATATGCTGTGGTGCCGGGTGGATGTCGGCTGAAGGAAGATGAATCTCAACACTCGGCCAACTCCTGAACTTTGATGACGCTGTCGAGCGCTGGCATTTCAACAACATTTTCAAAGCAGCAGTTGCTGTTGAAGAAATAACAGGGTGGATTTGCAACGTGATTTTTTTTTTTTCCTTCCTGGAAGAGCAATTCATGTTTCTGAACGTTTAGAGAGTTTTGTATAGCAGACAAACACACATGTGAATTGTACAGAGAAACCATTTACTACTTTTGAAGGCCTTTACAAACAGGAGATTAATTCTCATGTTGATATGTTTTTTCAAACTGCTGTTTTTGTCATGAGTACATTCACATTAAATGCCGATATTACATGGTCGGGTCAGTTTCATTTATATAGCTCAAAACGACAAATCACACTGCCTCAGGGGGCCTGAAAATGTTACCAATTTTGAGTAAGAAAAAACTCCCCCAAAAAACTTTCAACAGGGAAAAAAATGGAAGATGATGGAGGTCGAACTTTTTTTCGGAGCTTTCCCACTGCAATTTAAGACATCGCATAATCAGACTCTGTAGATCAGATGTCAACTCCAAATGAAAATGGCGGATCAATCCCAACCCTAATTCGCAGGTAAGTATTTCGCATTTTTGTGCCATCACATCCCCGGTGTGTAAAGGTCTTAACAGCTGACTGTATTCTCTGAAAGCAACACCTCTCATTACGCAAACTGCTTTAAGAACGACTGATTGAGCGAGAAGTCCTTCCACTTTAATGCAGATGGCAACTTCTCTGCAATCACGTCTGTCTCTTTAACAGAATCCTCCCCTCCTTGTGTGCCTTGATGTTGTCATTCATGAAAAGTCTCTGCCTGAAAAAGGTAAAATGCCATCGGAGAGTGGCACCGGGTGACCGTGGTAGGGCAACGTTTCCGGAGCTTCGTCTGACAGCCCCATCAATGAGCCAATCAATGCATCGTCTCTGGTAATACATCGGCAGTCTCCACTTGCTCTCCCATTGAGCTGAGTGGGAGACACACACTACTGTTTCCATGGCAACTGGTATTCTCATCTTCACCCGCACGTAAACATCCAGCTGCATTTCATCCGGCTGCTCTCTGTTAGTCATCCTGTGTTGCGTGCACGCTGCCTCGGTTAAATGTTTCGATCGTATTATTTCATTAAAACTGCTGAACGAGTCTCACGGTGAACATTTGCACCACTGGTTATTTTATTCAGAACTGAATGGTGTTTCTCTTTACACACACATCATTTGAATCATTCAGCACCCCTCATTTCAAAAGGCCTGCAGGCAGGAGAAATAGAATATTTTTTTCTTTTTAAATCTCGGCTATAGCTTTAGAAAACCAAACGCCAGAACAAATGTTGGCCAAGAGTGTCACACCGCGGTGAGGGGTGTTTCGTCTTGGGAATTTTTTGTCTTGTGAATTTCATGTTTTATTTTGAAAAGTAACTCTCCTCTCGTTTCAGGTCACTTGCCCTTCCTCTTGTGTCACCGGTCTGACGTCTCCCCTGATCCCTGATTGTTTTCACCTGGTCCCCATTATCCTCTTGTGCTTATAGTCTGCGTCTTCCCGTTGTCTTGTGCCAGAGTATCTCGTTCGTTCGTGTGTCTCCAGCCCCATGGTCCAAGTTCATGTCTCGTTCTCGTCAGCAGTGTCTAAGTTGGTGTTCTTGTTTTTCTTATCTCCTCTCAAGAAGAGTGATTTTGAGTTGTAATTTTTCCAGAGCAGTGTTAAAGCTAGTCTTGATTTATAGCCTTTTGTTTCCCTCTGTTGGAGTGGTTTTTTGTTCATAGTTTTTTTTTCTAGAAATAGTGTAGCCTAATTTTATAATCCTTGAACCTCCCTTTGAGTGGAGCGCCTTTTGTTGTTAAATTTTCATAGCTAAGAATCCTCGTCAGAGTAGATCAGTTTTCAGCCTTTTTGTTTCCTCCCTTTGGAGTGATTTTCTGTTGTTTTTATTTATTTTTCTCCCTGTCCTTTTCCAGTAAAGTTTAGAGTTGATAGCCTGTTTGTTTATCACTCTATCTGCATCTGAGTCCTCCTTTTAGTCCAGGCCTGACAAAGAGCATTTCAGCAAAACCACAGAGGCCTCCGAACTTAAGTTTCTTTATGTTGCAACTTGTCTCTCTACGTGTCTTTAGATTCAGTTTTCTGAAATGTGCACATGCTCTGGTTAGGATTAGGCACAAAGGGCTTAGGGTTGGGAAAAGATCAGGTTTTGGGTTAAAGGTGCAATATGTATGAATTGGCCACCTGTCAAATTCATACTCCAAACTGACAGGGAGCAGCGTATCACCTGGTTAACCACGAACTGCTGCTAACTGAAGCTGCCATTAGCTAGTTAGCTCAGTTAGCTGCGCAGCCAGCGGCCTGGACTGGAAGGTCAGAGCAACATTGGAGTGTTGGTCTTTATATGGTAGCGTCAGGGCTCACTGGTTGGCACGCTACCTTCAGTACTATATTGCAACAATACATTGACACTTTGTGGTAATGCCAATACAGTACGTAGCCTATGAAACGTACACATTTCAAAGTATCTGTGGTTAGCAGAAACTTTAATTGCTAACACTTCATCCTGGTGACGGGGGTGAGCATTATCTTTAATCCATTTTTCTAAAGAACAGCATTTAGAGGTTTGAACCATCTGAAAATGTGATACTCTTGCTGAACATACAGGTTTCTGCTCACCTTTAAAGGATTTCTGAAACAGTCAGCACCGTTTGGGCTCTCGTTTCCCACGTTTAGATGAGGTCATTTGCTGGCATAACTCGTCAGACCTGCTTTATCTTTCTTTATCTAAGGTTTACCTGATGTATCGCTATCGTTTCATTTTGGACCAGCATTATAGTCCTATCGTTGTTACCCTCCAGATAACAAGGAGGCAGGAAGTGTCCACCCTGATAAAACATTTGCAAAAATAAGTTGCAGTACAAACATTGCCATCAGGTTCACATTATTTTATTACAACCATCTTTTAGATTAATTAACTTCAAACACTTCAAAAACCATCAAAAGCAATCTAATTATATAACTAGAATTCATGAGGCAAAATGTGGAAATGAGCTGTTTGAGAGGTGCAAGCTTATTATTAAATATTCATAGTTTTACTGGTTGTTATCATGGGCAGCAGGAGCTGCCATGGCGCTAATGACTGATTTAGAACGACTGAATGAACCTTCAACTAGTCAAATATGACACAATAACTGTTGACAAACTGTCAAGCCATTTACTGTTAACCATGCAGCAGGACAATAGCTGTTGTCACTGTTTGTATTCCTTTCTGGGGAAGCGAACAGGAACACATCCTACTGGATATCCTCTGTTTGGCACGACGGATGAGATGGGAACAATAAGCCAGATGAGTTCAGGGCTGGAGGGAGAAGACAGAAGTGGACTGTATTCTCTAAATGGGCCCTAGTGTAATAATAGGACTAATAAGTGTAATAATACAAGGGTTTGCAAGTAGATGGTAGGAGACAAGCTAATAAGCAGCCCTACAAATCCTTTAAGTTAAATATAGCCTGAGGCACAAATAGAAGGAAACTCCAAACAACAACAGGGTACACAGAGAGCTATTAAATATACTGACAAACTAAAAATATATCTGAATTCAGCAGCATGCTGGTGGCACTGCTGGTGTTAACAGCTGATGTCATGACTGATTTCATGGTGTGAGACAGTTGTTCCCCTCAAGGGGTCCAAAGAAAGGTCAGGGTTTACAAGATAATTATCAGGTTGATGAAGTTTATTTTGATTCATCAAAGTGAAATTGTCTCTGTGTGTCTGATTGTTATTAGCATATCTTGAGAACCGTTTACCCGATCGACTTCACCTTTGGCAGGTGTGTTTCTGAGAACCAAAGGAAGTGCAGTGTCAAATATGGTGAATAAATAGTGAACGCTGCTCCTCTCAGCAGCGGGGGTGTGACTTCAGTGCTCTGGCCTCACAGTACAGGCCTTTTACAACTCTGATCGATTTTTGAAATTGGGTTGTGTCAGACACATAAGGAGAAAATCCATAGATTTTCCTCTCTCTAATCATAAACATACCCACACCACAAGATTTTTACTGGAGGGGGCAATGTACCACCTTACGTGATCCCTTTCACGTGATCTCATGGGAAAGCAGACGTAAACAAAATGGAGATTAGGGAGGTGCAACAACTTGCTGTGAGACAACAGCAGAAGGTTAAGCGAGACTGGATGAGTGAGAGATGAACTCAACACGGGTTTGCTATTCTGCAGTGAGAACTGGAGGTGAGATTTTAAGTTTCTGTCAACAGTAGTATGCTAGCTAATGTTAGCGTCAAGGGCTAGAAGGTTTACTGTTTCTTGGCAGCACCATCAGCTGCTCCTGGATGCCCCTCTCTCAGTGGTTGTTGTAGTACAGCCCAGAAAGTTATAATGTAATCATCCAGATTTTGAATCATTAATAGCATATTTGATTTTACAGTGAGTAGTCTGTGAGCAGTTCAAGACTGGCTTTGTAAACCCCTTACATTACCAGGTGGTCTGTGCCCAACAGCATATATGTTATATATCCTGTTTCATAAACAAGGGTTTGTTTTGGTTTTGCAGGGTCTGTTTTAACACCCATAAAAGGACTTGCTTTCTGCGCTCAGGATGAGTTCACTTTCCGTGCCGAGGAGCAGGTGTCACCACGCACATGAGGCTCTCCTGAGCTCACCTGTGTGACTAGCCTGGCTAAGTACAGCCGCACAGACGAGGAGCTTTACTCACTCTCGGTGGAGTGATGTGTTGATAGCCTGTAATTGTATGTTATGTCTGTACATCTGCGTGTGTGTCAGCTAAAAGCCTACCTGAAGACCCTATCCAGGCTTGACTAACATCTTTTAAATTTATCTGCAGTGTCATTTGCATTGTCGGGGATTTGCACAAACAGGTTCACTGCGGCTCAGTGGGTTTAAATCTCAGCCTTGTCAGTGAAGCTTCGGTGTTTTTTTTATGTGTGTGGGTTTTCCCCACAGGTTTTCTTCTCCAGGTTCAAAGACATGCAGCTCCTGTGAACAAAAGACTGTGAACTATAGCTGTGTGTGTCTGCTAGCTCTCTTACGGATGATTCATGGTGTTTAAGAAGTTGTGAAAAGTATCAAACTACATGTACTCATTCATCTGATAGATTTCCATTTCTTGCTACTTTATCCCTTCTCTCCACAATATTTCAGAGGACGCTTTAATTTAATCCATTAAAATTATGTAATAATAATGACTATGTGTATCCACACAGGAATGACTGTGCTTAGGGAGGTGGGTGTTTTTGGAGAGCTGAGTGTGTTGAGACATAGTTTCGGAGTGACAGCTCACCTCTCTGTCTTCTTTCATTATGCTGTGGTGGACCCCCACGAGGTCCTGAGGAGGAATAGATAACTGTAGAATTTGTGTTCATAATCAATCTGTGGATTTGATTGGAAACAGTCTGAGGCACCTTGCATGAACAGTCCCAGCTCTCTCAGCTATCAAAACCTGGATAAGACTGGTAGAAAACATTCTCCTTGGCTACACTCCAAAAGCAGAAATATGTCCTGCGTAGGAAATCATTGCCACAAGCCTTCGCAACAGTGTGAACAAGTCCAGACACGCCTCGGTCGATCCCTCAAACCTCCCTTATCAAGAATGAGGAAGGTACTTGATGTAATTGGGCAATGGCTTTGCCTTGCAGTGTTTTTATCTGCAATCTGCCTCAACCATTTCTCAGCACTGTTGTTCATTGTTCCTTATGTTTCTCAATGTGTGGATCCATTGTCCTAAACCGCAGGAAGATAATGATACCCAGATTCCACGTTGAGATGTCTGTCTGACGTCACGAGGTGGGCGCCGGATATCTCCCTTGAGACCTGGGGGATTAGATATCTATCAGCCTGATACATGCAGCCAGAGAAGTCAATGGGGATACACACTGTGACTGAAAGATATACACACAGAAACCCACACGCAATTACGTCAAGGCCTTTTCAAACTCTTTGGAAGTATTCTCGGCACCCAGGAAGAGCTGCAAAAAGCAGTGAAATAAGCGCCGTAATTATTGTCAGTTTATTTTAGTCGCTGTCACAGAAATTCAAGCAGAATACGGAATAAAGAGTTTAATTCAGGTAGTGTATTCTCAGTGATGTTATCTCTGATTCAACACCTGGGAATGGAGGCTGTCACAATGCATATTTTCATTCAGATGCTGTCAGGTATTTTTATCTCAGCCCTCAGCCCTCATGCACTCGTCTCAGAAAGTTTGCTGGCGGTGTCTCTCATCTGGATTTCTGCATGAAGATGATGTCACCAGGACACACACAAAATCAGATCACACGTTTGCTCATCCAATCATAGTAGATATATAGGCTATTTTCCAGCTGGCAACCCGAATATCAAACTGTAGGCGTATAACAGTTAGTCTCTGACATATGTCTCTCTCGTCTCTCACTCTCCCTCCTTGTTACTCAAAATACATTAAATCTCCCCGTCTGACGCATCGGCTAGACAACGTTATAGGACTAAACTGACTTGAGGATCAGTGTTTGTGTCACAGCCTCAGCCGGAGACATTTAACTGCCAGGGGCCTCAGGGGACTGATGCCTTTTAAAAATACATTAGGCTTTTACGTCGCAAAGATTATGTAACACAGAGGAAAGTAGTTGTGTTAAGTCAATGTATTGTGGTGTTTCCACAAGGCCACAAGCTAATCGGCTGCTACACCACCAGCATTTGAGCCGCTCTGACAGAAAGTGAGATGGACTTGACAGTTCTTCCGTGCATTTACAGTCAGTGCTTATGATTGATTAGCCTACATGTCTCCATGGGCTCACTCACAATAAGGTGAGTCAATTTGCTTTCTCGTATTTACTTCACCCTTCTGCTCCAGTCCAGTCATGAATAGAACTTGAGCCCTAACGACTACTCAACTATATATGTGTAGTATCAGAGTGATGGGTCATAAATGGCAAAGCTATTCAGATAGACAGACAAACAGATGATTATCACCAGACATAGCCGCAAACAGGGGAATCCTGCTCTCTTCATGAACAGGACCGCCTCTTTATGGACTTATCTGTCCTGATTTCACAGGCAAGGGCCACACCATCAGTGAGATGCACTTGGTAGTTTATTGAGGTGGAATATGAGTACAACGTTGAAGAAGGCAATCGAGTATGAGTGCGATGTTGATTAAGTGTCGAGCGGCTGCGGTGTGGGGAAGGCTTCGCAGCAGAAGAAGAAGTGGAGGGAGGAGGTTTATATAGGCACACGACAGGAAGGTGAGTGATTGAGGTGTGGTGCTGCTCCTGAGCTTTATTGAAAACTTTATCTCCATTGGATAAATACCAGATAAAACTGCCCTCTCTTTGTCTCTAAGCCTGTTTCCCTTTAAGGGAAAGCAAGGAACATGTTTCTGTGTCAGGCAAATTTTGTGCTGTTCACTTTTTTTTTTATCCAGATTTCAGTTATCCTGTACATGAGTAACATAAAACCATTGTACACGTTACAGAAAAGAGCAATAAAACCAATGTTGTAAAGTTTCTTGAAGAGTTCTTCTTCTTAAGAAAATGTATAGACCTTTTTAAAACTGTTTGTGGAGATGCTTTCCTTTGTAAATCTATGCAATTCATTCAACAGGTAAAACTGTCACTGTAAAACATTAAGCAAGGTAAAGTTGACCCAATGCCCCCTGCTCCACATGTGAGCTGAAATGAGTAATGACATCATGTTCCCTACAGTGTGAAGTGGCAATGGTTTAGTTTTTATTAGCGTCAGTGTGGTCATTTTCAGACAGATGATGAAATGTTGTTGCTGAAAGTGAATTTCAGCGTCGGTGAGACCCGAGTTCTCAGCAGTGTTTCGAGAGCTGTAAGCAGCTTGAAGAACACGTACAACTGTTGTGAAGTCGGGAGATGACATGGTTGGAGGTGGCGGGCTGTAATTGCCTCGACTGGGTAGAGGACTGGAATGACGAAGAGGTGACGCAGGAGCCTCACAGCGGGACCTGTCGTTCCAGTCTTATTAGCAATCAACTGTCAGCGCGCTGGGGAAAACTGCATGCTTTATAGCAGGCCAATTAGGGCAAAGCGTGTGTATGGTGGTGTGAATTTGCACACGCTTGTGAGTCACTCAGTTCTTGATTGTGTCTCCTTAGGATGGCAGAGAATATAAAGAGCTGCACGAGATCAAAAAAGTGCTTTTCAGAATTATAATTATTCAGTCAGTGGAATGGCTTCATGTGACAGGTAGAAATAGCCTTCAGAAAGTACTCTGCACTCGACCTCACAAATGGCAGATTGAGACGCCCAGTGCTGATAGGTAAACAAAACCAAATGACAGTCTATTTGCTTGCCAAATTTTCACTGAAGGGGGACACATTAAAGAGAAAGGAGACCTTGTGAACTAACTAATAACAGTGTTAAGACAGTTCCTTTTGTTTCCTGGAATAGACTGTGGAGAAGTAAGTTCACAAAAAGTGCAGCTCTGAGCAGCTTTTGCAAGGCGCTGACGCACGTCAGCAGAAATGACAGCTCATTATTCAGCCGTGAGACCACTGTTAAACTCTTCCTCACAACTTCAATGGCTTTTTCTCGTGTTCATGCTGAATCATTTCGACTGCTCAGGATTGGGATGAAAGCCTAATAGACGGCTAACTGATAAGCACAATTGCAGCACTATCACTATTCCGCGCATACCATTTAACAATGAGGCAGCATTCAAAATATCACTGATCAATGCTTTACAAATAAATAATCAACAAAAATAACTTTTGGGTTGCCAGGTAGAATCAAAGCCGAAAAAGTATTTATTGGTACAAACGCAATGTGGCGACTAGTTGGTGTAATTGTTATTCCTCCTATGTGCTGCCTGTCTGGGACATGCCGGTCCCTCAAACATAGCTGATATTTGCTTTTTGTCTTCTGATGTAAATGGTCGAGTGAGAGATGTCGAACTGTCACTTTTGGGCATATGCCACCACTTAAGTTGTATGCTGCTGTTATGTGCCACGTATAAGCAGCATGCCTTTGCACAACAGATTGACACAATTTTGATAAGGCAGGTAACCATCATTCATGCCAGAATGTTATTCTCAACGATAACCACCACTTGCAGGCATCTGTCACTGATGAAAGCCAGACATATATAATCCCCATGAGTGACACACCATTGATGGAGGTAAGACGGAGGGAGGTTTTCATGAAATATGATACAGTTTCACCAAAATCAGTGATAGTTGATGCTGTGTGCGAGGTACTGCCGTAAAGCGTTACGTACTGCGATCCTACTCACTGAAAGCAGAAACAAGCCATGGAGGGGGAAGGAGTGGCTGAGACAGAGACACCATTCACCCAATTAAAAGTCACAGTGACATTAAAATGCTTTGAGGCTATAAAATAGTTACATAGTGCTGCTATGTTGACGTATTGCCACTAACAATTGGTATATGGTACTGATCTAAAACAGGCACTATTTGCCACTTTTTGAACTCAAAACTTGGAAACCCGAACGTTATATTCAAACATAATAGCTAATTCTAATCCTGAAAATGATTCAAGATTTACTAACCATAAGAAAGTTATATTTAACAACTTATCCTTACAATATTAAGTCCAGTGATACCACTATAATCTATATTATGTTAATAGAAAAAACCCTTACTCTTCTTACACTAACGTCTGTAGCCGTGGATTGTTGCTGGTATATAATAGGCCCTGCAGCTGTGGATCAGCAAGTGCGTAAGCGATCACACCTTTCCTTCCAGCAGGAAAGAGTTGGCTGTCCAAGCACGAGGCTTCCTGCAGCCTAAATTAACCCCACAGTTCTGTTCGTGCCAGACTGTTTCCTGAGTTAATGAGCCATTGCTAGCCTTTTACAATAGAAATGTGCAGCTGCAGAGAACTAAGTTTGTGTTACAGTTCAGCAAAGGTGAAGCTGTTATTGACACGCTGACTTTTTAATTTCGCCTTTGTTTAATAAATCAGGGTTGACTTCAGTTCATCTGTTTCAATGAGCCCCACTCGGCTGTAATCAGTCTTGGTTATTTATTAAACGGCTCACTCGCTCACTTGCCCTTGTTCTCTATCTCTGTGTCCCACGCAGTGTTTACCCTCCAACCAGTGGGTGGAGCGGATTTAGCCACGCTTCCTGCACAACAGGAAACAGAGAGCAGGGCAAGAGAGATGGGAAGGGCTCAGAGGAGTTGATGGATGATCTCCTTTTACCCCATTGTCTCTGTTTTCCTCGACAGGTGCACTTCAGCCTTTTAGCAGGATAACAAAAACAGTGCTGCGGCCTTTCTGTTTGTTTTTCAAAGATTAGACAATATTTTGGTGTGGAAGGGTTTTGTGGATTGAACTGTACAGGCACATACTGCAGCTTTTTGCATACAATTGTGCATCTGAAAGTGTCTCTGCAACACAACTGCAATGTTCTGTTACTTAATGATATGACATGGAACCAAGGGTGAAGGAACAAGAGACAGTGTTTGGTACTGCTCCAACGCTGCTGCATAGTTTCCGCAATTTAAAAGCTATTCTCAATCAATACATACTGTGCATGCTTAACCCCTACCATTAACCTAATTAAATTAACTGATCAATAACGCTATAGTTTACACAGGTTACTTGATCTCAGTGAAATTTTGTAACGCCCTCACATGCAAACATAAAGTACTGTCATTTTTGTACGAGACTGGAGTGATTTTTTTATATGATAGGATATGAAACATTATGATACAAGTTCATTGTCGATTTACACTGAAATTAATTTTGCATCCTTAGCTTGGTTTAATAAGTTAACACACAACTTAGACATACAGTTACACATATATCACATATTCATAAAAGTATATCACACAGTCATGACCATAGCTCAGATGCAGATCTTATTCAGCATTTATTTAGTTTTCAGAAGCAATCAAGCTTATACATTTGACTTGAAAGAGGCTCCATTTACAGCATATTCTCATGCAATAAAGTTTTGTGCAATCTCAGTACTGAAATACATGTTATACTTTTTTGTATAGCTGTCAGTTATAAATTGACCGTAATAACGCAGACGCCATCAGTGGCGTAGTATAAGTAAATTAGTGTATTCATATCTGGAGAACCTGTCAAGAGCAGACGTCACCAAGTGCTCAAATATAGATGAGAGGAAATGACAGCAGTAATAAAGGAGACTATGCTTTTAAGATTGCAATCCTGAAAGTGAGTCTCAACTGGATGATGCACTCACATTTACAATGTAATTTCATTGTCATCATTTTGCAGTCCTTATGCGAAGAGGGATTTCTATTTGATGACGCAGTTGTAGTCACTGACAAGTTTATTTCACATTTTATTCTCTGAGGTTAATATTTTGAGCGTCCCGCTACTTGCTGTGCTTTGAACACGAACAGCATTCAAATAATTCGATATATTTTGATAAAAAGTGGATGTTGAGGGTGAAAATCCACATTTCAGTGATTTACTGTATTTCTGTTTCTGTATTTTTGGAGTAAATAATTTGAGTTGATTTTAACTTGATGTGATTAGACTACCCTTGGCTATAAATTCAAGAAATAAAATATTAATTCCCTGCAGGAACTGTTGGCTTAAAATATGAATGAGAACATTTGTAAACAATTTGTAAAACGTTGATGTTATGGCATTAAAGACGGATCATCGTACTGGTTTGATGAGGTTGTTTGTCTCAATTATCGGGGTATATTTCACTCTGTTCCAACACATCAGGAGCTATCTGGTTCTGTGCGATTCGATAGCAACATGTGTGAAACTCAGTGTTGGTTCCTGTGTTGTAGCAGGGTCAATAAATTTCTCTGTCACGGCTTCATTTTGAGCTCCAGCTATACAGAAAATGTCCGGACATGTCTGACATGCCGTGCAAAAATAAAAGCCAGATTTTAAGCAAGAATGAATTCCTTAACTGTTTGTCAGGAAGCCCAGAAGTTTCACATATTTGTCTTGCTGGGAACTTCTCCTTGTATTCTGTCAGAGTTCAGCAGGTTCAAATAAAAAAAACCCAAAAACAGAACTTTGAATGCAATTTATGGACAGACTGCAATTTTTTTGATCAGGCAACCGATTTTGAGAGGAGGTGCAGATTTATTGGTGATGCAAAAGAGAAGAAAGCACACAAAACCACAGAGCATTTAATTTTGTCTCCCATAGCTTCATAACTGCTTTGAATTCCTTTAGCTTGTTCATACCGGTCATTAGTTGCTCAATGGCATACCGACAATACCAAGGTTGACTCACAGCTTTAGAGCAGGCAGAAAACTGAATGAAGAATTAAGGTGAGGCTGCACCAACTTTAACTTTTCAAAGATCAAATATCAAAAAAATCCAAAACCTCAATCAACTAACAACAAATTATGCATTTTTCTGACAAATGACAAGTTGATTTGAAATGCCAGAAGTGCCGCTTACAACCAAGGCTTCATGCAGGGGACAATTTGGGTATCTGATTTGTCCTAGAACGTCACTGCGGCTCTCACAGGACCAGCTTGAAATTACTTTGTCACGGTGCTTGGAAGGCTTTGTGGGAACACAATGACTTTCATTCATTAAAGTAACAAAAAAAACACAGCGTCTCTACCAAATAAATTGACATACAGGCCTTAGAAGAAAGTCTGGAAACAGGAAATGTTGGGATCCTTCAGTTCATGGAGAAAGCCAGCATGATTCTGCTGCTGACACAAGTGTTCCTGTCTTTTGTGCGATATATGTATCAGCCTTTCCATTCAGACGACTTGGTAATCAGGCTCATAAAGGCACAGAAGCACCACTTGAACTCAGTGACATACAAACTGAATGCAGGGAACATTACCAAGTGATGTTCCTTACCAGGTTCACCATATTGATTCGTCTGTGTAGCAATCAGGGATTTCTAAAAGGGTAACTGATGTGGTGGGTCTGATAATGGCCCTGCATGTAAGAGAATCAAAGACATTATGCCTCAGAGAACAGGCGAAAATCACATCCTTAATTATAATGTTAAGGACAAAAATAATTCAGCAGTTTTATTCATGCTGAACAGAGCCACGGATTATAAATTCATTGAGTGGCTTCAATGTACTTATGTATAATGTGTATAATCTTTACTCTGTTCACAGTATGTTTCTTTTTCTGTGACGGGGTCAGCCATTCTCACACAGAACAAAACATAGCCTTCACACATGCCTCACTGTTCAGTATTCACTCTACAAAATAGGAAAGAGCCATTTATGACATTTATTTATGATTTTTTTTTTACAATGGATCAATTTGCCGTTAGCAACTGAGCAACTGTAATGTGACAACTACTCATGTTGTGCAAAAAAGCAGATTGTGGTTGCTCATAGCATGATGGGAAAACTAGAACAGCACTTAGTAGAGCACATACAGTACCTCCGCCAAAGGCC
Organism: Pagrus major; assembly: GCF_040436345.1. NCBI lineage: Eukaryota > Metazoa > Chordata > Actinopteri > Spariformes > Sparidae > Pagrus > Pagrus major. The sequence goes on from NC_133219.1 coordinate 33,569,749, forward strand.
CAACAGTCCACCAGCTTCAACGTTATCAAACAAAACATATTTAAATCAGCTTGATCCAGATTTTTATTTGGATCTGCATTGAATTGTACTTATAGATACCAGCCACCTTCAGAAAGTGAGAAAAAATTCCTGAATTCGTCCCTTTATCCGGATCCAAACCAAAAGTTAATGCTGACAAACCAACCAACCAATCAACACACAAACCAACAGACGCAGGCGACTTTCTGGGACCCGTAGTATTAACTTGCACTTGCTGGTACATCCAATAACCACAGGTGTCGCCAAATCCCCCATGATGGAAATCCTAAGGATTACACTTTAATGCATTTCAAGACTATTAATGTTCCCAAGCTAAAACAATTCAAGTGTCAAGTCTGACCAACCAGGGACTCGTGAGTTACGTAAGAGCACTGTCCTGAAAGTGATATGTAGCTGAGACTGAGATCACATAGTTGGTGTGGTGACAGATCTGAAAAGTTGAGCCTTGGGCTGTGAACTAGTGCCTCACGGGACAACAGGAACAGAACAGTGTGTGTGTATGTGTGTGTGTGTGCCATGTTTGCACTGCATGACCAAACATTGTCAAGACCTAGGACAGATCTCAGTGACAACATCAGACCTTTGATACTCTTCACAGCGTTAGCCTGGGGGTCAGATCTCTGCTTTCGTCTCTCAGAGCTAGACTCTCGACTGCAAAGAGAGTGAAAGACGTGGAGGCTGGGCTCCTGCAGCGGCACTGAAATTATCACGTTCCTCAAGCAGGAGCTGAAGCATCCTGCTTTGCTTGGGTTGGCACTGAAGCGAGAATTAGCATATTCAGCTCCACTGAACATTTGAATGTCTTTACAAATGCCATCTGGGTTACTAAGATACAGTACAGCAGATATTCAGTCCAGTGCAGCCCAATCCTTCCGGATGCAGTGTTTACAGTACATGTGGATTCCACATGAAAATCCCAGTGGAATAGTTTGGCTGGAGTACTTGAAAATCCATCGTTGATTTTCAGTAAATAAAGCTGCTGTGATGTTGTAATTTCAAGGTGACAGTCAAGATGATGTGTCATTCTGTGCTTTCCCTTTCATCCTTTTTTTTTTTTTGCTTCGTCATGCTGTGTTTCGTGATGCTGTCTGACGCTGCTGTGTGTTGTGTTGTGCTGTGTCGTGATGTCTCGGGTCTGTGTTGTCCTGCAGGACTTATCAAGGCAGACGCTGAGACAGGCTGCATTACAGCTCTAATGAAATCTGTCAGCTCCGACTGCACTCACAGTGCAGCAGCACTTCTTACCACCATACAGGAGAGGGAGAGAGATGGTGGGATGCTTAATCTTCGCCTGCAGAGATAGGTAGAGATTTAGCAGACAACTTACGTGTGAGTCTGTGTGAGTGTGTGTCTGTTTGAGTAATTACACCCTGATGAATAAAGCGCTGTGCCATGCTGGGGTGCCTCACTCCAGTGGGTTCAAACCAGAGGAGCAGACATCCACAGCCTCCCTGCTTAGACTGACTGGAACTGAACAGAATACTAATGTGCACAGGAGGCAAGGGGGGGGGGGGGGGGGGGGGGGTAGAAGAGACAGAGTGATGAAGATAGAGGCGAGAGAGGAAGAGGACGCTAGTGTTAGAGGAAAAACATAGGGAGGGGCGAAAGGAAGATCCTTAAAAGCTGAAAAGACTACAAGAAAGGAAAAAGGGTCATGGAGGTGATGCATGAATCATAAAGCAAATAAAATGCCAAATATGAACGAGCATGATCAGAGCGTCATGCAGTGATGTGACGTACAGTGCTCACAAAGACCACGTCTCTTCTGCAACGTCAATAACATATCACAGCACTCGAGTCAGCTAATGTAACCGTAATGGAGTTTGAGAGCGAGGTACTACATCAAACGGAATATAGAGTAAGAGTTCATGGGGTTTTAAGGGCTCTCTGTGAGGCCGGTGTGATAGGTTGACACAGTTTCTGTCTTTGTTTTGAATTACATTCCTTTCGCACGCCGCGCCTGCAGGTTTACAGAACATGTCAAGGACTACTTTAACCAAATCATAAAATTTTTATTTCTTTGAAGGCTGCCGTGGCAAATGAAAAGATAGAATGTCTGGGTATGAATCATGAAAATAGCTGAAATTTTACAAAATCATGTGACAGTGAAAGAGTCTGGGAACAGAGAGGAGGAGAGAAACGCAGCCTGAGGTTATGTGCTGAATACAAATCCTGATGCCTTATCACTTTTCACAGCGTCTCCTCCATTTACTCTCCGTGGGCGTCCACTGAATGCAAACCAAGTTTACAATTCAATAATGGGGCAAAGTGATGGATTGTTCAAGTCATTTCCAATAGTATAAGGACGGTTGCAGAGTAAAGGCGAAGATATGACATCATGCTCGCTGCTCGAGTCACGTGATGTGTAAGCAGTGTTAGTATGCCATTCATTTTCAGCTTGTCCCTTGAACACTGATCACTGCAGTGTGAAGCTGTTAAGCTGCATTCTCTGAATACCAAAGCAGATACTTTCCATTGTTCACTGATTCCAGACATTACCACCACATTACCACCATTCTCATGCAGTGAGTTTGCATGATGTGACACTTTCATGTCAGCGATGGGTACATTACATTTTGGTGATTCATCATCCGGTTGCCCTGACATTTTATGCCCTATTACCAAATACAGCCATTCAGTTTCTATTACATCAACGTCTGTTATTGGATTTGTGTACCTTTCACTCCCGTTTTCTGGCATCTGTTCGAGTTGCATAGCAACATCCTGTGACCGTGCCCCTCAGGTTACATCGCTGTGGCACACATTATGTAATTCAAAAGGAGCACTGTAAAAAAAAAGAAGGCTACCCTCTTCCTCTTGATCTGTTTGTTGAGGTCTCTCCCAACGTCCAGCTGGAGCTTTGAAATTCAGATTCATTAAAACCATCACACCCTCTTGAACTACAAAGGATTCATCTTTTAGTTATTCATCATTATTGGAGGCCGGCATTGCCCTAGTGCTCTTTGTTCTCTTTTAAATTGTGACAAAATAATACCAAATGATAAGCCCCAGGATACCTTTCTGTTGTCTGGCTCCATTAATCCTAACAATCATAATCCTACTAAGTGATCAATCGAAGGTCATTATAAACTTAATAAGTCAACCCAGGTTTACCACATCTAGCCATGAGCTGTTAACATAAAAAGGGGGGCGTTGCGAGCTTGAGGGTTCTGCGCAGTATCTTAGCTGATCTTAGGACTGAGCTCTTCTGGACAGAGATCTCTGATGTTGTTCCTGGACTTTGTTGGAGCCACTCTTCCAGTTTCAAGGGTCACAGCCCAAAGTGCTCGACTCTCCACATCTTCTCCAGCTCTTCTCTCAGCCCTTGGGATTTCTCGAGCTTCTCGTATTCCTTCTTCCGGATGTTGCTGTCGCTCGGGATAGCTACATCTGTCACCACTGCCTTCTTCTGATGTTTGTCCACCACAACTATGTGCGGTTGGTCAGCCATCACCAGTTTGTCGGTCTGTATCTGGAAGTCCCACAGGATCTTGGCTAGGTCATTTTCCACCATCTTCCGAAGTGTCTCCCATTTTGACCTAGGGGCTTCCAGCCCATACTCGGCACAGCTGTTCCTGCACCCTATGCCAGCCACTTAGTTATGGCGCTCCATGTGCGCGCTCCTGCCTGCCAGCATCTTACAACCCGCTGTTATGTGCTGGATTGTCTCGGGGCATCTTTGCACAGCCTGCATCTGGGGTCCTGTCTGGTGTGGTAGACGGTTTCCAACACAGTTACAGCTGACAGCAATTGCCAACTGTGTGAATGTGTAAATTAATAGTCTTATAATATCTTTGCACCATCATGACGGTATGAGTAGATCTGACTATTGTTACATTTGTGTAGTCCATTAAATGTGTTGCTTACATGCATTCTCATGGGGTGTGTAACAGTTTTAGCCTTATTCTTACAGCTGCAACCCCTGCAGTGTCAAATGTCCGTATAAATATAAAAAACACAATTCAAAGCAGTGCTTTTATGTCTTATAAGTGCTTCAGTCAATGTCGGTTAGATGATATCGGTACGAAAAAGCACAACGGCTTTGACTTTGCTCACAACCCACGGGAAAACAATGCAATGATGAAGACAATAGGGCGCCCTCCTACACAGGTACACCTCTCACCATCTGTGCACCGACCTCCATAGGATCTTCTATGAATGACAATGCCATTTTCAAGAAAACTGATCAGAAGGTGGTGCTTTTATATGTGTTGATCGGTTATCTCGGAACACAACAAGTTAGGTGTGCACCCCTGTGCAAAACAAACCACTGTCGTAGCCCTGAAATCCCTGGGTTAAACCTGAAGTTACCTCAATAACCACAAATCCTGCCTTGTAGTACAGAATGCAGTGCTTCCAGCGTATGTATGATCAAAGCGGAAACAATCATTGTTATGAGACAATGGTATGGTAGACAATGATAAGGGAACCAACGAAGACCCAAGTTGAATAATTATGAAATATAGGGCAGCATGATAGCATCAGCAAGCGCTAGTTTATTCAATGTCCTGACATAAATCATTCAACTCAGTTTCACTCATAATTTTTTCCCTGGTCATTTGCACCCTGTACTGGCTCTTAGCCCCCAGCTGGGCCTTCCCCTGAGTTTGAGAACCCCTGCTGTAGTGTGCAGCTGAAGAGGATATGATCAAAAGAGTGATATAAGTAATTAGCTTGAACTCTGTAAAAGCATATACTCGATAAAAGTGTTAGTAGTGGCCACTGCAGACAGAGGTTCATTCACAATCCTTTAGACTTCTGGGCCTGTGCTGGTCTGGTCAATAATCCAGACTAAGAGGGCATTACGGTCGATTGAACCTATCGTGAGTGGAGAAATTGTTATTGTAACTCTAGGTTCTGCTACTATTGATTCTAATGGGCTGATTCTAGAACGAAGTCACAGCCTGAGTTTAGACAGTTACTCAGAGAAACAATAGGCACTAGTCTCAGAAATATAAAGGTCAAGCTCTGTCCTTCTGCAGAGTAAAACTCTTTAAAAGTTTTTCAACTGTCAGGGAAATCAATGACAAGCGAAGAAAAACTCTGAGATCACCACCGCGGTACTATGATAAAAGGCCAAAAGTTTTTTCACCGTCACAATCCTCATCTAAAACTCCATCAAGCAATGTCGTACTGTCTCGCCACACATTACTGCGGAGCTTGTTACCATGACCAGCTGTGTAAGCCACACCACGGTGTGTTTGCTTTAGATCATCATTTCTAAACTAAGATTTGGCTTGGTTCCTGTCACCGTATCCATGGTGACACACACGGATGATGTTTCAAGGACCGTCTTATTCTTAAGGTCACCTCTGTCAACTGCAGCCTCCCTTGCTTACATGAGTCACTGCTGGTGCTGGCACTGCAGCATTTTAATACTGAAATGAAATCAAATGAAATCATAGCCTCGCAATACCTCTGTGAAGATGTAATGTAATGAAGACAGCTAATGACATACTTTCTAGATGAGGATGAGTAATGAACATGATGGCGGTGTAATTATGCAATGAGAATTAAAATGTTAAAATAACATAAAATAATTATTATATGCAAATTATGTCATGAATTGTATGTACAGTGATGAAATTTGTAGAATATGGGCATAACTCGAGTAATCGACAACTGCTGCTCCTTAGCTGCTCTTTGCTAACAACCTTTGGCAGTAGCTAGCAACTTTTACCTAATTAGCTCGTGGCTCAGTTAGCCGTGGAGCCAACGGCCTTAGAGTTCGTGTGGACAGAATCCTCAACTGGATTTGTCCACTTGAGAGTGAACACGGCTAAACACAGCTTCTAAGACCGACGGAGGTCAGTTTGATGACGGGATGCTGTACGGAGGATATATAGTGGCTACCAGAGACGACAAGACACAGCAGGTGGGGATGGGAGAGGCGTGCAGCGGGAGAGAGGCGACAGAGTCGGTCATCAGCAGCAGGTGAAAACGGCATGGAGAGCTGAAATATTTTCACTTTACCTTGTGAATCGAGGATTAGGCATGACCAGATCACCCAGAGGTGATTATGGAAAGACAAACCCAGGTGAGTTTTATTTAGTTTGTCAAGTTTGAATGTGTTTTTTACAATGTGTTAGCGAGGAAATTTAGCTCGTCTTAGTTCCATAAAAGAGAGAAACTTGGCACTATAGCACACCATGTCATCATAGTGCTGTGTCATCTTGGATTAAAAAAAAATTAAGCCAATGATAATGATTATGGAGACTATTACAATCTTTGTTTGTCATAATGTGGAAGCTGTTATGAGTTAAACAGTGGTTGGCTATGATTTCATAAATGATAAATATATTGATAAATGTTGTAAACATGTCACAGTAATATCCTATTCCATCTGAGATTCAGATCTCACCTGCTTGAGTGCAGCACGACAGCAAACATTTTCTTCTGCAAGGGGTTGCCAGTGTTTACATGGTTGTGCAAAGCCTATTAATGCTGGGGGTGACAGAGCTTGCAGTTACTGTCTGCTCCACTGAAGCCTCTGTCCCTACAGCCACACACAAACACACACTGACAACACACACACACACACACACACACACACACACACACACACACACACTGTCAAAAGCCATCATGTTCAACCACCGCACACAACACTAGCCACCCTCGCCCCATGTGGCCGTCACTTACCACTTTTGGGCACGGATAGACGGCGACATGCACACACGCGCGCACGTGTACGAACAGACTGCAAGTTCACATAGGCGTGCTACACACACATCCACAGTGTGTCCTTCTGCCTCGCTCTTTTGTTCACTCGCACCCACAGACACACTTGTACACACTTCACACAAAGGTAGAAAGAAGTAAAGTGCATTTACTCAAGTACTGTACTTCAGGACATTTCAGGTCCTTTTTGGTTAGTTTACAGGAATAAAGCGGAATATGAAAAACGTGCATTAAATATGGTGTACCGACAACATTTAACATGGAAGAAATGGTTGCAGATGATCACAGAAATGTATCAATGACACAAAACGAAACACTTCCAGGTTGTTACAGCTATAATATGACATTCTTTAAAGGAGCATTTATCATTTGATTGCAGTCTTGACGACGTTTCTTCTTCGATACAGTCGCTACACAAACACTCAGTCCCAGTTGATCCTACCCCCTTGCCCTTGCTGACTGCTCTGTCCTCTCATCCAGATGGACTAACATGCAATTACAACCAGTTAAGCTGCCCAGAATCCTCTGTGACTCTTCAGAGAGCTTGAAAGGATTGTGCTGCTCTTCCTAATCTACAGCCTGTCTGCTAAAGGTCACCCATTCTGGTCTGTCTTTTCTCTCTCCTCCATCTTTGTTCTTATTCTGTCGTCTGAAAACCTTTTCTGCAGTGCACTTCCTGCACAGTAACAACACAGGAAGGTAGAATCAAATGATGTTTTCTTCTCCACATCCAAGTGAGTCTTGAGTACCACTGCCAAATGGTTATTGTTCCAACTTCCTACAGCCTGTTCAACATGTATCTGTGCCGGCAAATTGGTGTGTGGTTGACCGTCAGTGGTCCTTAACTGAACCAGGGACTTTCTGATGTGGTGAGCTTTCCTCAACTAACCGCAGGGCTCATGACAACAAACCTCTGAGTGTTGTCTAGAAAGCTGCACTCTGCGTTTAATGAGGACACATGTAGCTCGGTAAACAGAGGTGGGAGCCAGATGATGTTTTGAGGGAACAGAGGCGGTCGGCTCTTTCTCTCTAGGGCGCAGATAAACATGACGGGGAGCAGGCCAGGATAATGCTGGCTGCATCAGGCGTAGTAGGAGACAAATATTTACAAACCAACAAGCTGACTCATTAATCAAAGATATTAGCTTACAATAGCGTGGTAAAATTAGACGGCTATGTGTAATCCACTGCGGTATCCGGCAAAAAGTGTTAAGCACTACTGTGCCTCGTCTATGAGGCACTATGTAAGCAGATGTTCATATGCTGGCATGCTGCAATCACTGAGAGTAGGATGCAAATGAGAGGCATCTCAATAGATGATGCAACATATGTCAGATTTCTGCAATAACTCTAAGAAACCTGAATGCAGGAGTATCCTGATACAACAAGGTTTATATGTATCTCACCTCCATGCTTGAAAAACCTAATTTTATCCTCTCACACTGTCTGGCTCTTCAGTTACTACAAAGATGAGTGCATGTTACATCTATGTGTGGGAGCACTTCATTAATGAATGGTACATTTATAGCTAATTACATTTAGTTAAGTAATTTCACTGTTAAGAAACAATGAAATGGTTCATAAATCAATTGTAAAGTTTAAAAACATCAGTTGCAACTCTCTAATGGCCATCCAAATAATGTTTATAAATAAATACATAAACTACACAGTATTTATTAACAAGTTACAAAGTATCATGAACATCAGTTGCAACTTTCCAATAAACAATTGCTAATAAATAGTTTATAAAGCGTGTCAGTGGTTATTTAACAGTGAAATAACTATTAACTAAAGTTCAATTAACTATAAATTTGCATTTTTTAATCATATATTTTTATTTATTTTAATAATATAACAGATATTGTTACCAAATATATATACAGTCGTCCTCAAAATTATTCATACCCTTGCTAATTTTTGTGATTTTCTATTTTTGTGATGAAATGACTGCATTTTTTCAAGTTTGTTTATGAGTTATACGTGACCAACAAGTGAAAGAATGACAACAATACACAATTCAAGAAATTCTTCATTTCAGGGGTATTTTATTCAAGGATTCCCAAAAAATGCCAGGTTCAAAATTATTCATACCCTAGTCCAATGTCTTTCTTTAATAGTCAATAGCATAGCCTTTGTTTTTTATGACTGCTTTGAGACGATTCTTGTATGTGTCCACAAGCTTCCTGCATGTCTCCTGTGGGATGTTTGCCCATTCCTCCTTTGCGAAAGCCTCAAGCTGGGTCAGGTTGGTCGGTTTCCTAGCCATCACTCTGGTCTTCAAGTGATGCCACAAGTTCTCGATGGGATTCAGGTCAGGACTCTGACTTGGCCATTCTAGGACGTTGACATCATTGTCCTTGAACCATTTCTTCACTACCTTGGCAGTGTGTTTGGGATCATTGTCTTGCTGTTGTGGCCAAGCTGTAGTTTCTCAGCAGATTCCTTCACGTTTTCATCAAGGATCCTGATGTAATCTTCCTTTTTCATTATTCCTTGGACCTTGACTAGGTTCCCTGTGCCACTGGAAGAGAAGCATCCCCATAGCATTATGCTTCCACCACCGTACTTGACTGTGGGCACAGTGTTCTTTGGTTTATATGCTTCGCCTTTCTTCCTCCAGACATATTGAGCATCCATATGGCCAAATAACTCCAACTTGGTCTCATCAGACCACAGGATGGTTGACCAAAAGCTGGGATCTTGCTTCAAATGACCTCTAGCAAAGGCCAGGCGAGCCTGCACATGTTTCCTCCTGAGCAGCAGCGTCTTCCGAGGCCTATGTCCATGGAGACCTCCTCTGTGCAAGACTCGCTCAATGGTGGACCGTGAGACCTTTGTCCCTGCCTGGTCAAGCGTTTCAATTAGGGCCTTGGTTGTGGTCTGGGGGTTGTTGTTGACCTCTCGGCATATTTTCCTGGCAAGTTTGGGAGACACCTTACGCTTCCTGCCACGCCCGCTGAGGTTTTCAACAGTATTGAATTTCTTGTACTTGTTAATTATGCTCTGGACGGTTGCCACAGGGACATCATACTGCTTTGAAATGGCCTTGTAACCCTTTCCTTCACTGTGGGCACGCACAAGACGTCGACGTAGGTCTTCACTGAGCTCCTTCTTCTTGACCATGATGACCAGAAATTGAGAATGATCAGAACACTTTTCCTCTATTTATACTTTTCTGGAAAGATGCTATTTTTTTAAATCAGTGTTTAACATTTGTTCAACAATGTTAATGGTATTTATTCCATTGTAACATTTTGGAATAACCACAGGACAAAGATTTTTGTAGAGACATTGTCAGGGGTATGAATAATTTTGAACATGGCATTTTTTGGGAATCCATGAATAAAATACCCCTGAAATGAAGAATTTCTTGAATTGTGTATTGTTGTCATTCTTTCACTTGTTGGTCACGTATACCTCATAAACAAACTTGAAAAAATGCAGTCATTTCATCACAAAAATAGAAAATCACAAAAATTAGCAAGGGTATGAATAATTTTGAGGACGACTGTATATCAAGATATCAAAGACCCAGCAAAAAATACTGAGGACCCGACCTCAGTGTTCTCAACGGTAGCTACAGCCCTGCGTGGGAGTGAGGCAATGCGACATAATTTAATTTTTGCATGCTGTGAACAAAATGAGATTGTTATGTGGTGGTAAAAAAAAAAACAAACCCTTTTTGAATCGGTTGAAGCCCATGAATAAGCGTGATTGGCTCTAGAGAATAGAACAATAACAGCTTATGACGAAGCAAAAATGAGTACACTTCTTCAACGCTGGACGCCAAGAACATTGCACCTCTCCCCTCCTCTCTCTTAGTGATAGTTGCCACTGATGACTCAAAGCGCACTGGGAGCTTAACTACTATACTGAGGGATGATTATGAGAATAATGACTGTTGAAAACCTTAACAAAAAAAAAAGCTGCTGGTGATTTCACTCACGTGTACGATTGAGGAAGGGAAAGTGACTTCAAAGAATACCTTTGAATACCTAGGCTGTGTCCCAAATCACCCACTCATTCACTACTCACTTCATAGGGAGTTCTACACGGTGGACTATCTAGTGAGCTCATCAGGTAAATGAAAAACACTGTTCAGGCAACGCATGATGGTATATAATGCTTAGTTAGTGACCATCGGTTGTACAGTACTTTTCACGATGCATTGTGGGATACTTTGAGTCAACTTAATAGGGTATAATAAATCTGATGATACATTCAGACTACTAACCATAAAGTCCATTCTATTGAGTGATTGTGGGCACAGCCTTAGACTGTTGGTTCATTACTGCACATAAGTAACATATTCATTGTGATTGTGAAACAGGATTTTTATCTTGACATAAAACATTCATACAACTACAACTACAAGAACTATAACAAACACTACAAGGATTTTTAAAACTTGTAACTCAAGTGGATGTCCACAACGCATATAATGACCGACAACGTGTTCACTTCTTACTTGATCAATTGAGGATCTATTTCGACCAAACCAGGTGATCGTGAAAAGACAAACCAAGACCGTGTTGGTGAGAGCGAAAGACAGCTAACAGCTAGCAGCTGGCATATACAGTATCTGCAAGCTGAAACTACGGGAGCTATCAGACTGTCGCCTTTGCCGGTACGAAGTGGTATTATGTGACAAGACGGGCCAGGGCTAGCTGGTTAGCATGCTAACTTCAGTAGTCATCAGAACCCATGGACATCTTTGACATAATTCGACACTGTTGATAATGTTAGTTCATTTTTTTGAATGTTTTTAAACCAAAAGTTATTGCATTTCATCCTGAGGGAACATGAACGTACCAAATGTCACTGAGACATCACTTAAAACTGCAAATATGAAACTCATTTTGGTGCTAGAAGAAAAGTCAGGGGTTCACCAAAGTCTGTAGGATTTATCCTCTGGAGACCATGAATGTCTTCCATGGCGACCCATCCGACAGTAAAAATGCTCTTTGGTCATCCAGGAACCTGTGTTCTTTAATACAAATGTTGACTTTGAAGTTCAAGATTTGTGATGTCATGTACAACAATGCCTGTCATGTTATCTTGCAGGCACCTCAGGGTCTTTACTGAAGGAGTGGTCATGTTTACTCCTTTCACTGTTTGTTTCACATTATTGTTTTGCTCCTCCAGCTGCACACAGTCAGTGGGAACCAAGGCCTGAAAGGTCCTCCTCTTCCTCTCCTCCCTCTCTGCCTTTTTACAACCCCAACCCCCTTCCTCAGTGCTCAAAACATGCCTTGAAGAAAAGCATTTTTTTTGTGTGCCTCTAAGAGTTACCTCATCTATTGTTTCATGGCCACCGTTGAACACTGACACACTGGATGACGTGTGCCTCAGACTGTATCTTGTAAACAGCCTGAGAGAAACACCATGGTGTTTGCTGATAGAAAACACTGCACTGAATCACAGTATACCCTCAACCTATAAATTATGATCACTTAGGCTATGGGTGCTTCTGTGTGTTGAGCAGAAATCCAGTTTATTTATTAGAAGAAATTGTGTATCTAGAAGTAAATGCATGGAGATGATCCAGAGCAACACGTCCAATTAAACTGGTCATGTGTAGGTCAACATCAGGATTAGCTCTGGTTGGTTTTGTTTTTCAAAATATATCTTTCATGAGAAAAACATTTCCCAGTCCATTCAACAGATCCTCATCCTGTTTTGTTTCAGGACTTTTTGACCTCGGTTGTTGTGGAGATTCGTGAATCAGACCTCAGACAGCCTGAGGGAAGTGGGCGTCACAGAAGGACGTGTAATTCAGCAACTGTCCTGACATGCCTCCAATCGTAAATTTTGTGGTAAGAGTGAGCAGGATTGATTAACAGTTTGTAGAATTATCCTTGTGTGGAACTTGCAAGCTCTCGTGGTGCAGACATTAAGACGCCAAGGTGCACATTTTAATCTGACTGAGATTTGTACGAAATGATGGACTGGCTACATCTTCCAATGCAGGCTTACATAGACCTCAGCCTGTCAACTCTGGATAACAATCAGTTAATACTTTTTGCTTTTTTTTGTCTATATTACGGGCCTATGTGTGGAAAAAATAACAACACAGTAAAAACATCACATTTCCCCAAGGGGATTAATAAAGTATGTCCTCCTCTACTTCTTCTTGAGGTTCACAGAGGGGTTGCACAAAGCTGGGATGCTCATGTTGAGGACAGGAACTTTAAGATTTGTTCTCAGTCAGAATATGTATTGCAATGCATAATCTAAATGCTTCTTGAGCCAGAATGTGTCATTTTTACATCTTAAATGCACAAGAGACAGCTTTGGAATAGTTACAGTCGGAAGGAATATTTTTCTTGTGAATCGCTTATGAATCAGAGGAGGAGCACACTTCCTGCTGGAAATGGCAGTTCGACATTCTGCAGCCTGAAGAATGTGACAACCCTGATGCCAACAGTGTGACACAATTATCACCCTATTCAAAGGTGACTCTCTCTCCTGCTGTTCGATGAAAAGGAATTCTGGTAAGCCTGTAACACCTGGGACTTATTCAGAAAGTGTTCTTTAGTAGGAATCTTACCCGCCACACTAGTCACTTTACTCTATTTCCGCCTGAATCATCGGTACATGTATTGCATTTACTTCTGTGCTGGTGTTTCCTGCTGTATGTTCACGTTGAATCGCAAGTATGTCCTTGATGTTCTCAGATGTCTCCTCTCGCCCACCGATGTCCTCTGCTGTCACAATTTAGCTAAATGTGGTAATGACATAAAAGGGTTTTTACAAATTCTAGCTCGCTAGACATACACAGGTGTGTGAAAACTACGCATTCACACATACGTTTCTTGTGCAAGCCAAGGCACATTCTCAGGGACATTCCCACACATGTGTGAAAAATCAGCATGAGCCTCGCAAAGGATATGGAGTTATGTTTAAAATATGCCATAAATGTAGTCATGTAGCTCTTGAGAAATTGGATCAATGTGTGTGTATGCGTTGGTTTTCTTTGCAGAGAGCAGCACAAGCTTGAAGGTAGGACTTCAGCGCAGTATTTTTCCATTAAAATTCAAATGCTTTCACCGGCGAGCCAGTGGTAGTCTGAGCAGAAGCTCCTTGCATTGCATTATTTTTTAATGACCGAGCTGGCAGTGGGCCACAGCCTTCAGGTGATTTACAACAATTAGGGAAGCTGCTGCTGCTTGACACGAGTGACCCCAACTTTGTCCACGCCTTTTTCAAATCCTGATGTCCTGATTTTGTGCCGCAGAGGTGAGCATTCCCCCTGCAGGAGGAAGTTCCCTGGCTTTCCTCACCTATTCGCCCTGTGGGAGAGGCTTCCTGTGAAGGGGGAGGCTCCGCCACCCTGTGTTTTCACGGGATCCCAACGATGATTCACCGAGTTCGCTTGCTTGCTCTCGAGCTAGTTATTCTCTCCTTTCTCTCTGCCAGAGCCGACCAATATTTCACACTCATCCTCCTCTTCGCCCCTTAGTCAGAGAGCCGGCACTTTTTTTTTTTTTTTTTTTAGTGAGTCACAAACGAATCCACAGATATAGATGTCCTGTGTGGGTGGATGGTGCCCCCCGTGCTCAGCTGCTGTTATTGCAACTATGAAGCTCATCCAGCCTCCTTGAAAAGAGACCGTGAAAAAAGACAGCTTCCTCACATTGTCCTCATTTTAACTGGAGTATGTTGGCTGTGAATCGTCTGCAATATGAAATTCTGATGTTCTCCACGAGTCAATAAACAGGAGATTGTTTCACAGTTGGAATCATCACACACCAATGCACAGATTCAATCTCTTAGACAACATGTACCGGTCCCTGGATCATTTCAGCTTAGTGATAACGGCACAAAACTCAGGCTATGTTGCAAAAGATAAGCTAACAGGAGAATATGATGCAGCTCGTAGCAATATTGAGTCGCCACTTTGTCTCAGAGGGGATTCGCTTTTAATAATTCTAAGGTACTCTTTCCACTTGCACACACACAAAGCACACACAGTATCCATGCGCACAAAGAATGTATAGGTGCAGGACTTAATGTACCAAAGAGTGCATTATTACTTCACACCCAACCTAGGCTTCACTGAACTTGACTGGGCCAAGGGTTTAAAGTGAGGAAAGGGTGGAACCTTCAGGGTGGAGGAGGAGGTGTGATGGCATCCTTCCTTAAAGGAAGCATATGGATGGTTGGAGAGAGGAAACCGGCTCCTCCAGAGGCTAAAGCAAAGGAAGTCTAATTAATTGCAGGAATGTGAGAGATTCAGTTTCATTCTTTGGGTATTAGTATCATAAATACACACCGCATTTGTGCGTGTTTTCAGGAATATTAAATACCTCGAGGCAGAAGTTTCACTTCAGATATGAAAAAGAAAAGTGAAGAATACTTGAAAAGTCATTTTATTATATTAGTCACTGGTGTTGCTCATCATATAATAACGCCAGGAAGGGCTGGTTAATTTGCAAAATGTACTAAACGGTTTTTTGCTTTGCTTAAGAGGAGAACATCTTTGCTGCAGTTCGAATATTTAATCTGGAGAGGGTTTTCTGAATCGTGACGGTTTCTGTTTAATTAGGACGGCTGTATTGTGTCAGAAATTGGAAAGACTAATGCAGGCAAGAGCATACAGGAAGTGAGTGAGTTATATTTTGTGATCAATCCCACGCCAATGTTCAGTTACTGTTCTACATATAGTTCCATGTAGGCTAAATGTTCTTTAAATAAGCATTACATCATACCACCATCCAAGTGACCAACCTGTAAAAATGCATTTTCTACAGCTTCTTAGTCGATGAGTAATCAAAAATGTGCTTCAGGGACAGAATAATGCCAGTTTAATTAGAATCAAAACTCCTACGGAGATTTCCAACAGGGATCATTAAAATTATGTAAAATAAAATCAAATGTTCAATGTCTCATGTTTCTCCTTGCGTTTCCATGGGTTCCCTCCAAATCCTTCACTCTCCTCCCACACTCCAGATAACATGGACTGCAGTTTTAAATTGCCCACAGGTAAATGAGAGGGTGTATGTTCGGCCTGATGGACCTGCAATAAGTCCAGGGTGTTTTCCTGCCTCCTACCAAGTGCATTCAAGATAAACTAAAGTTGCCTACGACCTTGGGCCAAGTGAGAACCAATTACAGTGAAATCATCAACATAACATTCAATCATGGGAAATCAGTTCCACTGGGTGCCAGCAAACTGTGAGCATTTGCTGGAGAATTTGAGTGATAATATGCAGCAGATTAGATTGGCAACGGGGTGGTGTATCAAGCATTCAGACTGCTCAAGTGTCCGGAAACCCTTTCAATTCCAGATGTTCTGGCTTTTGCATAGACCTTCTCTAATGTAAGAAACATCCATTAGTCCTTTCTGGTTCTCAGGATATTACGAGTGACTCATTATATAAATGCTTGTTGTTCTTCCTTTTAAGAGAAGAACTTCTTGTTTTTTTTTATGAGAGTAATTCTCACAGTCAAAGGCCTTTGCACACCAAGTCAATTTCTTTCATCTGAAATTGGCACAATTTTGCTTTTGTTGGCTTTATAATGTGTGGTTCAGCAGGTGAAACTCTCTGAAACCCACTATTTTCTTTTTCTTTGTTCAAGAAGTGAGAGGCAACAAAATCATCGTCACTGCTTGACAACTCCATTTAGTCTTGTATCACGAATTTTCTGTAAGGAATAGAATAATAAATCTGAAAAAATGTAAGTGTAGGCCCTGATGCAAGCAGGTCCTGTACTGTTTACCAGTATGCCATCACTTGGTGTAATTATGGGTCATGGTTATTTGACAGCAAAACCATTTTCATACAATCTTCTTTGTGCATTACAAGGGTTGAATCAGTAACGGATGGTAAGGGACCATATTTAGCAGGCTGGTGGTGCTGATGTTTTATGATAGGACCATTTAAAGCAATGGTCACCACCAATTGTGGTTAAACGACTTTGTGTGTGGGGGGGGGGGGACTACAAACTACAACACAAAAACTACAAACTACAAGCATGAACATATTTCCAGATCCCCAAACAGAGGAGAGAGACGTTCACAGGAGGTGGAGGGAGATGATTTACAGATGATGGTGGTGTTTTCATGTAATCCATCAGGTCAAAACTTTTCTATTTTCAACATTCATTGGCATCAAATAAAGTACATGATGTATGTACTGTGCTGTATGTCTCCACAACCCTGTGAGTGCATGCAGACTGCGTGGCTATTGAGCTGACTTCAAATCTGCTAAAAGGTCCAGGGATTATCAGGATCACTGCACAGGAACAATAACCGGCGCAGATAAGTTGTCGCACCAATTGTATTATCTGTGATGCAATTGTTGATGCCCATACAATATCAATACTCATTATCAGGAACCTTTCAACACGCAGACATGAGGGCATCAGTCCCTCAGTAGGAATGGGGTCATTAGGTATTTTCTCACGGTTGCATGATTGCCTTCGTAGAAAGATCTGCCCTCCATGCTATGAACGAGAATCGCAGGTTCGCTTATGTTCCCACACGGTGAGTATGGAAACAGACAACGCTATAATCCTGCAAACCCTGAAAATACATCTGATTACTCAGTTCAAGAATGTATTTTGATGTCACATGTATTCTGTTATACACTCGAACCCCCAAATTACCTGTATGTTGCAACGTCCTTCCAGTAATGCTTTTGGACACGTGAATCTCATGTACGGGCAGGGTGTTTTATCTTGAAAAGGAAAGCAGACGTGCAACTGGCTTCATCCCATCATCCCTGGGGTCATCTTCACATCAGAGAGGGCCATCCTGAGCTCAGGCTGAGGGGAAGCAGAAAGGAAGAGGATGTGTGTATAGTCTTGTGTGTGTGTTTGTGTTTGTGCCTGCAAAAGCTCTTTAGTTCACAGTGCTGGGAACAGCTGCAAGCAGGACTTCCTGTCTTTCCACAGGAAACAAAATGGCGGAGTATGGGAGGCCTGGAACAATGCTGTGAAAGTCAGCACCACCCAGGTTAGGGAGTGAAGTGCTTGTGAATCAGAGGGCAGAGAGGTGAGCCGAGCACGTCCCATTGCTGCTGGAGGAACCGCGTGTTGGAACACCTTCCCTCCTATAGCCTTTGTGTAGGATTCACAGCAGGTTTCCATGGCAGGTATACTGTACATGAATGACAACGTGCTTGAACATGATTTAAATGATAAATAATTTTCGTTTTAGCTTAAAAATTGATTGATTGATTATTTTTTATTGGATTATTTAGACATTATTTAGCCTTATCTGCCTTTGCTGATGCAACAGATGCTCCTCCTGAGCTGCAATAAATATATAGTGATAGTTTAGTTAGATAACCTGCATATATCCTAGTATACCGTCTAAAGCGTGGTGTACGTGTCTGCATATTCAAGCGCAACAATGGATAAAAAGCAATAAATCTAATTACAACAACAGAAAACAATCACCTACACTTGCTTTCATTCCTCCCACGGCAACTTTTATGTCACAGAGAATTCAGGCGCGCTGCCAACAAGACCTGTGTCCTGAGCATTCACACGTTTCAAAACGTATCAGAATAGCAACAAGGATGGAAGTTTACGGTTACGTCTTTGTTTTCAGGATGTTACACAGCGCGCTATATTTAGTTTCTCAGAGATATAATAATCTGCTCTGTGCCTGTTTTGTGTCCTTTGACGATGGATAAGGAGCTGTTTTTCCTATCTGCCACTCTTCTGTGCCTGGCGACTCAAATAACAGACATTAATAGTAACTGGAGAAGAGTTATAGCATCTGAGTGCCTAATTTTAAGTATATTATACATCTTTTTTTCCAGGGGGTGCATTAATGATGGAGCAGAGGAGGAGACGGAGGCCGAGAGGAATTTTTGCACAATGGAAATAAGTAGGCCAAGTTACTGCACAGCTTAAAAACTGAGCACTTACATAATGCCCACTAAATGCTACTCCACCAGAGATTTCCGTACACTTTTTTTTCCTTTTCCATCCCAACCACCTACAGACTCCTGATAAAGCAGTAGTGTGATAAAGGCAGGATTAGAAAACACAGTGGGAGGGCACATTGTGTCTAACTTCAAACTCATTCTTCAGAGTTATCAATGAGTTGCCACTTATAAAAGCAGACTTTTTAATGCTGGATATATTTTTATGATAGGCTCTTTGTTTTCCCTGCAGTCAATAGCAGGGCTGCCCAAAGGTTCAAATCGGGCCACCAGATGTTTCTATAGAAAAAAAATAGATATTCAAAGGTTATATCTGTAAGAATTTTAGTCGGAAACATTCAAAAATTAACCAAAATAATCAACAGAATGTGAAGTATCATGTTGAAGAGATATCAACTGAAGTTAGCATGCTAATCAGCTAGGCTTGGCCTGTCCCGGTCCATAGCTCCCCTGTCAGTGGTGTAAGCACCCACACTTCCCCGGTGCACCAAGCTCACAGCCGGACCACTAGCTTCAGCGCTAACTGAGCTAACTAGCTAATGGTAGCTACTGTCAGCAGCATTTAGCGCTAACACTGGTGAAAGGCTGCCCCCTATTTGTTCTAATACATATAACATATTGCACCTTTAAAAAAAATATGATATAAAATGCTGTTTTATTTTTGAGAGAAAAATGCTCTTTATAAATGTAGGATTCCTAATTAATTTTTCATTTTCACAATCCAACCATTCCAGAGTGACACTTTGAAGTTAGTTGGGATCCTCGTTCCATTTTTTCTGTCTTTTTGTTCCTCCAAGTGACGATCACAGCTATTGTCCTGGGAGTGCTTGCAAAAAACTTTCCTTTTACATTTCTCTGTCTTCCTATTTGCAGTTTTACCAAAACACAATTTCAAATTCTTTCAAGATTGAGAGGGAAGCTGAGAGATTCTGTCACATAACAATTTTATATGTTCACAGCAGAATCGTCCCGCAATCAGACATCTTTGTGAGCGATATAATGAAACAGCTGCACCGTCTCAGCCGAGGGAATACAATTTTCCAGGTGAGGAAATAGTCATAGAGACTTTTTTTGTCCCCTTATCGCAAGTTCACAGACGGCTTTACTTCCAGACACACACCTGTGAATACATCTGAACTTTCTCTTTACATAACTGGCCTCCTATTCAAACCCAGAAGAGATAATGATGAAAGGCAGCCTCCCTCAGTATAGATAAGTGTGATTTGACTGTTCAATGTAATGGAATGAGCCATGAGAGCAAAGGAGAAATTATTTCCTTTAAAGTCAAAGACAATTCATTCAACCGCCAGGACCATGAGACATTATTAGTTTTAGTGAACTATAATGACGATCATCTAAGTTTATTTTTAAGTAAAAGGTCCTCTCACAGTTCGGCTTTTATGCTTTAATCTTAAACTTACATAAAAAAAACAGAGCCAGATGGCCAGAACATCAAAAGTAACACTCAGCCAGAACTAATTGTCGGGCTAAAATTAGATCCTAATGTTCTCTTCCATGTCGCCATCCTAA
This sequence comes from Pagrus major, assembly GCF_040436345.1. Taxonomy (NCBI): domain Eukaryota; kingdom Metazoa; phylum Chordata; class Actinopteri; order Spariformes; family Sparidae; genus Pagrus; species Pagrus major. The sequence continues at coordinate 33,589,899 of NC_133219.1, forward strand.
ATCAGTTTTATGCTGTTTTTAAGCAGAATTATAGAACATCATATTCGTTTTATATCATTATCTAATTCTTCAGGGTGCTGATATTCTGACTTTTAAAATGTTATGTTAAGTGCGCACATATAAGTACAGCTTTTATATGTTAAGATGTTTTACTTCATGCACAGTTATGGCAACAAGCTTATTCGTTTATTCATTCGCCTATTGTTACGTGACAGTCTATCACAAACAGAAATTAGGGTCAGACTTTGTAATGAGAGCACATGATGCGTGAACACACAGTTAATGGAATAGAACAGCAAATTGATGAAAACATTTGATCACTCCGGATTCCAATATTTGTGTTTGCTGTAAGTAGCACATACATCTTTTCTGTACTTAACAAGATCACCCTCTTTGGAAAGTGCAATTATGCTCCTTCGTTATCTGCTCTTCACTTGCATCAGCTGTATCATTTCAGCTTCATGATACATTCCCCGGAAGAGTAATGGTTCTTTGACCGCAACAACCTCTCTCTTCGAAGGGAAGCGCTGCAGTAAGCATGACATAACGCACTTAAGGAATTAAAATGTACAAATTGTGTGTTCCCGTTCCTGTATAGATAATGAGGATTTTCTAACTTGTTTCTAACCATGTGTCATGATTCAGTCTGCATGAAACAGAGTTCTGGAACAAAGCTGCAAACACAACAATGACATATTATTACCTTGAAGAGTTTTTTTTTTTTGGAAAATGTGGAAACTTATTTAGAAATCCAGCAGACATGGAGCAACATTAGCACTCATCTTGAGTGTTTGTGTGCAAATAGAAGTCCAATATTCACTTTTTGCTCTCCACCAACTACTGAGGGAAAATATCTGGCTCTTAGCTTCCCACACACCTCACAGTTTTCACCATTTGTGTCTGCCAATTGGTCCTGGGCTGGAAGAGGAAAGTAGGATTACCAGAGCTTTTTTTGCTGAAAACAGCAAGATAATAATACTAGTGAGTAACTTGCCCAACACTGATATTTGATAGACAACAGAGAGCCTCCTTATGTTTATGTGAATAACGACACCAAGCTAGCTCTATGGTAATCGACGATTCAACAAGTTAGCTATTAGAACCAATAACACTTAAATGAGCAATTACCTGCTGTCATAGAACTTCTGTCTGTAGCTAAAGCTAGCTAGCCTTCCACTGGACCACCATGGGACTTTATGTCAGAAAAAAAAGGGTATGCTGGTGAATGGAAAGAGACACTTAATTGTTTGATCCCATTTGATTTGTGCCATGTATTACACATATGGATGTTTGTCAATTTAAAAGATACTTTTTCAAGTTGAGAAAGTTGCAGTTTGTCATGAAACTAATTAAACAGGCCTACACAACAGCTGTATAAGTGTTGGCCCCTTATATTGGCAAGCTCACAGAACTGACTAACTCCTTTCACATAACTGCAGCTGTCTATAATGCCAGACTTGTTGTGATTTTCACCTTTTTTCAGACTTTTTCTGTGCTGAGGTCACGGCCATATTGGTGTTGGTGACGTATATTGAATAAGAAGTTCCCTGAGCGGTTTGACAAAAGGGGCAGGACTTTGCCTCTCTATAGGCCTTAGTCGGGCCAGCAAATATTTTGGCATGTAGATAAATCTTAGGATCTTATGAATTGTGGGGACTTGTACCTGTCCTCCCTAATAAATTACATTGTTGATAGCGAGTTAATTTTGTGTTCACCTTATAAAGACCTTTGCTGTCAGGTGGGTTTTATGGTTATTTACATGCAAAGGAGTAAATATAATAACAAGAACTGAAGTCTCCTCCATTGTACACTGTATAAAGAATGGTCCCTTAGTGATAATTAAAAGAAAAGTACTTATCAGAGTTGTGAGACTGAGCCTTAACAGTAAAAAAAAAAAAAAAAAGGTTACATTTACATTACATAATAATTTTCTCCTTTGTTAATATAAAGTGTTAAAAAAAAGTGCACTGTTGTTTGAATAAAGTCCTTTTCACATCCACAAGTTTGGCTTTTGCATTTTGATGTCTCCAAATGTCAGCAAAGATGAACTGAAAGAGGTCAGCAAAGACAAAAGTCTTATTCATACAATGGTCTACCATGACAGTAAATCATTTAAATCATTTAACTTGTTAGACAGCTGACAGTGTCCTTAAACAAGAGACGATTGTCTCATTTTTGATGGCTTTACTATTGAATGATCTCATTATAAAAAAAACATAGTCTCTTTTTCTTTATCATATTGGGAGCCAGTGCGTAGGTGGCTCAGAGCGACAGCACCCCTTTGTAATTTGGCAACTGTAAGAGCGTCTCTGCAGGAATGGGAGTTGGATGTGTGACATCTGAATTCATGTGTACTCAAAGAAGTGAGAATCTCCCAAGTTTTCAGCCTCTACATCTTCTGTTCTCTCCCCCAGTTACCATGGAGACAGCATCACCCACATGTCTCGTCATGAGGAGCCTCTTATCCATAACAACACAGCTGTTTCCTCTATCCTTCACATTTGGTATGTTGCTCATCGCTTTTGCATATTCTGCTCAATACTTGAATCAAAGTGGCTTCAGAGAAGAACATCCTGTCTAAGCTGATAAAGACCTTCACCACTGCTGCCAAGTGGCTCTGACAACTGGCACAGGTGTCAAGTACTTTCTGAGTGATACGACTCCATGCTCACAGGCACTTCCTGGTAATGTGTTGAGCTTAGGAAGAGATGCATCTTCTCGAAAGAAGCATGATATATAGGGAGAGCGACATCATACAGGCCTATCGCTAGTGCAACAAGCTGGATCTTTTATTTTTATTTTTTTATTTTTTATTTTTTACAATTTAGAGGATAAATATGATCTTTAAGCACATGCCAACAGTACAACACTAGTTTGTGAGAGACATGTTGATGCAAATATTATTTTTTGGGGCTGGAACTTCTTCACAAACACAGTTCAAGCATTTACTCTGTCATCAGCACAAATATGGGCATTTCCACTGCTGCTGCTGCCAACAAATCATTCACAGAGGTAATCTCAGATAAAACATGTGAGCATGCGGCATGACGCAAGTTACTGATATATACAAACACCTACACAAGTAGATACTGCGTCTGACTACAGAAAGAGAGGAAATTGCAGTGCCCACTCACTGTTACTCCGCCTTGAAGTGAGCTCTCGCCGCACAGTGTTCCAGCATTTAGAGAAATGAGCACAGTACAGGCTGAACTGCCAAGTTTTTACTACAGGATTCATACAACATTTCCGTCACCGGCTGTGCGCTGATAAACAGTGTAGTGGGATGGATTTAAAGACATTTATCAAGCGTTTAGTTTAGTTTTTAGATCAGACGAATACATGCTATGTTTATTTCTTTCCATCTGTTTGTCTGTGTCACTTTAAGTCAGACAGCGAGAGGCTAGACTCTGCTGTGCTGTGATACAGAGCTCAGCATGGGGCCGGGGATACAAGGAGCACGGCTAATACCCTGACTGTTGGTAATTGCATGCTCTCGAACTCACAGACCCCAGCATCACCTGTGGAGACATGACAGATCCCCAACACACCGGAGAAGTTCGTGTACCAGCTCATAATGGCTGCATTACAGTAATGATGTACTTTATGGACTGATTTAAACAAATAAGCTCTTAACCATGTTACAGTTTGTCAGTTTATTAATGTTTATCTACTACTTCGGGCCCACTTGTTGAACTCGCCCATCTTTGAACTTAGCCATCATTTTGATCTTACACCTGTAAAGTTTAGTGACTGCATCTTGCACATTTGCAACACTATCCTTCTGACAAAAATCTGTCCACAGACAGACATAAACACCAAGCAAAAATAATCAAAACTGCTTTTAAGGTATTTCTTGCTACAAAATGTGTCTCCAGGACCACATTTTTGCAAATGATGACACACTCACAGACTAACAAGGCGAATACATTACCAGCTGTCACGGTTGGTCATAAAAGGAATATAGCTGCAAGGTGCCATTAACAAGATCCATAATCATATTCACACTATTCCTGAACTCTTAAGGCTTTTATTGTGAGTTCAGTACAGACACACGCTGGACCTGCAGTCTGAATGTGTAAAATGGAGGCAACACAGATCCCTTTAGAATATACACTATAAGCTCCCTATATGATCTTTTAATGTGCATATGCTCTCACGCAGCTCAGACAGCGGAAATATGGACCCACTTATCTTGAAAACTGAATATATCTGGTGGTAATATCTTCCACATCAGGTACTTCAAAGTACATCCCGCCCACATAAAATCATAAAAAGAAAATGCACATAAAAGAACTAATGAAAAAGAGCAGCATTTCAAAGCGTGCACTTAAAGGTATGTGTAACTATCTGCATTAAAATATCTTAAGTGACCTAGTTATACATTTTGTTGAGTTGTGTCCTTACATTATCCCACATGTTTCGAACAATGTTCAAAACCATCAGAGGAATCTGGTATTTTAACACGATCTTTAAGCTTTTTTAGTCTAATAAATTCATGAATAAATAACTCTGTTAAATGCCGTGATCACATATAAACACAAGCAAAATAGCCGCCATGAACATACTGTACTTCAGTCCAAAGAGGCCACCCAGCCCAGCAGTTACTGCTCCAGTGCGTGTGTGTGTGTGTGTGCTAACATTACTAGATTGGTCTCTGACTGAGTCTGTTGCTGCCACAGTGGCTAATTGTCATGGTGGGTGGACGCTGAACGACATTCATGTTTGTCAGCTCAGTGACTGTGTACAGTGAGTGCAGCACATTGTTGTCATTGCTAAACATATCCAGCTACCTCATGTCTTATTCACATATGAGGAAACACCTAGCATTATCATAACAAACATAAACAGTGAACATTGACTATTAGTGCTCACTGCTTTCATGTTAGTGGACATTTTTCCTGCATTTTATCTTTTCTACAAATAAAGCAAAAAATGCTTCTAACATGACTGACCAACTTTTAAACTGTGAAGAAAACAACTCCCATGATCCCACACTTTTTCACAAAGTCATCAAACTTCATCTTTTGTCATAATTTTGTTTGAGAGACCAGTGGTGACAGAAATTACTGTGCATTTCCTGTAACAACCCCACTGGTGTGCAAGGATGGCAATCTAGCTAAGGGAAACAGTCATTCAATTTGAAAATAACTTTTTGAATCATTTAGGGAGCCTGTGGAAGAATTCCTAGCACTCTTTTCTTGTGTGTCTTCTGTGTGTTCAAATATGCTGCTGCCTCCCAACTATGCACCGATGCCCACCATGTGGAACCAGATTAGTTCCCCAAACAATTAAATTCCTCGCAGATGTTCATGCAGTGTAAAACAACAGCACAGAGGCATAAGGGTCCAATCTAAGTCAATCGAGTTACAGTGTTTAGCAAGGTTACAGGCAGAATTAAAGGAAGGATGCATTTTACTGCGTCTGAGAACACCATGGTCCCAGAATCCCTCTAAAGGCTTCCTGAAGTCCTTCGCAGAATCAGCGCCACACAGGGAACAGATATTTTGGACAAAGCCAGTACACAGTTGTAGTGATTGGCTATTTAAAGTACTTCAAAATCCTTTTCAGGGAGAATTACACTTCCCCTGCAGCTGTTACAGTAATAGCCTACTGCAAAACACAAAAACAAGCAAGAAAAACCCTCTTTGCTCTTTGTTTTCGTTTAAAAGGTAAAATGGCATGAACTTGGTATTGGTACAAAGATGAAGTAATATTGTGAGGGAGTTCAGTACAAACCTTCATCAGGGTTGGCAATGTTTTCATTTTTGTAAAAGTAAACAGCGAGGACTTATCTCAAAATGCAGGCAATTAAAGATGCACAGTAAGTTTCCATCACATGTGTTTTCTTCAAACTATGAAGAAGGGTCTCAGGAGAGAATTTACTTTTAAACAATTCATGCTGGGAAGTCTGCTAATCTGCTGATCATGTTTCTTTAATAAGTTGATTTAAGTCACCATTTCAAGTCAAAGGGCTTCAAGTTAGACTAACTCATGTTTATAAGTAAATAAATATCTAGAAATTAACTTTTAATTAACTTGAAATGAAGAAAATGTGAATATTTAGGTCAAGATAATGAGAAAAGATCCATACAGTAGATTCAATTAAATTCCTGTATGATTTTTTACAGTGTATCTGCTGTTACAACAGAAAAACCTGTACTGGGAGTGGGTGTATTCAAAGTTAGACCATTAACCTTTAAAGATTTAACTAAGCATTTCTATTTTTTTTTTTTTTTTACACAAAACCATCTTACATTTATGCATACTTTGGAGACAAATGTGGGATGTTAGAGGGTTGAGGTTGCAGCCTGAGCTATTGAAAGCTGGAGGAGCTGTGGCAGCAGTTCAGTGGCTGCTGAAGATCATTCTGTAATAAACATCCTGAAATCTGAGCGAGACAGATACATGTTGTTATATTACAGTACAGCAGCACTGACTCACTTGAGTGCCTAGGAAATAAAACTCCAAACATTCAAGGACACAAAAGAGGACTGGACTCCACGGTCAATACCAGCACATTTGTGAAAGGATCACAGAATGTCAATGTTATGAAACTCACCATAATACACCGCTGACCATGGTCGGATTCTAGGATATTTATCAGTAAACACGTTAATGTTGGATGTGATTGACGTGTTACGTATTCAATTAATGACCTTCCTCTCAGACTGTTGCTTTAATGTGCCCTTTGTTAAAGTATGTGCTGTAACAGGCATTACCAGAGACCTGCTAACAATTTGATGATTGCTCAGCCTGTCATGCATCCTTCATTCTTCCTTTTCACCATTGCAGCTTGTCTTATTTTCTTCTCTTCTACAATGTAAATATAAAACTAGATGTGTTTATTCTCACAGGAAAGGATGGGTGATGGAGCAGAATTTACTTTACAGCTGCCAATTGTTTACATGTGTCACAAGCCGCTGCATGAGTGTAATACAAATGTATATACGTGCAAACAATTTTAAAGGATTTCATGGAAACTGCAGAAAGTGCAACAGCTCGTTTACATTACTCATCAGTATACGTCAAACTGACTAAGCCCTTCAGAGAGGTTTGTTGACACCACATGACTTGCTCCACAGCTGCCGACTGTTTAGTAAAACAGGCGGTAACTGTAACTTGTACACAAACCAAAATCTGTCACTGCACATGTTGTGATTTACATAAGTCACCGTAGAATATCAACACAACCAGCAGTGTGTGTGTTGTTGGTACGGTCACTGCTGCAGCCTGACTGAGGGTGGTGTTTGGAGCACAGAGGAAATGGAAACTGTAACGCTGAGTCATGAAGAACCCACAGCTGTCACACATTGCCACCTGGTGGCTTGTATACTTTAGAAAGGCGATGTCATGACAGTGTGTATGTGAAGTGCATGGTGAAATATTCCACAGTACAGTACAGAGTAGGAATCCAAACTAATATGATGCCTGTGGTTTAATCTTTATCGTTATTTAATTCCTTAACAGCTCTTTGACTAAAAATAGTTGCTTTATCAAAACATACATTAAATGTATGTATATATATATATATATATATATATATATATATATATATATATATATATATATATATATATATATATATATATATGTAAATACAGTGTTGTTAAAGGTACCCAAAAGTCATACTTGAGTAAAAATAAAGATATCATGTTCAAATATTACTTTTGTCACACATACGAATAGCATTTGAGTAAAAGTCTTAAAGTATCTGACATGACATGTACTTAAGTATAAAAAGTACAAGTAAAAATACATTTAACATACATTTACATGTATGCTTAAACTGTATACTTAGTGTTGACTTGGCAATGGCATTATCAACCCGGTCAATTATTGGTTCTGATATTCAACATATCTCTGATTATCAGAATCAGAATCAGTGTTTTGTTTTTTTGTTATTTTTATTCTGATTGCTGATAAAATAAATTAATTTTAAAATGTGCTGCTTTGGCTCTCATGGAGCATGCAATCTGCAAAGTAACTAGCAACAGTAAAGTTATCAAATAAATGTAGTAGATTGAAAAGTGCAATATTTCCCTCTAAAGTAGCAGAACATTGAAAGTTGTACTTAAGCACAGTACTTAAGTCAATGTACTTAGTTACATTCGATCACTGTAAATATACAATATAAACAGTTTTTCATTACACACCTGTCCTACAAATGTGCACTGGATAAATAAAATGATAATGTGATTGTTTATAATTATAAACCTGTTAATTGAGCTTTTTTTGTGCCATCCACCAAGCTTTAATCGTTATACGATACACAGCATCATTTCACATCACCTTCCAGTCTTTGTGTGCATAAAGACAGGCATACCCTGATATGGAAAAGTATATTTCAACACGTGTATTCCTGAAGGTGTGACTCAAGTTTCCATCATCTTGGATGTGCAGGGATGCACAGTTAATTAATGGTTTATTCATGTTCTGACACCATCCACAACAATCATCAGTTGCAGTTGACTCGGTTCAAAACCCTCCAGTGATGTATCACACAAATTAAAATCAATAAATATGCAGCGTATGTGTCATCTGGCCTAAGGTATAATTGATAATTATGAGAACAATATTATTATTACAAAGGGGTTCCTGCCCCTCGGTCGCTCTAACCGCACATCAGCTGAGTGGGCTGATGCCGGCCAATCACAAAACCAGTGTAGGTGTGGGCCAGTGTTAATAAGCTACATCCTTTTCACACTGCAACAATGGATTGTGACCCTTTGTCACACGTCTCTCCATAAACTACGTCACAGGATAACTTGTTGACCGTTTCACTCATGAGGTGAGGAACCCACGTCTTCCTGACTACATTGTTCTCGAAAAGCAGGCTTCAAATGGGCTTTCAAATGGTTGTAATAATCATAAATTATCCACAGAGAAAAGAAGGATGAGAGACAGTAAGGGCTCTTATTTTACTACTTTAATATGTGCACAAGGAAACACAAACAGTAAAAGTGCACCACAACTACTACTACATAATAAGAATAGTAGTAGAAGAAGAAGAAGAACCTAGATATTTCTTGGGTCGGACTTCATCTTGGATATTAAAGGGGCACTGTGCAATAAGAAAATCAAACTCAGAATTTTTATATTTACAATAATAATGAGGTAATAACTCTGAACTATTTATTTTTTACATGAATAAACAAGCTGTTATCGGAGGATAATAAGGTCCCCAGAACACTGTTTGAAGCTAGAAAGGTGGCAGGGTCCGCCAAATATAAACAGGATGAAATTGTGTTGTCCTTTAAGGTCAGTTTGTTTATTCAATCATGAAAGCAAAGAGAGTTTGTTTATTTAGTTTGTTTAGGCATTAAACAATAGTCAACAAAGATCTTTCTCCTTTGATTAGAATTTCTTCCCTAAACTACATAATGCACCTTTAAGAGTCGAACTTTATTATGGTCCAACTTTGCTCAGTTAAGAGATGAACAGATGTGGCCTGTAGAAGGATGTGCATCTGAACTGTCTCAACACGATGACTCATTTGTTTGTAGACTCCTCCAATCGAAGCCCACGCTGCACCTCCTACGCATTACGGGGGATTCTGTTTACATGCGACGAGAAAAAAAAAATCCCAATAACAAATTAAATGTGACCGGTATATAAACAACAGCTTGTGACTCTTCGCTGTAGTTAAACTGAAGAGTTCGACACTCACAACTTGCAACCCATGAGTCAGTATGGCTGATAGTTATACATTCTGTCTTTATGTTTATGCAAGAACGATTACAGATTCACCACTTGCAATGTTTATGCATGCGTGTTAATATATGCATTGGTGTGGGTGAACTTGGACGTGTTTTAAAAGTGTGGGCATGAGGTTTTTAGTTAACAGTGTGACAGTGTGCACAAACACAATCTTGACTTGGAAATTGGAAAGACTTGTGACTTGATTTGAGAAATGATGATTCATATAGCTTGTCTGTGTTCATTTCATGTTTTCAGTTTTTTATTTGATTATATTTATTTCACTGAATCTCGATAAACAGATTCAACAGGTTGGATATATTGGTCAATATTATAATTACTTGACAGGTACAAATACCTTGTCTCACATATTTATAAAGGTTGGATACTGCAGGTAAGACTGGAGTTTCTTGGGTATAGGGAAATAATGACTTGACTTTGGACTTGACTTGACACAACCTGTGACTTGGGACTTACTTGAGACAGGGACTAATTGACTTGAGTCCCATGTCTGGCAAAAAACAACAACTTTCTGTTATGCTGCAGGAAGGATGCCCACCTCCCGTCCTGCTTCTGGATGAGCCAGGAAGCAGTTTATCATTTGCGTCTTGTGCACAAACAACTGTAGATCCCCTGCCAGCAGCAGCTGGTGCAGGAGTCACCTTGAACTAGTAGAAATCTTTAAGTGTCTTTAGCTTCTTCTGTCCACAAAATAACTATTCCAAGAGCCTGATGTACACAATTTACAAGATACAGTTGCAAAATTGTCTATTGCTGGTAATTTAGAGTGAAGTCCAGCATGCCACCTCTACTTCTCCGTCCATACTGTTTTTGCATTTTACTGTATGATTAAATATGATGAGGTTTCATAGACATCCAAAACAGGAAGAGGAGGGAAGAGGAGGGAAATATAAAGTTGTGTGAATGGAGCAGCAATACTTTTAAAGGGTACTTTTGCCCTCTACTGGTCTGTACAACACATTTCAAATATATTTCCAAAAAAGCTTACTGCTCATAATTGTTTTAGTTGGTCTATTTAGTCCAAGCAATTATTTGGTATGTCAAACCCTTGCTTTAAAGGGATAGTTAGATGTTTTTGTTGTTGTTTTTTTTGCTTTTAATTAAGTGTTATGAGTAGGCCGACTTACCTGTAATATGATGAAATGGATGAAAATTAGCGTGGGCAACAGGCAGAGATAATTCAGTAAGTCAACAACTTTTCACGCAGAAAAAAAACAAAAACTTAAAAAGCTTTCAACAGAATGAAACTTATTTGTGTTACAGAACTAGTCATCAAACCAACAGTTCAGTGTTTGTAACCAGAACTGGTTTGAACTTTAGACCAACCACTTCCTAAAGAAAAGTGGTGACATTTTAGTGAAAATAGAATAATCGTGTCACACCAATATGAAATAATAATAATGATAATAATAAGAAAACTTTAAAAAACATGGGCACGTTTGCCATTTGAGATCTAAATTTTTGATTTGTGCCAGATATGAATAATTCAATATGAAGTAGTCAGCAGGAAAATGTAAAACATTAATGAAACATCACAAAACAATGAAAAACAAACAGGGTCTATGGGTAACATGTTGAGCCAACCATATAAAGATGATTTGACACTTTAATAAGACCTTTATTAGTAGACGCTCACAGTTATCAGCTTATAGTGTTGGTCTATGTATGTTTTAATATCTCATTATACCATGTTAAAGCAACAGCCAGTATAAATAACCAACACATTTCTTTGGGCTCATTTATCCAATTTAATGATATCAATAAAAGTCTCACTAATTTAATTTAAAGGCATCGTGACCACAATCAAAGTACTTAGGGGAATATATAGTGACACCAATGTTAAAGAAAGTAAAACAGAGCTTTAGAAATGCCACAACTGTGTAAAAGGGTATTGAGGAGACCAGGAAATCAGCTGGGATGTGCGGAGACCGCTCCAGGAATGTTCTGGTAAAATGCCATTGTGTGAGCTACTAACGCGCTCAAACGCTGTGTTGTTAATAAATATCGGATACGGGTGTTTGATTTGTTTTCTTTACATGTTTGTGTTTGTCATATTTCCATACGGCGGCTTACATTTGCCGTGTATAAATTATTCCCGTTAGTCTGGCCAGTGGTTGGTTTGAACGGCGTCACGACTACGACGGTCACCTGGATCTCTGATTGGCTGAGAGCGCTGATCCGGGTACTGCGCTAGATCGAGCCCATTAGCTAAAGGTACCAATATGGCGGAGGTAAGAGGGAAAACAGGGGAGAAGCAATCGATCTTAAATCGATATTTTTAAATTTTGTGTGTTGTATTTTTCATTTCTAAGCTATCGATTGAGGCAACGATGGTTTTTGCCTTCTATATAGCGTGTTTCGTGTCATAATTGCCATTGTTATTCCTCTAAAATATGCTTGAATGTCTGGACTGATCCTTCACTACAAGGCCGCTGCGCCTTCGCTCTCTCAGCTGCTTTGGTGTAGCGGCTGTGTAAATTGATACGTAAATTTAACGTTAGCTTGTTGGTTAAAGGAAATAACAGATTGTATCGCGTGTGTTATGAATGGAAATTTATTTTTTCTCTTCGGGATAAATTGGCGACAGCTGTACCGTGTATACCATCTAACTCTGTCGAGTGCAGTGCCGCGCAAACGAAAATAGTGTTTACATTTTTCGGTGCATAACGTTAACATCAGGCTTTGGGGTTAGCTTGCTGGCTAGCTAACTGTTACAGAAGCCGACACTGCGTAAATCGTCCTGTCGCCCTCCGTTTATTCTTCTGTTTTACTTCGATCATCTTTTACTAAAGGCATCATTTTAATTCCGTGGTTTTAAAGCTACAGTTTTGCTCACAACAGTCCTCAGTGTGAAGCGTCCAACTGCGGCTAACGTTGAATTAGCCACCTATCCCAGGTAACGATAAGGTTAGCGGCAAATGCAGTTTTCGTGTTTACGGTGGTCATAAGACGAACTGTAAATGCATTTTCTTTAACTCGGCTTGATAGTGTGTGTATAGATGAAGCGCTGGTGTAATACTTGAATCCATGTTTCAACTGTTGTTTTTATTTATGCTCTGTTTTTATTCTTTTGCAGGCTTCCCTAGGGAGTTCAAGTCCAGGTAAGAAAACATTTGGCTGAAATTTAGCATTTCTCTCTCCGTTTTATCCTGTACTTGCTTAAAGTTTTTTGCACAACAGAAGTATGAAGATAACATTATATATTTTTATTATATACTTTATCAGAGAAAAATGGCTTTGAAATGGCCAAAATGTAGTGCTTTTCTAATTGCAAAATAATAACTATGTACATGCATCTTTTTTTAAATGTAAATCTTTAATTTGCAGAGTTTAAAAAATGCTTGTTTGTGCGATTAAACTTAAATATTGATGATTCTTTTCTTCCTCTCATTCAGTTGGCTCTTTGTCGTCAGAGGACCATGACTTTGACCCAACAGCAGAGATGTTAGTTCACGAGTATGATGACGAGAGGACCCTGGAGGAGGAAGAGTCTTTGGAGGGAGGGAGGAATTTTCGCTCTGAGCTTGCAGATCTGGAAAAGGTAAACTAGTTAAAGCACAGAATGCCCCGAAAAACAATGTAAAATGCCAAAAAAAATAACCGACCCAAAAAACTGTGATCTTAAATGATCGAATCCGCATTTGTGCATATGCAAGATTTGTATCGTTTATGTGAAAAGCCAGGGAGACCATCTTCTAAATGCAGTGGGGCTGCAAATACTGACACGTTGCTGTCACCTGGGGAAAAAAGCTGACAGTTACTAGTGTGACCTATATAATGATATGGGGAAGCCATCTCTTTTTATAGCCATAAATTATCTCTTGGTGACAATGAATTAGTGTATCATTAGACACTGATTGGCTTTAAACTCTCTTTGACTGTAGAATTGGCTCTTTTCTTTAAAAAAAACAAAAAACAACCATATACATAAACATGCACAATTAGGTCAAAAGTACAAGGGTTTTCAGTCCGAAAGTTTTATTGTAATTTGGATGACGCAGAAAATATAACAATGGTTGTATTAAATTTATGGTTTGCTGAGTTTAACCTTCCTCTTTTTTCTTCCAGGAGGGGAACATGCCTTTGGAAGAACTCTTGGCCATCTATCGCTACGAAGCCTCAGCAGGCTCCAGTATAGACAGCTCGTCTGGAGACCTGACTGATGAGCTGCCTGACATGACTTTGGACAAGGTAAATAATTACACTAATGTGGTGATGTTATTTAGCCAATTCAAAGATTTGGCTCCAGTATACAATTAATCTTATTCTTTCTCTCTAGGAGGAAATAGCTAAAGACCTGTTGTCTGGGGACTATGAGGAGGAAACCCAGTCGTCAGCTGATGATCTGACCCCTTCTGTAACCTCACACGAGGCAACGGATTTCTTCCCAAGAACACTTCGATGTAAGTGTGATGTAAAACATAACTGAACTTAATGTCTTGAGCAATGCATTGGATGAAATCCTGTCATGTAATGCATTACAATATGTAATTAATACAAATAAACCACCAGATTCATGACATTAGGTCTGCAACTAACAACTATTTTTATAACTAACTAATGTGCTGTGTATTTTCTTGATTTATCAATTAATGGTTTGGTATATCAAATGTCAGAATATAGTAAACTTTCCTAAAGCCTAATTTCTTAAAGCCCATGTTGACGTTTGGTGTCTTGTTTTGTCCAACCAAACAGTCCAAAACTTTGAGACATTCACTTCACTTCACTATCCAAGACTAATCACAGCAAATCCTCACAATCCAGAGGTGGACACGAGTGAATGTTTGACATTTTCGTGTGAAAAATTACTTTTATGAAAGTAGTTGTCGATTATTTTCTGGTCCATTAAATAGCTCTACAAGACATGTATGAATAATAAAAACAAAAAATTGTGTTGTTAGACAAGTGTTTTTAAAATTCAACTGAACACTTACAGAAAGTGCAGTGCTTTTCCTTACAGTCGAGCACAGAGTACTACGTGAGGCTAAATGCGGAACTGATTGTTTTCAGTATTAATGAGTCTGTTCATTATTATTTGATTATCATTTAGTCTCTGTAATGGAAAATAACAGAGAAAAATGTTCACAAGTTCCCAGAACCCAGTGTGATGTTTTAAATTAATTGTAATTTTCTATCTGTTTGATTTATAGACTAATTGTTTCAGCACTGTGACATTTGTCAACAATGGCCCAGTTTTGTAGGTGTCATAATGTATCAGTTATGCTGTTGGCATTTTAATTACCCATTACAGTACCAAGACAGGTTTGGTCAGTAAAGCACTGGGCCTCAGCACCAATGTGGTGCCGTTGGCATTCAATCCGTGTCACGGTATTTATTTGTTGTTTGTTTTTCCATCAGCCAACGCCATCTCCGACGGTGACAAAGAGTCAGAGTGTGATGAAGATGGCCCAAGCCCAGAGGACTCCAGAAAGGTAAATGACACATTTAATTTTGGGACACCTTAAGAGATGAAGTTTACTTAATTTTTTAAGTTGAATATCAAACAGTGGTTTGTGAAACATTGTTTTTAATGACTTTTGTTTGATTTTCATCATAGGAAATAATGGTGGGAACAGAGTACCAAGCAGAGGTTCCTTCTTGCCTCTGTCACTACAAAGATGGGGAGAAAGGTGACTGTTTTTTGACACGTTTGTTAATGTGATGCTTACAGTGATTCTAGCGCTATAATAAAGACCAGAGCATATACACCAGGTGACTAATTTTACTTGATGTACTTTCTTATGCAGCTTATGAAGATGAAGATGAGTTATTATGGAGCCCAGGTACATTGCCAGAGAACAAGGTTAGAAGTTTCCTGTGTGACGTGTTGTCACGGACAACAGATGAAAAGACAGGATGTGACAAACCAGGGATGCACGTTCGAGACAATGAACAGGTCAGTCATGTCTTAATGTTCAGTCCTTTCATGTTGTGACACAATGAACACAATGTATGTGAGCTTACGCAGTCGAGTATATTCTGAATTGACTTTCATTCTCTGTGTCGTATAGCAATTATGCTTTCAATACTTCAGATAATTTGTTTCTACTTTGCATGGGAATCATGTGCTCAATGTTCCTGTCTTGACCGCTTCACTCTTTCCACATAGGCTTTGAATGAGCTCGTCAAGTGTAACTACAACTACCGTGAAGCACTAGAGAGATATTGCAGCCGTGTAAGGTCCTCAAAAGGTAAGCAAAGGAAACACTGCAGGTTGCCAGCCAACCCAAATAAAATATTAAATGTTGCCGTTGAATTCAGGTGGCTTATTCTGTTGAAGGTAACTTTTAGGTTTGGCACAAATGGTAATTGAGATGATACAATTGGCCGAGACAATCTATTTACAGAGTAAAGCATTTTCAAGGATGCTATGGCACTTAAATGTTGTGAGAAACCCATGTGCAGTTGCTGAAAAGTTTTCTCCAAAGCTCTTTAAAACTTAATGAGTTGCTCTAGTTTGACAGTCGACATTGTTCTGGGCAGGCACATCATGACTGTCCACAGCAACCACTATGCCAATCCACCTATCTGTATTCAAGACTTGTTACTACACAAGCAGGTAGACAGGGGAGGTTAGATAATCTTTTTGGTTGAAGCAGAAAGCAATTTTTTTTTACACATTTTTAATGAAGAACATTTTAATTCAAACTAGTTTATCAAAACATTGGAGGAAAAAAGTAATAACATTTAGAAAGGAGTATTAAAATTTAGAAAGGACGTTAAATGTCCTTTATGACAGCAGTTTAATGCAGTGTAACACGTACTAATGTTTTTAATTTTTACCTTTTTCGATGATTTATATTCTTATTTAAATTACATAAATATATATCCCTGAATATGATACATCATTTTTCACAGCGATATGAATATCCACAGTCACTTGTGATAGTCTGAGCGCATCCTCTCATTTTTCATTCTTTGTCATGTTTCACTTTTGATGTGGTGAGAGGTTTCTCTGTCCTGCCTCTGACGTAAACTGTATGTTTCTCAACATTTGACAAATTGACACCTAGCCACTGACGAATCACTATTTTCGCCCACAAAGCGTTCCTTATATTTTGCTTACCTTTTCATATCATGCAAATGTGCACTTTTTTTAGTGTAACGTGGGAGAATGACCTCACTTATTTGCATGAAGTGAGCTGTGCTGATGGCCATGGTGAATTCCATGTGGCAATTAAAATCCATTTTGGCCAAGAACAGTATACTAACAGGATAGACCTGTGTTGTGGTATAGTGTATGTCTTTGTCACCCATTTTTGAGTGTGGGACCAACCTTTATACACAATCCTTAAAATAAAAAGAAACGAACTTCAAAAAATAGTGACCTCACAATTGATTTTAATCAGCACATCGCATACAGTCTGTAGAAGTATAAAAGTATTACATGCATTCAGTCTTGATTTCTAATGGGTCTACCCTTTTGTTTACACATCAATGCTTTATCGTGCACCAACAATATATTGATGTATTTCTGGCTTTATTTCAGAAAAATCGCCTCCGTGGTCAGAAGAGGAATGCAAGAACTTTGAACACGCACTACAGATGTATGACAAGAATTTTCACCTCATACAGAAACACAAAGTGAGTCTTAAATCATGATTGGACGAGATTTCTTTTTCTATACAAGCATGAAGACCTACACATATGAAGCTGTGAAACGTTCTCATTCTTCGTATTTCCTCTCTTTTATCCCCCCCTCAGGTGACAACACGAACAGTAGCAGAATGTGTGGCGTTTTACTACATGTGGAAAAAGTCGGAGCGCTTCGACTTTTTTGTGCAGCAGAATCGGTTTGGGAAGAAAAAGTACAGCAGTTATCCCGGTGTAACGTAAGTGTCAGGAGAAGATTATGTTTTATGTTTAATACAGTGAGCTCTGAAAAGAAAATCAAAAACGTTGAACATGTTTCTTTGTATCCAGTGACCTGATGGACAGGCTGGTGGATGAAGCAGAAGGACTGGCAGTGGACAGTTCCTCCTCTGTGTGTTCAGGAGCAGGCGGAGGAGGAAGGCTGGAAACCACCACAGACCAACAGCTCAGCCTGCTCAACTCTATCACTGCCAGCGACCTCACAGGTCAGTAACGGGATGGTAGAAAAACGTCACAATAAGAAACACAATATTAAAGACAGTTATTGTAGTAAAGATTTGCAGCATTTGTTAATGTCACGTCATTTTTAATCAATCATTCAATGTTAATTGTGTTTCTTGTCTCCCTGCAGCTTTGAGTAACAGTGTAGCCACAGTGTGCAGCCCTGCAGAGGTTAGTTGCCTGGACTCCTACAGCTTTCCTCCACTGGACAGTCTCCATCGTGGGTCCCTGAACCACGACGAATCCCTTGGGTTCCCTGCTAACGGCACGGACCCCGACTGCCTCAACATGCTCGACGCCGGCTTCTACCATTCCGACCTGGGCCAGCTAGGAGGAGTGTGCGTCAACAAGGACTGCGAGCGGCCCTCCAAGAGACTCAAGATGGCCCTGCCCGACTCCTTTATCAATGACGTGTCTGTGGGTAACCTCGGCGTGGACTTTGAAGCGCGACGGACAGCGGCGCATCACCACCGAATTACCGGCGCCAAAATGGCAGTGTCCGTCACAGACTTTGGGAGCTTGGCCGGCAGCAACGAGCCCAACGGGTTTCTGGGAGCACATGCACGGCACCACACACAGCACACTGCGACACTTCAGTCAGAGTGATCCTCGTCGTCTTCTTCCCTTGTTTCTCCCTTTTGAAATCCCTTATCCAGCTTGTACATAAGACTGACCTCACTGGAGAATCTGATTTGTTTAAATTCTATTATATATATATATATATATATATATATACACATCTATATATATGTATATGAATATACTTTTTTGTTTTCATTTTTTGTGTAATATGACATCAGTGATGTCTATCATATAGAACTAAAATCTTGATTTCTCTCAAGAGTTTATATAGCCATTTATTTTATTTTTGTTTTGCGGTCTTGAGATGTGTAACGTCCATGTACAGTGGGGCCCAGAGGCTGCAGTAGGAGAGTTGTGTATCTTCCTCCCTCACATCAACACACAACATCTTCAGAGCTACATTAAGTTATCCTGCCATTCTTTCCAGCTGCCAAAAATGGCTTAGTTTTCTGCCTCTAGTGTTAGTATTTAGTTGCTTGTCTTCGTTGCTTGAAGTGGTACTTTTTTTTATTTTATCGTTTTTAATTAGTGTTTGGTTTACAGGTACTTTTTTAGTAAACAGACAGGTGCAAACGGGTTTTATTTGCCCCCAAATAAACCCGGCTAGACATTGTATGAAGAGCAACACTAGCACGTAATTTAGCTTGGAGACCAGAAAGTGACGTGGCTTCAGTTGCTAAGGCCTTCCAGCTTGGTTTTATTTAATTTTTTTAATTTTTTTTAATCTTTTCTCCTGTGGAAGCTCGTCTGTAGTTTGTCTGCTCGTTTACTTTTCAACTGTTCAAAGTTGCCAAACTGGAACATGTGAATGTTTGCAACAGTTCATTCAAACCCAAATTATAGTCTTTGATTCATAGTTTTTCTATTGGATTTTTTAAACAGGTGACAACGAACACTAGAGTAACATAATGGGTGTCACCATGTTTTACGAGTGGGTTTGTGTAAGTTTTTTTTTTTTTTTTTTTTTTAATTAAATCCTGCTTCTATTGAAGAGGGTATCAGTGAGACAAGAGAACCATAACAGCAATATTGCAATGCAAAGATATTGGTCAAATGGTTGATGAACGTAGACATCATCTGGCACCGTTAAGTTTGTATTTATTGCATATATGTTTACCTTTTGTGAGATTTTGTTTAATCCTTGGAACTAATGCTTTCATTCATGCTACTATTAGACAAGCTTAGCTGTATATGTCCTTTTAGTTGTAGTAAAAAAAGAAAATTAATGTTCGAATATGCTCCTAAATTAAGTAACGCCATTTTCAGACCACTTCGCAAGCTTGGGTTTAACCTGCTAGCAGTATTATCTCTTTATTTAAAGCCACTCTGTGTTTGTATTTAACCTCTGCCTAACCTGTACTGACTAGAGAGAATGCCTTGTATAATCTGGTCGACAATTTCTTGGAGTCTAGTAGCAGAAATGGAGCTTTCTTCACTTGACTGAAGTCCATTTAATTGTGAATTGTAAAATGTTTAGCAGGTCATTGTCAGTTGATTGGATGCAGTAGTAGTGTTTACTTAATTTATCTATGCATTGTGCTATGAATAATTAGTTTGTTTCAGGGGTACAACATGTTTGTTATGTCCATACATCTTGTAATTCACCATGTGTGTACAGACAGGATTCATGCCTATAGACCATCATTAAGTTTGAGTAATTCAGTTTCTAAGCCCAGCATTAGAAAGATATTCACTTTGCGTTTCATGTAAATAATTAGCAAATAGCCTTTAAAAAGTCTATTAACTGACCTCTTACACTTGTGAATCTGTGTTAATACAAAGGTTTTAATTTGATTCCTTGTCAAAAAGGCAATAATTTGTAGATATGTACAGATATTTTGGGTTTTTGCATTTTACCAGTTGACTTGGTGTTTGAATTTTGTTTTTTTCTCTCTTTGCAAAGTCATGATACCCAGAACCCCCCAGGACCCAGCTGAAACCACGCATGCCAGCTGTGTTCGTTTTCTCAAGTGTACCACTGAAAACGGTTTTACCTAAAGACGTATTGATATGACTCAGTGTTGCAAATTTGCATTCAAAACTTGCAGCCATGTGTAAAAGACGCTCATCTTTCTTTCCTCGAAAAAAAAATCTTTTTACATGTCGTCGTCTATATTTGTCTTGATGGTAAAGGGATGGCTGCTGCTCTAAGTATGTGGAGAGCTAGTTTCTCTTTTAATGCAATGTGCATAATGCAGTAGGTCCTCCGAGCTCTTCTAGCTTTAGCAGTGCAGTGATATTTATTTCACCTGTGGTTTGTACAAAGACTCAGAAAAACTGTCAGAATGTAAAGGCCATTAAGTAGTAGAAGTAGGTTTTTCACCACTCTGTGAACTCTCGAAAATGTGATATTTTATTGATATCTCATGGTATGAGACTTGTGTGTGCAAGCGAGCACTAAGCAAATTTATTTTATATTTTGTATTGTGTTTTGAAGTTTAAAAAGGAAAAAAAAAAAATTATAGCAGTTGTGGTTTTGAAAAAGAAAACTCGAGTCCTTTGATGAAAACAAAAACACCTTTGTGAATAAAAAACCTACAAAACTTAAAAATGTATATCCAGAAATATAGACAATCAAAAACTTCACTATGAGAAATGTTCAAGAAGCTATCTTTATTGTTTATAAGAATTGTACATAAACATTGAGTTGTTTTTTTTTCTTTTGTTAAACATTATTTTGTATTTTCTGTTGTACTTTAATACCTTGTGTACAGATCCAGAAATAAAGCTCTGGAAAAGGTTCGGAGACGATCGCACGTTCTTTCTCATTACACAGATTCTCACACATACACTTACTGATTCATAAGGAAAGATTGTGGTTAAAGTGAAAGAAAATTTTAGTAAAACTGAAACCTATGATGTGATTATTCCCACAGTTTCACTGAAAGAATTTCCGCTAGATAAACTTGATTGAAATTTTGGCCTTTTTTAAAATAAAGAATAGCTAATTATTGCAGGTATACTAATTCAAAGGCTGTTAATCACACCTACTTCACTTGTCATCACAGTAAGTTAGACAGTTCTTGACTTTGGAAAGAGATCTGTACATTTCAGATAAATCACAGAATGAAAATCAAATTATGATTACAAAGATGAAGATGTTAACAGCCAAGAGTAAAGACTTATAAAAATATGTTTTTTATAATACATGTTTTTTCATGTGTCGAGCCAAGTGAAAAAAATCTGTTTTTTCATGTGTTGAGGAAAAATGTATTTTTTCATGGATGAAAAAATATTTTTTTTATGTTTTTTTTTCATGTCGAGCCGAGTGAAAAAAATCTTTTCCATGGGTGAAAAATATTTTTTTTCATGTGTCGAGCCGAGTGAAAAAAAACATTTTCAAGTGTGAAATGTTTTTTTTCTCTCCATGTGTCGAGTTAAGTGAAACATTTTTTTTTTCACGGGTGAAACTTTTTTTTTTTCATGTGTTGAGCCGAGTGAAAAAAGTGCAAGTACGTGAGTAACACTGCTGGTTTTATTCCATAACACCTTTCAGTTGTAAAAATATCAGCTCAACTCAATATTTCCCCATTGAGCACTGTGCCATCATCACATTCCCTGTCCTGGAGCGCAGCGGAGAGGACCGGACTCTTTGGTAACTAACTGATCCAGCGATCATAATCGATGGTAGAAATCCAAGATTAAATCAAAAAGCATTAAAGAATGAATAGCCTACTGTTCATGTTTCACCAAATACGATTTTAGTTTTCATGGAGTTTGCGTGTGAAATTGCTGCAGTGGACACGACTGTGCTGTCAGGCACACAGGGCGCACTAGAGACAGCGCACAGAGTGCACGGGAGACAGTGCAGTCTCTGCACACACACTCTGCCTTCTCCAGTCAGCTCATCTGGCTCATCCTCACAACCTGCGAATATGGATTGTATGATTTATGAAAGCCTGTAAATAAAGTCAGTAACAGCTCTATAAACTAAACTCCATATCGTCATTGTGAGTCCTAATCACGGTGCAGGCCGAGTTCACCGTAACTACACTCAATGAATGAATAGTGTTCACCTATCAAACTTCAATTTTCAAACGATATCCCAGGCTGAGGGATACCACTGATTGTCGCGCATAATTTGGGCGCGTGAAGAAAAAAAACGTTGTTCGTGCTCACGAGAAAGTATCTCGTGCTCATGAGGAAGTATCTTGTGTGCACGAAAGTATCTCGAAAATTTGTTTCGTTTTTCATGTGTCGAGCCGAGCGAAAAATGTTATTTTCACGGGTGAAATTTTTTTTTTTCCATGTGTCGAGCCGAGTGAAAATTATTTTCATGGGTGAAAAATTTCATTTTCATGGGTGAAATGTTTTTTTTCATGTGTTGAGCCGAATGAAAAATTTTATTTTCCCAGGTGAAAAATTTCATTTTCATGGTTGAAATGTTTTTTTTCATATGTTGAGCCGAATGAAAAATTTTATTTTCACGGGTGAAAAAAACATTTTTTCATGAACTCTCGAAAATGTGATATTTTATTGATATCTCATGGTATGAGACTTGTGTGTGCAAGCGAGCACTAAGCAAATTTATTTTAGATTTTGTATTGTGTTTTGAAGTCTAAAAAGGAAAAAAAAATGATAGCAGTTGTGGTTTTGAAAAAGAAAACTCGAGTCCTTTGATGAAAACAAAAATACCTTTGTGAATAAAAAACCTACAAAACTTAAAATGTATATCCAGAAATATAGACAATCAAAAACTTCACTATGAGAAATGTTCAAGAAGCTATCTTTATTGTTTGTAAGAATTGTACATAAACATTGAGTTGTTTTTTTTTCTTTCGTTAAACATTATTTTGTATTTTCTGGTACTTTAATACCTCGCGTACAGATCCAGAAATAAAGCTCTGGAAAAGGTTTCGGAGATGATTGCACGTTCTTTCTCACACATATATTTACTCTTTCATAAGGAAAGATTGTGGTTAAAGCGAAAGAAAGTTTGAGTAAAACTGAAACCTATGATGTGATTATTCACATAGTTTCACTTAGAGAATTTCTACTAGATAAACTTGATTAAAATTTTAGCCTTTTTTAAAATTAAGAATTGCTAATTATTGCACAGTTATACTAATTCAAAGGCTGTTAATCACACCTACTTCACTTGTCATCACAGTAAGTTGGACAGTTCTTGACTTTGGAAACAGATCTGTAATTTTCAGATAAATCACAGAATGATAATCAAATTATGCTTACAATGACTAAGACGTTAACAGCCAAGAGTAAAGACTTTTAGGGATGCATGATAATATTGGCACATCATTGATATCATCGTTTACATATTAGCATTGGCCCAAAATGTGCATATATGGGTATCGGCAACTGGCCAAAATGAGTTGGAAATATCAGCATATCAGATATTGGCAAAAATCCAATATAGTGCATCCAGAAATGTTTTTTTGATGTAACTGTTCAATTTCGATCACATGAGGGCAAACAGACAGCTGCTCTGCTTTTAATCAAACCTACCACATCAGTAGTTTATTAACTTCATCTCTTGAGAGGAATGTTCAGAGTCAGAAAGTCCTCAGCTAGAGTAACCTCAACACCACTGTCCCGCAGAGCGTCTTCAGCCTGTCTCTTAAGCTCCGAGACGTCGTCTTCGTCCCCTTCTTTCTGCAGGGAGCAGGGTTTGTATCTCTGACTGAAGTGGTACAGCACCAGCCTCCGTGCACAGCAAGCCCGAGCCACTGCCGCCGCCATTTCAGGCGTGCTGTGTCCGTGGTCCACTGCTTTCTCTCGGTGCTCGTTCCCGAGGGTGGCCTCGTGAACCAGAATGTCTGCTCCGTTGCACAACGTCAGCGGCCCGTCCCCGAGAACTGAGCTGCAGTCCCCTAAAATGCAGACTTTTCTCCCAGGAATGGTTTCTTCTAGCACCTCACTAGGCAGAACGACACGCCCGCTCTCCAGAGTTACTGGCTGTCCAGCTTTCAGACGGCCATAAAGCGGCCCTGGTTTCAGACCTGGGGGACACAAAATTAGATCACTGAATGTGTGTTTGAATTCATACTATTTTTGTCCCGCTTCACATTTCTGTAAAAATAAAGAAAAAAGAAAAAGCAGTCACCTAGTTCCTTCAGGAGTTCAGTCTTCAGTCTTCCGGGTCGATCGTGCTCCTGAATGCAGAAACCAAACGAGGGGATGCGGTGAAACAACCTGAAAGCCTTGACCACGAACTTCTTGTCTTCAAAAAGGAGGTATGAGTCACTGGAGACATCCAGGGAGATAGTTCGGCCTGGCTGCTCCTGTGGGTGCAGAGGACCGCACTCTGCTGTCGCCTGAAGAGACACAAAACAAAACACACAACATTAAAGATGAGGCAACACATTTACCCAAAATGACTGAGTTTAGATATCAATCTTTTAATCTGAAAATCAGTCCTGTAACAGAAACATTTGGGATTGGAAGTATCAATATTTTTACGGATTGATCCGGACAAGGCTGCAACCCAGGGAACCGAGGTGTGATTTCACCAGACAGGAATGACACCAAAAATCAGACACATACCTCCGGGCTGAGCCGTCCCTCCTCTGGACTCTGGTCAGTTGTGGGTTCCAGCTCATGCACTACAGCAACATACATAAATATAAAAGTAGATGAGATGAGAGCACAGGACATAAGAATAAGTACAATAAAACAGACTAAAAGTAGTAACTTCCTTTTAACATGCCTGCGTAAGGGAAGAGCAGCTGTGAGCCGGTGAGGCCAAGCGTCACCCTCAGAAAATGCCGGAGGCCCCGAGGCCCATAGATGTCCACACAGTTAGGGCTCTGCTGGGAGTCAGGGTTGGTGCTGAGGCTCACAGTGCAAAGGAGACCAGGCAGACCAAACAGGTGATCTCCATGCAGGTGGGAGATGAAAACCTTGGTGATTCGACCTGGGTAAAAAACAAGACATGTTTGAGGTGCTGGGGTGATTTGTCTAAATTAATCATGTTGAGCTGAAAAAAAATTTTCATGGGTGAAAATGTTTTCTTTCATGTGTCAAGCTGAGTGAAAAAGAATATTTTTCATGGGTGAAAAAATATTTTTCATGGGTGAAATTTTTTTTTTTCATGTATCGAGCCGAGTGAAAAATTTTATTTTTTCACAGGTGAAATTTTTTTTTTTGTGAAAAAAACCCTGAGGGTAAAGGGAGAATTTTTTTTCTGGTGCTCCTTTTTCTAAGTTCAATTTTTTTTTTTCATGTGTCGAGCAGAGTGAAAAACGCAAGTAACACTCCTTGTTTGAATGTTTATGAAAACGTGCTCAAGAAACTTTTCTCGTGACTGTTTTCATAAACCTCGTATTTGTAATAGCCTTGTATTTGCGCTTATAGTTTTGCGCTTAAGTGTAATAATTATTCCATAAACACCTTTCAGTTGTAAAGATATCAGCCAACACAAACCTCACCCGCGTATCTTGTACGAGATACGAGCAAGAGAAAGTTTCTCATGCTCACGAGAAATGTTAAAAAAATTTGTGTCGAGCCGAGTGAAAACAATTCTTTTTCAAGGGTAAAATGTTTTTCTTTCATGTGTCAAGCCGAGTGAAAACATTTTTCACGGGCAAAATTTTCTTTTTGTCCATGTGTTGAGCCGAGTGAAATTTTTTTTTCTGTGAAAATTGTATTTTCACAGGTGAAAATGTTTTTCTTACATGTGTCGAGCCGAGTGGAAACATACGGAGCCCCTAAAGGGACATGAGGGAAAAAACAAAAATTTTAAATGTTTCTCGTGTGCATGGGAAACTTCCTGGTACGCACAAGAAACTTTTCTCATGAACACAAGAAACTTTTCTCGTGAGCAAAGAAACTTCCTGGTACACACAAGAAACTTTCTCGTGACCACGAGTTACTTTCTCGTGAGCACGAGATACTTTCTCGTGAGTATGAGATACTTTCTCGTGAGCACAGAAACTTTTCTCGTGAGCACGACATACTTTCTCGTGAGCACGACATACTTTCTCGTGAGCACGACATACTTTCTCGTAAGCATGGGTTACTTTCCGGTGAGCACAAGAAACTTTCTCGTGAGCATGAGATACGTTCTCGTGAGCACAAGAAAACTTTCTCATGAGCACAAGTTACTTTCTCGTGCTCACGAGATACTTTCTTGTGAGCACAAGAAACTCTTCTTGTGAGCACAAGAAACTTTTCTCTTGAGCACAAGAAACTTCCTGGTACGCACAAGAATCTTTCTCGTGAGCACGAGATACTCTCTCTTGAGCACAAGAAACTTTTCTCGTGAGCACATGAAACTTTTCTTGTGCAAAAGCTACTTTCTCGTGAGCACAAGAAACTTTTCTTGTGCAAAATTTTCTTTTTTTCATGTGTCAAGCCGAGTGAAAAATGTTATTTTCACAGGTGAATTTCTTTTTTTCATGTCGAGCCGAGTGAAATTTTTTTTTCTGTAAAAATTGTATTTTCATGGATGAAAATATTTTTCTTTCATGTGTCCAGCTGAGTAAAAAAATTTTTTTTCACGGGTGAAATTTTTTTTTTCATGTGTCAAGCCGAAAACATACGGAGCCCCTAAAGGGACATGGGGGGAAAAAACAAAAAAATGGAAACGTTTCTGGTACGCACATGAAACTTTCTGGTGAGCACAAGTTACTTTCTGGTGAACACAATACACTTTCTTGTGGGAACAAGAAACTTTTCTCGTGAGCACAAGAAACTTTTCTTGTGCAAAAGAAACTTTTCTTGTGCAAAAGATACTTTCTGGTGAGCACAAGAAACTTTTCTAGTGCAAAAGATACTTTCTCGTGAGCTAAAGAGACTTTTTTTGTGAGCTAAAGAGACTTTTCTCGTGAGCTAAAGAGACTTTTCTCATGAGCAAGAGAAAGTTTCTTGCGCTTGAGAAAAGTTTCTTTAAAAAAAATTGTCGAGCCGAGTGAACATTTTTTTCCCCATGTGACCATGTTTCCATGTGAAAAAAAAACATTTTTCTGTAGAAAATGTATTTCATGTGTCAAAATTTTTTATTTTCACGGGTGAAAATGTTTTCCTTTCATGTGTCGAGCCGAGTAAAATAATGTATTTTCACGGGTGAAAAATGTTTTCTTTCATGTGTCGAGCCGAGTAAAAAATTTTTTTCTGTAAAATAATTTCTTTTCACTGGCAAAATTTTCTTTTTTTCATGTGTCAAGCAAAATGAAACATTTTACTTTCACGGGTGAATTTTTTTCTTTCATGTGTTGAGGCGAAAACATACGGAGCCCCTAAAGGGACATGGGGGGAAAAACACAAAAAAATGGAAACGTTTCTGGTGAGCACAAGTTACTTTCTGGTGAACACAATACACTTTCTCTTGAGCACAAGAAACTTTTCTCGTGAGCACAAGAAACTTTTCTTGTGCAAAAGCTACTTACTCGTGAGCACAAGAAACTTTTCTTGTGCAAAAGATACTTTTTTCATTTTTTCATGGGTGAAAATGTTTTCTTTCAATTGTCGAGCCGAGTGAAAAAGAATATTTTTCATGGGTGAAAAAATATTTTTCACAGGTGAAATTTTTTTTTTTTTGTGAAAAAAACCCTGAGGGTAAAGGGAGAATTTTTTTTCTGGTGCTCCTTTTTCTAAGTTCAATTTTTTTTTTTCATGTGTCGAGCAGAGTGAAAAACGCAAGTAACACTCCTTGTTTGAATGTTTATGAAAACGTGCTCAAGAAACTTTTCTCGTGACTGTTTTCATAAACCTCGTATTTGTAATAGCCTCGTATTTGCGCTTATAGTTTTGCGCTTAAGTGTAATAATTATTCCATAAACACCTTTCAGTTGTAAAGATATCAGCCAACACAAACCTCACCCGCTTATCTTGTACGAGATACGAGCAAGAGAAAGTTTCTCATGCTCACGAGAAATGTTAAAAAAATTTGTGTCGAGCTGAGTGAAGTTTTTTTTTCCATGTGTCCATGTGAAAAAAACATTTTTCTGTAGAAAAAAAAAAAAATTTCGTAGATGAACATTTTTTCGTCCGTAAAATGTTATTTTCACGGGTGAAATTTTCATTTTTTCATGTGTTGACCTGAGTGAAAAAAAAAATTCAGTAAAAATTGTATTTTCACAGGCGAAATTTTTTGTTTTCATGTGTCGAGCCAAGTGAAAACAATTCTTTTTCAAGGGTAAAATGTTTTTCTTTCATGTGTCAAGCCGAGTGAAAATCTTTTTTCACGGGCAAAATTTTCTTTTTGTCCATGTGTTGAGCCGAGTGAAATTTTTTTTTCTGTGAAAATTGTATTTTCACAGGTGAAAAATGTTTTTCTTACATTTGTCGAGCCGAGTGGACACATACGGAGCCCCTAAAGGGACATGAGGGAAAAAACAAAAATTTTAAATGTTTCTCGTGTGCATGGGAAACTTCCTGGTACGCACAAAAAACTTTTCTCATGAACACAAGAAACTTTTCTCGTGAGCAAAGAAACTTCCTGGTACACACAAGAAACTTTTCTCATGAACACAAGAAACTTTTCTCGTGAGCAAAGAAACTTCCTGGTACGCACAAGAAACTTTTCTCATGAACACAAGAAACTTTTCTCGTGAGCAAAGAAACTTCCTGGTACGCACAAGAAACTTTTCTCATGAACACAAGAAACTTTTCCCGTGAGCACAGAAACTTTTCTTGTGCAAAATTTTCTTTTTTTCATGTGTCAAGCCGAGTGAAAAATGTTATTTTCACAGGTGAATTTCTTTTTTTTCATGTGTCGAGCCGAGTGAAATTTTTTTTTCTGTAAAAATTGTATTTTCATGGATGAAAATGTTTTTCTTTCATGTGTCCAGCTGAGTAAAAAAATGTATTTTCACGGGTGAAATTTTTTTTTTTCATGTGTCGAGCCGAAAACATACGGAGCCCCTAAAGGGACATGGGGGGAAAAAACAAAAAAATGGAAACGTTTCTGGTGAGCACAAGTTACTTTCTGGTGAGCACAAGAAACTTAACTTTTCTTGTGCAAAAGATACTTTCTGGTGAGCACAAGAAACTTTTCTGGTGAGCACAAGAAACTTTTCTTGTGCAAAAGATACTTTCTGGTGAGCACAAGAAACTTTTCTAGTGCAAAAGATACTTTCTCATGAGCTAAAGAGACTTTTCTTGTGAGCTAAAGAGACTTTTCTCGTGAGCAAGAGAAAGTTTCTCGTGCTCAAGAGAAAAGTTTCTTAAAAAAAAATTGTCGAGCCCAGTGAACATTTTTTTCCCCATGTGACCACGTTTCCATGTGAAAAAAAACAATTTTTCTGTAGAAAATGTATTTCATGTGTCAAAAATTTTAATTTTCCCGGGTGAAAATGTTTTCCTTTCATGTGTCGAGCCGAGTAAAAAAATGTATTTTCACGGGTGAAAAATGTTTTCTTTCATGTGTCGAGCCGAGTAAAAAAATTTTTTTCTATAAAATAATTTCTTTTCACAGGCAAAATTTTCTTTTTTTCATGTGTCGAGCAAAATAAAACATTTTACTTTCACGGGTGAAATTTTTTCTTTCATGTGTCGAGCCGAAAACATACGGAGCCCCTAAAGGGACATGGGGGGAAAAAACAAAAAAATGGAAACGTTTCTGGTGAGCACAAGTTACTTTCTGGTGAACACAATACACTTTCTGGTGAGCACAAGAAACTTTTCTCGTGAGCACAAGAAACTTAACTTTTCTTGTGCAAAAGATACTTTCTGGTGAGCACAAGATACTTTCTGGTGGGCACAAGAAACTTTTCTGGTGAGCACAAGAAACTTTTCTAGTGCAAAAGATACTTTCTCGTGAGCTAAAGAGACTTTTCTTGTGAGCTAAAGAGACTTTTCTCGTGAGCAAGAGAAAGTTTCTCGTGCTCAAGAGAAAAGTTTCTTAAAAAAAAAATTGCCGAGCCGAGTGAACATTTTTTTCCCCATGTGACCATGTTTCCATGTGAAAAAAACATTTTTCTGTAGAAAATGTATTTCATGTGTCAAAATTTTTTATTTTCACGGGTGAAAATGTTTTTCTTTCATGTGTCGAGCCGAGTAAAAAAATGTATTTTCACGGGTGAAAAATGTTTTCTTTCATGTGTCGAGCCGAGTGAAAAATTTTTTTCTGTAAAAATTGTTTTTTCATGGATGAAAATGTTTTTCTTTCATGTGTCCAGCTGAGTAAAAAAAATGTATTTTCACGGGTGAATTTTTTTTTTTTCATGTGTCAAGCCGAAAACATACGGAGCCCCTAAAGGGACATGGGGGGAAAAAACAAAAAAATGGAAACGTTTCTGGTACGCACATGAAACTTTCTGGTGAGCACAAGTTACTTTCTGGTGAACACAATACACTTTCTTGTGGGAACAAGAAACTTTTCTCGTGAGCACAAGATACTTTCTGGTGAGCACAAGAAACTTTTCTAGTGCAAAAGATACTTTCTTGTGAGCTAAAGAGACTTTTCTTGTGAGCTAAAGAGACTTTTCTTAGGAGCACAAGAAACTTCCTGGTACGCACAAGAATCTTTCTCGTGAGCACGAGATACTCTCTCTTGAGCACAAGAAACTTTCTTGTGGGAACAAGAAACTTTTCTCGTGAGCACATGAAACTTTTCTTGTGCAAAAGCTACTTTCTCGTGAGCACAAGAAACTTTTCTTGTGCAAAATTTTCTTTTTTTCATGTGTCAAGCCGAGTGAAAAATGTTATTTTCACAGGTGAATTTCTTTTTTTTCATGTGTCGAGCCGAGTGAAATTTTTTTTCTGTAAAAATTGTATTTTCATGGATGAAAATATTTTTCTTTCATGTGTCCAGCTGAGTAAAAAAATGTATTTTCACGGGTGAAATTTTTTTTTTTCATGTGTCAAGCCGAAAACATACGGAGCCTCTAAAGGGACATGGGGGGAAAAAAACAAAAAAATGGAAACGTTTCTGGTACGCACATGAAACTTTCTGGTGAGCACAAGTTACTTTCTGGTGAACACAATACACTTTCTTGTGGGAACAAGAAACTTTTCTCGTGAGCACAAGAAACTTTTCTCGTGAACACAAGAAACTTTTCTCGTGAGCACAAGAAACTTTTCTTGTGCAAAAGAAACTTTTCTTGTGCAAAAGAAACTTTTCTTGTGCAAAAGATACTTTCTGGTGAGCACAAGAAACTTTTCTAGTGCAAAAGATACTTTCTCGTGAGCTAAAGAGACTTTTCTTGTGAGCTAAAGAGACTTTTCTCGTGAGCTAAAGAGACTTTTCTCGTGAGCAAGAGAAAGTTTCTTGTGCTCAAGAGAAAAGTTTCTTTAAAAAAAATTGTCGAGCCGAGCGAACATTTTTTTCCCCATGTGACCATGTTTCCATGTGAAAAAAAAAAAAAATTCTGTAGAAAATGTATTTCATGTGTCAAAATTTTTTATTTTCACGGGTGAAAATGTTTTCCTTTCATGTGTCGAGCCGAGTAAAAAAATGTATTTTCACGGGTGAAAAATGTTTTCTTTCATGTGTCGAGCCGAGTAAAAAATTTTTTTTTCTGTAAAATAATTTCTTTTCACAGGCAAAATTTTCTTTTTTTCATGTGTCGAGCAAAATGAAACATTTTACTTTCACGGGTGACATTTTTTCTTTCATGTGTCGAGCCGAAAACATACGGAGCCCCTAAAGGGACATGGGGGGAAAAAACAAAAAAATGGAAACGTTTCTGGTGAGCACAAGTTACTTTCTGGTGAACACAATACACTTTCTGGTGAGCACAAGAAACTTTTCTCGTGAGCACAAGAAACTTAACTTGTGCAAAAGATACTTTCTGGTGAGCACAAGAAACTTTTCTAGTGCAAAAATTACTTTCTCGTGAGCTAAAGAGACTTTTCTTGTGAGCTAAAGAGACTTTTCTCGTGAGCAAGAGAAAGTTTCTCGTGCTCAAGAGAAAAGTTTCTTAAAAAAAAAATTGTCGAGCCGAGTGAACATTTTTTTCCCCATGTGACCATGTTTCCATGTGAAAAAAAACATTTTTCTGTAGAAAATGTATTTCATGTGTCAAAATTTTTTATTTTCACGTGTGAAATTTTTTTTCTTTCATGTGTCGAGCCGAGTAAAAAAAATGTATTTTCACGGGTGAAAAATGTTTTCTTTCATGTGTCGAGCCGAGTAAAAAAATTTTTTTCTGTAAAATAATTTCTTTTCACAGGCAAAATTTTCTTTTTTTCATGTGTCGAGCAAAATGAAACATTTTACTTTCACGGGTGAAATTTTTTCTTTTATGTGTCGAGCCGAGTGAAATCATACAGAGCCCCTAAAGGGACATGGGGGAAAAAACAATAAAACTTAAATGTTTGTCGTGTGCATGGGAAACTTCTGGTCAGCACGAGTTACTTTCTTGTGAGCACAAGTTACTTTCTCGTGACCACGAGTACTTTCTCGTGACCACGAGTACTTTCTCGTGAGCACGAGATACTTTCTCGTGCTCACGAGAAACGCTAAAAAAAAAAATTTCTTCACATGCCCAAATTATGCACAACAATCAGTGGTATCCCTCAGCCTGGGATATCGTTTGAAAATGGAAGTTTGATAGGTGAACGCTATTATTCATTGAAGTGTAGTTACGGTGAACTTGGCCTGCATCGTGATTAGGACTCACAATGAGGATATGGAGTGTAACAATTCTGTGAGAGCTGTCACTGACTTTATGATTTGACACTGACTTTGATTTAATTTTGGATTTCTACCATCGATTATGATTACTGGATCAGTTGAATGTGATGATGGCACAAAGCTCAATGGGGAAATATTGATTTAAGATTTGTGTTTTCACTAATATCACCAAGTCAGCACGAAGAAACATTGTTTTTGTGTAAATCAAACAAACAAAAGGGTAATTTATTGATGGTCCCTAAGTCATCCTCCAGCGCAGCGCAAGGTTCTGGGAGGCGAGCTAACCGTCCTCCTGCTGCCAACACTGGGTGACACTGAGCCAGAGACGCCGCTGGGTGTCTCCGGAGTGAATGTCTGTCCGATATCCAACCTAAAACTAACTTCACCTTGGTGGTTTCATGATACAATGGAAAGTTAGAGTGTGGGTGGTTGCTACAATTGAATAAAGTTTATTTAAGGCTGTTGTCCAATAATTTTAAAGACGTTCACTTAGTTCCCCAGAAGGTGCAGCAGGCTGCGGGAGTAGCTGCAGTGACTGACCGGCTCTGAGCTGGCTCTTCATCAGTTGTGTCTGGGTTCCCTCCCCGCAGTCAAACAGCCAACACTCCCCTTCTGTCCGCAGCACCAGAGCCGAAGCGCCGCGGTGAGGTGACGGGTAGGCCGAGCCGGTCCCGAGGAAAGTCACGTCCATGCTCATCCTCCCGAAGTTACAAGAAAACTGATGAAACTTGTCTACAGTTCAAGCAGCGTGTCGCCATCATGGAGTGTAAACAGTCCCATGGTGATGACGTATCAACAGCGACGGTGAGGCGTTCATGTCAAGTCGGATTTTTCTCTTGATTTATAATAGGATCAATTAAAATTCATTAAGGATATTTCCATGCAACCTGAAAAGTAACTTATAACTAAATTTATCAAATACATGTGAAAAATATGAAGTAAAATGTCAAATTTTGTCTCCAAAATGCAGTGGAGTGGAAGTATAAAGTCGCAGAAAATGGGGGAAAAAAAGAAGAAAAAACTCAAGTAAAATACAAGTACCATAAAATTCAGCAAGGAAAACAAAGCTGCGTTTGGGTGAATAAAACTGCTCAGTCACAATAAAACATTTACACATTTCAGGAGACAATGGAGCCGGTAAAAAACTGGTTTTATTCTGCACTTTCAGCAAGCATGTCGCCCTCTGAGTACAAACACTGAGGAAATATAACTCTTTAATACAAGTTAACTTCAAAAACACAGACTTGAAGGACACAACATGATATGAATGCACACTTCAATGAAACATGGAATATATTTTCCTTATGGCCAAACCAATCACTGAATTCTTACACAATATAGTTAAACCTCACACTGGACGATTACAGTCAATAACAACAACTGGACAGACACATGACCTGACACTTAATGGGGTCAACTCTTCTTAAAAATATATTAAATGTTCCCAACCTGAAGCTGCACAGTATATGAGAGAAAAAGCTGCACATTGAATACTACACAATTACTTAACTAAATTCATAGTGCTGTTGAGTTGTTTGCCAGCTGTGAGGTCTACATCATGGAACATGAAGTGATGCTGAATAGACATTGAACATTGTGCAGGCACTTTAATGCAGGTGGTTAGAAGGTCCTAATATAGCATCCTGAGATTAAAATGTACACAGTAGCCTGAAACATAGATTTAGACATACAGTATGTGAGGATAATAGACAGATTTCCAGTGCTCTTGTCAACAGTGTTTAAGATAAATACTAAAAATGAAATGGACTGATAAGCAGTTTAAATGTTACTGGTACATTTTTCAGACTTAAACACATTTTAGCTGCATGTTTTTGTGTCAAGGTTTCTCATGTTCTAACATTTAACACTGAACAGATAATTTTAGATTTTTAGCTTTCTCATTATAATAGAATGCAGCCAGGCCGTCAGAGCACAGAGCAAAATGTAAAGATCTTGTAGACATAACAGGTTGACTGTCACTAGTGCAGTCTGTTACACTGAGATAAGTGAAGTACAGTACAATGTTAAGTATTCAGAACATATAACAGGAATATAGTCAATAGGATATCTCACGAGGAAGCTGCCTTCTACTCTAACTGCGACTGTTTAGCTATACACTGTAGCTGATAGATCTGACTCAGCAAGTCGACTTGACTCATGCTCTGACAAATGTTTGTGTCAAAAGATAACCGTTTCTATTGCGACACTAAACATAGCTAATGCTGAGTTATAAACTGCCAGTTACAATTTATCCAAATACGATTACTTCATAGCCTCAAGTGCTTTTCATTAACAGTGCAACAACTGTGTTTTTTTTCAGAATGCGATGAGGATTAGAAAGTTGAAATGTCAGGATGTCAAGATCTTTTTATGCCAATACCGTGAATTATGAATGAGCCATAGTGCAAATTATGAGTTGCATCATTTAGATCAAGGCTTAAGACTGCTGCTTGCTGCTGCCTATTATTAAATTAAATGTAGGACTATTTAATCATATCTTGTCCTGCACTTTAATTCTTAATAATCGGTTTTATTCTACTTTATCTTATTATCTTCTATCTTACTTCACTCTTATTTAATTATCATTTATGTATTTTAATATTAGCTTGTGTTTTCACTAATGCATTTTTAAAGTGCAATACAAAGAAGTATTCCTTGCCTTAATTTCCATCTCTAAATATAGTCAAAGCTGATTTTGGGCATGAGGAAAGCTTAACATCTTTCTTCTGTTAATCTGAGATAAAGTGACCGTGTTGTTATTATTAACGATCATGATCAATCAGAACTGTGAAACGCAGCCTAGCACCTGTAAAATTGTTGTCTTGTCGAACGTTCCAAAGAGAAAAACCCACACACCAACCTGCAAACACACACACGCATGTACTTCACACAACTTTATAAATACTCTTTCAGCAGACAGTCTTGGTTTCCACAAAAGGACATGTACAGTTAACAAAATATAATCTAAATAGAAAATAATGTTTATCCAATCATTTGATGCAGCACATTGTTTCTTTAAATATTCAGGGGACAGTTTATAATGTTACATTTAAGCAAAGAGGTCATTTTATGGATCCTTCTTACCACAACTCATTAAAGGAGTGTTGATGACAGAATATACAGTATAATGGCAAAACATGTAATACATCCCCAAATATTAAATAAATTCAGAGAAATAAACAAAATGGGGACAAAAGCATTCATACAAAAAAATGCTGGAGTGGACATTGGTTTCTTAATCATTTTTTCTAGATATAGTTGATTTAATTTCCCTTCATATAATCTCATTTTCTGTGGCCTTTCTTTAGATATTCATTCCATTCCTCCCCTGAGTAACACGGTTTCCTCTTTTTCTCTCCAAATTTGATCACAAAGGCCAAGTGCTTTAACCCTCTGCACTCCTACACCTTCTCTGAGAAACAGGCTGGCCCGATTTAAGCCTTGGTTAAAAAGTAGTCTTTAGCCACGTCTTAAACCGGGCATTGGTTGGATCACCACCAGAGGCCTATATGATGTGGAAAAAAGACAGTGCCCACACTCCATGTTAAAACCTGTGCATTGAGTTTGGCTATCTGCAGCTTACTACAAGTGTACTAACATCTGCATTAGGAGTGTAGACAACAAAACTCTTTTGCATCATAAAATAGTCATCATGTGTTAAAATAGGTGAAAAAGATGCACTGTATATGGCATTTCCTAACAATGGTTAACATTCTCAGGTAATTTATAACTAAAAAGAGAGTGAATGTTGTGGTTTCTGCTTGTTAAAGTATGACAATCTGAGTTTCTAGTGGTATTTTACTGAAATATACCACATTCTGATATTCATTTCATTAATGTGAGTTTTAGTATAGATCATTAAAATGTATCTCAAGGTTTCAACAAAAAAAACACTGCCTTTTTCCGCCACCAGGTGGCCCTCCTGGTGTGCTTCAGGTGTGATGCAGAGGTGATAAAGAACTGGGATGTGAAGCGAAAATAACTTGTTTCCATTCAAATGCCACCTTCCCTCTACCTTTTCACAGATCTAAAAAGACTAGTATAGTGCAAATACAGTAACATTGAGCTTCTAAGGAGCTTCTACTGCCTTTTTTCACAAGCAGATGTTTACACGATCTCTGAAGATCTGTGATTGAGAGTTAAGTGGGAGACAAAGGAAAAGTGACATTGATACATGGAGCACAGTGAGGGTCTGTTCTATTTCTACTTGGTCTTGGGGCTGAAGCTGACACCTGGCCAGTCGTATGTGTCTGGCAGGAAGGAGTCGTAGTTGGTGTTCCACACAGTGGCGCGTACAAAGCTGTCCTTGTCCACAGGCTCAGGGTAGCGGAACGCCATGCCTTTAGCATAGACATACTCCACCACCTATAGCAAGAAAGAGAAAGTGTAGAACTGACTAACAGCAAGACGCATGTACTACACAGAACACAGCAATAGAAGGTAAACCAAACATTACTGGACAGCTGCGACCAACTCTGACTGGGCAGCAATGTTTGGATCAATGAGAACCAGTTTATCAATAATCAAAACATTCAGCCAAAGTTGGAAATGATCATTTTCAGGAGACTTGCCTTGACAGCCATCTGGACAGAGACCTCTCTGATGTTGGAAAGAGGAGGATAGAGTCTGCCTTCTTCCAGCTCTTTATCTGTCAGCTGCTCTGCAAGGGTCTGGAAGGAGTACAAAAATACTTTTAGGCTCGAGATGAAATTCTCTGATCCAATAAACAGAGACAAAAAAACACTACTATGACTTGGCTACCGCATATTTCTCTGCTGATTTTCTGACTAAATATAAATAGAAATGTGCTTCTGAATAAGTCAGAATAAGAAAAATAAGAACTGACCACAAAACTAGCACTCATATTACCAACATGCACTGTGTCTTTCTCATGCAAAACATTTAAATATTTAGTGTTGGCAAGAAATCATCTTGTGATTTGTATCATTAATTGCATTTATCAACGTAATCAAGTCAAATGCAGCTTAGCAAGAGAGGGGAGAAGTGCAAAGCAGGATCAGTCTTTTAAAAGCTCCTCATCTGTTAGTTATTAAGCCAGAGTCTAGAAAGAGAGGGAACAGGACACATCAATGGGTTAAAGCGGGTTTAGATGACACCATACAGCATATGTATATATATCAGAGTCAGCAAGAAAGTAGAGGATGGGGTGAGGGCGAGGTAAAGTTCAAGGAAGTGACACACTGAGAAATACTGAGTAATGACTTCAGACCTTGGCAGCCTCTAAGAATACTGTGTCACTGATGTGTCTCACTCCACTCAGGATCACAGCCAAGGCCACACCTGGAATACACATACAGCAGTGTTGTATTTCCTTTATCATGACATCCTATGATTTTTCCAAAAGTGCAAAAATTATGAAAATAATGTTCACATAAATATTAATTTTATTTCTTCTTTTACCTGGGAAGATGTAAGCATTGTTCCCTTGTCCAGGAGTGAAGACGCGGCCATCTTTCAGAGTCACTGGATCGAATGGACTGCCACTGGCAAAAAGACATCTACCCTGTTGGACAAAAAAACAAATAGTGTGAGAGGGATGATGGCCGATGGTAAAGAAGAAAGGACAACAGGAAGAGTGGTTTGACTAGACAGGAACTCTTAATGATATACTTCAGAGTTAGCCAAAAAGAAAAAAGGAGAGTAGAGCAGAAAGAACTGTGTACATCAGTGAGTGTGTAGGCGTCCTCTGCTGTGCACTCGGCTTTAGTGGTTGGGTTACTCAGGGCAAAGATGATTGGACGTTCGTTCAGGGCTCCCATGGACTTGAGGACATCGTGAGTGAACAGACGTCCAGCTCCTGCCACACCTAGAAGAAGGGAAGAGAAATGCTGGTCACCCTGTGCTTGTGAGCCCACAGTTACCACGACACTGTGCCATGAGAGGATGATTTAAGATTTAAAATAAAAAATAAATAGACTCTCCTGCTAACATTTCAAACAAAATCAAATTGATTCTTTTATTCAGGTAAAGAAAAACAGGAATTGAAAAGTTTTTACCAATAATTGCTGTGGGTTTGATGGTGTTGACAGCATCTAGATAGCTCTGCACATTCCCTGGACTGTCATGGATAAATGCCTCCTGGTTGCTGTCCATCTCCTGTGGTCTGTCCTGGAGTCACATACAGTACATTTGTTGCAACAATATATCAATTTTAATATAGTAACCCCACCAACAGTGAGCTAGACAGGAAGCTACACAGACATATCATGTACTGTACGCTCTGGTCATTAATGTCTCCCAAACACACACTGACCTTTACTAGTAAGCCATGTTTATCGTACATCCAGATCCTCTGTCTGGCCTCAGCTTGGGTCATCCCCGCCTCCATCATGGCCATGACAATCAGATTGGCAATACCAAGAGCGGCCTAATGAGAAAATAACCTTATCAAGTTAAACATTCAAAGAATTTAAACAGAGTATCCGCAGTTAAACTTGAACTGCTATTTTAAGACAATGACTAAGCAAATCCACCAGCTCTGGTTGATGTTGAGCATATTTTGAGTCTTTTGAGTTCTTTAGCAATGTTGGTCTACTGTTTATTACTAATATTACCAGATCTGGTCAGCAGGGGGCAATATGGCCATTACAAGAGGGCCTACTTTCCTATTTTGATATATGGGAGTTTCACAAAAAAAGATAAATAAGCCCCAAAGCAAAGAAAAACCAAGAGAATTCACATGAACTGATTAATGGATAAATATGATCTCACCTCTCCAGCTCCCAAGAAAAGCACCCGGTGATCAGTAATGGGTTTGCCAGTGGCTCTCTGAGCTGCTAACAGACCAGCAAGGGCTACAGATGCAGTGCCTGACAACATGCAGAAGAAAACAACAGTAAACAATAAGATCTCTGCCTTGCAGAGAACAGATGAATCACTATTTGTTTTAAGGTAGGAGGGTTGGATAGGCCTTTTTTCTTTAGAGTTATGTTGTGCTTGTTGAGGTTTTATTTTTCAGCAACCAATTCTACCACAGCTGTCAGTGTTTCTTGTAGGGCCTTGTCGCAATACTGTGACTTAAAGGTCACAATATGTAATATTTTATGGAACATTTAATTCAAACAAGTTTCTGTTTTCTGTTTTTATGGTGAAATGAAAGAAACCAACAGGCTTCTAAAAAGATCCCCCAACAATGAAACGCTTTCGAAGAGAGGCAGTTTTTAAGGATGGTTGTCAACAACTGCACTATACCTAATTCAACTGTTGATTTTAATATAATAAGTAAACTGGCTTTAAGACTGCTCCCAGATGCTATGTGGAGGGTTATATGTGAACCTTGGATATCGTCGTTGAAGGTGCAGTACTTCTCCCTGTATCTCCTGATTAAACGGAAGGCATTGTGGTTCCCAAAGTCCTCAAATTGAATCAGCGTGTCCTGGCCCCATTTGTCCACTATAGCCTCCATGAACTCATCAATCAGTTCCTCGTAGGCTTGAGAGCGATCCCGCCTCTGGTACAGGCCCATGTACAGCGGATCATGGAGGAGAGTCTGATACGAGGGCAAGGACAAACGTGTGATGGATGATTAAGTTTCCTTCTTTCCCCTAAACATACACACATATACAGTATACATATACAGTAGCTTTCCTACCTCATTGTCCGTGCCAACATCTATCACCACAGGCAGACATCTTTCAGGTCGAATGCCGGCACAGGCAGTGTACAAGCAAAGTTTTCCGACAGGGATGCCCATTCCATAAACACCCAGGTCCCCTAATCCTAAAATACGCTCTCCATCTGTTACTACTACTGCCTACAGAAAGAGACAGAGAGAGGAGGTGGAAAAGAAGTACATCAATCAGCAAAATTGTAGATTAGTAACATTTAACAAGCACATAACTCTGAGTACCTGGGTCTTAGCCAGGTGAATGTAGAAAATTTAGAAGGAAATGTATCATTTACATGACTTTCCTAGACTTCATGGTTGTGTAGCCGAGTCTATAAGTGACGACCTTCATATTCACAGTTAATTTCTAAAATTCTCAGTGTAGTTTGGCCCTAGGCGTCTCTTTTACACTGTACAAAATGCTGAAAATGTGTTTTTTTGGTGAGGTTTGCAGGTACTCACTGCAACAATAGGCTCTGGCCAGTTGTCCAAGATGGAACGGATGTGTCCTTTGTCCCGAATGGAGATGAACAAGCCTCTGATGACAGAAACAAGATGATATGGTGACTTTAACGATCATGGTAACATTCTGCCTATTTCAAAAAAGGAAAAGAAAACATATCTCCACCACAATAACATCCTTAACGTGATTTAAGTCAAGGAGTCGACAAAATGTAACACCCATTAACCATTAGAGAGAGCTCCTTGATGGCTTCACTGTTTGCTTACTTGGGTCTCCTGAAGATGTGTCCATACTGTGTGCAGGCCAGGCCTACGGTGGGAGTGTACACAATCGGCATCAGTTCCTCTATGTCTTCCATCAACACCCTGTAGAAAAGCCTCTCATTCCTTTCTTGGATGCCCATCAAGTAGACGTATCTGTGCAGAAAACAAGGAAAAATTAGGAAAGAGAGAAGAAAACTTCAACATATAGAGGAAGATAAATATATGATATATATGAAAATTCTTAAAAGCAAAACAGAGAAGATATTTCTTAGGCTCAACCTTTCAGCGCTTTACACAATATATGTCCTTACTTCTCTAAGGGATCAACCATCTTCTTGAGATTATTCTGGAAGCGCATGGCCTGAATGTCCTGAGTCTCCACTTTGGGAGGCAACAGACCGTGTAGCCCCAGAATCTGTCGCTCCTGTAGAGTGAAGGCCATGCCCTTGTTGGGGAAAAAAGAGAGGAGGGAGCAGGGAGACAAGGAGAATGTAGGTTATCTATCTTGTTGCAACTACTTATTGGTAGAGAATACCTTTCAGTTGAGTTACACTGACTACATAACCTAAGAATTCAACAGGTAGCATTATTATGAAATGGTGTGTGCTTTGGTTGCGCAAATATGTAAGGCCATGCTGTGACATGCATTTTTTAATAGTTTGAAAGAGAGTGCCTTGGAGATTTCTTGTGATTTTGTATCGACTATTACTGTTTGGAGAGGTGCAAATGAGCAGGATAAAGCATTTTATAGATAGTACTTCACATGTTTTTATGTACTGAAGTTTAAATATCACCCCCCCTGCTACCAAAATGTGCTGCTTTTAAGTTTCACACTTAAAATTAAGAAACATCCCTCATCTAAATAAACTAATAATAATCGCTGAACCAGTTTTAAGAAGCTTCTGTAGGAAATTGTCACAAACTGTGATGTAGTTTTGTCACCAGAGGGCGCACTGCATTACCTATGAGTCCTCAGGTTTCATGGTTGACCTTTTGACTCTTAATAGGAGAAGAAGAGCAGCAGAGTGGAAGAGGGGGAGACCAGATGAAAACCATTTTTCAGTTGGGGAAATGAAGGAAAAGAGGTAAGAGAGGGGAGAAGCCTCAAAGAAGCCAATGAAGAGGACTCTGGGCAGAAACACCCCATGTATGGAAGAGAGGATGAGGGGGGGAGGGGTGCAAAATGTTCATGTTCTTGTAGTGTATGCGAGTGTGTCTGTGAGTGTATGTGTATGCAGGTTTAGTGAAATATGGGCGTTAACACATGGAAGCCATAACGTCTGGGGCTGGGGAAGGGGCTGATTATTCAGTGACTGATGAATGCTGGGGGCTCCCCTGGCAGAATGCTGAGTCATGCTGATGGAGCATTTCCCTTCACTTCGCTCCAGTACTCAGTTCCTCTAAACATAATGCAACATCCTTTATTTTGAGTGCTTTGAGCCTTTCTCACAGGTCTGAAAGCGGTCAGATCTATAAAATGTAAAATGGTGCAAATTCTTGAAATGCTGATATTTGCACTGTTTTTGTTTCTTATGTATGTTTATCTGTATATCCTATGACTTGTCTATGTGCTTCTACAATGATGAAACAGCATTTTAGGAACATTAAACTTCATCAACATGCTTTTGAACAGTTAAATGCTGTTTCTAAACTGAATTTCCAAATTTGCAATTGTACATTGGCCAGGAAATCATTGGTTTAAGTTGTCCTTTTAAGATAATCTTGTTAATGAAACTGCACAACATAGATCATCCAACTAGCAAACAAACTTCACCTATGACAATTTCATTTAAGTCTACATAGGTAGAGGAATCACATCCCGCATCGTCTTACAGTATATACAGTATTTATATTCTTGAACAGTGTAATGTAATAAACAATGCATTCCTGCAACACTCCAACCTTTTCTGTTGGGGTCATAGGAGTCGTGACGATGCAGTCTGCTGATGAGAGTCACATCTCCTCAGACATTTATAGCTGCCCTATGAGTAACCGGCATGCTGCTGTTTTTGTCTTGCTTCATGCATTTTTAAGTGTTTTTTAAGTGTGCAACACACAATGAACTCTGTGACTTTAAATGCTGTAAGAAATTCTGCCAACTAAATATAAAACACCACCAGAGAGCAATACTGCCAACAGAAGAGCATTAAAAACCTTCTCTCCTTGAGTTGGTTTTAATCGGCAAATGGGTTTCTAAACTCGCCCCAAACAGACGAAATGAGCACAATGAGGTATCAGGTGGGGGTACAATGTAAACGTTGTTGCTGTGGATACAGTATTTCTTGGGCCATCAGCCAACTAGTCTGAGACCAGTCTACATGTAGGTTAGAATGTCTATATTTAGCACAACAAGTGCAGGCTAGGCTAAATTAAGCATAACTTGCACAGAGTGATATCATGACACTTCAAGCAGCTACAGCGTCAGGTTACAAATGTCATCTGTAACTTTCAGTAGCTGGGAAAACCTGACAGCAAAGGCACCGAACAATGTGATACACATTTGTTACAGGTATTAAATAAACATCAGAGAGCAACTTGAATTAATCGTTTGTCATTTGAAGTCCTCACCTTGCTGCAGTTATGCAGTAGTGACAACCACTACTGGGTGTGGTTACAGGTGCATGGCAAGGTAAGGCAAGTGTATTTGAATAGTACCGATAAGCTGTGAGAAGGAATATACAGAGCTGGTTTTGGCTGTGGTTTAACAAACTTTCTGACTACACCCAAAAGTGAAAGTGGGTGTGACTTAAAAATTCAACCAATGCTTTTCATCTGTCTCTTTAATCACAAATACTTTTTGGGTAAACAAAACAATGCCAAAACATTACCATCTGAGCTACTGGAAACAGATTATGTCTGTCAGGAACTTTAGTAAAAATCATGTTTGGGTTCATGTCAATAATTAAGTCATTAGTTAGGAAGCTATTTAGACATAGGAATGCACGTCGTCAATTTTATTTACTTGTATTATACATTCATTACTAACAATCCTGCCTCTATTATCTTAAAAATGACAACACAAGAAAAGATGCTTTGAACAGATTAAACGCTAGGCCAGGTTAGAAAACCTTTGGCAACAGCAAGTTTTATAGTTTTCCAGTCATACCACTCACCGACTTAGGGGGAAGACGACGAAGATGCCATGTTGTCTGTACTGTCAAAAATTCACCCTTAAACGGCGTGTGCTTGCATGATCGGCTCAACGTGTTAATGTGTATTCTTGGTAAATGTTGCATGTAAACGTGTGAAATATTCTACTTCTGTCAGAAACATTATACTTCACGACTCAATCAAAATTTCTCCCAGCCGGCAGAAATTTAAATATATTTGTGTTTCTTGAGATATAGAAAAAAGTTGTCTAATAAAAGACTGTCAG
Source organism: Pagrus major (assembly GCF_040436345.1). Classification (NCBI taxonomy): domain Eukaryota; kingdom Metazoa; phylum Chordata; class Actinopteri; order Spariformes; family Sparidae; genus Pagrus; species Pagrus major. The sequence goes on from NC_133219.1 coordinate 33,634,557, forward strand.
ACATGTCAAAAACTTTCAGGTCTATTCCTGTCTGTCAACACAGCTCTTTATTTTTATTTTTATCCAGGGATAATAGCAATGTTGACAACTGCGTGGAGATGGAGGAGTGTCAGAGGGAAAGGATGAAAAAAGACCTGGATATGGAGCCTCAAATTAAGGACTATAAGGAAAACTAACCCACGTTAACAGCCTTGGTCAAAAAGTCATTTTTTAAATAGACAACATTTTATATTGTGCATGCTCCATTGCATTTATTGGTATTAACTTATTCATCGTAACCAGAGAATATTACAAATTTCTGACAAGCTCTGTGTCAGTGTGGGAAATAATTGTAACACATATGCCAATTAGCCCACTTCATAACCTGGAATAATTGGCATGGGTCCAGCACAAATGGGCGACATGCTGAATGACGTGTTAATAAAGCTACCATCTGTTTAACCGCTATGCTCACTGACACACACTCACACACATAACGTCAGTAATCCACTTACTTTGTTGGTGCGAGGGTTGAGCATAAGGGGCTTGCCCTTGTCTTTGGTGTGTGCCCATCTGCAAACAGAGACACAGGGCCTCAGGGACCACGTTGTTCTCAGTCTGGACAACATGGTGGACAGTCACTGGTCTGAAAGGTCCACTGGTGGAGAGCTGCTGAGGACGGAGAGACAAACTACATTAATAAAATACCTGTTTCTTCTAGAGATTTGACCATTTCTGTCTTCATTTTTATGGTTGGGAGACTTACAATAGACTCAGAGTTATTGCTTTCAGGTTTGATTATTCTTTCTTCTGACGGGCAAGACAATAAAGAGCACCGCTACTACAATCTTTGAGCATGTGACATCTTCAGATCCTTATCACACTTTGATGTTAAGCTATCAAAAGTTAAGACTGTCGGCCTTCTGACACTCTATCACAGAAGCCTATGAATGCACTTGGTGTGTATGGACATTTCCACCCTTAAGGATTAGAAATGCTGACGGCAGTGGCCAGTCATTAATCTGGATGTGCACAGAAGTGATTTAGTGCGTGATTTGAGAAACAAAGCTTTGAAAGATTGTCATAATCCTTTTCGCACTGAGCTCCACATGAAGAAAGAAATGAGGCTTAAGCATGGTGACATCAGTGGACAGATAGCAAAGATGGGAAGACAGATAACACATATCAGAGAAATCATAGCGACAATCAAGTGACATCTGTAAAACGTACCTGAAGGCATAAAAGATTGCTACTATTCTGGGAGTGCAGGAGATAAAAAAAGCTCATAAATAACTACCTGAAACTGTGTGTGATGGCAGAATGATGCCACATCAACAACCACGACAGTGTTTTCACTTCACACAAGTGCCCCTACCCTACTTTCCACTGCTGTTTGTGGCCCGGAACAGTATCTTCATTGTAAGAGCTATGTCATGCATGTGACCGGTTATTCACAGTTGTGTTATGCTGTGTTGTGGCAGTGCAGGAAAAAGCCAAGAGTAAGAGCAGCTTGTGATAACTGTCATAGCAAAAAGTCAGCAGAAGATAAATGCTGCCTTCTTGCAAAACTTGCAAAACTAACAACTTTAAAATGCCACACATGATATAGATATAATGCTATCTTGTCATTTAAATGTAAAAGTCAGTAAGAGCAGATTGATCAAGCATAAGTGCGTTGCAAAAAAAGCAAAGCAGACCACGAAGGAGATGAAGCCGAAATAATTTCACAACCCATCTGTTAAATACACTAAAATGTACTTGTTTAAACCGTCTCTCATGTTTTTATTCATGTCATTATCCAGGCCAAATTGGCTCTGGCCTTTCTTAATGTCAAGACCTGACCCAGAGGAAATGAAACTGGACCTGTAAGCAAGTTATGTGTGGGACAGCAACGTGAGCATTATTGCACGCAGTGTCTATTTTAGTTCCTAGTAGTTTAGTGAGTGAGGCTGGCAGATGTCTTCAAGAAGTATTGCTTTGAAATACAAGACACAGTCAACTGCAGTCAGCTTTTACAAAACAAAGATGAGCAACGTCTAAACTCCATTATCATATAAACATATCGGATGATTACACGAGAAAGAAGGCTTGACATCTAACATATTTGAATGATTTCATGGTCTGAAATAACACACAACAGCTGAGCTCAGGTGGCAAAAGAACAAACCTACGGCCAGCTCGTGTGACAAACAGAAGTCATCTGTGCCGTCAACGTTTTCCTGCCATTCTTCATTCCTGACCTCACTGTTCCTGCTTGCCCACCAATGATATTATAGTAATAACCATCTACACCAACATCAGATAAAAACATAGTTAAATCCACTAGATCCAGATTTTAATTCGGATCCACTTCAAATTGTACTCAGTCATAGATACCATCCACCTAAATACACCTGATTTGTTCATCAAGATCCAAGCATTTTTGTGTAATCCTGCTTGTTCTCTTAACAAACAGTTGCTGTGATCTTCCATTAGCCTGTACTTTTACAGATTTAAAGGGAGCGCTGTGGTCTGATCATGCGCCCGTCTCTTTGACCAAAATATCTGATGAAAGAAATCACAAGCATAGCCAGCTGGCACGGTCTTTGCTTCCATCTACATATCCAGGAATCAGTGCCTAGAAAGCAGGATTAAAGGCAGGGGGGCCTAAGTGGTGCTGCTTGTATAAGCAGCACAACAGACATTTTCATCTCTGTTGATATGACACTCGGGGGGGAAAACATTCTCTTTGAATTCAAGCCTGTGTTTTACAAGAATATTTTCTGGTTATCTACATCTACTTTAGCCTCCCACCTGTTTCTAGAATATTTAAAGCCTGAACACCGAGCGACTGAATCCATTTTATTATCTCATCTCCTTCCAGACTTCATCTGTGTGCCAGATCTAGGAAATCGAACTTGTTGCTTGCAAGATAATTCTTGCGCAGTAACTGTACTGAACCAGCTTTGTCTCACTGTTGGAACAACTAGCGTGAATACACTACCTGGACACACTCCATAGCCACAAACAGGTTTGGATTGTTAGTCACTGTAATTGTTCCTACTTATGTTTGTATTTCATCAACCCTAATCAAAGTTACAGTGAACTGATGATTCTAAGCTAGAGATGAGGTCATCAACACAAAGTATCTTGTCTATTTTGGCTTGAATCTGACCAATCTAAATGCTCACATGAACCGGACCTGACTGGATAAACTTTAGGTTTAATTGCTTTAATTAATTTGAAAAAAAAAAAAAAAAGGATTAAGCTAACAAGATAAGCAGTATAAGATAGCCAGACTATTGTGTTTTGCATTACTGTGTCTGGAAGTACACATGATATAATTTGTGCACAAACAATGACCGTATTGACTGAAGTAAGCATAATGTAATACAAAAGATTTCTCTCCGGAAATTACAACAGGAAAGCCACAGCGCTCTCGTCGGTACACTCCTCTCTTCGTCTAACAAGCAATCAATCACACCCACACACGCTTTCATGTGTTTTATGGTTAGTTTTACTAGGATCAGAGTACACTGGTGTAATGCAAAGGCTATTTAAACAATATAACAGAGAAGAAGTAGTGTCAATATGTTACCTTAGATTGACAAAGAGACATTAAACATAGTTATCAATAACCAGCTAAGTGTGGCTTTTCTGACAGGTGTTATTCTTCTCCTTCTCTCTGACAAACAAAGACTTGCCCATTTTGTTTCTTCCTTATTGACACTGAATGGCCATTGAATATCAAAGCCAAAAGATATATACATTTGAGCTGATTTTTTAGTGAGATTTGTTTTTTATTAGTATGAGTTACTACTGTGCTATGCTTTACTGTAAATGTGGTAAATCTCATGTTCCCATGGTGTTTAAAGCTTAATGATAAAAAATAAAAAGGAGATATTGTTGACCACCCACTCTTTCTACCTCCATCTTGTTTGGAGATGTAGGTGAAAGGAAGGAATGTCACAGCTCAGTGTGAACACACAACAACACAAAAATCAGATGGACGTGTCAAACGCACTTGTAGCAGCCACTCTGCTACAGTGGTAAGCTAATGAGTTAGCCTAGCGATGTAAAACACAGCCACATCCACAAACATTGAGAGCTAACAACTGCTAACTTCTAGCTAACATTTGGCTAGCTTCCAACCGACACATACCAAGCATTGCCGTTTGTTTAGGAGCCCGTTTCGGCGACTGTGTGAACAGAGACACCCACGGTCCTAGCTAATGTTTGTAAAACGGAGACAGCACTCCCACATGAAAGTTGTTAGCCTGATGAGTCGCATGCTGCCATTCATTCATTCATTCAGACCCCCTGCGTGCTAAGTCTCGGCTCAGTAACGGGAAGTTCTTAGATGACACCGGACTTTCAATTTCCTAGACAATAACAGCTCGGCTTACCTGCTCCTGAATATGATATTACTGCGGTGGCTTCCGTTGGACAGTCTGCTGTTTTTAAAGCATTTTTCTCCTGGAGTTCGCCGCGAAACTGCTGTTATTTTCACCTCTTGGTTCGTCCTTTACCCGCAGCCACTGATGCAGCACAGCGGCGCTGAGGAGAGGAGACTGTCGCGCACGCAGTGAGCTCGGCCGCTCGTCCAATCACGTGTTGGGGTTTCCTTCTTGGTTACCGTAATGACTGCGACATGCGCAAGATCATTGGAGGGAAGCCCACCGGCCGTAGTTACTATAAAACAAAGTAATCTCATTGTGATATAAGTCTTTTTAACACCTTTGTAGCTAAGTAAGAAGAGTTTTTTTTCTTTCTGCACGTTGTTCCGTTGGCTATGTACTTAAATCCTGTTATAGAGAGGAAGAATAATTCATTCAGCTGTATTTTTTTTGTGGTTATACTTAAGAATTACACATCGTGTGGGCTTTCTTTCATAGGTATTGTTAATTTGTGTTTGCAATATAAGCAAAATAATAACAACATGCACCGCAAAGGAGTGCACCAAGATAGCATTAGTAGCTTAACAGTAGAGAGAATTAGAGGTCAGGATTGGTCACCTAATTTAAAACGTTACAATGCATTGCTTCTCACAAGTTGGCTGAACAGGGGTGGATTACCAACCCAGTTGGCAACACAGCCTATGGATCCCAGATCTTCAGGTACCCCAAAAGCTGCATATGCATTGCATTAATTGCTTTTTTTCGGGAGTAACACAATACCACAAATGACAAGAGCCAGGCAGATCCACATCATCACCAGTCTAGTCCACTGGTAAATGGACTGCAGTCTTAGCAACCACTAAAAGCACTTTTTAACACAAGCCAGCGTTCACCCTTTCACACACACATTCATATACTGGTGGCAGAAGCTGTCATGAAACGCAAACCACCACAGCATAGAGGCCTACAGCGGTATTTTTGTATAAAGGCCTATCTACGTTAATCAAGCAACATTTGTATTGTGCCAAGACAACAAAAAACACAAGGTCAAATAATAGTTTAAGTATTGTTTTTATTAATTTTTCAGCAAAAACAGAAACTGCAAAAAGAGATACTATCAATCAATATTGAGCATTTAAAAACCTCAAAGCTGTCCTCAAATGAAAAGCTGAGGCTTCCTTGAAGCGTGAGTACAAAAGGAATCAGAGCTCACAGAAATAGAAAGTTTTCAACAAGGAGACACATAATCAAAACAACAAACTTGAAGCTATTCGAATAGTTGTGAAAGCCATGCAGAAGGGAGAGGATATGTTACATTCAGCAAGCTGGAAGCATTGTGGTGTACTGAGGCACATTTTTCTACATTGCTTCACACACTTAAAATAACTAACGTCGGCTCAGTAACCATACGTGTTACAGTATGTTTGTGTTATTTGTCGGTGATGTTATTGCTGGCTTAGATTATACCTGCAGAGGAAACAGTATATAATGAAAAATGTGAACCTGTAGAGGTTGAAAACTCCTTTTATTAGTAAGTAGTAATTAGTTTGACTGCAGCACAGCTTCTATCTATTTCTGAATAGATAAATGTCTCTGGATTAGGAAATGGACAGTTTGGACATTACTTAAACACTTCTCTCAGTCGCCCCAGCTGTGGTGAATACCCTGGAGCTACATTATTGATGAAAATAAACATTGACAGTGGATCTAGTTGCAATTGTTGCTGAGGAAAACCTGTATTTCTGACTGTGCTAGTAACTCTAAATGTGCTATATGTCTATTGTCAAAGAATTCATCTGGCTTTGCTTTGTCCTAAGTTGTACTGTTAGCATTGTCACATATGACTCGATCCTTAGTTAGGAAGTCATACTATGTTGTGCCATTGATGGTCTGCTTACAGGTGCAAATATTATGGAAGTCAACATTTAAGACCAACGTTACATGAGCATTAACAGTTAACAGCTGTAAAGAAAACTTTGTCACTTTACCTTATAAAGGAGACATATTATGCTTCAATGTTTTATATAGGTTCTTGTGCATGTAAAAGGTCTTGAAAGTTAAAAAGTCCAAAGGGAGCTCTTTTCTCCCACAGAAAACACTGCTCCTGAAGTGCCTAAAACACCACGTCAGTAGCCACGGCTTTAATTCTGTGACTTCTTGACATCACTACGCCCCCACGTCTCACATTTGCATAATTTACGCCTGTATTCGTGGTAGAAGTGAAGCTAACCGGGTGCTGAAAACACGACAGAGCCGTCGGAGACACGGTGAGCGGTGCTTTTCTATGAGAAAATTGATATGTTTTTGGAGCATTAAAGCATATAAACATATTCTAGTAGTAACCCAAAATAAAATTATGAACCTGAAAATGATCATAATATGTCTCCTTTAATGTAATCGGGTGTGACAGACTTGTTGCTAAGTCAGAATGGGTATCAGATGCTGGACTGAGAGATCACTAAACAGATAAAATATGTCTTATTCTGGGGTGTTGTAGCTGTGCTGGCGGTGTCGTTTATACATCTCACTAATAGCGTTACCCTCGTGTAAGTACAGACTGACCAGTCTATGGTACACCTACAGCAAAGGATTACATGTCAAATAGTGAAATGAGGGATGGTGATAGCTATTTCCTCTTGGTAACAGAATATGGGGCTCATGGATTTAACTATATTTATTTTTGGCACTAGTTCAGCGGCATAATTTTAATGCCATTTATGCTCTCTATTCGCTCAACAAGTGAAGTGAATGTCAGATGCAGTTGATTGGGAAAATATGAGGCACAAGCCGACAGCCTTCATCTGTTAATAACTTATCCGACTGCGTCTTTTCACCTGATTTGGTTAACTTGAAGGGGAATACATAACATTCTGAGCGTCGACTGTCTGACACGCTGGATAGAAAAGTATTTCAAAATATATGTTTTGGTTATTTTCTGTTCCATACAGTGTATTAATATATTTAGCGGGCAGCATTGAGGAGTTTGAGTACAAATCATTTTCTATAAAGGTTGCAAAGGATCTACATTCTCCAAAATATAGGCTACTGTTGTTCGCATTACAGCCAACAATTGAAGACCGATATCTGGCCGTCTAGTACTTTTCAGTGAGTGTACAGCAGATGATGACCTTGTTCGGTGCACGATTGAGCTAGAGCAAAGATTGCTGAATAATCATAAATTATTAACCATAAAGCGTTCCACGTAAAAAACAAACAAACTACAACTCACTCCAAAGTAACGTAAAATTGTGCTCTAGCGTTCAACAAAGAATACAAGAATATTTTAGACACAGGAATAGCGTCAACAACAGTCTTGAAAAAATGTACCGTAGAATTAAATATGACAACAGTTTTATACAAGTTTACACGGTATGTAGCGATGACCGAGCTCATTAGGTCACCGCGTGTTAAAACAGCAACAAATCAAATACTAAAAATGGTTCACCACAGAGCATCATTTCACAGATTATTTTTCAGTTAATACATTCAGAGAAACTCGGAAAATTCCCTGTGTCGCTTTCATTATTCGGTGAACATCACCATTGGAAGACTGTCTGACGTGTCCAAAAACTTACTGGCTGACTGACTGACTGACACAGCAAGCGATCTCGTATAGAAACACAAACTTAAAACAAACTAAACGATCCCTCGCCAGTAGGTTAGTGTTATCCAGCACACAGCAGCCTGGGAAAAAGTCGGTAACGGGCTGAATGTTTGTGTCACAGCAGATCACAAATGCCACAATCGTTAATTAGCTGACCATTTCTGAATATTCTCATGTGGAACAAATCCTTGAAGAATGGTTATTAATATTTACCCCGGTGCTTTGTGACCTCTTATTGCCTGAGAGCACCTCTTGACAAAGCTGCAGGATTGCTTGTTTAAGTGAGGAGTTTAGTAACAAAAAGACAGCTGCTGCTAACACTAAGCTCTAATGTTTTAAGCAGCGTATTCAATCCTCACTCTGCGAAGCACTATGAGCATTTGGAAGTGCTGAGGCTATACTGTGGTGGACCGGAAGTTGAAATTCAACATCACGAGTTGGGAGTCTGTGGTGGTGGAGTCCTGTGCTCTGGGAGCCTGGGCACCTTTCTGTTAATGTTCGGCTGCTTGCTTTCTTCCCTCCATCCTCCCTCTTTCCCTTTCTTCACGTCAGCTTTCTCCCTATTCTGCCTGCACAGTTTCAGAGCTCGGGATATGAACACGTCCAGGTCGAACAGCCGGTCTTTTTGCTTGATGGGAAGTGACTCTAAAGAGCCATCGTTGGCTGGCTGAGGAACGGAGGAAGTAGAGGAAAGGGGTTGAGATTCTTGGAGAGGAAAAAGCGGTGAGGTGGGGGGAGACACAGTGACAGGTGACTGGGGAGGAAGGGGAGAGGTGGGAGATGAGGGGAGGAGTGAGGGAAGGGAATTTGAGGAAGACGTGACAGGCGGAAGTGGGCTTCGCCTGTCTTCGTCAAATTCAGCTGATGGTTGTCGCATAACTTCCGCGTAGTGGAAGACTGGAGTTGGAAGGTCAGTCGGGGAGAGAGGAAGAGGTGGAGAGGAGGTGTAGCAGGAAGGCTCCAAAGATGGACTAGGACTGGGCGAGTGCAGACGAGACTGGGTGCTCTCCACCCAGCGGGAGATCTCCTGGAATAAATCCCCCGTCTCCTCCTCCTCCGCTTCTGCTTCCTCCTCCTTCATATCTCCCAGGTCCTCCACGCTGCCACCGATAGGCTCGGGAGGCACATGGAGGCTGTTAGTGTTACGCTTCCAGTGAGACAGATCCAGGATCAGCTTCGGCTCTGAGTAGTGTTGAGGCTTACCCTCCCTCCAGGCTATTTTATCCAGATATGAAGGGGAGCCGACTTTGTAGTCACAGGAGCGGCCACAGTCCAGTTCCCCATAGCCCAAACCACAGGCCCGCTCCAGAGAGGAGTGAGAGTTTTCCAGGAAGCGTTCAGCTGAGCTGCTGTGGGAATACTTGCGTGGGTCGACCTATATGAGATAGATGGGGAGTAGCAGTTGGGGAGGAAGAAGGTGATAAATGGGGAAGATAATAAAAAAGGGAATATATTTCAGTTGTATTATATGTTGAACTGCAAAAAAATAGTAAAAGTAATAGTAAATAGTAAAAAAAAAACGTGATATCAATATCGGCAGGCTATTTTACAGGTCAGAAATAAACTTTATTGTCCAAAATAACATCAGTGCACTGAGACGGTAAACTTTACTGGGAATTTCCTTAATTTTAAATTACCCCGAGCATCTTATTCTGCATCGTGTTCTATAGAGAGAAAAGGTTTCAAATTGCCAACATACTGTATGAGCCAATTCCTGCCAATATATCTGTGACAGGCCAATACCAGATGACAATATTGACCTATATATATCAGTCAGGCTCTGGTGGCAACATAACCAGGTTAGCTAAAACATGATCTTTCCCAAACCCTAACCAAGTTAATCAAGGTTTTTGTGTCTAAACTTAACCACATCATAAGCATGGCATTGTCATGTGTCTCTGTTTAGTCATATTGTGTCTCTTGGTAGTCATATTGAGTCTCTTTGTAGTCTTTTTGTGTCTCTTTGTAGTCATTTTGTGTCTCTTTGTAGTCATATTGTGTCTCTTTGTAGTCATTTTGTGTCTCTTTGTAGTCATATTGAGTCTCTTTGTAGTCATATTGTGTCTCTTTGTAGTCATTTTGTGTCTCCTTGTAGTTGTTTTGTGACTCCTTGTAGTTATTTTGTGTCTCTTTGTAGTCATTTTGTGTCTCTTTGTAGTCATATTGAGTCTCTTTGTAGTCATATTGTGTCTCTTTGTAGTCATTTTGTGTCTCTTTGTAGTCATATTGAGTCTCTTTGTAGTCATATTGTGTCTCTTTGTAGACATTTTGTGTCTCCTTGTAGTTGTTTTGTGACTCCTTGTAGTCATTTTGTGTCTGTTTGTAGTCGTTTGTCTCCTTGTGGTTGTTTTGTGTTATTTTGTGTTTCTTTGTAGTCCTTCGTGTATCTGTTTAGTCGTTTTATGTCTTTTTGTAGTCATTTTGTGTCTCTTTGAAGTTGTTTATGTTGCCTTGTGGTCTTTTTTGTGTTTAATAACACAAAAACATGAAATTGAAAATTGAACCTAAAATAAAGAAAAAGTTGTAACAGGTTCAACAAATCTGTGGTTTGCAGAACACTTACATTGCCAACAGTTATTAAGGTGAATGGGTTGTTGTAACACATTTTTTTCCTCTAAAGACTACACATATGCATGGAAAGATGCTAACAAAGAGAAATGGGAGCGAAATAGCAATGTTCACCTTGTGACTGGAAACAACGGGGCTGCTTAAATTCCAAAAACACCATAACTTACAGTATCACTGCTGTGAAACTGAGGCAACATGACATCTCAGCTAATCAGCTTTACCAACTTCTTCACAACTCTCTTTCATTAAAATAAGGTAATGGTCATACTCAAGTACAAATCAGTCAATACAAAGGAAAATGACAAAGCGTATCCCACCTGAGCCTCCTCTAACAATGAGGTGGAAGTGGCCCGGGGGTCTCTCTGCACCTCCTCATCCTCCGTGGTGTCTCCCATGTCAGATGTGGTGTGGCCGGGGGGCATGCAGCGACACCTCCCGCCTGACTGCTGCCAGGACACATCTGTTGATGAGCTGTTCTCGTACCTGCAAAAATGAAGCATTTGTATTAGTCGTAAAGTAAGTATTTCACTTTTTTCCTTTTAGACACAAATGGCCACTTGATAATTTGATGAGAAATCAACAAAATAGACCAGAATGCAGCAAAGAAACTATAGTAGCAATCAAAAAATTGACATAATATACATTTTCATTATCAAATGAAGAGGAAAATTCCCTCAACCTCCCGACCATAAACCGCTATAAAAAGGTAAATCTACACACCTCTCCCAGTGGATGCTGGAGGCCCGACTGTTGCTGTTGCTGAGGCTCTGCTCGGTGATGAGGCTGTCCTCCAGCTCGTCCTCGATGCGGAACGGATGCGTCGAGGTGGGCTCATCCTCTGGGCATGAGTACTGCTGGAGAAAGGGATGGGACAGCGCTGCTTCAGCCGTCAGCCGATCCATGGGGTTAAAGGTCAAGATGCGCTCGAGGAAGTCCACAGCTGAAGAAGAAGAAGAAGAAGAAGAAGAGGGGATGGAGATGGAAGAGGAGGATAAATAAAATGCTGTGGCCATGATGTGTGTTCTCCATAAAATATATCTTCATTCGTCTCACTCTCTCAGGGCTAAATTATATGTGTTAGACCTCCAAACCTCTTTATGCTACTCTATCATCTCTTCATCCGTATGTTTTTTTTTCCCATTACTCTTATTTTGTGCCCATTCTGTTACACACTGCTTGACCTTCCTCTTCTTCTCGCTACTCAATTCCCTCCACTCACCCTGAGCATCCACTTCAGGCAGCAATTCAGAGAAGGGTTTCTTGACTCTCCATCCATGACTGACATACGAAGGCATCACCTGGGAAAGAATGACAGTGGGGTTAAAGTATGTACATAATTCTGCTGTGGTTATTTCTCTTTGTACATGTTTTTAGAGCAGTCAAGGTGCTGAATCTAGTTGAGAGCAAAACACAGGCAGGGGCCTTATTGGAAATAGTTATGTGCACATCTAACCTTGGCTGCAAACTGAATTTCTCTGCTCTAAAGCTGCAAAGGGAACATGACGCCCCCCCGTTCCATATTTAAACAATAGGCTTGCAGACATATGAAGAGCAGCAGCCACCGAGGAGTCACCTGTAGCAGGTCCTGCCTGTCCTCCTCTCTCAGCACTGGCACGGTGTCGAGAATCAGCTGCATCTGCTCCAGCTCATGAGCTCCTGGGAGAGGGAACCGGCCAATCAGAGACAAGCAGAGCAGAGACTGAGGATCAGTTACATAAGCAGAAAAAAAGGTGACCAATTAGAGTCAAACAGGGATAACTAGGAGGTGTGAGCTGTCAGGGGGAAGGGATGGAAAGATAAGGAGGGGCAATAAAAATCATGTGGATGGAAAACTCTGCAGACAGCCATTACAAAAAATCTGGTAACACTAAATCTTACAGATCTGGAAAGGTCATGGTAAGTAGGTGGTAATATAACAAGTAAAATATTTGATGTTTCTTTGAAACTACAATAATTACCTCAAAATGTATTTTCCAATAAGCAGTTAATAATAGCTGGTCATTTCTTAAATACATTTCCAGGAAACTTCCAACTAGGCCACTAAATTAAAGTGAGTTGTCGCAGCTTAATTTCCAACTTTCAGGCATGTTGTTTTTCTGGTCACACCCAAATTGTGACATCGCAGTAGGTACTGTATTCTGTGCAGCAGGAAATTTTGTTTAGATAAGATAAGATAAGATCATCCTTTATTTATCCCCAGGGGGGAAATTCAAGTGCCATCAAACTCAACTCTGAGAAAAGTCCTAAAGTGCATTTTACTCTTGACAACTGGTGGAAAACAAATACTTTAAAGTCACTCATTAGAACCAGAGGTGATGCTTGAACTTCTCAGCTCAGACCAGTGCAGCAGCATTTTCCCCTTAAATGTTTTCATCAAGCTAATGGACACCAGCAGGTGGTGCTATACCAACACATTCACCACCATAAGCAAGCAGTGGCAGTGTATTTGAATGAAAGTGCATTGTTTCCCCCTGTGGTAAACAAAAAATATACTGTCCCATGTACACTCTGGTGGCTAGGTGAAAAGCAAGGCAAGCATCTCTAAAAGTCGATAGATGTGTGAAAGTCTAGCGGATGGGAACACCAGGGAACAGATGACGCTATTGAGTTTTATGGAACCATCTCTCCTGTGGCGTAGAGGGCTGGTGGAGGTCAAATCGGCCTGTCAGGAGGAACTACATCAGCTGCAGACAGCCACAATTTCTTTATCATCATTGTTATTCTGGTCAGGCAAAGAAGTAGCCTGCAGAAGGAGAATAAAGTATCTTTGGTGGAGGACACTGTGGAGAGAGAAACTCTCCTTAGCTCTCAACTGATGTCACCTTGTGATGAAGTCTTACAGCACCTTTTTCTGATAGACAAAACTTTACATAAGTAAACGAAGGACACATAATATGTGTTTGAATACAAGTGATTTACCTGATTGTGCTACAGTATTCACTTGTCATTGCTAAGATGGTCTGGTGTCACTGTCTCATACTCTGCATACCCATATTGCAGATATTATACTTTCTGCATGTTTAAAAAGAGATTGGGCTGTGCAGATACATTTTTTAAAATGTTTATCTTATCTTTTACATGCACTGCCCTTCAAGGGAGCCACAAATCAGACTACATACAGCAGAGGTGTAGAATATCAGAAATACCACAAGAGGAAGAACCAGTTCCTGGACATTTTTCCCCAAAAAGATCTTGCAGGTCAGTTTGAATAAGATGTTTCTGCTAAATATTAATGATATGATCGTATCTAATCATGTCGTCAAATTAATGATCAGCAATCATAACGTTGCTGCAGGACGTCAAGGTCATGATGACAGTGTTTTGGCGGAGCCTGTGTGAGAAACACTACCTGCGAACAGCATGCGTCCGGTGAGCATCTCAGCCAGTATGCAGCCAGCAGCCCACATGTCTATGGCCTTGGTGTAGTTGTTGGGGGACAGGAGCAGACGGGGGGAACAGTACCACTTAGTTACCAGACCCTCGGACAGATAGCCCTGGAGAAGCAGAGAGAGGGAAGAATAAGAGAAAGTTAGAAGATATCAGAATGATATGCTAGTTATATTAGTGAGGAGGATGCAACAGATAGGCTTATTGTTAGTCTGCATGCATGTGTACGAGGTGTTCAAGTTGCTCATATTCATCACAATCCAGCTGGCAGTTCTTTTGGTAGCTATTTCTGTTGCGTGTGCGCGCAAGCATTGTAAAAGTCAGTAATGTCAGCTACAAAAAAATGAAACTCGAGCTCACAACTGATATTTCGATTTACACCCACAAAGATTTCTTCATTTTATGTCATGTGCACGAGGATGGAAGCCGGCTCCTGCAGTAGAAAACATCCCCCTGAAACTCTACCTGCAGTTACTTGCTTTGATGCTCTGCGCCGTAACAACACCGTCCTCTCATTAGCGCTGCTCCGACAAGGCTCCCTTCTGCCTTTTACTTTTGTAAATGTTCACCTTGTGAGCAACACGGATGACGCCTTGCATGGAGATGAGCTGCAGGCAAGGCGAACTCACATACAAACCAGATTAACTTACTGTATAATGAGATGTTTTTGCCTCTTGCTACCGCCTTATTACATATAACTCCACTTTTTTCTAACTGGCACACTATTTTTGTTCACTTTTGTGGATTTTAGTGATTTTCACGGTTGGAAAAGAGGCCCCCCAAAATCTCTACTCTTTCCATTTTCCATCTCACTGTTCACCGATCTCCGTCTGTACTCTATTTAGGATTTACGCCATAGAGACAGCATGGGATTTATCCTGGCCAAGATGAGTTTGCACACTCAAAATGGATGTCAGAAATTGCTCTGTGATCTTCTTCCACACCAGTTAAAATTATTTTGGGCCGCGTGTAACATCACACCACAGGAAGCAGGGGGGGAAAAAAAAGTGCCTCTGATAATTACATTTTTCCTGACGGCTGAGAGGCAAGTTCCTTCTTCTTATTTGAAGATGGTAAATATACAGTGAACCGAGTCTCGTTCAGAAGGTTTAGGGCATGACTCAGAGCCTTTATTCATTGTGAGCCCACGCCAATGTTCCCACTTATACATCCCTTCCAGCAATGTGCCGCTACCTAGAATCCAGCCTGGCCGAAATGCTTTTTTAAATGTCAATTTTTGCTCTATGAGTCTTTTTGGACCAGCTTTTCTTACATCACACGACTCCTTGAGTACAAGATGAGTTGCCCTGTCGAGAAGCTGTGAATACAAACTAACTTCAGCGCGTTGTTCCTCCTCTCTCTCTACTCTTTCCTCCTCCTCTCGTTTCCTCTCATTACTCTCCATCATGTGTACCAGCATCTCCTTTTCCACTTCCTCTCTCTCTCTCCTAATGCCTACTCGGCCTACACTGCACCTTATTTACCGCCCTCCCTCCTCGCTGCCTGCGCGTGCCAGCGGATGACGGAGCAGAAAACTGATGCTGAGCGCTCGCTGATGGTCTGACAAACATACACTCACCTTGTCTTCCTCTCTCCCCTCCGCACTCATCGTTCTCTACATCTGAGCTCTCCTGGCAAGCTTCTGACAGACTGGCTGCGTTTCATGTCAACAGCACAACATTCTCGGGATGGAATATTATTTCATGATACAAGTTAATTATAAAACCGCTTTGAAAGTTGCTTTGAAGAGAGGAAGATGCATATTTAGGCCTCGGTTTCAATACTGTAACGCATTTATTCCCCAACTACAAAGCGTTTCTTCTCTCCTTCTTCGCCTTCCTCCTCAGCTGTCAGCACCTCCCGCTTTCCTCGCCACCCGCTCCCTTCATCTCAGCTCACCTCAGTGTTTCTCTACGTCACCTCCAGCAGCTATGTCTCCCCTCCCTTTCCCATTTTCTTCGCACTTCACCCCGTCTGTCTCCTCATGCCACACCGCTTGCTTCACCTCCTTTCTCACCTGTTTCTTCCCCCCTTCTCGTCTTGGCTCTGAAAATCTTAACCGTCCTATTGTCTCCCTCACTTTCTTCCCTTTTCTTTTTCTTTTCAAACTCTCTCTCCTTATTCACCTTTCCTCTCTGTCCTTCATCCAGGTCATGAATAATTTCTGGGCAGATCCAGCCCAGCAGGTGACGCTCGCACACACACACACACACACACACATACCCACAGAAAGTTCCTTCTGGTGGAGACCGTAAACAACATCACAAATAATGTTTTCTCAGACCCTGTTTCCCGTCTCTCTCCTCTCAACCTTTTCTGTCATCTCTCGTTGCCTGAGTAAATGTTTGTCTGCGTAGTCGCCGGCGCACATCAGGACAGCTCAAACAGCCACTGCAGAGTCAGTTTGCTTTAAAAACCACTGGGATAACACTCGGACCCTCTAAGATACTGTAGGAGCACTGAGGAAAGGGTGGGAGGGATATTTTGGTGTGTGGTGGCACGTCAAACATTACATAAAACTAGACTAAGTTTGACTTGTGATGCAGGGACCTTATTTGAAAGCCATATAAAAGAGAGTCATGAAAACATACAGACACCAGTCTTGTTTATGGCTCAATATGTAAGTTAATACCATTTATGAATTTTCATCACAGCTGAGGTCAATCCTGCCCACGTCCATTTCCACAAAATGTTTTGAAAAAAGCAGTGCTATTGGCTCTGCATTATTAAACACAAGAGAGGAAGCTAGCACGTTCACTGCGGGCATCTGCTTCGGTGTCAACACTGCATCACAAATAGGCTGGCGTCATCTTACATGCACACGCACATAACTCCTGATGCTGTAACACAATCTTATGCTAATGAGCAAATGACAAAGTGTTCTGCTGGCTAACAGACGCATCAGCTGGGACAGACTCCACTGTGACTAACTCTGTCCAACAAAATCCGAGAACAATTCAAAGCGTGTCTGCGGTTCTGTCAGCACACAGTTTTGAAACTGAAGTGTAATTTGCAGCCGGCACTCATGTTGGTTATTAATGCGCCCCTGTTATCAAAGCTTTGAATGTCAGCTAAAGGAAAGAGGCTTATACTGCGGCACCAGAAGAGGGGAAAATAATGTCTATCTATCTGTCTATCTGTCTATCTATCTGAAGCCTGAACATTGTGTTCTCTGACAGACTCTCTGAGCACTTTCTGTAGGTACACAGTGTGAGAGCAAAGACATCCAAACACACTCACACAGAGTGGGGATCAGAATGAGACAGAAGTGAACCTTGTATCTGCTGTCCTGCACGAACCCTACTCCCTTCATCTCCCTTACTTTTCATCTTTTTTCCTTGTTTCTCCTCTTTGCCCTTTTGCTCTTTTTCTCCCTTTGTACATTTAACCTCTCTTTCCTTTGTCCACCCTTCCATGACCCAATCTTCCTCACCCTTGCTCCTGATCTATTCCCTGCCTCCCTCCCTCCACCTCCCCTCCTCCTCTCCAAACTCACCCCCTGTGTCTGCGCCCAGCTGATCCCCAGTCCCGTGTTCTGAGCTGACAAAGATCGTCTTTCACAAGAGCTCCTCTCCACATGCACAGGCCCAAAAACACACAATCATACAAACACACACGCACACAGCCTGCCCTGCTAGTGTTACAGTATTGCTCTGGGATCTTAGCGCAGCACAATGGAGCAGTAAATTGTCACATTAATCTCTCAGAAGCCTTCATCTACATCGGACAGGTTAATCACAGGGTTTGATAAGCACAAAACCTGATACCGTTTGAGAAGAAGACGTTACTGTAATGGCAGGGTTTCAGCCTGATGCGAGAGACACAGGTCGGCGACATCAGATACGGAGATGTGTAATCGGAGATGTCAGTCATAGAGAAAAGTCGGCTCGGCTGCACTGCAGTAGCAACATTGAGAATACTTCTAAGAGGTGTACACACTTCTTAGAGTTTGAGGTTTAGAAATTCAGGAGAGGACACTGAGAGGACATCAGACAGACAGATCAATTATTCTGAGTTTCAGTCGTGAGGTGCACCAAGCATGTGTGCAAACCTCCTGACTTTCCTATGCAACAGTATGTGATCCTGTGAAGTGTATCCATTACCACACACGGACAAGCGTTTGTGCACCACCGTCTGATGATAACCACACAGGGCCACGGCTTAAGGAGCTGCTATCTCTCCCTCGGAAAAACAGCTCTACCTCAATAGGAGGGAGCAGAGATAACGTTTAATAATACAATACACTTCCTCGATTCATCCATCGGCGGCAGAGCGGCTCACACTGCATCTGAGCGAGGAGGAGAGTGAAAAAATCCTCTGAACTTTATCTGCTTTTCTGACATGGATATTCCCAGTATGATCCCTTCTTGTAGGACACGTATCAAACAAGTGCCGTTCTCTAATTAAATCAACGTCAGCCGATACTATGTGGGAAGAGTTCAAAACTTTTATTCTGGCTTGTCCTCAGAAGATTAGGGATTCCTAAAATTAATTTGAAGCTTGTTTAGAGCATGAGCCCAAAGAGAAAAATGATCAGAGGCAGGCGTTGGCCTCTCGTCAAAAGAACACTTGGCACATTCGCTACATTTACATGCCCGAAAAAATATCACTAAGAGTAATTAGGCTAAGGCTGGAAATGTTTGTACAAGTGCTACTGAAGAGAAGACATCCAGCTACTAGTATATACTATAACCAAGCCAACACTGTGATTTTTAAACATGAGAAGGGACTTTTTTTCGTGTGTGCTTAAATGTTACAGTTGAGAATGAAGAGACTCTGCACTGCATGTACGTAAGCATACAGACGTCTCTTTACCTTATGAGAGTAGTGAGGGTCGACTATCCTGGCCAGCCCGAAGTCCCCGATCTTGAGCAGCAGTTGGTCCGTGTTGATGAATATGTTGGCGGGCTTCAGATCTCTGTGCAGGACGTTCGCAGAGTGGATGAACTTCAGTCCCCTCAGCAGCTGGTAGAACAGCAGTGTGGCGTGACCTGTTCAAGGGCAAAAGGCATCAGGACACACCACACTGCGTCTGTTCTCACCATAACAAAGCTTATTCCTGAATCAGGCAATACATTTTATGGGGAAATTAGAAAATTGTGCCCTTTTTTTGGCATTTTACTCTGACTGCCTTGGTTATTCCTTGGTTAGAGCTGCATGTTTTCGGTCCGATGCCAATATCAATATCAAGTAGAGAAAAATTCCGATATATATCAGATGATATATCGCACAATTTTTTGCAGTGATCCCTTAAATGTGGTTGTGACAAGATTTGCAACGGAAGCAGAATATTTTACAGATTAACTGTTATTCTCTAAAATGACAACAAAAAAATGTAAACATTTTAGATGGGCCGATCTCGACAACATATACGCCGATACCGATATACTTGGGACAGGAGAATATTGGTATCAATATGTTGGTCAGGCTCTAATGGATAGTTGATCATAAGAAATTTAATCACCAGGTATTTTGATAATCCATTAATTGTTTCAGTCATTTTTTCAAGCAAAAATGTCAAACATTTGCTGGTTGCAGCTTCTTAAATGTAAGGATTTGCTGTGTTTATTTGTTATTTATGATTGCATGATTGTTTTGGACTGTTGGTTGGACAAATTTAAAGATGTCACTTTGGGCCCTGGGAAACTACCTTTAAAAAAGAATATTTTGACATTTTTTGATCGTTACCACAGATATTGTGATTAGTGAGTGATCAGTTTTGCGTCACAATTTTCATTTTCACTTACATCTGGAGAACAAGATGTGAAGGCCAAGGCATCTCTGCAGCACTGCAGTATTTTATAATGCTGCTTTATCACACATTTTACATTTATTAAAAAAAAAAAATCTCAGCTTCTTTTTGGGTATTGCACTTGGCCATATTGTGACTTCAATAATATTTCGATTAAGTGTGCAGCCCTACACACGTGTCCAAATGAATAATTCAATATGAATGAATGAAGGGAACACTTGTTCAACGAGCACATTTTGGGCATGATTCTGATCTTCTAATGTAAAAACATGGCACATACATCAAAAAAATATGGTTTGTCTCACTCAAGACTCACTAAACATTTATGTGAAGAGAAAACAAACAAGCTAAGACATAAATAAATGTAATGTTATTTTCAAATGTGTGTCTTTCGGATGTGGATGATAAAACACCGTCTCAGTAAAAGAAAGTGTTTCAAAAGCTTTGTCACTAGATCCAATAATCACAGTGCAAACAAAGCCAGCTGCACAGCAACAAAACACGAGTGAACATGAAGCACCATACTGTGGTAAAAATGGGACTTTAACTGTCGACAGCAAAGAAAATAATATTTTGTGTTTCGTTATAATTTCAGATTTTCCTTTTAGCTTCCCGTACCTGTGTGCAGCGGCCCTTGCTCCAGCAGCCGAGCCAGATCCGTCTCCATGCACTCCTGGACGATGTACAAAGCGCTCAGCTGGGCCGGGTCTCTGGGCAGAGGTCGCCCATACGGCGCCAAAACCTCATGAACCCTCACCACGTTTTCATGGAGCAGCCGCCGGGTGATTTTCACCTCCCGCAGGCCGTGTTTCACTGTCACAGCATCACGCATCACCAGCTTCTTAATCGCCACACGCTGTCCAGTGCGCTGGTCCAGAGCTGAGAGGACCAGGCCTGTGACTCCTACGCCGAGAGGTCGAAGGTCAACAAAGTGGCCACCCAGGTCAAAGCCGTGGAGGAAGAGGGGGGCGTCTTGTCTGGCCATGGTGACTCAGTCTGAGGGGGTGATGATGGATAGATTCCAAGTACCTCAAGATAGTTTAAAAGTGCTTTATTGTTGTCTTTTGCGCTTAATGTTACATCTTGCTGGTGAGTCCAGAGCCTTAACTAGAGACCTGAATCTTCTCTTGGTAGCTGGTGCATGTTAGATGTCAGAAGAGTCAGTACAGTAACTAGTCTGGTGAGAGGCGGTGGCAGTTTTGGGGAGCCCACGAAGGTTATAGGAGGATTATTTTATCCACGATTTCAAGCTGTGCTCAGTTTGCTTAGTTTTGCAAGCTGGTTAGAAAAAAGTTTTGTCCTCCATGGCCACAGAAGTGTCTTTGTGCATCATCTCCACCTCCTCCTCCAGTCCTGTGTGGGCAGATTCTTATCAAATCACTCTTTTACCGAACCTGCTGTTCTCCTGAACACAACCTCAGACAGGGAGCGACAAATGGGACGCGAGAAAAGAAAATCGAAATCAAAGGGAAGGCATCTGCCATGTTGCGGCTACAGGTTTAGACACATGTTGGTGAAGCATCTCTTTCCTCCCGACAATTGACGTCTTTCTCTGCCCCGTAACAATGCTGTAGTCGGCTGCGGGGATGCACTTCTAATCTCTCGCTGTGTTTTTGCTCATGCACAGATAGTCAGAATATCACTGAGTCTTATTAATACAACCCAGGGCAGGGGTATCCATAGAAACAGCCCTCTGTGAGGCTGATCCTGCTTTCACATGTGTAGATGCATCATGGGACAGCAGCAGGCAGACGGCCGGCTCTGCACTCCTCTCTCTCTCTCTCTCTCTCTCTCTGTGCGCTCTGCTGTGTTTTTTATAAGTCTGTAATCCTCATCGACCAGTCAAAGCCTTCGATAGCGAGACGGGAGGAAAGAAGGAGGGGTTATGTGAGTTACATTCAATGAGATGGCTCCTCCTCTTCTTCCATGATACCAGAGAGAGTCTCAGTCAGTCAGGCGAGTTCATTCATTTTGAGATCCACAGTTTGTTTCAAATCCTGGAAACTGTGTGTTTGCATGGGCATACGTGTGCGTGCGTTTAATCCCTCAGTAATCTGCTTCCTGTTGCCTTCTCATGAATGTAGGGATTTCAGCATCAGGCCCGTGGAAAGATGCTGCTGTTAGCTGTGTCGCTCATCACATCTGCTGCTGCTGCTGCTGCTGTTGCTGTTGCTGCTGCTGGGGAGGAAAAGAGGAAATGGGGTGAAGAGACACACTGAAGGAGAAAGTTACACAGCAACAGAGCCGCCGCGTTAACAGGGTCTGTGTCGCAAGAGAGTTACCGTTACATAACACCGAATGGCAGTGTAACCTAATCTACAGCAGTAACTTAATGTGCTTAGAGAGGATAATCAATTCAACGAGGCTTTAATATCTGCTATATGACACTGTTGACATTTCAGAGCGGAGACAATCTGACAGGATGGGAGGGATTATCATGGCAGCATCCTTTTGAGTGATGGCCAACTCTTCTGTAGAGTTGCAACAATTAATCGATCAACTATTAAATCATCCGCCAACTTTTTTGATGATCATTTGACTAATTTTTCAAGAAAAAAAGTCAAAATGTTCTCATTCAAGCTTCTTAAACGTGAATATTTTCTGGTTTCCTTACTCCTCTGTGACAGTAAACTGAATATCTTTGACATGTGAGGACGTCATCTTGTCATTTTTCACCATTTTCTGACCAAACAACTAATTGATTAATCGAAAATTGATCAACGATTGAGAAAAATCGTTGGTTGCAGCAATAATTTTTTGATTGAATCCCACATTATAACTTTATTTTGTCTGACTACAAGTAAGTTAAAGGATAGGTCCAACCAAATATAAAAAAATCAAGTTATTATTCACTTATTCCCATGCTGATGGAAAGTCAGGTGAAGTTTCGTAGTCCACAAACTATTGCTGGAGCATCACAGCAAAACAGTGCCTCAGCATTCTCTGAAACAACCGAAGCAGATGGGGACTTATTTTAAAACGTAATAAAAACAACTAAAAAAAAACAGAAAATGGCTCCAAGCAGCTCTTCTGGTGTAATCCAAGTCTCCAAAATCCCTGAGATCCCAGGTTGTGTTGAAAAGATGTTAAGCTAAAAGTGTTAAAAGCGTGCAAACCGGCTGAAGTGGGTGCACCTGCTCAACCGCGCATACAGGGTGTAAATAACGTTATTTTAAATCAATTTGGGATCTCAGGGCTTCTGGAGACTTGGATTACACCGAGCGAGCTGTATGGAGACACATCAGACATTTTGTTACTGTTTTACTTTTTAAAACAAGTCCTCATGTACTTCAGTTGTTTAGGAGAATGCCGTAACGCCGTTTTGCTGTGAACTACAAACCTTCACCGAACTTTCCGTTGACCTGAGGGTCACTAGATAATGACTGAATTTTCATTTTTGTGTAAACTTAACCCTTTAAGCAAATTACAGGAGAATCAGCCTACCTGGCATTTTAGTTCTATTTCCACCTCTTGAAAAGGTCATAACAAAAGCATTGATCCCCGGGGCAGGAAGAACTCAAACAATCCATCAATCCATAAAACAAATCTCTTTGGTGTCAAAGGCCTGTGGGGGAAGGCTCGAGTACTGAGCTCTCCCCCTCTCCTATTTTCTTTCAAGAAACAAGCGGAGGTGCACACAATAACTGGACTGAAACAGCACTCCAAACACACACTCTGTGTCCACGCTAGCCTCAGTCAGGGCTGACTGTAAGGTGAGAAGAGAGGGACTAACAGAGAGAGGGGGAGCGCTGACAGTGGTGTGCTGGGTGGGAGGTGCAGCTGGGCTAACTTAATGTATTATGCATAACCACTGGAGATGGCGCTTGGTGCTCTCTCTCTCTCTCTCTGTGCGTTTATACTCCATATTTCTTCAGGGTTATGCAACGAGAATATTCAATATGAATGAGAATCATTTGCAGTTTGGTGAGGCGGTGCAGTAAAAATAGTGAACATTTGAAATAGTGAAGCCCATTGCTATCATAAATCACATTATATGAAGAAAAAAAACAGCCTTTAATTTAGGTTAAGTCAGAACAAAATGAATAAAATGAAAGTGTAGCTACTCTCCACTGGAGCCAGTGTGATGTTGACAAATGTGCAGGTGACACTATGTGAACAAACACATCCTGTTGTTCTCTGGCTGTGTGCAGCTGCCTCTGTTTCCTTTCTCTCTCTCTCTCTCTTTTTTTTTTATTACTCTATTTACTTCCAAACAGGCGTTCAGGCAGTTTCTAGTTGCAGTGTGGGAAACGCTGCATCCTCCCTGCACACTGGCTTCATGCTGCTGCCTTTGTGTGCGTCTCCAGACTCCCAGTGACGCCCCTCTGACAGAACAAAAACACTGAGACTGATCTAATAATAAGAATAAAAAGAAAATTAGAGCCCATGTCCAAAAAGAGGAAGAAAAAAAAGTAGTCCCAGCCTGTGCTCCTCCTCCTTCTTGTTCTTCTTCTCCTTCTTCTCCCACCTCATCCAGCTCCTCGTTATCTGATCTATCTCAGTATCGCAATAACAAGAGGAAGAAGAAAGAAATACACGCACAGATAACAACAGCAAGCAATCCGTACTCACGCAGCCGCAGCCCGCCGTCCACAGACAAAGATCCGCTGCAACTGGAACAAAAATGAAAAGATGTGAGAGATCCTTGGGAGCAAAGAAAGTGAAACACGACCGCATCTCTCCTCTCTCTCTCTTTGTGTGTGTGTGTGTGTGTGTCTGTGTGAGTGAGTGGCTCAGATGATACGGGGAGGGAGAGGCAAGCCGGTACGGGTCGGCACCGGGGGCGATCCGCCGAGATGAGATAAGCCCAGAGGCGGCTGCTACAGAGCCGGTTACTGTGGGCGACCGTCCGCTCTCTGTCCGCGCTGCACGGGAGTGATGAGAGGAGAGGAGAGGAGAGGAGAGGAGAGGAGAGGAGAGGAGAGGAGAGGAGAGGAGAGGAGGGATCACCCCCAGTCTGATACACCATCTACTAGACCTTCACACACACTCACACACACTGCACCATGGGTGATTAAGTACCTCTCTCTCTCTCTCTCTCTCTCTCTCTCTCCTGACCTCACTTATCTGCACTCTTGGTCTCCAAAAACCCAAACCAGCCTCCAGCTTATTCCAGCTTGATTATTTTATCAGAGTCATCTACAGTCCTGACATGTGCAGGACCTGTGTGTTTTGAGATTCCCCCCAGAGAGGAAACTAGAGAGGAGCCAGTATTCACGGTGAATGATGAGCATATTTTTTTTATTTATTTGATGTTTTTTTACTGCAGCAAGGATGCCACCACATATCAAGGACCCCCGGTGAGAAATAATAATTTGCAATTATCTACAAGAGATCTGAGTAAAAGCAACCCAATCGCCAGATTAAATGTTAGCCAAGTTTATAGCCTACGTTTCTGCAAACAAAGATGAGTCAGAACTTGGCGTTTTTTTGAGGTTCGATTCTCCATTTTTTTTTCCTTGTCAGAATGCTGTGCTTAAAAACCATTTGGTTATGCTTAGGAAAACATCATAGTTTGGCTCAAAATACCTGTTTTGGTCGCCACAAACTCGGCTGGAAATGTCCGGACGTCCCGTGAAAAATAAAGCACTTGGTAGCCACGAACACAGCTGGAAATCTCCCGAGGTCAACTTAAAAATATCCGGTTTCGTCACCACAAAAAATGGCTGGAGGTGGCCCGACTTCCTGTTACAGATATCTGGTTTGGTCGCCAGAAACGCGGCCGGAGATCTTCCTGAATTCCTCTTTCAAAATATCACCTTTACAAATATTGAAACGCCGTGGTGAGTTGTAAAAAATATCCTGTGGTTTGACACTTAAAAACATGGAAATACAGACTCGAACTGCCACAAATGTACCTTCCACCTCCGGATGTGAAGGTCAGAAACGTTAACTGCTAACATTTTATCCTTGCATGCTGAGTAAAGTCTCCATTGTAGGGCGATATGGTCATGGAGGGACTGGAAATTAAATGTATAGGCATATAATCTTGGTGAAGTAGAGATGGCATGCATATACTTGAAAACAACAGCCTGATTTTACTGGAAATGTCTGATTATGAATGCCACTTTTTCATAAACTTAAAAAGAAAATGAAAAATGAGAAACTCTAAATATATTATTTCTTATCTATTATTACACAATGAAATTAAACAATTTCACACTTTATTGGCCGAAACCCCGCTTTGGAAGTTTCCTGCAGAGCGTTACATCTCTGACAAAGTCAGTTCATTTCAGCCATGCCGTTGTTCCACAAAACTCCATCAGTGAAATTAACTTTTTCAGGTCAATGATCATCAGAAAGTAGAAGAGGACTAAACAGAACAATACTGTGCAAAATTGTGATAGCAAATGAAAAATTTACCCTTACAGTTTCACTCCCAGAGAGATTTTTTGTGTTTCGGTTCAGTTTGTGATTTCTTACTTTTTTCCAAAACCACTTCGACAACTCCAGAAAACTGTGTGAACTCGGTGCACTGTGTGGGTTGTCTGCCCTCGTGAAGATCGAGAGAGAGCACAACAGGAGTAAAAACTGAAGTTTCTCCGATGTTTGCAATGTCTTATGGCATGATAGTTTAAAGGATAAGTTCACCCAAAAATGAAAATTCAGTCATTATCTACTCGCCCTCAGGCATCCTTTTGAAATATCACATGAAGTTCTGTAGTCTTCTAGAGCTTCACAGCAAAATAGCATTGCAGCATTCTCCTAGACAACTGAAGTAGCTGGGGGCTTGCATTAAAACAACTAAAAGAAAACATAAAAAGGCTCCATACTGCTCATCCGGCTTAATAGAAGTCTATGGAAGCCCAAAGATCCCAAATTTATTTGAAAAGATGTTATGTACTCACTTTTTAAGCCAAAATCTACACTGTAGCTGTCAGTAAAGCTAGTGTGCATGCTGTCTGAAGGCGCAAAAGTTCAGCCGCGCATCAACGGTGTGAAAAATGTATTTTCAAATCAATTTGTGATCTCGGGGGGGCTTCTGGAGACTTGGATTACACTGTACGAGCTGTATGGGGCCGTTTTATGTTATTATGCAATGCTGTTTCAGCTCCAGAAATGTTTTACCGACTGCAAAACTTCACCCAACTTTCCATCCAGATGAGGATGACTGGATAATGACTGAATGATCTTTTTTTGGGTGAACTTATCCTTTAAGTCCCACAGTCTGTGTTTAGTGGAAGTGTTCTTATGAGAGTCCAAAAAAGAAAGAGATGGCAGGTCACGGTGAATGTGATAATGATTATGCAGGCAGGGGTGTTACAGGATTAACAGAGAGGAGAGAGGCTGAAGATAAAACAGAGACCCAAGAGTCAACTAATGTAATGAACCCGGTGTAAAGTGAAGAGGAGAGATTCTGGATTTAGTGCACTATTTCTGCTTCAGAGGTGGAAATGGGAATCCACATCATCCCGAGAGCCTGACAGGAGTGTTAAAAATCTCTCTCTCTCATCTCTCGACAACCTCACAGTCAATTTACTTTATTTCATCACCCCTTGAGTGGAATTTTACAGAAATCTGCTGAATAGTTTGCTAAATGCAATAAGCCATTAGATGATGGGTCAGCGGTTACATTGTGATTACAGAGGGGGAGGTTGAATTCGGAAAAGCTGGTGCTGTTTGGAAAAATGAAAGCGACATAGAAGTGCTCATCCCGCTCGACTCATAGCTTTACAGCACATCTTCCAGGTGTGTATCTGTTCCTTCTCCTGTGCGGCGCTAAGATAAGACGGGTTACAGATGGAATGTAGTGAAGAGGAAATTGTCAAATACTTTTGTTGCTTTTTGCGTCACTGCAAAGGCTTTTTTCCCCAGATGTTTTTATTTGGAAACGGGAAGCTGTCAGAAAATGTAATGTTGACCATTTTGCAAAAAGATAAAAATCTTTTGTTTTTCACATTCAAACTAAACACCACTGCTTAACATCAAAATATCACTGTGGATCCATCAGTCAGCCTCCAGTCTCTACAATATGATGTGAGTGAGAGTGTATCTACAATCACAAACACTTCCTGGTGTCTCCTTGTGTGTGTTTCTATTGTACTGCTCTGACACGGCTGCGGAGACGTTGCGGCATCACAGCATGCTGTTTTTTACAGCAAAGAGATGAGATGGCAGAAACTTAAACAATGCTCTGATGTACCAGCTAGAATAAACTCTTTCTGGAGTCTTTTGGGACGTCTGTGATTCAAATTCCTGAAATTATCTCTAGGGGAGGACGAACACACAGGTTATTTCATCAGCACATTGAAAGTAGCTGGAGGTAAAATGAAAGTCACTGGCTAACAGGTTAGCCAAAAAATATTAAAAAAAAAACACTGGCATCTTTAAAGGAGACATATTGTGCTCATTTTCAGGTTCATTATTTTGTTTTGGGTTACTACTAGAAGAGGTTTACACGCTTTAATGCTCAAAAAACGCATCAGTTTTCTCATACTGTCCAGTGCAGCAGTGCTGTATCCCCCCTCTGTCTGAAACGCTCTCCTTTAGCTCCTGTCTCTTTAATACCGAATACCCAGGCTGTTCTAATTGGTCAGCTCACACACGCCTGAGCCAGCTACGCTTACAACAACAGAGCAGCTGCGGGAAATCAATTACGTGCCAAACTAGCTGCTCGCCATAAATTACGCAAATGTGTGACATGGTGACATAGTGTGATGTCACAAAGTCACAGAAATAAAGGCAGGGGCTACTGACGAGGCGTTTCAGGCACTTCAGGCGCAGTGGGAGTTTCCAACTTTCAAGACCTCTTACATGCACAAGAACCTATATGTAAAAAAAGCATAAATATAAATAAAAGCATAGGTCGTCTTTAAATGACTAAAAACAGAAAAAGAGATAGAGAAAGAAGGAAAGAAAAGCAGAGAAACCTGGAAAGAAAGCTAAGAAAAAGAGAAGGAGAAGCAGCCAGGCTAGTTAAATGTCTGAAAGGCTTATACAATTATAATGTGGATAAGACCATGATACTGCTGCTGCTGCTCATTTAATTCTGTTGAGTCTTTGTTCTCTGTTTCTGTTCCACTTCTGTATTTCTGCTCCCTCTAATTAACACTGATAGCATCTGACAAATGGAGACATCACAGTGTCGGTGGTGGGTGGTTATTTACAGAAACACGCACGCACACACACACACACACACACACACACACACACACACACACACACACACACACAGGCATGGGGCATGTGTGTTGTCGGCAGCACCTGCTCCTGGTCTCGACAATAGGTGTTATTATTTATGGGTCTGCCCTGAAAGGAAGATGAAGGGGGGAATTCAAATAAAAGCTGGTTCCCTATTTGTTTGTATAACTGTTTTATAAAAAGGAGAAAAAGTCATTTATTGTTTCTTATCATAATATGTAACAGATATGTAACAAATAAAAACAAATCCAGAAAATGCATTTAGCATTAGAAATGTCACGAGTCCTCGTATCTCTGCTTAGACACACAGAAACTGCCTGTCTGGCCTTCTACCTTCAGAGGAGTGAGCTGCTGTACTGTGTGCGTCCTCTTCAGGTTACCTCCCTACTACAGATCCCTGTCTAAGTAGGAAAAGGAAATAAATAAATTAGAGGTCAGGCTGAAATTTCTCTGTGACAACATCTGGCTTAGTCGGCTCGCCTGGTGTGTGTTTCTGCTGAATGCTTTTTTTTTTTTTTTTTACCAGGGAGGTGATGAATGATGGCCCCGAAGAGGAGCCAGATGAGGGCTCATCTGTAGGTGTGCAAAGATGACTCATAGGGGAATAGCAAATGCTACATTGCAAATCATACGCACAAACACCTCTCACCCCAGTGAATTCAACAATTTTCAGTTTCTTTGTTTTTTCACCTTGAAGGTGACAGTGAAGGCAGAACACAGTGGTTGTTATGAAACAGGAAGGAAAAACCTGATTCATGCTGTCTCTAATATTTAAAGGTGCAGTCCATTGAGTTCGGTTTACTCATCACTATGTTTTAATGTGTAAAAGTTGAGACTTAAAACTGATAAAGGAAAGCCAGCATTACAAACTGGAAAAGAAAAGAAACTTTGAAAGAAGCTGCATTTTAGAGGCAGGGCAGGGCTTATCAATGACTATCCAGTGGCATTATGGGAAATATATTGTAGAATCAAGCCCGTCCGATGAATATCTGGGCCCCTGAAAAGGTCCAGTGAATGGGTTAGCTTTACTCTTATCACCTTTAGACATCATTATTTTTGTTATGTTAAGTACAAAAAACTTACATTTTCAGCAGAGATCTACTTTTATGGCAGGTCTGCTAGCGTCTCACGAAACTACAGCAGCTGCTTTAACAGATAAGGGCACCTAAGAAAAAGACCTGAGTTGTAGGCTGGTACTGCATCATGCTTACAAAGACTTGTATCAAGCCTAAATCAGCTGAATGGAAAAGAAAATGGCGACTACAAAGTTGTTGTTACAGCACATTTAACAACACAAACACTACATAAAGTTAGAAGTGATGAAAGCAGTCATACTGCTGTGATGTCGTGTTCATGACCTACGTTGCACTTTTCTGTGTTGGAGGTCGTTTTTTTCCACAAGTACAATGAAATGCAGCAATATTATGACAGAGGTGACATTTTATGACAACAATAATAAATAAAATGTTTATTTTTGTGAATATTTTTGAATATTTTGGTTGAAAATAAAATTTGGTTATCACTGATTTTATTGTATTTGTTCTCTTCATCCTCCCCTTTATGGAGATCCAGTGGTTTTGGAGCTTGGCCCACACTAATGACTTATAAGTGCCTTAAATTGATTGAGGTCCAATACTAAGAGAGGTTGGCAGAGTGGATGAGCTTTCTCTGACAACTTTCCTATATCTTTTTTGAGTTCTTACAGCTTTCCGGGTCATATGACAAACAAGGAAAAACATCCAAATATGACATCACCCGTCGTCCTGACATCCATACCCACCCAGATCAACTCCTTAATATGACAAAACTAATTCAAAGTACAAAGCAAGTTGAATAAGCAATTTAAAATTGAGCAAACAAACAAAAACAAGGCACAAAACAACTAAATAGTGCAGCATTCTTACATTATTAGATGGGTTATCCCATTGTTGCCCATGCCTCAGTTTATTCAAAGTTAGCCTTCACCTCACTGGCCTGTATAAAGCAAGTTGTCAATGTTTGAGAACACAGAATAATAATCTTGAAACATCTTGGTTTCTGTGCTTGTATAACTGACTGATAATTTACTCTAAAAGACAGCTGCTTTGTTCCAATTGATAAATATTACTCACAGTGTGCAGCATTACTGAGAAAGAGCACTATCTTCCCTGCTGCACCACTTGATATCAAGGGTTAACGCTTGAGATACTACAGAGTGAGGAGACAGGGGGCACGGGACAGAAAACAGATGGGTGGTCTTGGGAGGAGATAGAGATGCAAATATAAAAACAGAAACAGGTAAAGAAGGCGCACGACAAGAGAGAAAAGGTGAGCCGAGAGAAAACAGACACACGAGCACACAGATAAACAGACAGGAGAGCCAAAGAGAGAGGAAGGAAGGCAGGTCTGCGAGACGACAAGGTTATCTGGCCGTGCGTGCGCCAACAGCTCTCTCTGAAAAGGACCGGCCTGTCTAAATGTCAACACAGCCTGGAGCAGTGAGGATATGCCCTGAATAAGATATGCAGTCAAGAGATATGAGAGGGACGCAGACCGAGACAGGGCAGCAGGGTCATTTACATCAGCGGACGTCATTAATACAGCAGCACTCACACTAAAAGCAATTCACTGCAACTCCAGTACAGGAGAGAAGAAGTGACTGGACAGTTTTGTCAACGGGAAGAGGAGAAATAACTGTTAATAAAGGCCGTCACTTTAAGCACTTTATAACATCTTAAAGTCTTATTAAAAGCAATTGTTTGCAAACTATTCATTCATTATAATAACTGAATGATACACTATGACCTCATATCTTCCTCCACCCTGTACAAAGTACATATTAGTTGTTTTTGGGGGGGGTCTCCTCATCACAACTGGAGGTTTAGACTTTCAGCTCAGAGAATATTCTCTTACACCACCTGCAGGAATTTCTTTGCTACTGCAGCTTAAAAACACACCGGCAACAAACGTGATAATGCAAGATTAAGTGTAGCAGTTGATGCAAATGGATATTTATTTAACCTTTATAGATGAATCCCCTTTTATTTATTCATTTTTTTTTAATGTTTGCCATTTCACCATACCTAAATGTAAACACTTATAGCAGAATAAGTAACTGTGTATCAGGCTGCATATGAAAAGGAACATCCCGTCTAAATTAAATCATATTTGGATTTAACAAGAAATAGAACGTGCTTTATGCCAGAGTTTTGCATATACCTTCTACATCTTGTCAACTACACCTGTATAAAATGTCAGACCTCTTGGCCTAATACAGGGATTGGGACAGGCAGAAAGGTAGACAATGTTGCCGATGCAGAGCTGGTTCCAATTGGCAATGAAAAAGGTCAAGATCCTTTAAGTTTTAATGAAGCTAATGGTTGAAATCAGTTGTATCTACAGCCTCATTAATCCCTTAATCTGTCCCTTTTGATGACTCACAAGGTTTAAGTAAGAAGAACACTCCTATCTCCTGTAGGTACGGCGCTGAGGGCCTCTTTATCAGCAGAGTCAGGAGGTAAGGCAGAGATAACCAGCATCTGTCATGTCCTCAATGTAGCAACACTGTCCTGCAAACTGGTTTTGTATCATTGACAAAATGTTAAAAAACACAACATACAACTCCAAAGTACTGGAAATATTCACCTGTTTAATTTAGAAACATAATAAACACAACGTCACTTCAATACAGTTAACTGACCATGACATTTAACATAAGAGTGTATATATATATACCTACATAAGGCATTAAACTGCTATTCTTGTGGTCACAATCACAAAAAGCTTCAAATACAGCTTGAAGCCCTTCATTATAGTACATTCCAAAGTATAAGGTTGAATAAAAGATTATCTACGTGATGCAGCAGAGCGAGAAAACACCTTTTCTCTCCAGTGATGTGAAGGCAGCTGCATTATGTCGACAGTCAGTAGAAGACACTAAAAGATGCTGTAGAGAGTAAGACTTTCAGCAAACACAATCCAACAGGGATTAACATTTACTATTAATAACTTCAAAGTGTTTATTTGTGCTATTGTCACACGTGTTTTCCCAAAGGAGAGTGAAAAGAAACATCGGGCAGCTCAACCACACGGAAACTGACCCAAGGTTTGTCAAGTGTGTGTACTTCATGTACCATCATTTAAATAAAATGTAAGGTTTATACAGTGATTGGCCTGGACTGCTTCTGTACACTGCTGAGTAAAAGGTCAGCGAACCTAATCAAGCAAAATGAGGAGGTGGTGAGTGGTATCAGGAAGCGGTTCAGGCGTACAGAGGCTGGTAGCCACTCCTCCGGTTGCCAGTTTTGCAGGTGATCACACACACGCTCAGCATCCCGAAGAACTGCAACAGGAGAGATGAAGGTGATCAGACACAAGCTCTTAAAGTTCATTTTCTGGAGTGGTCACGGGTTATACTTGTATCTGTGCCATTTTAAAAACAAGTTTGATGAAGTACTGTCCCCAAACTCTGAGGAAGACCAAGAAGTGGTTCATGGGAAAATCACAAGGTCATTACATCCGGGTATTTTTTCCTTGTACGGTCATCTCTGACTTCAACTTTCTGAGGAAGCAGAACTGAAACAGGAACAAGTGCATAAATAGCAGGGCTGTACCGCATGCCTTGTTTTTTTAATTTTCAGAGTTTCTATTGAGGTGTTTGAATAAAGCTTCAAATATCTATTGTCATATTCTATAAAGTCATTACCCTGAAAAAAAAAAAGTCAGTGGACAAAATCCTCAATTTGATTAAAGTGATTCATCAGATTAAATTGAGTTTCTTGGTAAGGCCAAGTCATTTACTGTGATAGCGTATTTTACTCTAATAGGCAAAACAGATTTATGTTATTGTGGTTATATAAATATAATTTATGGTGCTGTTAGAAAACCCTGTTAAAACAGATGTGTGCCTGCTGTGTGTTGCAAGTGCACCAGTTTTTTGGCTGCAGTGTAAATCTTGTTTTTGACGGGCAGAGTGCCAAAAAAATGAATTTAAATGATTACATCTAAATCAATTTTGACTTTTGGACTTTTACAGCAAGGTTCTTTCCAAGAACTTTGTATCCCATGAGTCAGAAACAAGCCTCTGCAGCATATGTAATCTTGTGTTATCTTGAAAGAAGACACCACAGGCCAGGATTCCCCGATTGAGTTTGTTTACTCTGGTAGAAGACCGACAATGCAGTCACTGAGCTGCACATATCTTCAGCACATGATGCGCTAACACAGGCTAGACCGGGAAGAACTTCCGGTGCTTCAATCCCTTTAAGGCATACGTATACGCATTTAAAGTGACAGAACACTAGGCCAACATACACATATCAGTTACAGTGGCAAGTGGAAGCATTATTATCTGTGTTACACAGCCACCACTGGCATTTTAATTCTACAAATAGTTTAATACTACTAACATTAGTGCATCCTAATCTTTATCTGCAACTGTGCAGAAATACTGGGATAAAAGAGAGTAAATAGACTTGTCAGAAAAAGCGGCACACCCTTCAAATGTTGATTCAGAATCGAATGTCAATGGTTTAAAATCAAGCTTCTAAAGTTTCAAACTATTCGATACAGCCCTGTTAAATACTGAAATGTCTGCCAGGACTGCAAACTGATCCTTCTCTGTTTCAAGGAGAAGCCTTCAGCACAGCAAACGCTTAAACTGTATGTGATCATCTTTACCTTGATGATGGCGAATCCCAGAATGACCAGCATGGCGTAACTCAGCACACCCTGCAGGAGGTGATCCAGCTTGGGCTCACAACCCTGAAATACATGCACACAAGTTAAGTGAGCGCACGTACTGTACATGCATGTCAGAAAAATGTCCGCCTGTGCTTTTTTTTTCCCCCATCGGAGGCCGGAGATGATTTGATTTTGCGGACTTTATTTTTGGTGCATTTAAAAGCAGTAAGCGTCCTTGTGTATGGAATACCTCTGTGTTGAGCAGGTCTGGTTGATCCAGTCTGCCGGTGCACTGTGCGGCGGTGGTGTTTTTACAGCAGGACTGAGGCACTGTTTGGTTGTGGGTGGCATACCAGGTGGTGTTGGACCAGCTGGTGTAATTTTTGACACCACAGCACTGCAACTGCAAAGACACAAACAGAGAACAGACAGGAGTTAATACAAAACCCAAGATGAGTCCAGAAGATAGTAATGGCAGTTTTACAAACTGTGAAAGAGTTAAAAAGGGAAGATAATGGGGGGGGGGGGGGGGGGGTACAGAGGTTATTTAGCGATGCGTGAAGTCTCTGAATGACGCAACAAATGCAGAAGTGTAAATTTGCCGCATCGAAAGCATGAAGGTGGAAAGTCCAACAGTCCTTTATGGAAATTTGTCTGTATAGTTGAAGACTTTTCTCTCACAGGTCATTTTCGCTGTGCTACAAACACCTCAACATTAGAGCAGGCCGGCATGAGCAATATACCGTGATATATTGGACCATTTAAATTGACATTGACATGACGTATGCCAGGGTTCCCTCACCTACTTAAACATAAAATTCAAGAACTGTTCAAGGACTTTCTTGGTGCAATTCCCTCGAATTCAATACCATTTGAGACACGGATCAAAGTTAATTACTGTTACAATCAGCAGCTTGCCTAACAGTTTAGATGTTATCTGAAAAACTTTTAGTTTTACAGTAAATATATAAAGTCAAGAACTTTCAATGACCTATGTCCGTCTTTTTTCAGAAACTTTCAAGGCCTCGATTCCTTTCTTCACATTGACAGACTCTTAAGGATTTCAAGGATACTTGGGAACCCTCGTATGTCAACAAACTGCAAAACTACCCACTGTGAAGAAGCTTTTGTGCTGCTACGCGTGGGTTACTACTCTTTTTTAACATGCGTTGTCAATGTTTCAAAGAATTTCAGCATGAAAGAGACATTTGAATAAAGGATTTTTAACCGTTGTGCCAGAGGAGGGCCTTGAACTTCTGTGTTCCCCACCAAAAAGTATTTTCATCATATTTTGTTTAAACAACCAATTTTTTAACCAAGACTTTTTCTTTCTGAAACTGCAAAACCATTTCACACACACAAACTCTATATCATTTGTCTGTGTCTCCCCAGTTTTAACAGGACTGATAACCGACAAAATTAGCAGTATACTGTGTTTTCAGCTGTTGTTCTTTAAAGACGACTTCTCTCTATAAAAGGCAAGACACACAGACCGTGGGGCAAGAGAGGGAAATGAAAGCAAGCAAGCGAGAGAGAAAGCAAGCGTTGCAGAACAGGTGAAAGAGAATGAAAGATCAAGTGAGAAAACAAAACTATTTATATACAGCAGAATACAACACCGACCTGAGTCTGCAGGTAGTCCACAGCTCTGGTCTCAGCATCATCTCCATTATACTTTGCGAAGACGTCATTCATGGAGCGCTCCAGGTCTCCGCTTATCTGGACACACATGGACAGCCATGTAATATAGTCTCATACCTAAAATAGTTTACTGTCAGCAGACATCATCATGTGACAGAGAACACGGATCAGTGACTCACCTTGTTTTGGTAGATGAAGCTAAATACCAAAGCAGCAACTTCAGCTGCAAAGATCAGCATGATGATCATGAAGAACTGGAGAGAAAAGAAAATGAGACGAGCTGTGAAGTAATTCAGAGAGAAAGTAGAAGTGAAGTAGAGTTAAAGGATAAAACAAAAACGAAACATCAAAGATGATAACTAACGATGTAATAAATGTTTGAAGGTGAAAAATGCAACCGCACATGGAGCACAAATCATCACAAACACACACACAAACAGAAACCTACAAAGCTCAGGCCGACTTTGGACTCCCGGATTGTGGCGCAGCATCCCACCAGACCGAAAATGAACATCACCACGGCGACGCCGATGATGATGGCCGCCGGGATCAGCGTGTACTTGTCCTGAATGAAGTGGTCGAAGTTGTCATAGCTCTTGATCACGTAGGCGCCCACGTAGGCCAACGCCGCTCCTGCAGCCTGCAAGCGGAGGAGGAAACATCAGTGTGTTACACGTCAAAAGTTTTGCAATAAAGTTAGCATTTAATATTCAGAAGTAAAGAATAGAAGAGTAAAGAATAAAATACTTAAGATAAATGACCATGAGAGCACACTTGTTTTCTCATCATTCTGTATGTTGTCAAAAATAAGGATCCACTGCTAACAGCTGAATTAAGGCACACAGACTGTCTGGTCTGTTGCTAAAGAGTAAACAATCATTAAGTAATGGATCATTGAGCTATTAAAACCTCCTCATACTTTGCATTAAACAAAGCAAAACACTGCGAAAATAAACTGCACAACAAACGACACCACTGGCATGTCGCATGATCTGTATTTTCTCTCTGTGCTGCAGTTGAAAGCGTCATACCTCCCCTCCATTCATAAACACTGATATAAGATTCGTTTGAGAGTCACAAGAGTCGGTTTGGATGCTGTGACCTCATGTGATGAACGCAGGCTGTTAAGGTCACTGATGATGTGTCCCCGTGGAGTCAGATGTGGATTAGGCCCTAAGTCACACCAACATCATGACTTTCCCAGGAGTCATGCTTCAGTGTGAGCTCATCAATCATAAGACTGCATGTATGGGGGTCGATTTTATGCACCAGAATCACAGTGACTGATCTCTGATCTGGGGCCGCATCCATAAAGCTTCCCAATACAAAGATTTGCTCCTAGTGACGAAATGCTAAGAAAATTCCTAGAATTACGACATCTTCTAAGAATTTTTCATTAAATTTAAGACTAAAAAAATTATTCACAAAGCCCTTATAGTGCTGCTAAGGTAAAAATCTGTTAGGAGTAGTGGAGGGGACTTTTAAAAGAGTCCTTAAGAGTTTCTTAAGCAGAGGAGAAAATGGTGGAAAGACAGAGAAGAAGGAGAAATATTCTCTCAATGCAGAATGATGGTGCGTTAATGAACCACTACACTTTAGATTGTGCAGGGATAACTTTTGTGGTCGATCTCATAAGAGATGCACTCACATCTCTGGCACATCACCCAATCACAGCTTTTAAAAGAATGTGTCACACCTAGCAACGCCTCCCCGCTGGGATAAAAGTTTCTGTTTCGCTCTAAGTAGTTTCCTAAATCACTCCAAAGCTAGGAGTCCTTGCTCGAAGTTTTTAGGCTAAGTTAGAGAGGACTCTCATAATGTCTGTTGGTCAACAAGCCCAAAAGGCTTTTGTGGGTCAAACCAAGAATGGAGACAACTAGTGATTGTTAATGATTAAACATTAGACAAACAATAATGCTAGTAAGAATTTAACTGATTGAAATGTATTATCCAACAATCAGAGATGGGCAAGGAAACTGAATATTGATTAAAGAACTGCTTAAAATCTGTATCCTGAGAGACAAGTGTAAAGAAAACAACGGCTCTATTATCGATCTCATTATCGGCACTCCTGACTTCCATCGGACCTTTGAACCTCACACCATATCAGACTTGATTCAAACTCCAGCGTGTGACAACAGAAACAGTCCAATAGTGCGGGACATGGAGAGCTAAAAGTAAATCTGTATGTGTAAACTGGGTGATCTGCTGAACTTCCCTTTGCATCACTGATGGAAAATTTGTGCCAAATAAGACCACTGCCACCAGCTACTTTAAATAAAAGAACAAACACTCAGAAATTCCCCTTCGTGTGCGTTTGCGCATTAGCGTCATTCTCAGTTTTACTTCCCCTGTACTGAAGTGGGTTATAGATTGTGTTCTTTGTTCCTATGTGAGCATGTGTGCGGCCAAACAATCATTCATCCTCCACTTCAGCCTCATGACTCGCTTCTCTTAATCACCCCAC
This sequence comes from Pagrus major, assembly GCF_040436345.1. NCBI lineage: Eukaryota > Metazoa > Chordata > Actinopteri > Spariformes > Sparidae > Pagrus > Pagrus major. The sequence continues at coordinate 33,673,133 of NC_133219.1, forward strand.
AGTCACGGGATCTCTGCGGGGTGGTTACTCTACCCCCACCTCCCCCGAGCCCTCCATCTCTCACCCGTAATCTTCCCAGAAACTCTGGTCTTGTGCCTAAGAAGCAGCACAAAGAGGCTTACACAACGTATAGCGCCCACGTACGGTGCCACCTCTCTGGAATGTGGGGAACCTCTCAGGCGATGTTTCTTGATCTGAAGCGGGCCCCTTCACGAGAAACGTACTAGTACTGTATCTCAGATCTGATCCCAGGGGGAAGACATGTTGTTTTTTTTTTTGTTTTTCTTCCTCAAACTGGGAAAGAGGGCAGCCGTGACGTTTCTGCTCATGTGCTTCCAAACATTCACTCACATTAACCCGTAAACGTTTGATTTTCCACTTAAATCACCATCAAATCTGTTTAGAGTTTTTCTTTTATAACAATGGGACGCGTGACAATCGCATCACCATTACATCAAATCGATATTTCTAATTACATGGATCATTTAGTACACATTTTCACTGCATTCACTGATTCATATCTGCCTCCCATTGAAACTTTTTGAACAAAAGACTAAAAAAAAAAAGAAAACATTGTGGTTTCTACAATGATTATCTGCATAATGTGATTTTATAAAGTCTGGTCTGCCAGTGGGTCAGACCGAGGTCAAAAGGATAATTCAATATTTGGATTGAATTATGATTTAGTTTTTGTTTCTCCAAACAGCAAGTTTCAAATTGGGCACTTTTTCATGGCCAGCTCTGTTCGGTCATGTCCTTGAGAGGCTTGATATATCAGCCATTTGGAAAAAACAAACATTGATATGAAGATCCATTTTATTCTTATACTTGGACCCTGCTAGGTTTGTTTAGCTTGACCAACTATAACTGAGCTCAGGCTCACGATTATCGTGGCTACAACAATTGCGATTTACGATATTATCCCAATAATCGTCAAAATATGCTCGATAACGGGGATAAGATGATCAAACCGTGCCTGAAGACTTACTTGTAATGACTCGAAAGATGCAAAAATAAATCAGGATATCACTGAAAGACTGTACGTAATTGAGCTGTAGAGCTTATTCAGGTCACTGATGTGAGGATATTCTCAATTATCCCGATAAGAAGTGTCGCAATATCACGATATTCACGATAACTGTGATATTTTTAAACAAAAAAGGAATACTGATGTCGTTTTAGTAATACACATACGATAATATCATCTGAATAATCCGGCGGAGATGTTCGGCCTTGTGTGTCTTTTATTTATGACTTCATCTGGTGGCATTCTCACTAGCAATTCAGTCGTTTATAGCAATTGTTCTTTTTGTTTCGTCTCTTCCTCCCTACACTTGTGTCATGTAGGGTCATTTATTTGCCAAAGAGAGAAAACAAAACACAAAGCAAACAAAGTTAAAGATACATTTGTTTGCTCTATAGTTATGGAAAGTACATAATTACCGTGAATATGTTTGGCCATGACAATCGTGTAGTGAAAATCTGATATTATGACAGCCCTAATCCCAATAATGGAAATCCACCGCGATCAGCTTACCCTGAGTGTTCTTCTATCGTGTTCTGTGATAAAATCTTATAGTGTCCCATCCCTAGTTTGGAGAAAATGTGTGTTGAAGGTGACGGTATTGATTTTTTTGACCCAGCTGGTCAGAAAAACAAGAAAAGTAAAGGAATCCACGCGACTTGGAAGGCAATGGCAAACCAGGGAGTCAAAAAGTGGATGTGTGGGTATTTGAATAAGAGACAAACGAGGTTACTCTTGCAGGATACGCTCACAGACCCGGCCTCTCTCATGGTAATCGAATTACACATATCAGCCACAGAGAAGCAGAAAAGTTTACTCTGCCTCTCCTCAACCAATTTGTCCTCAGGAGGAGACAGATGAAAGTGGACAGCTTTTGTTCTACTGTAAATGAGTCAGAGAAAAGTCCAGTAAGTGTGAGTTCCCCTGAGATGAGCTGGGCTGCTGGGAAATGCTACACAAATTCTCTGGAATCACTCCCTTCCTAAAAAAACTGGGCACAGCTGAGCAGTACTCTGGAGGTACAGTGGAAATGAGGAAGTAGGGAATGTGCTGGCCAGAAAACTGAGACAGGCTGTCTACATGTTTACCAAACCATACCTCTGATTTTAAAACACTCATGGCCACCAGAAAATTTCACAAAATCAATGAAACCAATTTCAAGCAAATTAGAGATCATTCCCAGACAGAGGCCAGCCGTCAGTGGGAACTCAAATCTCTGCAGGTGGAGACACAACAACCGCGACTTACCCAAAACACCAAGCTGAGGAAGAGGAGGACGGTCTTGGACGTTAAAATCCCGCAGTCCATGTTGTGTGGAGGAGCTGAAGAGATCGAAGGAGGACTGTGGAGCTGCTCTGGTCCGGTTTTTATCTCACGGAGCTGCCGTCTGTCTTCCTGCTTCTGCTGCTGCTGATCTGGTCACAAGTTCTCTCGATCCGTCTGTCTGCAGTGACTCTGATCTCATGGTCACATGCTTTGGGGAGGAGAGCGATGGAGCAGAACAGGTCTGAGCAGCTCCTCCGACAAACCCCCACCCTCACCCTCACTCCCTCCCTCCCTACAGCTCTCACTGTGTAATGATTAAAGGGGCACTATGTAGTTTTTGGAGAAGAAGTTCAATCGCAGAAATGTCATATTTACTATATTAATTAGGTAAAACTCAGATTTTCCCCCCTCCATAACTGAGTAAACAAGCTGTTCTCAGAGGAATATAAGGTCCCCAGAGCACTGTTTGAAGCTAGAAAAGGTGGCAGGGTCCGCCACATATAAACAATAATGAAACTGTGTTGTCCTTTAAGTTCAGTTTGTTTATTCAGTTTATTCAGTTATGAAAACAAGGAAAGTTTGTTTAATTAGTTTGTTTAGGCATAAAAAATGAGTCAATGAAGACTTGACTTATTGATGAAAATTATTATTGTTATTAGTGTTATTTTTATTATTTTACAAATGAAGTCTGTTCTCTGATTTGTTTATAAAAATAACTGATGAGAGCAAATCTTTAACAACAGTGGAATGCATCAGGGACTTAAATTGATCCTTAAAGTTCACAGATTGTACATTTTTAAAATATTTGTTTTGTTTATTGTTTATTTTTACAGGGACGGCACACAATTTAAAGGGGCACTATATAGTTTTAGAGAAGAAAATCAAACTAAGAATTTCAATGTTTACAATTTTAATGAGGTAATTATGCAAATACAGAAATATGTATCTTTTCCACAACTGAATAAACAAGCTGTTACCCGGTTACTCAAGACAATCCACAGACCTTGCTGTGAGCAGTTTCATATGGGAACTATTTAATAATGATCTAGCCTCCTTTCCATAAGTAATGGCTAGCTTCCTTCTGCGTGGTGATACAGAAAGAAAAAAGTTCCTATGAAACTGCTCACAACAAGGTCTGTGGATTATCTTGAGGGACCAGGTGATGATTTCTGTAAAGAGACATTGCTGTTCAGTTTCGCAAATGTATTTGTTGGTGCTTTGAACACCACAAGCTTCGTCATATCTCTACAGCTGGTATCTCCAAAACCGGGCATCTCACACCAAAACAATCTAGATGGATCAATAGCACTACAGGTAAGATGGAAAATATGTATTTTTGATTTGGGGCGAACTGACGCTTTAATTTCTTAATTTATTTTGATCTACAGATGTTCTAAAGTTATTCACAACACAACAATCCTACCAGAAAGCTACTGCATCTGTGCACAGTAATGACAATAGTCCCTCTGCTGCTTCTTGGCAGTTAATAACAAAGACAGAATTTATTATGGTCTTCCTTGCCCCAGAAAAGAGAAAATCCTGGGAATTTACTGTTACAAAACAGAGGCTCCATTAACACTACCCCACTGGTGGGGGAGGAGTGCAGGTCTCAGTTGTGTCACAGTGGTGCTGGTAGGCTGCATGCTGGTGATCTGATCCACTAACACATTTAGGTTACTTACCGTGGAAGTTTGAGGAGAGCATAACACAAGGTGACAGCTGATTGTCTGACCACAACACAGATAAAGACCCTTAAAACCGCAACAGCACATACTCTGAAAACACTAGAAGTCTTGACTTTGTCATTACTAGTCACTGTAGATGTAGACTTTGGACAGTTTCAGTTACCCTTCAGTTAAGGAAGTAAAACTTATGTTTGGATTATGGGGACAACAGGTCTGTCTACAAACTCAAATCTGTACAGTGTAGTGTGAAAATAGATAAAGGGATGTGTGTCTGTGTCTTCTGCTCTAGGCCCAAGTGGATTTCTGAGATCACTACATCATTATATGATCTGATATAAATGATTCCTCCTCTGTTCTCCACCCAGCAGTGTGATAGGGTGGATTTGAAGGTTTCTACACCTACAGAGAAAAAATTATATTTTTTCCGCGGTTGCCAAACAAGACACTTGAAACTTAGATCTGTATCTGAACTCATTTTACCTCGGGCTCTGCCATGGCCTGTGGGGTTTTATCTTGTCCTGGCTGCTGTCTGTGTTTGTGTTTCTTCCTTCAGGTCCAGGTAAGCACAGTTTCCATGAGTGCAACTGGGTGCACCTGGCCAGTCCACCCAGAATGCATACAAGATCAGCCGTCCCACTCCTTCTCTCTTCCTCCCAGTGCGGGCTCTCCCTCCTGCATCACATGGTTTCTTTTGTTTGCTTTGGTTGCATTTCTTTTATTTTGCACCATACAACACCACATATTCACACATCCACTCACAGACTGACTAATTCATATCCTCAGTTCATGTTATTTGTTGCAATCTTTGCAAATAAGTATGATTACTTGCTCTTGCCGGTACAACTGTGTGTATTTCCCTCCTTTTGTCATGGCCTAAGAGCCACAACATGACGTCACTCTGTTGGAGGCGTGTGTGTGTGTTTGTTTGTTTTTGTGTATAACAGGAGGAGGCGCTATCAGTACACGACAGACGGCAGGACTACATTTGCCAATCTGCTTCCTCACACTCACACACACGCATAAACACACGCACACACTTTATCTCATGTTATTGAAAAAGAAAGAAAAAAAAGCAGATGGAGAAAGAAGCGCCAAAGAGAGACAGAGATAATTTAATATTCCAATCCATGTCTCCACCGATCATCTCCAGTTTGAAACCAATAATAAACCCAAATGTTGGTTCATGTTTTAAGATTTAAAGTTTATTTTTTCAAGCTCAGAGTCGTGGAAATGTACTTCAAAGTGCTTTAAATGTAATGGACCTTCATGTATTGTGTTGTTTTATGTTTTATGTATTTGATGTTCTGTGTCTTTTTGTTCACCTGCCCCGTTCACTTTGTTTATATGTGGCGGACCCTGCCACCTTTCTAGCTTGAAACAGTGTTCTAGGGACTTTATTTTCCTCTGAGAACAGCTTGTTTGTTCAGTTATGGAAAAGAGACATATTTCTGAGTTTGTATTTCTTCTCCAAAACATAGTGCCCCATAGTGCCTCTTTAAATTGTGTGCTGTCCTGTAAAATATAAACTATAAATACAAAAAATAAAATTAAAATAAATAAATGTAAAATACATGAATTTCAAGGACGTACACGACAAATACATGTAAGTAACTGATGCTTTCAAGAATTGTTCTCATCAACAAACTGCACTTGTAAAATAATAATAACAATAATAAGAATAAGAATAAGAATAATAACAATAATGATAATGTGAGAATCACAACAATTCAGATTTTTTATCAGTGAGTAAAGCTATTTAATCAAACAATCTAACTGGTGGCCACTAAAACTCTGGTCCAAATAAGTCCAAATCAAATTTCAGAGGCACAAGCATGTGTAAGAACACAACATTGTCACAAAGAAGATAAAATACATTTTATGTTTCACTCAAACGGACTTCTGGCCAACTTTATCACAGGAAACATTACACTATAATTTGTGCATGCTGCTCATTTACCAAAAGAACTATAGGCTGAATAAAGTGAGGAACATTCAGTATTATGCTGCCATTGTTTCATTGATGTCTTTGTTGCTTTAATTAATCTGTTTATACACAAACGAAAAGCTCATGATGGGATTATTAAGTTTCTATGTCCTGTGATCAAAGCAGTTTTCAAACCACAATTAGAAAGGAAAAGGTTTTAAATATACATACATGCAGACCAATGTGAATGCATCCATCACTGGTCATTTAAGGTTAAAAGAAAGACCGGGAAATTAATCTTAAATTCGTTTCTTTGTCCGCCCCTCCTTACAGACTGATAACTCTTATTCTGGCTGAAGTCCATCTCCCTCCACACAGAGGAGACACACAGTACCCTACAGTATTATTTTTACTATATAACATATGATGATGTGAAATGATTATTTTTTGTGATTTAACTTTTTGTCACCTCATTAAAACTGTCCTGCGTCCTGCTTCTGCGCTCCGGGAGTTTTTATCTGTTGAGGTCAGACATGTTGGGTCTGCAAGGCAGCTGTGTTTCTTTGGTCATCTTAAAATGAATTTAATTTGCAAAAACGGCTGAAATGAAACGAAGTTTTGGAGTAAGTGTGTCAGCCACATTGCTCTCCAAGCTTATTTAATCCCAAAAGTCTGTTGTTGTTTGTTTGGATGGTGTAACTTTGTCAAAAAGTCCAAAATAAGCGTCTCAAATTACGCATCACAACTGCCAGCTGTGTCATTACACCCAACAAATCTTCATATATTTTATTAAATCACTTAATACAAATATGGATACATACAGTTCAGATTACGCTGATTCTTATGATGTGCTTTTTCAAAGGATTCCCGACACTTTACGCATGGATTTTAGAGGATAATCCAGCTGGAGAAAACACAAACTTTATCAAGTTTGAGATGCAGTGAAGAGGCGCGCTGTGGTGGGGAGGTTCACTCTACACGGTTCTCACCGTGGCCTCATAAGACCTGACCCTGTGGACAGGGACAGCAGAGATATCGCTGTCATTGTCACCCACTTGACCCTGATATAAGCGCAATAACAATGTCTTCTCCCGCGGCTGCCGTGCCCCTGGCGACTCCGGCCAAATCTCCCAAGAAGAGGGCCAGGCCTCAGAAGAAGAAGACGAGTCCCTCGGTATCAGACCTGATACTGAAGGCTGTCTCCGCGTCCACAGGGCGCGGCGGCATGTCCCTGGCAGCCCTGAAGAAGGCTCTGAAGGCCGGAGGATACGACGTGGTGAAGAACAGAGCAAGAATTGTCATCGCCATCAGGCGCTTGGTGGCCAACAAATCTTTGGTCCAGACAAAGGGCAGCGGGGCATCGGGCTCCTTCAAGCTGAACAAGAAGCCTCCCACACCTCGAAAGAAGAGGGTGGTAAAGAAGAAGAAGCCCAAAACAAAAAAGGTCAAGAAGGCTAGCGTCAAGAAAGCAGCCGCAGGTGCCTCTCCAGCGGCCAAGAAGTCACCTAAGAAGAAGAGGAAGCCAAAGAGTCCCAAGAAAGCCAGGAAGCCCACTCCAACCAAGAAGCCCGCTGGAGCCAAGAAGCCCAAGAAGCCACAGGGTCCCAAGAAGGTCAAACGTAAGGTCACCAAGTCCACCAGGACCAGGGCGGCTGCTGCCAAGAAGTGAGAACTCTCATGATAAACGCTGAATGCTGACCAAACGCCTTTCTGGTGGCGTTTAACTTGTGCGTGGACTAAACTGTGCATTCATTCCAAGTACTTGAGTTTGCTTTAGCTATTTTACAGTTTTTCTAGATAAGAAAATACTGAACCTGCTGCTTTTACACCCCCCGCCTTGTTCTGTAAAGAACTGAATTGATGGAAATAATAAACCTATTTTAATTTATACAGCGTGCCGTGTGATTTTATTCCAGTTTTCAACAGCAAAAATTACTTCGACAGACTTGATATAACCTCTTTTGCATTTCATATATTCTCTGTTTATCCAAGAACTCTCTACAGTCGCTGTGAACAACATTAAACTGAAAAAAGAACAGTTAACTGAAACTTAACTGTATAGATATATATATATATATATATATATATATATATATATATATATATATATATATATATATATATATATATATATATAGATATCATAATTCAGTCTTTAAATACCAAGTGCATGAACCAGAATCAGAATGTATGATAAATAAGTACTCTGTGCACTTAAAAGGACAAAGAAGTCGTTACTTTTAGAAAGTACAATTTTGGATTGTGCCCGAAAACACTCCCAGTCTTCTATATTGTGCACTGCACACACTGTGCGCCGTTTTATTCGAGTATTCTGAGTGTGTAATTTTATAAAACATTTTATGTAATGCCCTCAAAATCTCCCAGTGGAACTAAAACACATTGCAATGAGCCGCATTTTAAACAGTTGTGCCTCTCTACAGCTGCACGTTTTGACGCAAAATGGTGATGATTTGTCTGAAATCTGAATATTCTGCTGACTTGAGTACTGAATGAGGGAACAAGGGGATGATATCGGGCCATGTCTTGATTTGCTTGACTCACAGTGACTCAGAGGAACGCTCAGGCGCGCGCGTAAAGTCATGGAGTGGCCCCTTTTACGCACCGTTACGCACGGGAACCTCGGCGTCCCGCACGGTGTATTCACACACATTTTAATACCTGAAGTATGTGTTGTGAAGTGACAGACACAAACAGCTGTTGTGGTCAAAATGTAACGTTCTCCCTCACCAAGTATATTTAAAAAGAAACTGTCACACATCTGCCTCACAGTCAAACTTTTATTTTAACAGAAAGATGTCGGTAGGAGTTTATAAAAATAAAAGTTACTCTGATATGCAGTTTGTAAAGTTCGTGTAGTGAAGACTGAACACTACCTGGGACAAGGCTGGTTCTAAAACAACAGCTGGTAAGGCGCCAGCTGATCGTCACTGAGCAGTGAGCCTTGACGGGCGTGTTTCAGGCCGAGTTCGTTGCTGTTCCTCTTATCTACAGCAGACAAAACACACACCAGGGTTTCATTGCGGAAGAAGCGATATCTCTGCACCGGCTGATGAGTACAGGCGCGTCCAAACTCATCAGAGTATAACTGAATTCAGCAGATAACATGGTGATCGCTTTGAGCGAAGAAAATGTCAGAGGTGGGATTTCAACTGAAAATTAGTCGAATAAATAACAAAAAAAGTCATCAGGAGCATGGCTAAACTTGTGATCTACAACTTATGTGTACAGTATGTGGCGACTCACACAGCTGTAGAGTTCAGCTGCAAGTTTCGTGCTGCAGCCATACAGCTTTCCAAGAATGAATTCAGTGGAGAGGCAGCGCAGAGGCAGCAGAGCTGAGTTCCCCCTGAACACAATTTTCATTACGGTCATATTTTACTCCAACATGTAGAATTTGGCAACCATAGCGCCGCTTTTATAAAAACATAATGCAGCCCAAGTTTTACTTGACATTTCCTTTAAAATCAGCAATATACATAAACTGTAATTTGTAATTAGTTATGTTATATAGAAATGTATCTTAAATGAAGAGTGTTTTCAAGATTGTCCATAGAAAAGGAGAAATATCTTGTTGCCCAGTAAAGATGTAGTTTGTCTATTCCTGACACATATATAAAACTATGTAAATAACTTTATTTATATAGCACCTTTCAAAAATAAGTTGCATAGTGCTTTCCAATTAAAACAGCAGCTCAAACTCAAAAGCCAATCAAGTTCAGCAGGGATTGGTGTGATGTGGTCACTTCTCTTATTACCTGTTAAAAACCTGGCAGCAGCGTTGTGAATCAGCTGCAGTCTTTGGATGTTTTGCTTGCTAATACCAGATAAAGTGTATTACAATAGTCAAGTCTGGAGGAGATAAAAGTTTTTTAACTGTCTCAGTTGGGCAAAGCAGGACTGTAATACTTTGGTTACCTGCGAATGAAAGGACAGCTCTGAGTCAAAGATATCAGCTAGGTTGCAGCCCTCTTTGTGAACATTGTTTGACAAGGCACTCAGACTTGATAAGAGGTTGTTCATGCAACTAGCGCTGGGACTAAAGGGCGTCACTATGACCACTTCTGATTTGGAGTCATTCAGCTGCAGGACGTTTTTAATCTCAGCAAGGCAGGACGTAATGCATGAAACGTTGGTGATACCTGGCTCTAATGGGACATACAGTAGATTGTCATCAGCGTATCAGTGGAAATTAGAATATAAACAAACTATAGTTTGTACAGTATATAACAAACTAAAAGCTTGCTTCCCCATCCACCTCATGTATAATGTTTGCTAGCAGCCTAGAGCCCACATGGAGTTAACCACACAAACATGACCCTGCTGCTTGTTTAGCTATAAATATAGGTGTGTTTATAAATTCAGACAGAAATGGTTGTTCAGAAATTAACAGTTCCATTTTTACAGCACTCAAAGCATCCTATTTTTGACGATATTTTTGATCATACTGCAGGTTTTATGATATTGCCTGTAAATATAGTTATGTTACACTGTAAAGCTATTGTTCTGTGAAAGAAAATAATATAAGCTAAGTCAATTAGGAAGTGTATTGAGGTTTTTTATTGTTGATAAGCTTATACCTTATGCAAACAAGGCAAACCTAAGGCAAACAAAAGACTTGTAAATGAAAGCAAAACCACATACTCTCCAACCATATCCTGTAATATGATAACCTGCATAAAAAAGGGGGGAACTCAGCTTGCACTGACACAGCCACCATGAAGGCAGCAGTGACCCTCCTGGCGCTCTCTCTCCTTCATGTCTGCTCTTCAGTCCCTGTCAGCCGCCCCACCAACTGGCTCAGACAATGTCGTGCCTCCACGAAACTCTCTATCACAGCGCTGGAGTTGCTGCCAGGTGGAGGCTGGGACAACCTCCGGAACATGGATGCCGGTCGAGTCATGAACCTCAGCTACTTCCAGTGCCAGACCACTGAGGATGGCCACTACCTCAGTCCAGATGAGGTGTTTGTCGTCCCGCACAAGGAGACGGCTGTGGAGACAAACTCAAGAGATAATCAACTCCTGGCTTCAGATATATCCTACCGCTCAGAGCTGAATGGAAAGTTTCCTACAGAGAACCAGAGGATGAAAATCCATCAGATCAAAGACTCTTCAACCACAAGATTTAACATTATTAATTCAACTCTCTCTGCTCGGGCTACTTATTGTCTTATTGTGATATTGCACAAGTGTTGTCTTTTCCTGGCCTGGAGGCAACATTGCAGTAAAATTATGTAATTTTCTAAGACTGTTCTACTTGAACTAACTAATTACCGATCATTACTTATCAAAGATCTCATCATCTCAATATTTTGCGAAAGTACCAATACCCTACAATATTGTCGCAATAACTATATTGAGGTATTTGGTGTGTGTAATTTTATATAAAATGTTATGTCATGCCCTCAAAAATCCCACAATGGAAATAAAACAATGCCACATTGCAGTGCTTTACAAATTATAAGCCTAGATGCAAAAAATACCATTGTGCATACAGCTGCCAACTTTTTACGCAGAATTAGGATGACTATGAAGTGTCCATTAAAAAGGTAGTGGTCAATTAGTGAACAAGGGGTGATTTAGGAGCCAGTCTTGATTTGCTGGATTCTCAGTGATACAGGAACAAAAAAAGTCCTTATACACGAAAGAGAATACAGATACAATGCAACTTTTGTTCATACGCTGTATGGTTTTGTGTTGCCATCTGCTGGCTGGATTCAGTAACAGGGACTGTCGGATGGGAAAGTTAATCTCAGGTCAGTTTCTATTGTAACTATTAGAAGTTGTCTGCTGTGGAGCTGCTTTTATAAGATTAAGTTCTCCTTGTATGCAGCCCAAACTGAGCTTGGCGTTTCCTATTCAAGCTGTAATATAGCTAGAAAATGCAAGTTTTGAAGATAGTTAATAGAAAATGAGAAATATTCATGTTGCATTGGGAAGATGTAATTTGTCCATTCATTACACTTTAAAAAAGAATCTGTAATTAATCGAAAAAGGTGAGCACTATCAAGGTTAAACCAAGATTTAACATAATAAAACAGCATGTAGTATAAACGGTAAAAAGTATTAACAATCTCATAGAGTATGTGAAGAGCAGCACAGGTATTTAGAGACTTTTAGACCAATAATTTAGTCACTTGTTCTTTAAGATCCTGTGTTAAAGATATGGCACGCTAGCCTGCAGATATAGTTACATGTGGTGACAGTGTACTTGTTACATTGGTAAGTCTTATCACCTGTGATCCTGTAAGGTGAGGTGTTGCAGGGGGCAGTCAGATTGATTATCAATTAATGCTATGAACCCGAAATAAACAATGAAAAAAAAAGTGGTGAATGAGATATAACACATTTATATTGCATTCATTGTAGTTCTGCAGTTTATTCATATGTTGTGTATGTCTCATCTTTTGTAGTTGTGCTCAGACATTCAGGCTCAGGCTTGATTGTCTCGTGTTGATGTTGGGTGGTGGCTCAGTCAGGAAATTCTCGGGTTCTTCCCCGTGACGTACACTCATGTGACAGTTCACCGAAGATGTGAAAACAGCATAATTTCCCTTTTGTATGTCCTGTTTTTCATGTCTGCTCTCCAATCCCTTTAATAAGAGGAAGTGATAAACCACTGTCCCTTAACATTTACAGAGGAAGAACTTTGTGAAACAAATTTATCAACCAGAGATGTGCACATTTAAGCTCTGGTCTGCTGGGTTTTATGTTAAACTTAAGTTTCATTTTCCCTTTCATCTCAACCATCCTTATGTGTGCACTTCTTTTCTTTTTTACTTCATCTCACTCACATTGCTTTCAAATTGTAGCGAGTTGCGTTTTGGGTGGGGTAATAATGAGTGAGAACTGAAGTTAAACTGTGGTTGACAGGCACTGCTCTTGTGTACATGGAGAAACTCTTGACAAATGTGACTTTTCGCAAATGGCTAAGGTGTGTCTCCTCAGACTGTCTCATTTACTCACAACTGTACATGTTCAGGCAGGTTCTCATGACATATGCATTATTACATTTGAGGACATCTAAACACATACACTGCGCTTCTATTACTGTCAGCAATGAATTCACTTATAAATCATGTAATTGGACCATGTAAAACACTGGTTTATGGCTCCCATACTGCAGGTTTTATGATGTACCATTTTTGTCACATGATACAATGCAAATTTGACTTCTCTCAAACAGCCGAGGTGTTCCTCCTCAGACTGTCTCATTTACTTACAACTGTACATGTTCAGGCAGGTTCTCATGACATATGCATATTACTTTCTAGTTCATCTCAACACACTGCGTTTTATTACTATCAGCCCTGAATTCGCTGGAATGATTAGACAATATAAATCATGTAATTGGACCATCTAAAACACTGGTTTATGGCTCCCATACTGCAGTTTGTATGATATTGCCTATAAATATGAAGCTATTTTTCTGTGAAAGATCAAATATGAGCATAAATTTGAAAGTGTATCGAGTTCCGGTTTTGTGAATAAATAGCCTATAAATAAACAAATCTGTACACAAGACATCTAAATGAAGGCAAAACCAGTTCCTCCCGTACCAGTTCTCAAAAAAAAAACTTCCTCTTTGTCACATGATACACTGCACATGAGGAGGAGGAACCTGAACTTTATATTCAGTTGTCTTAAGTCTTTTCTGACACAGCCACCATGAAGGCAGCAGTGACCCTCCTGGTGCTCTCTCTCCTTCATGTCTGCTCTTCAGTCCCTGTCAGCCGCCCCACCAACTGGCTCAGACAATGTCGTGCCTCCACCAACCTCTCCATCACAGCGCTGGAGGTGCTGCCAGGTGGAGGCTGGGACAACCTCCGGAACATGGATGCCGGTCGAGTCATGAACCTCAGCTACTTCCAGTGCCAGACAACTGAAGACGGGCTTTACCTCATCCCAGATGAAGTGTTTGTCGTCCCGCACAAGGAGACGGGTGTGGAGACAAACTCAGAGATAATCAGCTCCTGGCTGGATCAGAAAAGCTCAACATCTAATGGCATAAACTCAGACATATCCTTCCTCCATGTGCTGAATGGAAAGTTTTCTACAGAGAACCAGAGAATGAAAATCCATCAGGTCAAAGACTCTTCAACTACAGCCAGAGTTCAGGTAAGTTTTTATTTTCCACTGTTTGAAAGAATTAAATAAAAAATAATAATAAAAAAAAACCCACTTAAAGCTGGGAGATTATTTTAGCTTTTTACAATGGCGGCCATTTCTTACCTGCATTGCCTGGTGTTAAAGATGTCACTTTAGAAGCAAATGAAGAGGAATAGAACATTAACAAGCTCAAATAAGTATGGCATATGGTATTTAGTAAAACATAATCTCTTATTTTTTTCCTCACAGGTTCGTAACTTCATCTACACAGTTAAGGCTTATCCAGACTTCACTCTGGACACACGCTTTGCTCAACAAGCCAAAGACATAGCTGACGCAATTGAAAACAACCAAACAAGGAACGCTGATTATCTCTCAGAGAAGATGGTGCTGGACTATGGAACCCATGTGATCACTAGTGTCGATGCTGGGGCTTCTATGGTGGAAGAAGACTACCTCCGCTCTTCATATGTGTTGAACAGTGTGTCAGAAAGTTCCTCTATCTCGGCAGAGGCAGGCTTAAACTTTTTTGACAAACTCAAGTTTGACATCAGCAGTCAAAGTGCCCAACAGAGCTCATCACTGAAAACATATCAGTCCAATATCACATACTCGCTCATCCAAAGCCATGGCGGCATACCATTCTATCCTGGCATCACTCTACAGAAGTGGCAGGAAAACATCAGGAACAACCTGGTTGCTATTGATCGGTCCGGATTTCCCCTACACTTCTTCATAAACACCAACACCTTCCCTGATCTGCCACAGCCAACAGTTGGCAAAGTGGCTCATAGAGTGAGTCAGGCCATAGAGAGATACTACAAGGTCAACACACGTCCTGGATGTGTCGACGTCAACTCCAAGAACTTTAACTTCCAAGCCAATATTGATGATTCATCCTGCGAGGGCCCTGCTACAAACCTCAGTTTTGGTGGTGTCTACCAAGAGTGTGTTCAGCTCAGCTCAGATGCAGGTCCACTATGTGATGCCCTGGCCCAGAAAAACCCTGACACAGGTGACTTCTCCTGTCGCCCACCATACTCCCCCACTTTACTGAGATCAGAAGTGAGACAGCAGGGTTACACTACGTATGATTGCCATGACGAACGCTATCGCTGTGGGTTTTTACACCTTTCACATTGCCATCGACAAGTTTGTCAGGACAACTACCATGTCCGCTCTGCTCGCATCAACACCTACTGGTGCTCTGTGAACGGACAGGCCCCAGACAACTCAGGGTATCTGTTTGGAGGCATATACAGCCCCTCTCTCCTGAACCCCCTCACAAATGGCAAAAGGTGCCCCGCAAACTTCATTCCACTTAAGTTTCTTTCAGATGGCCAAATGATTTGTGTGAGCAACGACTATGAAACTGCCACCAGATTCTCAGTACCATTCGGAGGCCTCTTCAGTTGTGAGTCAAGCAACCCACTGGCAGGGTCCCAACGTCACTGCCCTCCCAGGTTCAGCCAGCATCTCGCCACGGTGAGCGACGGCTGTGAAATTCTTTACTGTGTCCAGTCAGGACTGTTCACAGGTGGAGAGCTGAAGCCGATCCGTCTGCCTCCTTTCACTAATCCTCCACTTGTCAGCATGCAAACCACAAACACGGTTATGGTGATGACTGAAGAAGACAAGACCTGGGTCAGAGTGGGGAAGACCAAGGCGTGGAAACTGGCCAAACCAGAGGAAATCAGGGAAATGGTACGCCAGCTCAACCCAGAATTGAGTCAGATGTCTAGTGGAGAAAAGGCAGGAGTAGCCTTTGGGCTGATGGGTTTGATGGCACTGGTGGTCATAGTAGTAGTAGTCCTGGTGAAAAGGAGGAGGAGGGTGTCTGGGTTTACGAGAGCTCGAGGCTATGAGGAAATACGTCAGGAGGTAGAGCGTGAAGAAGGAGAGAGGGAGCCACTGCAAGCTTAAGAAAAACACAGCTTACAGACTTGGCTCACAGAGAAAGGTTCATGTGGTTTGACAAGATCTTTTGTTTTTAACTTCCTTGTTGATTGTCATTTTAAAAATCACTGTCATGTATCTTCCGGGAGTGGAAAATGTTGATGTTTAAGGGCTCCTCGTTTGAATCAGTTGATGCATTAATAGTTGTTGTTTGAAATGTCTATTGAACCAATTAGTAATTCACATAGCCGCATTAAAACAACTGCTATGCGTTGTAAATGTTACAGGTAAACAACACATCTACTGGTAGCATGGTGTGTACTTTAAGCTGTTGTTTAGCATAAGTTAAGTTTGTATTTTGCACTTACAAGCCTGAGACAACATGTGTCTTGTAAAAAGAAGCAAGCTGCCTTTGAAATCAACTGGCAAAAAGCAGTCCACAGTGAAGCAATACTGCCCTCATGAGGCCAAGATGCACAAATTTCTATCCCCTGTTAAGAACTGAATGTTTTATTTCAATGTACCGCTCATACAATATGTTGTTTACGTATATTTTTTTAATAGATGATCGATTCGAATTTTGCAAAGTCTCTCTTTTTTAATATGAAAAAAGAAGCATTAGATCAAAGATTGATTCTTTTTTGTATTTTTTTCCTTTTGAACTTTTTGTACCTTTAAAATTGACAGGATTTGTAAGTGTCAATCAAACCTCCCTGCACGGCACTTAACAACTAATTAAAGCATTATAAAACAATATGTTTTTATGAGTTTGTTGTCTCTGTTCATGTAAAACTTCAGAAGTGCCCTAACTCCCCAGTTAGTTGTGAGTCTAACAGGTCTGTGTGATATGTATGAGTTTTTTCTTAATATTACAAGCTTAACAAATGGAGTTGAATCTCTGAGCTTCATCAAACACATTCAATATTTTCATGACAGAAGCTATATTTTCTTCTTAGTTTTGAGGTTAGTACAAAATGCAAAAGTCACAGTTAAAGGTAAGCATGCGCAAGATTGTAAACAGTTCAAAGAAGATGTGAAAACAGCATCATTTCCATTTTGTATATACTGTTGTTCATGTCTGCTCTCAATTCCCTTTAATAAGAGGAAGTGATAAACCACTGTACATTAACCTATACGGACGAAGAACTATCTGAAACAGATTTATCAACCAGAGATGTGCACATTTAAGCTCTGGTCTGCTGGGTTTTATGTTAAACTCGGTAATGAGATAAAAAAAAGTGAGAAAAGGCCAAACAAAAGCTGTGATCAATATTCTTCCACAACACTGAGCCTTTGTATACTTTATGATGAGGTAGCGAGGCCTTGAGCCTGTGAAGTGAAAGCGAAAGCATTTTGTACAGTATGTAGGACCAATAAAGTAGTCACTTGTTCTTTATGATCCAGTGTTGAAGATATGGAACACTAGCCTGCTGATACAGTTAAATGTGGTGACAGTGTACTTGGTACTATGAACAGTGTATTGGTATGTCTTATCACCTGTGATCCTTTAAGGTGAAGCGTATGAATGTATGTATGAATCACTAAGTCAATTTGGACAAAAGCTTCTGCCAAATGCCCTAAATGTAAATGTAAATGTGTTGGAGGGGGCAGTCAGACTGATTATTGATTAATGCTACGAACCCAAAATAAACAATGAAAGAAAAATTCAATTCAATTCAAAAATCTTTATTTGTCCCCGTGGGACAATTCAAGAAAAAAAAAAAAACAGAAAAAAAAAATCCCTTTCGATAAGACCAAGTGACAAACCACTGTACATTAACATTTACAGCCGAAGAACTATGTGAAACACATTTAACAACCAGAGATGTGCACATTTAAGCTCTGGTCTGCTGGGTTTTATGTTAAACTTAAGTTTCATTTTCCCTTTCATCTCAACTATTCCTCATGTGTGCACTTCTTTTCTTTTTCTTTTTATTTCATCTCACTCAAATTGCTTTCTTATTGTAGCAAGTTGCTTTTTGGGTGGCGTAATAATGAGAGAGAACAAGAGTGAAACTGAAGTTAAACTGTGGTTGACAGGCACTGCTCTTGTGTACATGGAGAAACTCTTGAGAAATGTGACTTTTCTCAAATGGCTAAGGTGTGTCTCCTCCTGTCCTGACAGTGGAGGCGGCCTGAGAGTGGAGCCTGCGGCGGTAGCGACCTCACAGTGGAGGTCTGCAGCCAGGACCTCTTGGAGCCAGGACCTCTTGTGGTCTCCTCAGACTGTCTCATTTACTCACAACTGTACATGTTCAGGCAGGTTCTCATGAATTATGCATTATTACATTTGAGGTCATCTCAACACACTGCGCTTCTATTACTGTCAGCACTGAATTCACTTATAAATCATGTAATTGGACCATGTAAAACACTGGTTTATGGCTCCCATACCGCAGGTTTTATGATATACCTTTTTTGTCACATGATACAATGCACACGAGGAGGAAGAGGAACCTGAACTTTATATTCAGTTGTCTGAAGCCTTTTCTGACACAGCCACCATGAAGGCAGCGGTGACCCTCCTGGCGCTCTCTCTCCTTCATGTCTGCTCTTCAATCCCTGTCAGCCGCCCCAGCAACTGGCTCAGTCAATGTCGGGCCTCCACCAACCTCTCCATCACAGCGTTGGAGGTGCTGCCAGGTGGAGGCTGGGACAACCTCCGGAACATGGATGCCGGTCGAGTCATGAACCTCAGCTACTTCCAGTGCCAGACAACTGAAGACGGGCTTTTCCTCATCCCAGATGAAGTGTTTGTCATCCCGCACAAGGAGACAGGTGTGGAGACAAACTCAGAGATAATCAGCTCCTGGCTGGATCAGAGAAGCTCAACATCTAACGGCATAAATGCAGACATATCCTACCGCTCGGAGCTGAATGGAAAGTTTTCTATAGAGAACCAGAGGATGAAAATCCATCAGGTCAAAGACTCTTCAACTACAGCCAGAGTGCAGGTAAGTTTTTATTTTACCACTGTTTAAAAATTACATTTAAAAAAAAACAAAAAACTGTGGTAGCCATTGTAAAAATCTAAAGTAATCTCCCAAATCTTTTTTATATATATAAAGAAGTTCTACTCTACCACGAATTGTATTTAAATTTAGCTTATAAAAATGTTTATTGCCCTTTAATATTTGACAGTTTATAGGACTATTCAGCAAAGAGTGTGCATTAAACCAGGCCATTTCTTACCTGCATTTCCTGTCGTTAAAGATGTAAAAGCAAATAAAGAAGAGGAATAAAACATTAACGAGCTCAAATAAGTATGGCATATGGTATTTAGTAAAACATGATATCTTATTTTTTTTCCTCATAGGTTCGTAACTTCATCTACACAGTTAAGGTATATCCAGACTTCACTCTGGACACACGCTTTGCTCAACAAGCCAAAGAGATAGCTGACGCAATTGAAAACAACCAAACAAGGAACGCTGATTATCTCTCAGAGAAGATGGTGCTGGACTATGGAACCCATGTTATCACTAGTGTCGATGCTGGGGCTTCTATGGTGGAAGAAGACTACCTCCGCTCTTCATATGTATCAGACTCTGCGTCAGAAAGTTCCTCTATCTTGGCACAGGCAGGCTTTAACTTTTTTGACAAAGTCAAGTTTGACATCAGCAGTCAAAGTGCCCAACAGAGCTCATCACTTAAAGCATATCAGTCCAATATTACGTACTCACTCATCCAAAGCCATGGCGGCATACCATTCTATCCTGGCATCACTCTACAGAAGTGGCAGGAAAACATCAGGAACAACCTGGTTGCTATTGATCGGTCTGGATTTCCCCTACACTTCTTCATAAACACCAACACCTTCCCTGATCTGCCACAGCCAACAGTTGGCAAAGTGGCTCATAGAGTGAGTCAGGCCATAGAGAATTACTACGAGGTCAACACACGTCCTGGGTGTGTCGATGTCAACTCCAAGAACTTTAACTTCCAAGCCAACACTGATGATTCATCCTGCGAGGGCCCAACTACAAACATCAGTTTTGGTGGTGTCTACCAAGAGTGTGTTCAGCTCAGCTCAGATGCAGGTCCACTATGTGATGCCCTGGCCCAGAAAAACCCTGACACAGGTGACTTCTCCTGTCGCCCACCATACTCCCCAACTTTACTGAGATCAGAAGTGAGACAGCAAGGTTACACGACGTATGATTGCCATGACGAAATCTATGCTTGTGGGTTTTTGTGGCTTTCACATTGCCATCGACAAGTGTGTCAACACAACTACCATGTCCGCTCTGCTCGCATCAACACCTACTGGTGCTCTGTGAACGGACAGGCCTCAGACAACTCAGGGTATCTGTTTGGAGGCATATACGGCCCGTCTCTCCTGAACCCCCTAACAAATGCCAAAAGGTGCCCCGCAAACTTTATTCCACTAAAGTTTCTCTCGGATGGCCAAATGATTTGTGTGAGCAACGACTATGAAACTGCCACCAGATTCTCAGTACCGTTCGGAGGCCTCTTCAGTTGTGAGTCAAGCAACCCACTGGCAGGGTCCCAACGTCAGTGCCCTCCCAGGTTCAGCCAGCATCTCGCCACGGTGAGCGACGGCTGTGAAATTCTTTACTGTGTCCAGTCAGGACTGTTCACAGGTGGAGAGTTGAAGCCGATCCGTCTGCCTCCTTTCACTAATCCTCCACTTGTTAGCATGCAAGCCACAAAGACGGTTATGGTTATGACTGAAGATGACAAGACCTGGGTCAGAGTGGGGAAGACCAAGGCGTGGAAACTGGCTACACCAGAGAACATCAAGGAAATGGTACGCCAGTTTAACCCAGAATTGAGTCAGATGTCTAGTGGAGAAAAGGCAGGAGTAGCCTTTGGGGTGGTGGGTTTGATGGCACTGGTGGTCATAGTGGTAGTAGTCCTGGTGAAAAGGAGGAGGAGGGTGTCTGGGTTTACGAGAGCTCAAGGCTATGAGGGAATACGTGAGGAGGTAGAGCGTGAAGAAGGAGAGGGGGAGCCACTGCAAGCTTAAGAAAAACACAGCTTACAGACCTGGCTCACAGAGAAAGGTTCATGTGGTTTGACAAGATCTTTTGTTTTTAACTTCCTTGTTGATTGTCAGTTTAAAAATCACTGTCATGTATCTTCCGGGAGTGGGAAATGTTCATGTTTAAGGGCTCCTTGTTTGAATCAGTTGATGCATTAATAATTGTTGTTTAAATTGTCTATTGAACCAATTAGTAACTCACATAGCTGCATTATAACAACTGCTATGCGTTGTAAATGTCACAGTTAAACAACACATTTATTGGTAGCACGGTGTGTACTTTAAGCTGTTCTTTAGCATAAGTTAAGTTTGTATTTTGCACTTACAAGCCTGAGACAACATGTGTCATGTAAAAAGCAGCAAGCTGCCTTTGAAATCAAATGGCAAAAAGCTTTCCAGAGGCCACAGTGAACCAATACTACCCTCATGAGGCCAAGATGCACAAAGCAATGTAGTATATCAACATTTCTATCCCCTGTTAAGAACTGAATGTTTTATTTGAATGTACTGTTTAATGATTACGTAAATTTTTTAACTGATGATTGATTCATATTTTGCAACATCTCTTTTTTAATATGAACAAAAGAAGCATTTGATCCAAGATTTATGATTTCTTTTTAATATTTTGAACTTTTATGACTTTGTAAGTGTCAAACCTCCCTACACAGCACTTAACAACTAATTAAAGCATTATAAAACAGTATGTTTTAATGAGTTTGTTGTGTTTGTTCTTTGTATGTCTCTGTACATGTAAAACTTCAGAAGTGCCCTAACTCCTCCTCAGTTAGTTGTCAGTCTGACAGGTCTGTGTGATAAGTATGAGTTTTTTCTTAATATTAACAAATGGAGTTGAATCTTTGAGGTAAATCAAACACATTTAATCTTTTTATGACAGAAGGTATATTTACATCTTAGTTTTAAGGTTAGTACAAAATGCAAAAAGTTGCAGTTCAGCTCAGATGCAGGTCCACTATGTGATGCCCTGGCCCAGAAAAACCCTGACACAGGTGACTTCTCCTGTCGCCCACCATACTCCCCCACTTTACTGAGATCAGAAGTAAGACAGCAGGGTTACACTTCAAATGACTGCCATGTCGAAAGCTATAGCTGTGGGTTTTTGTGGCTTTCCACTTGCTATAAACAAGTTTGTCAGGAGAACTACCATGTCCGCTCTGCTCGCATCAACACCTACTGGTGCTCTGTGAACGGACAGGCCCCATACAACTCAGGGTATCTGTTTGGAGGCATATATGGCCCCTCTCTCTTGAACCCCCTCACAAATGCCAAATGGTGCCCCGCAAACTTCATTCCACTAAAGTTTCTCTCGGATGGCCTAATGATTTGTGTGAGTAATGACTATGAAACTGCCACCGGATTCTCAGTACCATTCGGAGGCCTCTTCAGTTGTGAGTCAAGCAACGCGCTGGCAGGGTCCCAACGTCAGTGCCCTCCCAGGTTCAGCCAGCATCTCGCCACGGTGAGCGACGGCTGTGAAATTCTTTACTGTGTCCAGTCAGGACTGTTCACAGGTGGAAAACTGAAGCCGATCCGTCTGCCTCCTTTCACTAATCCTCCACTTGTCAGCATGCAACCCACAAACATGGCTATGGTGATGACTGAAGACGACAAAACCTGGGTCAGAGTGGGGAAGACCAGCGCGTGGAAACTGGCCAAACCAGAGGAAATCAGGGAAATGGTACGCCAGTTTAACCCAGAATTGTAGCTTTTGGGCTGATGGGTTTGATGACACTGGTGGTGCCATTTTTTGTTTTTAACTTCCTTGTTGATTGTCAGTTTAAAAATCACTGTCATGTATCTTCTGGGAGTGGGAAATTTTCATGTTCATTTAAATCAGTTGATGCATTAATAATTGTTGTTTAAATTGTCTATTGAACCAATTAGTAACTCACATAGCCGCATTATAACAACTGCTATGCGTTGTAAATGTCACAGTTAAACAACACATTTATTGGTAGCATGGTGTGTACTTTAAGCTGTTCTTTAGCATAAGTTAAGTTTGTATTTTGCACTTACAAGCCTGAGACAACATGTGTCATGTAAAAAGCAGCAAGCTGCCTTTGAAATCAAATGGCAGAAAAGCTTTCCAGAGGCCACAGTGAACCAATACTACCCTCATGAGGCCAAGATGCACAAAGCAATGTAGTATATCAACATTTCTATCCCGTTAAGAACTGAATGTTTTATTTGAATGTACTGTTTAATGATTACGTACATTTTTTAACTGATGATTGATTCATATTTTGCAACATCTTTTTTAATATGAACAAAAAAAGCATTTGATCCAACCTCCCTACACAGCACTTAACAACTAATTAAAGCATTATAAAACAGTATGTTTTAATGATTTTGTTGTGTTTGTTCTTTGTATGTCTTTGTTCATGTTAAAAGTGCCCTAACTCCTCAGTTAGTTGTGAGTCTAAAAGGTCTGTGTGATAAGTATGAGTTTTTTCTTAATCTTAACAAATGGAGTTGAATCTTTGAGCTAAATCAAACACATTTAATCTTTTCATGACAGAAGGTCTATTTACACCTTAGTTTTGAGGTTAATACAAAATGCAAATGTCACAGTTAAAGGAAGCATGCGCAAGATTGTAAACGTGGCACTCAAGCACAAACTGGTTCTTTAAATAAAACGGTATATTTGTGTTGAAAAAACAAATCTTCCTCTGCCTCATGTTGAGTGAAACCTCTTGCACAGAGTGCAGAGAGACCTTACAGAGAAAACCACCAACACTCCACCCACATCCATAAATAGACAATGGCAAAACTGACCTCATGGTGTTGGTAAGGTTATCAGTACACAGACAGGCCGGCTCAGACAAAAACACACAGTTCACACAAGTACTGTACACTCACATGCACATATGCACACATACATTTAGCCATTTCCCGTAAAGAGTGCTCATACCAGTGTGCATCTTTCCTCTCGTGATTAGATCTCCCTCCCCCACACATGCACGTGCGCACACACACACTCATACACAGCTGTGAGAGATTCATAGAGCTGGGTCATGAACATAAAAACAAACCCACTCATGCTGAGGAAATTGCTAAGGCCTTGGGGAGAGAGACAGACAGACAGGGAGGGACACAGAGAGAGAGAGAGAGAGAGAGAGAGAGAGAGAGAGAGAGAGAGAGAGAGAGAGAGAGAGAGAGAGAGAGAGAGAGAGAGAGAGAGAGAGAGAGAGAGAGAGAGAGAGAGATACATAGCCCCGAAGCAGAGGAACTCCCTCCTTGGTCTTTTTCATGAGGCGGAGGACAGACAAAAGAGTGCACCCTGCAGGCTTTCAGCACAGCTTCCCAGCAAAGCCGAAGCTCTCTCAACCGTGATTTCATCTCCAGCAGGATCAAGAGTTTCGTCAGTTTGCAGTTCATCGTTTACAGTGAGCTGTGCCGTCGATGGGGTTGGCAAAGACAGGGAGGCACATATTTTTCTTGGCTGTTATAATCTGGAGAGGAATTTTTAGGAGGGCAAAGGAAGCTGCAGGCTGACAGCTTCTAAAAGAGGACAAGGACACAATCTGAAGGCCGATAGATAAGTTACAGTCCAAGGTAAGAGTGCATGTCGTCTTGTCGTGTATCTGTCTGCTGTGCACGTTTTTAGAGTTGACACAACATCTGTGGCAGGATTACTCCAGTTTATAAAGCAGAGAGGATTAGAGGCTCATCTGCGTTTACTGTGTAACACTTTTTCATTTTTAAGTCATAAGAGCGCTACCCTACAGTCTACTTACAGGTAAACCTGTGGAAATTGGTGGAATTTGTGGGAATACAGATTTTACTGACTACTTTCTCACCCTATGCATTTTGTTACATTCAGGTAACCATGCAAGCTGCAAGATACCAAGAGACCAACCTCATCCTGTTTATATTGGCTCTACTGGTCATGGTGGAGGTCTGCAGGGTCCAGGGCTGTCGGATTGGCTCAGGCTCAGAGTGTGAGAAAGCCCCTTTTGTCCCGGGCCACAACCTGGCAGGGGAGGGTTTTGATGTGGTGCGGATGCGTCGGACAGGGGCGTATGTCATCAATGTCAAAGGTCATCTGGTTGACAACCACACCTGCACACTGTGTCCAAACCGCTTCCAAAAAGGACAGGTAAACACTGTAAAACTCCTCTTGTCTTTGCTCTTTTCCATGGTGTTTTCAGTCTAAATTCCCTTCGCTTGATATCCAAACCACTTTTTCTTGCTCCTTCTGTCCTGTGGTTTCCCCCCCCTCTATTCTATTCCACACTTCCTGTAACCACTTCTTCCTCCACCTGCATCCCACTCTACATCCTGCCTTTCCTTGTCTTCTCAGATTCAGAGGCTCCCAGCAGCAGTGCTCGACTGGCGTCCCTTCAGCCGCTGCAGTAAGCAGCTTTCCAGTGCCCTCCATCACTCTGTGGACTCCCTGCTGCGCAGCTCCAACTCCCTGGTTAACAACAACTGGGGCGTGGGTTTGAGTTTAGAGAATATTGGCAACGCGGTGCTGGGAGGAAGCCGCTCAGACTTGGCAAAGTTTGCCCGTTCTCAGCACAGTGTGGACAAGGCCACTTTTGCCATCCATGAAATCAGCTGCACCTACTACAGGTAAAGACGAGTGGGCTGGTAAAAATGGTGACATTAAAAATGTTCTTATGATGAGGCATGTGGTTTGCAATAAAGTATTGTTGCAACTGCATGCATGTTACAACCTGTGAGAAATTCTTGTTTTGGTACATCTGGATATGTGGAAATGTGAATAAATAGGGGACACTGTTGTGGATTATCAACCCTCAGTCCAGTATTCATCAATAAAATTAAAATGAGACGCAACAGATGCAAAATTAATACCGGATTAATTTCTATTTGCAGTTACTGGATCATAGTATTTTTGTCCTTAAAGGTCTCATCTCCCAACTCGGCAAATACTGACGCTTTGGGTTGGCGGCCGTCTCAAGCGACAAATACAAAGCATTAATATTTGACGAGTTGGGAATGAGACTCGATAATCAACTCTCTTACAGATCGGACCTTTGATGTAAAGAAGGCAAATGCATTGTTAGCATATAGGTCTCGGCTTTAAATTTTAAAGATAATTTAGATATAGCGTGAAGACGTTTTTTAAATTGTTTCATTTAAGAAAAAAGGTTTGAAAGTCATTCAGGAATACATGTACACAAAAGAAACACTTTTTGCACAGCTACAAGTTACAACAGCTTGAGCTCGACTGTTTATTGTTTCTCATGTAATAGTCAAGATTATATTCTCTTTGTGTTGTGGTTAAACTCCACACGTCTTTTGTTTTTTTAGCTACAGGCTGGCTGATCATCCACAGCTGAGTGCAGAGTTCACAAAGCATCTGAAGAGACTCCCACAGAGTATAAATACAAGCCAGAACAGAGCCCTGTATAGACGGCTGATAGACACCTATGGAACGCACTACATACACCAGGTCAGATGTCTGATACTGTAGTACTTGTGCTGAAGAATGTCTTTTTGAAATAGTAGATTTGGATGATGAGGTTTATTATTTGTTCACCTAGGTTCAGCTTGGCGGTAAGGTGAGGCGAATCACTGCCTTCAGGACCTGCCTGGCCACACTCAAAGGCTTCTCCGAATCCGAAGTCAAAACCTGCCTGAATGCTGAACTCCGAATGGCTCTTGGTTTCCTCCCTGCCAATGCGTCCTTCTCCAACAAGTGTGACAACCTCCTGAAGGGTAATATGAGCATGGGCTTCTACCAAGGCTTCATGACCCATAAGATTGAGGTTATCGGAGGGGAGAAGTACTTCCCAGACATCCTCTACCAGGAGGACCCCTCTGAGGCGTACAACAGCTGGATGAACAGCCTCCACGACAACCCTGATGTGGTTTCTTACGGCATCTTCCCTCTGCATCATCTAGTTGAGGACTCACAGATCAGTGCTAATCTGAGAAGCACCGTCGAGGAGTATATTAAAGACAACCAGCTGAAGGATGACCAGTTTGGATCCAAGAACTGCTCCCCGACTCCCAACCTGGATCATAACTGCTGCCCCCTACGGGCTGGCAGAGGAACTCTCAGACTGGTGATCCACAGAGCTGCAGGCCTGAAGGCAGACACCTTCACGAAAACGGACGCCTACGTGAAGATCTTCTACAACGGCATGTACGAGGAGACGGAGACGGTGATGGACAACAATGACCCAGTGTGGAACGTGACTTTTGACTTTGGATCAGTGGAGATGGGTCAGCAGCTGAGGTTTGAAGTTTGGGATAGAGATGTGCTCTACAACGATATAGCGGGTATATGCGTTGTCTTCCCTGAGCGAGGAAGTCATTCTCTCAGCTGTCAGCTGAGTAAAGGTGTCCTCTACTTCTCCTACAGCATCAAATGTGATGCTCACTTGACGGGCTTCAGATGTGGACGATACTCCCCCAATGCAGAGTAGGTTATTAGATCATAAAGTAGATTTTAGTATTTTTTTCACACTGATTAATGTTAAACTTTAAAGTATCTGACTTGGACAAATGTTTGACAAGTATACATGTATGTAGTATATATGTGGTCCTGTGCAGAGGGAGATTAACCAACCAAGGTCAAATCCCTTGTGAATCCATTGTACATATCAAAATAAAGTGATTTTGACTTGGGACATTTGCAGTTGTGTGTCACTTTGAGGGGTTCTAGGTCTGATGTATATTGATAATGCATTGGTAACCACAAGGGCTACAAAAACCAACCCCTTTTCTACAAGCTGCAGAAGTCATACAGAGCAACAGAAGCAATCAAGAACACGTAGATAAAGTAAATACTAAACATTTGTACCTCGATTCACATAATTAGGCAATAATAGAGAAATAATACATATTGCCAATGATTTTTACAAATTTCACTCGTTTTGTCAAAACAAATTCCAATTGTGCATCTCAGACCTTACTGTTGCCAAACCTTTTTGAAACAAAAGCTAATTTTATTCAAATAAATTGATCAGAAATACAGTGCAGACATTATAAATGTGGTAAATGACTATTTTGGCTGGAAATGGCTATGGCTGTCATGATAAAAGCCTGATCGATCATAAGAAAACCCTTGTGCAATTACGTTAGCACAGATCACAACTGGTAGCAATAAACCTTGGCCTTCCTCTGGCTAGTCAAACCCACAAATGCTGATGCTCCAAATACTCAACTAGAGTCTCAAAATGGCCAGAAAAAAATCAGAAGAAATAATTTTCTTTTTGGCAACTGCTTGTGCTGAATCGCTGCAAGCATGACCACACAAACAGTTATTCAAATTTTTATTATTCAGTTCAAACAGGAACCTTAAAAACATACAAATGACTTCATAAAAGCTTTTACATTAACACTTGTACACACAACACACTAGCCACTTTTACAGTACATAAATGCAGCAGCTACTTCCTCAAATCATCTTCACTGTGTCGCTTGGCTTAAGATATTTAAAGGCGTAGAAGAAACCAATTCAAGCACCA
The DNA here is from genome assembly GCF_040436345.1 of Pagrus major. Lineage (NCBI taxonomy): Eukaryota > Metazoa > Chordata > Actinopteri > Spariformes > Sparidae > Pagrus > Pagrus major. The sequence goes on from NC_133219.1 coordinate 33,701,522, forward strand.
TATTCAGTAAAGACATTCTATTTCATATTTTTGATTTTCTAGTTAAACACACTAGAAAATCTGGAATACGTGTGTGTTAAATGCATTGACTACACCCACACAACCATGTATCTTCAGTCAATAAATGTCAAACAGTCTGTCTTGGCTGAACAAGTAACTTAAAATATGATATCAGGATGAAACTCAACACACTACATTTACAGTGACATAGAATACAATTTTCCAGATACTTTTTCATGTAACCTCAGCTGTCTACAATGCTTAAGGATTGGTCACAGAGGAAATTCATGGGAATATCAACATTTCCAGTATAGTTGCCTTACCTGCGACTGTTTAAATGTTTTGATGTAAACTTTTTTTTTTATATAAAAAAAGTGATGAGATGCAACCGTGTGATATGAAGGATGGTAAAGAATCTTCCTTTTTCCATGCACCACCTCTTCAGGTTTGTAAGCATAACATCCCTACGAGAACTTGAAATATTTCATCTGTATAACACAGCCTGTAAGCATCATTTTTCCTGACCAGCATACTGTACTTTTATTTGAGTTTGAATAATGTAAGACTGCGGGGGTTATGTCAACTTAAATGATGATACTTTTTTTTCAGTCAACACGCTCGATGGTGCACTCACGCTGCATTCCTGACGGTTTGGTCTGAACTTCTAAACACCACTTTGTTTCAAGTTTCTACAGCTTGAGACTCGCATCACAGGTAGAGTGCATAATATTTAAAAAGGCAATTTTTTTTGTTTTGCCTCTATATTACTGGTCTCGTTATCAAAGTAGGAGCAAAAACTGTAAAAATAGTGTTTTAGGCACAGCTACCATTCTACACAGTTAATCAGATCTCAACATCAGAAGTTTTTTTTCATGGCAGCATATGGTTATCAGTAGTTGCATGTGTTCAGTCAGAACACTCAAGTCTGCCCAGAATCACAGGAATACCATCAGTCACGGGTTTGTACTGTCACAAGTTTCATGTGTTTGTGTATCACAGTCCCAGTGAGGCTTTGAGCAAAGATGCCATATCTTCAGGGATGGTCCCCTCATCACCTGAAGAACAAATGATGTTTTATATGTTTTCATATGCAGAAGGTTAGTGTAAACACAAGTCAACTATTTCAAACACTGAGAGTGCCAGGAAATATGACCACTTCCCTTGAGGTTTGGATCTGTTGCCTGCAGTTCTACACTAGTGCTTGGTGTAACCTGAAAGCTGCTTCACATCTTCTCTTCTTCATAATGATCTGTACTTTATTCACTTAATTCTGTGAATCGTTTCTCCACATTGGAAATCTACTAGTAAATTTGTTACTTCTGTATAAAAGTATTCCATTCCATGTCTGTCTGTCCTGGAAGAGGAATCCTTCCCTTCTTACTCTTCCTGAGTTTGTTCAAAATGTGTTCACACTTTATTTACAGGAAGATTTGTTTTAGTTAGATCTGACCTGTTGAAATGTTGGATCGTCTATTCTGAATATAATTTTTAAATGTTTTCTTTAATTTTGATTTTTAGATTAACCAAAAGACACTTTCACCAACAAATACCTGCTTAGGAAAAAATATTTCATTACTGCTACCTCTGCAGGGTTTAGCATGTAGTAGATGTAGTTCTGGAATCTGCTTGACCTCTTCCCTTACTGATTGATTGATTTGTTTAAGTCTGTTATTTGAGGAGTAACTAAGTGGGGGAACATTTAACCCTTGATTCCACTGAACATGTCTCTCCTACCTGGCGTGTGTGACGCTGTTTTGTTCATATGCCACTGAAAGCATTTCAGAAGCGGAACATCATGCCTGCATGATATTTTGGACTTGCTCAGTTTGTGTTTATGTTGTCATTTGTCCTTGGCCGGATGCACTACGCTGTTCCACTGTCCGACCTCCTGACTGGCTCTATCTGCTCTGTGCACCTGAACATGGCTGTGGTCTGCTTTCATCAAAAATAGACTTGGCGCATATTTTTGCAGAACAAAGATGGGAGGCGCTTCTGGGAAGTCACTGAAATGTGCTGTGGTGCAGCTGGTGGAGATACAAGCACTGATAAGAATGGCCACGCTCAGCTCCAGCGACCGAAATGCGGCCAAAACACGGTGCAGACAGGCCCAGTGGAATCTGGGGGTTTACTGTGCTATAACAAACACTTCTTAAGCAAATCATCTCTGCTCTTTTTGTTAGTTTTTAAAACTCTGATAGCATAGTAAAATTCAGTAAAATTCATGTAGTTATTGCAGAGATGGTGTGCATGCAGTCAAGAAAACAATCGTATGTGTGTACATCTTCTTACCCTGCTCAGCAGCGGTCATATCCTGCTCCAGCTTTAGTTTCTTCTGGCCCAACTGCAGCATACAGTCCTCTATGCTGTCCTTACTGATCAGCTTAATCACCTGTACAGTCCTGAAACCCACAGTGAAGTAAATTAGTTACAGCTGCAAATCAATACTTGGAGCACTGAGAATTGTAATTACATTAATATTAATGAATCTCATCAGAATCTGCATGCATATGACAGAGATGTTTTCTGTCTTATTACTGACATAATAAGGGGGAGTATTATCTATAGACTCCATCTTACTTAGTCTGGCCTACACGATGACATCTGTCCTCTGCCTGTTTGTCATTGTAGGGATTGCAGTCGATGTCATGCAGAATGACGACATTAGCTGAGGTGAGGTTGATGCCCAGGCCACCAGCACGCGTTGACAACAGGAACACGAATATGTCAGGATCCGTGTTGAACTCATCGATCAACACAATCCTGCAGGACAAAGGTGAGTTTAATCATTACAACATTTATGGTATGATGATAAAGCTGAATACCAAACATTGCTTCAATTTTCCTTTACTCAATGGCGTAATTTCCACCTCTAAGTAACAGCTAGATTTTCACGTCTATAAGCGTAAGTGCTGAATGCTTCTTGCTCGTTGGCTACAATTGATCTGATTTCGATATACTGTACAACTCTGACCTGTCAGCTATGGGTGTGGATCCATCCAGTCTGACGTAACGATGCTTAAGATGTCTCAGCAGCACTTCCACGATGTCCAGCATCATGGTGAACTGACTGAATAATACCACTCGGTCTCCCTGTAGGATTAAAGGCAAGAAGTTATGCTACGTGACACACATTTGTGTACAAAAAGCATGTATCGAGACATGGTTCTGCACATTTGTATTTACTTTGTTTTTAAGTGAGGCCAGCAGCTCTGTGAGGTGGTGAAATTTCCCAGAGTCAATCAGGAGACTGGTTTCAAGCTGGTAGGTGCCGATGGAAGAGTACTGCTGGCATAAACGATGCAGCTCAAAGTCTGACATCACTTCCATGTCCTCCTGGATCAGAGCAGCGTCTGCATCAAAGTGAGTCGGCTCCTGTGGGGGGAGAGAAAGAAGAGTGGAGGAAGCATTTAATGTGAGAGGGGAGAGAAATTCTCAGAGGGAAGAGTTAAAGGAGGGACATTAATGGGGAATAACAAAGACAAAGTGTGTCAAGTGTAAACACAAAAATGCTTTGCCATCTCCATCTTGTTGTGGCACTTGCATTGTTATAGTGAATATGTTCTGTGTTCATTTATGTTATTTAACTAATCAAATACTTTAAGATAGCAAAGTCATTTGAATGCTTGTGTCATCAGCCAGCTAAGCCAAAAACAGAAGTTAGAAGTTACTTGTCAAAAGACACAAACAAAACACAGCAGAAAGTGGGAGTAGGACTGACCTTGAGCATGAGTTTGCTCATGGCTTTGAGCTTTTCTGTGGTGTAGTACTGTCGATGAAGCAGAGGGTGGTTGGCCATCTTCCTCAACTGCATCATCACATTACACAACTCGCGCTCTGCACAGAAAAGGCACGAGGGGCATTATCAACCAGAGATTAACTTCTGTTTTGTATACAAAACAATACAGTGATGCACAACTGGTAGCAGTGAATCAGGCTTACTCTCGCCATTGGTGGTAGCCTTGAGTTTTTGAAGGAGGTTCTTGTAGAGAACCTGCTGTTTCTCACTCATTGAGCAAGACTCTATCTTCTCCTCCTTGGCTGGCAGCTGCTTGAGGACCTAAAAGAAAGAAAAGACGATTAGGGGATCACAATAATTACACAGGGTATGTATGAGTGGAATTACTCACATTATGGCCACAATTTAGAAAATGGTGATGACCTACAACATTTGTTATTGTGATGCTGCAAGTGCCCTTCGACAGAATACTGAAATAAATGACAAAGGTTTAAGCATTTTTATGATACAAAAGAGTAACTTATGATGAACTTACCTCGCTCTTGACTCTTCGGAGGATAAAAGGCTTCATGATGAGTTTTGCCTGAGAAATACGCTCCCTCTCAAAGCTGCTCTGCTCCTCATGGGATTTCTGACACATAACAGACAACATAACACATAACTATTAAAGTTGCCTTGTTCTTTAAAAAAAAATCTTTCAAGACAAGCACTTCTGTTGCTTTTTACATTTGTGAAACAAATCATTTAATGGGACTAACGGACAGTAGGGGAAAGGAAAGTGAAGGACTCTTCTCACAACCTGCTATTTCATGAAGTATCAGGAGTGATGCTATAATCTGAGCTGTGTTTCAGCATTTCAAACCCAAGCTTTTATACCAGAGTAACTGACTGATTATTATTCAACACTGCTTCAGTTTAGAACATAAAAGGGCGAGGACAGGCTTGTGTTTCCAAGTGGTGTGCATGCAATTTTTTGGTGCCATTCAGCTTCAAATAGCACAGCTACCATCTGTCCAAACAAACCGAGCAACAGTGCAACACAGACTCACATACACACCATAGAAAACATTTTGGAGAGCTGCGAAGTGGAGCTGGAGAACATAGATGGCATGATGAAGTTCAGGAGAGACATCAGTTCTAAGAGGTTGTTCTGTAAAGGAGTTCCTGTCAGCAGCAAGCGATGCTCTGCCTACAGGGAAAGAGACAGGGAGACATCTTGTTATGTTCAATACTTTTGGAAGTAAAGCGTAGAAGGGCAAATAATTATGGCAAAGATATACAGGAAAGACGTGGAAGTATAAAACACATTAAAAAATGTAAGTGAACTAACGTTAATAGCCATGAGGTGGCGGTAGCGCAGAGAGTTCATGTTCTTCAGCATGTGACCTTCGTCAAACACGGCATACTTCAGACGCAGCTTACGGAACAGGCTGCGATCGCTATCGTTGCCTATGGCCAAGTTATACCTGTGAAACAAGCAAATCAGAATAAAACAAAATGACTCATTCGCGTTTTTTCTTAAATGTGAATGACAAGTTGCTTGAGGAACTGATTTAGTTCTCCAGTAGCACCTTAACTGTAATATTCTGTAGATATGATGGTGTGTGTGTTTGTGTGTTTGCTTACGTGGTCACAATGACGTTGAACTCAACATCTTTATTGAGGATGTCGTGTCTGAGGTAGCGGCGGTCTTCTATAGATCCTGTACAGAACATATTAGTTTGCTTTAGTACTACATGAACATGGGCTAAGACACTTTTATGCACAAATGCGACACCCAGTCCTCTTCAGCTGTCTCTGTGCACGCTTGATCACAATGAACACTTACAGTTCCCATAACAACTGCAGGGTTAGCATTAGGGTGACACCATATAAATGTGAAAAGATGAATGAAGAGTCTCACCATAATAGACAAGAACTTTGAGGCTTGGACACCACAGCTTCAGCTCTCTGACCCAGTTATCTATAAGAAAGAGAGAGTGCAATCAGCATGAATCACCCACAAGAGTGTTTTTAAGTGTTTTTTTTATCCTGACAAGTGCTTTTTCCACACAAGAAATGTCATGTGTAAACATAGCCTTAAACAAGAGACAATAACAAATGCTTTCATGCTTAACATTATTATCAAACAAATGTTATTAGATTACATAATTGAAAGAAAATGTAGCAAAATAGTGTGAGACTGTTACCCAATGTGGAGGATGGCACAGTGATGAGGTGAGGACCTTCTATTCCATTCTGGTAAAGCTGGGACAGAAACGCTATAGCCTGGATAGTTTTCCCCAAACCCTGAGAGAGAGTGTGAAAGAGGGAGACAGATGGAGAAATAGAGAGTCAGTCAGATGTCAAACACAATAAAGAAAGAGCCAGATGGACAGCCAAAAAAAGATATTTGCGTTTCAGATCAGGCACTACCTGTATAAACAGCCAAAATCCTTTCAGACTTCCACTGCAAGCACTGAGGCTTTACTCAACTTTACAAATCAAAGTTCTCTCTTCTCTCACCATCTTGGGGCTAAAAAACAAATGTATTTCCAAATAAATCTTCCTTGTGTGATTGTTTATTCACCTGCAGGATACATATCCACGCAAAACACTCTTTGATCCTCACACAGTAACACTCATTGAGCGGTGACTTAAACAAGCTGTAAAAGCCGGCTGTCCTGCTTGGCTTATTAAATGTTTACACTGAGGTTTTTTAAATTTGTTTTGGACGATCACGACCTCATAAATGTTGTTAGTGCAGCCGGTAATTTTCCAGCGGTCCCAGGAAGGTTCTCTTACCATTTCATCAGCGAGGATACCACTCAGTTTGTGCTCGTGCAGAAGCAGCAGCCACTTCAGACCAATCAGCTGATAGGGTTTTAGCTGGAACCTGAAATATAACAAATAACGGACTGATAACAAGAACTGGAGCTGTCATTTGAAAAACAAAAAACAAAACATGAACTATAAGTATCATTTAGTTTGTTTAGGCATTAAAAAAATAAAATAAAAATCTGTCAATGAAGAATTTTCTCTTCTGGTTAAAAACTACATAGTGCACCTTTAACCATCACATCATATGTACTATATGTGCATTTTTACTTACTGGCTGTTGAGTATCTCGGGCTGTTTCATTGCCCCTGTGCCCTTCTCCATCACCTGAGTGACCTGTTTGACCATTTTAGAGGAAATGGTCTCACATTTTGACATGAGCCCCAGGACAACCTTCCGCTCTTTGAGAACGACTCTGCAGCCCAGCACTAAGTCCTCCGACAGCCCGTTTTCCTTATGGAAGACATCGACCTGAAGAGGAAAGGACATACAGTTATCATCCACACAATATGTCAAGCATCTAGTCCGGTCAACTGTTTTTCAGACAATGTTTGACTGTTTTAGAATAGTCCACTAATATCCCATAATCCCTCTAGACCTTGACTAGGTCATATTTGGTCATGAACTCCATACCCAATTAAGTGTAATGGTGTTTGGTATGATATGATTAACTAAAACAAGATTATTTGTGAAGCATCCTTTGACTGGGGGGGATTATACATTTATGTATACTGTTAATATAAATGTTTGTTAAATGAAAAAAAAAACTGAAGGAAGACATGTCAGGAGGAGATGAGTTCTTCAATAAATTGATGTGTCTATACACAGAAGATGTTGGTGTAGTGCGCTCAATAACTTGAAAGGTCACAGTTATTTTCCAGGTGTTTGGTAGGATGATTTCACACCTTGATTGACTGTGGCTCTTTGTTTTAACAACTATCCCCATTGTTTAAGTGTGCCAAGTGTTTCATTTGACATGAACGTATCACTTGCATGAGGTCTACTTGATATATATCACACACACACACTCTCTCTCTCTCTCTCTCTCTCACCAGGCTTTGCCAGCTATCAAAGGGTCTCAGTTCCACAATCTTCTGGGCCTTTTTAACCGAGCACCCAGCGATCAGTGACAGCTCATCTATCGATGCCTTTTGGAAGAACCCGATGATCTCTTTCTTCAGCTCCGTCATGCCACCTTTAGTGTCCAGCTCATTGTCCGAGTCCTCAAACTCACTGCTAACTGCGTCCTCTTCATCCTCAGTTTCCCCCTCAGAACTGACATGTTCATTCGAGGCACGCGCCTTCTGCTTGCTTTCTGCTGCCTGCTTTTTAGCTATACTGGTCCCACTGGCAAACCTGGACAACATCTGAGCAGCAGAGGAAGAGGAGGACGGCTTCAGGGAGGAGGAGGTAGTCGTTTTCTTGACAGGTAAAGATGAAGATACTGAACCAGAACGTTTGGTAAACCATGCAGACATATCAGAAGAGCTACTTTTCTTTTTGGAACCTTCGCTGTCGTCCGACTCCGAATCGCTGTCCTCACTGTCCTTTGTAGCGTCTGTATCATCTGCACTCTCCTCTGTTGCACTGCTATTTCTGTGGTTCTTACGATCACTCCTTTTATTATTGTCTGCATGATCTTTGTGGCGCTTCAACTCTCTGTGGTCCTGGCTTGATTTGTCTTTGCTCTTCGATTTACTAGATTTCTTATATTCTGCCTCAGGTGAGCTGAAGCTGGTATTATCTGACAACAGATAGAAAGAAAACAATATGAGCCTGAAGTGGTATCAGAATAAATCCACATAACAGTTAAAAGTACACATATACATGAGGTCACAGTGAGAAGATGGCAGCTGTGTTCGCACCAGGGTCTGAGAACATTTGTAGAACCTGCAGAGCGTTCTCAACATTCCAGTCGTGTTCTTGCAGCACCATCCGCAGCTCCTGCAACGAGACAGACATCAGCAAGGGTCCGCCTATATTTTTTTATTTTCTCATTGTGGTGTGGCATGGCTTTACAGACATTTTTAAGTGTCAAACATCATTTTAAGCAGACGTAAAACAGATAACAGCCAAGTCCTGAAAGGACAATGGCAGATTTTCTACAAATGTTGTCATACAAATAGGCCCGGCTGATAGAAATTAATGGTACATTTTCTATCCTAAATGCCTATATTGAATTGATGTTATGGATGTTTTGAGAAATATGTTTTTTTTGGCACACAGAAAAAAGATCCTTTTCATCTCCCTCCTCTCCACAGTCTTGCTGAATGCAGGAAACTGGTGTTGTTTTATATTAAATAATATTTTATGGAGTTTTTATAAAATGTGTTCACACTATTAAATGGAAATACAGCTAAGCTAAATAGTGCACGAGCTGTCAAGGTTTTTCAAGCTGCAAAGCTTCTGTGCAAGGCATCAAAAACTAAGAGGAGATCTTTCCTTCCTCTGCTTTTGTGAAAGATCACAAACTCTTGGTCATACAGTCAGTGTACGGTTATCTGCAGAGTATATACAGTTGGAGAGGGAAAAATCAGACTGGACTAAAACGAAACCCTACAGTGAAGTGAACTGGTGAGAAGAAATGTCTGTGCATCTTCACCTCCTTGTCCTGGTCTGGAAACTTTTTCTGCAGTCTTCTGACCATGGCTTCCTGCTTCTCCCAGCTTGGTTCTTTGCCCTCATCATCTTCTTCACCAGAAACCTTTTGGTTTCAAAAAACAAGAAAGGTAGATTTAAAGTGCAGAGGGAATGATCCCTTTCCTCCTTAGTTACATAAAACAAAACTACTGAAAGTTGCATGTGGCACTCATGCCGCATAGATTGTTCACATAATCATAATTAACACACAAAAAATATGATAATGCAGAACTTCTGTTGTACATCAGCCTAAATAATCATTGGTGTTTCTATCATCAATATGTTTATCTGTCTTTTCTGTCTTTGTTAAAAAGAGCAGACATTTTTCTAACAGCTTTTGAGGCCTTATGAGCAACTAAACAACAGTAGGCCTACTGTTTTTTTCTGCAGTGTATGATCCAGTGTGATAAATCTTTGAAAGATGCCATGATGAATGACGCCACTGTTACGTGACTGTTTCAAACCATGAAGGTAACGTGAGTAAGTCATCTTACCGATGATGACCTCCTCTTCTTGCTGGGTTGAATTACACCACTGTCCTGAGAACTGCTGGATCCATCCTGCTTTCTCTTCTTGCCTTGGTCTGGGGCTACGGAGACACAACAGCCAGCTATCTCAAAAGCAGACAACTTATTGAGAAAAGTAGCCTGCTGAGCAGGTATAACTGTTTTTACTGCAACGTTTTTCACATATTTGGAATTATTTCCTGCTTTTCTCCACCTGTACACCACATCCAGTAATAATAAATCAGGTTCTGAATTTGGTTTGTGGACCAGAGAAAGAGCCAAACATGGTTGAATATATCATAAAAACAAAAGATGAAAATTAACAAGCACAGAATATTATTATGTGCTAAAGAAAATTGAGTTACTTACCTTCTTTATCACCAAACTTTAAAACACATGCAGCTACAGCCCCATCCAATGTGCCTGTGCTCCCAATGACCTGAAAACAGAACAGAACAAGGTGCTTGGAACAGGAAAATTCAGGAGATTAAAAGGGATTGCTTCTAATGAACAGTGCATAAATTATAGCAGGCTAATACGTTCTGTGCTGAAAATTTGCAAGGCCTCTGCTCTATTTGAACTCACCTCCAGCACCTGTGTTCTCGTCAACTGAGGAAACATCTCCAGTAATCTGCTCATTTTGTTCTCCAACTCGTCATCCTCCTCATCTGTATCCACATTCTTGGATGATCTCCCTGCAGGACTCCTATAGAAGAAAAACGACAAGACTGTTAGAAAGTATGACTTTGCACTATGGTGAAAAAATGTTGTCATCCTTAGTTTACACTTACTTGGTTGTCTTAGCTGATGATATTTTGATCTTTGTTTCAGAGAGCTTATCCTCCTCGACGTCAATAGTGATGACCTCCTCAAAAACCACTCCTCGGGTATGGGACTTTGGTGCGGCTTTGACAGGTTTCATCTGAGCTGGAAAGCAAAAACGGTAATGAAGAGTTGGCAGATGAATCCACTTGATTGTTTACTGACACATGTTAGTGTTCTGCTCCTTTCCTTTCATGTTAAAATGTATCTTCCTCATGATATACAGATACTGTAGGCCATGCTTCTCTTCTATTTGTATACAACTGTTCATGATGCAATAAAGTAATAACAGCAAGAGGAGTGACACTTGAGAATAATGGGCATGTCTCAAGGAGCCACTATCAAACTCCAACTAATGACAGAATACAATAAGCATAGTGTAATTAAACTGCTTCACTTTATTAAGTATCTGGCTCCTGCAAAGACGCCTGAGGGCAGAAACTGAAGCTGGTGATCTGTTAGGGATCAGGCCAGAAACTCTGGGTGGCTTAGGGATCATATATTAGAGTCTAGATTGGTCCATGTCCCCATGCCTTTTCCTTTATCACCTACTTGACTACAATCGGGTGATTAAGCCTCATCATAATGTTAAAATATATGACGAGACACAGAATTAAAAGGCACAGAGTAGATTGACATTGTATTAAAGCTCCAATAGCTATTTTTAAAATGTCTTCACATTATTAGTATTGACACACTGCATTCAAAGCACTGTGATGTATGACTTAGTCAGAATTAACCACTTGAAATACAGCCAAATAACCTCATTGTAAAAACAAGACGTAGCAACATAAATACAAATTAACATCCCTGGGTGGCTACAGACAGACTGTTACGTAGGAAGCAGTCACTCTGACAGCATGTTAATATTTACCACGTTACTTAACTACTGCTAACGATAGCATGCCTGACACATCTGGCTACCATCACTGTGAGCTAGCTTTAACATCAGCTAGTTACCTGGCTTGTTCTCCTTCTCGGATTCTGGACTTTTGGAGCCGCTATCCTGGTCTTTGTTTGGTGTCGTCGCTGTCTTCTTGTCAAAACGAAAACGGTCTAGATTGAACCTGCTCATTGTCTGTTTCGTGCCTGACAGCGGCAGCCCTTTGTCTCTTCGTAGACACCAGTATTTTTCTGCCGTGTCGCATAAAGCACAGCGTTACTGTTAGCCAATATGACAGCCTAGCAAGCTAACGCTAACTAGCGTCGGATGTTAGCATCTCAGCCTGGGCAGCAGACCTAGAAAGACGACGATTTAAAGCTGTGTCAGCGCTCCGTGTTCAACCCTAACAGTTTAAAGCGGATAATGAAAGGCTAATTTAGTATCAAAGATAACTGTTTAATCCGGAGTCTAATTACTGCTTGAAGTGTCACAGCTACAGCCGGTTTCCCGCGAACTCCAGCGGCAGTGGAGGATACTGTACCGGCTTCGTTCATTGGTCAGAGGAAAGGGTGAGCGGAAACTCACGGTTGAATCAAGATAATGCCCTGTAGCCTACTTCCGTTTCTGCTTAAATTCTGCTTTGATTCGTTAAAAAAGGCTGAATCGTTAACAGCGATACATCATAAATATATCATACTGTATTGTTTGTAACCCCTCCGACAAGACTCGTGTTATTTACATAGCGTAGTCTAATAAATAAAGCAGTCTATTACGGTATCATGGTGTTGCAGGGTTGTATTTGTAAGATAAGTGGGGGTGAACTATCTTGTGTCAGTCCAACAACACTCATTAAACCTGTGATGTGGTGATGTAAGGAAAGGCATTAAGCCCAAAAATAGTTTGTAGGACTGAAAAACGAATGATGTAACGCCATTACTGGAAGGTAACCCATATATTACTATATCCCTATATCATTTTCTATATTTATTATCCCACGCCTGTTATTTAGTGCAAACACATTAAAATATAGAGATTATAATTCAGTGTTTAATTAACCTTTACTGTGTGTGTCAAATGTGCTCAGAAACTACATTCAGTGGTTGTGGCTGCAGTGTCAGGAAACCAAAAGTCAATACAGGATATAACAAAAAAAAGGTGATATGAAGACTGTCATAGCTTCAGAGAAAGATAAATAACCTCCAGTGATATCACTCAGTGGTGTTGCATTCTAGGTAATGTAGGCACTGAGTTTTAAAAAGGATTAAAAATGTGTGGAATTAAAAAGGGGTTATCTCTGTTTCTGCTGTATCAGTTTTAGAGCATTTAAGTGCAATGTGAGGCCAGTTGAATGCTTTCAGAATTTGATGCCTACATTACCCACAATGCACACTGGAGGCAATTAATCAGATTACATGCTTTCTCTGTGGTCACTAAAGGCTTTAATACTACTTTTTCCACATATGCAGTAGTAGGCTACTCCCGAGGACCTGTAAACACACTTTAATGTGGAAAAATGTGTGGAGTTACCCTTTAACTGCCTTCACCCTGCAAGGAAATGCATGTTGGGTAAAGGGGATTGAATTTGCAAAAATCCACAAAATAACGGTAGTTTTTGGTGAAACAATGTACTCTTTGTGGGTGCAAGACAAAAGAGCTGCAACTCAGCAACAAGATTGATGTTTGTCGGCAAGAAGTATTCATGCACTTTTTAAGGGTTATAGACTGGGTAGGTAAACTGTTCTGACTCTGTTAGAGTTGAATCAGTCCATGGATCTACCATAAAAGTAAGGATGCAGCTGGTTTTGTCAGGGAACAAAAGTCAATTTCATCCAAAGTTTGTCTTGGGGGGCAGACAAAGATAATGAAAGTAAATTTAATAGTAATGTCATTTTATTTTAACACTGATTTCTAAATATTTTTGTCATCCGATTTTGGCACAAATGTATCCCTGTTGTCACTACTCGCCTTCAGTAGACTATTTAAATGATCAAACCAAAGAAAGCAAAGGTGTAACTTCTGACATTAAGAATGGCTCTATCCCATCTTGGTGTGGCAGTTAACCATAATAACAATAGCAGACTTGAATGAGATAAAGCCATTCTCATTTGAATTAGTTCCACTAGTTTTATAAAACTTTTTATCTCAATCAAACAAACCTCTTCAACTAAGCTATGGACTGGAGTTATTCTGGTTAAAATAACCTGTTTCTGCATGTTGTCCACTAGATGCCACACTCAGATGAGAAACTGACCATACTTTTCTGGCGAGTCAGAGACTTTCATACACTTACTGATCAAAAGGGGGCAGCATATACACATTGTCAGAGATGGAACGAGGTCCACCTGCCAGTATTGAGAACCATCCCTTTGTAAGTCCTTCGCCTGTGTGTGGGTGTACTTTGCGTGCTCTTATTGATGACAAGTTTGTGAGGACAAGTACAGTTTGTTTTGCTGCCATTTTACGACCATAATTATGCACTGTGCCTGAGGTCCTGCACGAATCATCTGATAACGTGCTGTGCCGAAAGACTCTTGGTCCACTGCATGTACAGCCCTCTATATTTAAGCAGTCACATAAAGTTAATTAGGGTGGCTTAGATTAGAGTACAGCAGCACAAAGAAGAATATGATAATAATGTTTATAATTAAGACAAGAACTATGTAGAATCTGACCTGGAATTTAAGACAGTACCTCTTAATTTCGGTCGAAAGTGAGCTCTTTAAAGGCTATTCCAAAGTTTATGTAAAAGACTGAAAATTCTTATCAGGATTTAGGCATACATTTTACTCTAAAGATTTTATTTTGTAAAATCTTGGAGAAGTTTGACTTTTAAAAAAATCTGCAATCTGACACACTTGTCCCCCTGGTATTCTACAAGGCTCTCAGGTTTTATGGCTTTAGGAAAGAGTTCACCCACACAGATTAGTCTGCTGAAATTGATAAAGATTGTAACCTTTCAAAATGAATGACACAGGATTGTATGAGTTGTATGTTCCTTTTTTTTATTGGTAACTGACTCAAAATAACGCATTACTTCTTTCAAAAGCCACAACGGCGATTTGTAGCTCCTTTCTTCATTTGGTCTCGATGGTCAAAGTCAATGGCAGACACCCCTACCCCCCCTCCCTTCCCTGCCACACAGACACACATTCACCCTCAGCTTGACTGCCTCGAACAATAGTATCAGAGATATTTCACAAGATTTCAAAATGATAACGTGAACTTTTTCGCTGGTGGTTCTGCTGCTGATTTTTCAAGCCTTTTTGTTGCCTGATCTAAAAGAAAAAAATTGAGAAAAAGTTTGTTTATCTGTACTTATTTCTACACAAACTGGAATCTTTTGCTATCACTTCTTTGGAGTATCTGGAAAAATCCCATTTATTTACAGCGATTGATTTTAAAAAACAAAATATAATAGCATTTTTTAATGTAACTTCCTGTGCATGTCACACAATTTTCATGAGCCCCCAGTTGTCCCTCACACACTTTTCACAGACGCGTAAACCATGCATGGACTTACACCTGTAGATTCAGCTCAGATACAGTGAATATATTATGATGATTAGGTTGGGTCCTCTCATCAGAGCGCCACAGCGCCATCCTGCCGCCTTACTGTCGCCCCCACCATCGTCATGGAGACCATGTAAGTTAATGCATGTGTGTATGTGTGTGTGTGTGTGTTTGTGCTCTACCCGGGGCACAAAGGCAGACTGACACAGAGTCTGATAGGGGTCGTGACCCCTCACAGTGGGAAGCTCAAACTGTGGCTCCTTGCCTTCTCCTGTCTTCCTGGTCAAGGTTTTTTTTTTTTTTGTCTATGAGTGTGTGCGTCTTACATCTGCATTAGGAAAGACAGTTTGTTTATTGTTGTTTTGTTTGTCATGGGTTGTTTTGCGTATGTGTCTGACGACTATGTAGGAGTCTATGTGTGTATGGAAACACGCGCACACACCCACACACGCAGACAAGCAGGCGCACATGCAAAAACCCAGAAATATAAATCACCAGGCCGCCCAAATGCTGAGGCGAGTCATTAACATGCACACACACACACACACACACACACACACACACACACACACACACACACACACACACACACAGTGATAGCATCAACAAAAATAGATGGGTTCGAGGATGTTTTAATGGATGTTTTGGCCCGAGGCGATAACTGAGATAAAAGCCTGGAATCATTCACATCGCTGAAGGGAAGCAGGTGATGATGATGTTCTTCTCTTGAAAACAGTTTTTCAATTTAACATCAATAGTCACACAAAATGCATGCAAACACATCAATATGCACGCACACACACACACACAATAGCAAGGCAAACATAGTCCAGTGAGTTAGACTTGAGCGTGCCTACTGTATGTGTGATTACTTCTCATACTGTACGTGTATCCATCTAATATGCGAAAAAGCTTGCATCGGCCTCTGTCTTCATTATGTGAGCCTAACTGTTTTTAGTTTAAAGGCCTGAGTCAAGTGCATGTGTAAGTGCACGCATTGCATGTGTGTCTGCGTGTGTTTTTTAAGGTTGACCCAACCATGGTGTCCCAGCAGACTCGTCACAAAGTCTGTCACCACCCAGTCACCATGGCGCCCAACTTGGCCGAGACCCGACGGCGACAGGGAGCACCTTGTCACCGTGGTAACACGTCTGGGATGTAACCACCCCCCACCCCCAAGAAATACACAGAGAGACGTGCACACACCACCCCATTCCCCGGGGCAGAAGACATGTTTCATGTTAAAAATAATTTTAGCCACTGACTCTGACTGATACGGCTTCAAGGTGAGAGAGTGACAGAGATAGATTATTATTATTATTATTATTATTAGTAGTAGTAGTAGTAATGGTAGTAGGCCAGATCCAGTTGATCCACTGGAGTATAGACATAGTGATACTACTGTATGTAAAAGCCAAAACAATCCTGAACCTAGTGATTGTGCATCAAGCTATTTATGTTAGTTGCTCGTAACTTCATGTGTTCATACGGGGCTGTCAATATTAATATCAGATTTTCACTACACAGTATCCGTGGCCTGAGGAATTCATGATAACAATATTATTTGCTATATCTATAGAAAGTTTTTTTAAAAATATGCTCGGTCAAATTCATCTTTAACTTTGCCCAAAGTCATAGATTATGTAGAAAAAACTAATGCAGTGAGTGCTGCAGTGGATCAAGTGTAAAAAAGAAAGTGTTGTAGAGGTTAGGCTTGGATGAGGACAGAGGTTGAATACAGATAAAATGGCAAAAAAAAAAAAAAGTGACAGTGACTGTCCAGCTTGCTTGCAAGAAATAAAATCCATGGCGTGTGGAGGCAGTCTGACTGAAAATCCAAGGCACTCTGATAAGTTTAAAAATCCTTTATTGGTGAATGGCTGCACCCATGCATTTCGACTACAAAGAGTCTTTATCGAACACGATCATGTCCTGATGAAGACTCTCAAAAACCAGCAATAAAGGATTTTTAAACTTGTCAGAGTGCCCCCACACACCATTCATTGCAAACAAGCCGGAGAGTCACTGTTATATCTGCCATTTTTATCTGTATTCATCTTTAACTTATTACTTACTACTTATTTTGTGTTTTGTCTCATTTTTGGCAAATGAACTACTCTCAAAATAAGAGTGTTGGGAGGTGGAGATAGTAAGTCTGTAACCATAACTGTATAAAAGTGTACGAAAAGAACATTTATACTTAATTAACTTTTCTGTCTTATGGCGGGTGGCAACCTGCATCACGGTGCTTTACCACCACCTACTATAGCAAGGGGAGAACAGATGAAAAAATGATTCAGGAGGCGATGCATTATAAGCATGATATTATCATGTGTAGTATTGACACAATATCAATTTTTTATTTTTGTAATATCACGGTTGTTGTCAATGCCGGTATGCTGTGAAACTCCTAGTTCATACATAGTTGCTAAAAAGCACATAAATGTGAGCATCTGCAACGTACTGAGCTCTCAGGTAAACAGTGGTGCTGCCTCTTTGTTCTGCTGGGGAAATCACTGTAAGTGACAAACTCAAGCTGACCGCAACTGCTGCTCTTTAAAGAGGGAAACCACTAAGTTTATCATGATTGACATTAATAGAGATAATAGAGATGTTTTGTTTATATATCACTTTCATCCCATCTCACCTCATCCCATCCTTTTTTGGCACACAGTATCATGACAGAACACAACAAGCTTAGCCTGTGCATGACTGATGATGATTTTGCATAAACTGGTTTATAAACACGATGATCACTGAGCTATTAATGTGATAGATCAGATCAACCGATATACAGGATTTTGCTTTGGTGCACAAAGCTTGCCGAAGGGAATGCAATATGCCGTACATGTAGCTGATAGAAGCAGCCAAATTTCCTTTGGATGCCTTCGTAATCTGCACACTGATATCATTAAAACACTCTTCGATATCTGCTGTCAGATAACTTACTCACTTGACTCCTTTTGTACTGCTTTTGTTTAGTCATCATTCATGTAACCACTCTCTCTCTCTGCAGGCAAAGAGAAACAGCAGCAGGGGAGAATTCCCATGTTGCTGGAGGTGATGCTGCGGAGCAGCCGAGACAACCCACCAATCACGGAGAGACAATGACTGATCCTCCTGGCTGCCGTACAGAACATCAGTCAAACTGAGCTTTGTTAGCGCTGCATTCCTCTGTATTGTCCTCCTGTTTGCAAACCCTTAATCAGACAATGTTAATTTCATCTATATCATAAAAACGACACCTGAAGTTTCTTTCATGCCTTCATATGTTGATGCTGTAAACTGCTCATTTGATTCATCATGCCAGCAAACTTACCTATGCATGTTGATAATTACTATTATTTACAATCACCCTGAAAAGAAAAGAAGTTAACATCAGCCTCCAGAGTGGTATAACTAAAAGGTTGCCCTTTGTTGTTCACTCGCTTCTGTGGGAGCAGAGATCAGCGGCTGCAGTCAACTTTGTTGGGTCTGTCACATTATCACAGTGTTTTAATTAAACAGAAGGAGACGTGCAGAAAGACAGGGGGACAATGACTGATCCCCAGGCTGCCTTACAGAACGCTGTTCAGCCAGAGCTTTGTTGGCACTGCATGCCTTTGCATTGTCCCCCTGTCTGCAATTGTTTGAATCTAATGATGCCAATTATGTCTCTGTCATTTAGACGTATAATATTGTGAGCTATGATTCATTATTCGGTCGAGGACTTGGAAAAAAAATATACTTAACAGTGGCGAACAGTGGGTGTCCTATCAGGATTGGTTGTTGTAATCCTTCTCAAAATACAAAGACTCAAGATATCCACTCGTACATGCATGTCCTCTCTGATTTCTTTGAGTTTAACCATTGGATTGTGACACAATTTTATTTGTGTTTCGAGTGTTTCAAAATCATATTTGAAGCACAGGCTTAATGGTAAAAATACTCTAAGATTTGGCTTTGTTCACAGCTTTCTTTATGCACTTTCATTGCCTGCAGTTGTTAGCCAGTGGTAAGCGATCTCTTCTCTTCGCTGTACTTTTGGTGTTTTTGGCTAACTTCTTATTCTGCTTCCACTACTTCAAAAGCAAAAATTTGCTTGCATAACACATTTGAAAGCAGTTTGATAGAGCAGTTTCCAGTCATGGAAGATAAATATTTTAAGGAGGCCGATGCAGATGCACAAAAACGTGCGTCAGCGAGGTGCAGCAAAGTTTTGAAGTCATTTACGAAATCAGCATATCTAAAGAGAGGAGGAGAGAGGCTGGACAGGAAGAGAATGAAAAACTCGTTAAGCTTTTCTTTTAGATGGCAGACACAGACACACACACACTGTGACTATGTGTGTATGTGTGTGTGTGTGTGTGTGTGTGTGTCCCGGTCTCTCCTTTCTGTAAACTGACAGGGAGGTTGAGACGACTGAGATGGGAATGTCAGCACAGGATCAGCAACCCTGCTGGTGGACACCAGTTGGGGGTCTGTCTCCTCTGGGGACGCCGCTGCATCCAAATGTGTGTATTTGATAAGTCGTGTGAATGAGTGTGTGTGTGTGTGTGCGCGCACTGTGTGTGTGTGCGTTTTGACTTATGTGTGTACATCATAAACATGTGCGTGTCTCTGTGAATGTTAGGGGCCAGTGTCTGGGCCTTTTCTGGGGGGAAGGGAGGTTAGCTCGGTGACAGCCTCAGCTGTGTTGAATTGTGGGAGAAAAAGAGCTGACGCGACGGGGGTTGATGTCTGACATGACCCCTCTCAGCGGGCGCACCACGGGGAGCTGGGAGCTGCCGCTGACTGAGTGTGTTTGTGTGTCTGTGTGCGTGGAAGTGGGAAAGTGAAGGAGAGGGACGGAGTTGGAAAGTGAGCAACAACAAAACCAAACTTTTTGGCGTCCGGGCACATTTTCCACCACAAATCCTGATTTCTCTGACATTCACAGAAGAGTCACGCTCTGTGTGAAACACCACCTTTGATGGACATGACACTGGTGTAACCAAATCTTTCCCACCTCAGTCCCTTCCTACCTCCGCCTTCCATTTTCTCTCCCTCCATATCATATACCTCTCCTTGACCTTCTCGCTCTTTGTTGGTGTCCCCGTGCTCCCTCCTTCCCTCTCCTTCTCCATTCCTCAGTCTCTCCTGAAGGTGCATTCAGGGCGGTAAAGTGATCTACACGGCTGCCTGTTGTGCTTCCCTTTTACCACTTTTTGTTTCTTGTTTATTTGCAACATCCCTCTATTCTTTCATCCCTCATCCTCTTCCATATCCAACGAGCACATACAGAAACACACACACGTCTACATCCGTTTCTATTCACTGTCCCTCCTCTTCGGGTCCACTGCTTTGCCATCAGTCTCTGATAAGTGCCCACAAAGCCCCCACTGTCTGGTGTGACCCTCTATTCTTCCCCCTATCCCCTCTCCCTCTCTCCGTCTCTCTCCGTCCTGGAGCAGCCAAGCGTGAGGTAAAGAGGAGGGGCCGTTTATCTTGTGCACACACCCCAACTTGTTTTACCTTCACCCCATCTTCTTCCCCCTCTCTCTCTCCCCATCATACTTTTTTGTTCCCACTCGATTTATGCTCCGGTCACATCCTCCTACTTTTTGTCCCTTTTTCTGTACTTTCTTTTCTTCGTCTAACTTTCCTCCACTCGCTTCGGAGACCTTGCCCCCCCGTGCTCTCACAATGGACGCTGGTGCTTTTAATGTGGGACAATGGGACTGATGTGAAAGGTTAGCCAGCCAGTTGCACTGTATCCTCATGCACTCTCCTCCCTCCACTGTTCCTTCTCTTTTTCTCTTGTTTTCCCCTACTGCCACTTGCACCTGACTTTCAACCTCATCCCTCCATTCTTGCGTACTTCTTACTGATTGTTATAGAATATTTGATTTTCCAAATTCTGTCACCAGTTACATGTTTCTGGATCACGCACAAGAGGGATATGGCAAGCGCGCAAGATACGGATCCACTTGCTTGAGCAGCTTACATGGGAATGAACGGGGCTCCACCTCTGACGCTTTATCCAGATTCTCCCATATTAAATCCATGCATTCTCTGGAAGACAAGGCTTGTTCCAAGGTAGCAAAAACAAAAATGATTCTTAGTTTCAGGGTGATTATACACAAATGATAACATAATTATGAATAATATATTCAATTTCTGCCCCTAACCCCCCCTTAATCCTACACACAGGACCTTTAACTAAACCAGGTGCTAACTGAGTAATCTGTGTACACGTGGAATCAATCTCTCTGTTGCTCTTTTTCCAAGTCTTTCCTTTTTTCCTCCACTCCCTCTCAGCCCCCGTCCACTCCTGTCAATCAGCAAGCTAGTCACTCGGCCTGCCAACCATCACTCTGAAAGTCTGAGTAGTACTAATGGGTCTTGTTAGCCACTTACCCTGCTTTCTCTCTCCCTCTCTCTCCCAATCTCTCTGTCTCTCCAAGTATGAAGAGAATAACCCTAATGGTGCTTGTTTGCCACTCCACTGCTCTCCCTTATCCTCTCATGGCTTTATCATTGCTGATCAGTGTACCTGGAGATAAGTCTCTGTGTGAGTGTGCAGTATCCTCTTCCTTGAGCTTTTATCAGGTCTGATCAATGTACCCGGAGTTCTCTGTTCGAGACCCCGCCTGAGAAAGGTCATGTTTTCATTCGTCCCAATCGGCTTGCTGACCGATAAGACAGTTTGCCAGGTGGAAATCAGAGAGGCCTTGGTCGTCTGGGGGACACAGATGGAGGAAGGAGATGGAGTGGTGGAGACGGGGGAAGAAGTAACACGAGGTGAAGAGTGGTATAGCATGTAAGAAGAAAGGTAGATGTTTTTATCACTGCCAAGAGGAATATTGATGTCTACGGCTACAGCCATGCAAACTGACTGTTTGTTAAACCCCCTCCTTCAAACAGAAACTGATATATTAGCAACCGTTAGCGGCTTGTATTGGTATTCTGAAACCAAAAACAAAAGACAAAAGAGTAGGGAATGGATTCAAAAGTGAGTTTGTCTGATTTGATGTCAGCTACAACATTTAGCATTTCAGGCTAATTAGCTTACTCACACTACTTAGGCCTACTACAGTGGGAGCTAGCATTAGCTTCAGGAAAGTATTAGCATATTACTGGTATTAGCTGACTTATTATTCTTATTTGGTTGGGGTACAAGTTAGGATTCGGTAAAATTGTTCTCATGTGATTGTATTGTTAGCAGTCGCCAGGATAAGATATTAGCAATTAGCGTTTCTGCAAACGACAGATACGTCCACAAATACGTGCTACAGGCTAAGTACCAAATTGACATTTGTTCAAAAAGGTGTCATGTTACGCTCACATTTCATGCATATCACCTGACTTTCATGTGTTTCAGTACCTGTAATTATGAAACCACTGGATAATTTTGACAAGGGACCAGGGCTTGTCAACATATGTAAGCGTGACACCACTGTATATATTTAATGAGACCTTGGGACATTTCCAGAATCCAGCCGCGTTTGTGGTGATCAAAACAGGTATTTTAAGCCATCATGTTTTCCTGAGCCGAACCAAAAGTACAGTGTTGTGACAAGAGAGAAACAGAAAATTTGTGTTTGTTTTTCAGATGTGGATTACAGTTTTCATTTTTTTTAGCAACTATTTTTACATGTCTTCTGAAGAAGTACTGTTGTGACAGGATTGGAGATGTGGGTCTGTGATCAAAGTCTGGTATTTCAGTAATTAATAAGCCCTGTTAAACACAATATTTATGTGTGAAAGTGGTATTGCTTACACTAAAGAGCCTTCTGCAGGACAGATGCAATATTTCACTCTGGTCAGGATCTCTTCTGGAGCTTCCTGCTAGAGGAAAGTTTAAACTATTAGAAACTATGATGTCTGTCATTGTCATCTTCCCATACTTAGTGTCTATTAGACACACAAAAAAACCTCCTCATCACATTGTTCCTTGTACTTTCTGATGTTAGGCGAAGTGAGATGAAACCAATATACCATGTGCCAAAAAGTGTTACTTTTCAAGTGGTTACTTCTGGACCTCCTCATCAGTATTCACTCCCTCTCCCCGAGGCTTTCCACTCCGGCCCTCGCTAATCTAATCACCTCCTCTGCAGACTCACACAAAGCCTCCAACAGTCCAGCCACGGCCCCTTAATCGACATGTTATTGCCCACAATCACATTTACAGCACAGAGGCAAATCTGAACAGATGCGATTGTGCCGGCTGCTAATCCAATAACGCCCCGCTCACTTTTCTTTTACTCGGCATCTTTCATCTCCAAAAACAAGGTGACAGTGTTTTAATTTTCATTCCTGAGTTACTCTCCATCAATTTGGCTCACAGTGTGTGGTGGAGTGTGTGGAGCGAGACACATGTAGGTGCCGGTTATTGTAAGAGCTTTTTATTTCTCTCCTGTGGGAAAATGAAGAGCAGGGTTTTTGGTTTAGATGTGATTAAAATAGGAGCTTTCTGTTATTGTTTATTCACACAGGCCGTGTCTATTGGATCACGCTGGTAAGATTTCTTCGAGCCTGGCGGTTTGGTGCTGATTGTTTGGCTTCGATAACTGATGTCGGTCAGCGGGGTCACTGTACAATAAGTGTTTCTCAAAAGGCAAAAACCCTGCTGCTGTGCTGCGGTGGGACAGGTAACAGGCCTGTGCACTCAGGGCAATAAATACAGTAAAGAATATTAAAACTATTTTGAAGAACGCTTTGGAAAACCAGAGCATAAAATGTACAATTACCATTAAAAATAAGAAAACCTATGTCGACAGTGCTAACCAGGCACGGAGCAACACCTGGACAGTGAGAACATCTGGTCACTGAGTCTTTTTAACATGATCTCGTTGTCTTCATGATGTGTTTACACATAACGGCTGAAGAACAATTAAACAAAAGAACATTCAGGACCAGTTTAGGACAAAAAAAAGGAGCCGCGTGTTTACTTGACAAGCTAGCAGGACATGAGGTTAAGCACATCTATATCACTGTTATTTAAATTATAAAGAAATGCAATGTGATGAGAAGATCTGCTTCCTTACCAGAGGAATAATTTATCCAGGCTGCAAATTTCATTTTACGGTAAGAAAGATGCTTCACTGGCTCATCATATGTTTAACGGACCGTAAAATCGCATCTCTGTACAAGTGTTTTTACAAATTTAAGAAGCCTGTCATCCAGAAAAACCTTCTTGGATTTGATAATCACTGATATTTTATGGAAGCTGCTTATCGTAATCAATCCTCCAAGTCAGACACACACACACAGACTGACAAGAGACAAACACACAGTCTGACTTAACCAGCCACTTAATCATGGCAGTGTGTTTCGCTGTGTTATTTTCTGCCCCCCTGCCTCCACCGGTCTGATATAAAAGACCCAAGCCAGGGGTGTCCATTGTCCTGCCTGCAGGACTACTTGATCTCCCAGGGGTCCTGCCCTTCTCCGTCTCCACTCGTCACACTGTCCCACACACGCACCCACACACACACACACACACAGGCATGAATGACAGCCCAATTAAGTTCTTTAGCTTGTTTTTATACTTGTAAAGTGTTAATATATCTTATCACACTGTACAGTGTATGAACAAACATGTACAAATATCTGTTTAGAAAAGAAAAACGATCAAACATTCTTCAATAGTCTGCAAACAGTTTGTGCACTCAAAGACACACACATACACTTACCTCGTTGTGTGTAGTCAGGTGGCCAATGGACCATCCTTGGAAGGACATGGGTGGACCTCTCCGCTCTCTTGGGGGAGAATGTGTGTGTGTGTGTGTGTGTGTTTGTGACCCAACCCCAGGTCTCCGGGTCAGAGTTCCTGACACACACTCACACCCAGCGGGGCGACGAAATAATTAAGTCTGACTATGATTGACAGACAGTTCATCACACTGACACGAAACACACACACAAACAGGGGGCATTACTTTCCCATAGTCAGCAGCGTAGACAAGACGGATGACCTGTGTACTTCTTTGTGTTTGTCACAAATAAAGAAAATAACTTGACTAACATTTCAAATAATGAAATAAACGACTAACGATTAATCATTCAGTCAAACTTTACTTATAGAGCATCATTCATACACACGATGCACCTCTAACATTAAAAAAGTGGTTCCATGAATAAAATAAATAAAACTAGGAATTAATGTAAAAAATCCAAGGCGCAGGTTTAAGTTTTCTTTTAAAGGCAGGTTATTTCACAGGCTAGGGCATGTTAACACACATTCATGCAATTAAACAATACATGCGTTGTTTAGGCAGATGACGATGAGTAATCTCTTCTATTTCTGGCTGTTGAGTGTTTGTCTTCTCATATTGCATAGAAACAGTTAAGTGACTCATAACCTTATCATCAGCCTGTCATACAGATGTCACACGTGATCACTTACTCATAACTTCTCTGTCGGGAATTTATTTTCATATTACTCATTCACACATATTGTGTTTTCTTTTCAAACTGTCACATTTGACTTGTGTTCATTTCCTGCTACATTTTATATTATCAACTCCTAAAAACGGTGACACAGTCTTGAATTACACGTCCGCTCTGATTGCATAACTTGACATCGTCAAATTCCCTTTCAGTATTTCACGGAACTGAGTGAACGTTGCATTCAGATTATTACAATAAAGTGACATTGTAAGATATTTGAAGTGGGAAAAGAGCAAATGAAAGTGAATAAAAGAGAAAGAAGGAGTAAAAAGAGGGAGTATCTTGTTCTTGGAGGTACTGTAACACAGACGGCTCTGTTTCAGATAGCATGTTCACCTTTGAAGGGTGCACTTAAAAGTGTGGGTGTGTGTGGGGTGGAGAGGAGGCGGTGGTAAAAGCGGGTCTGGGTGGGTGTATAGGGGGGATAACCTGTGGATTGAAATGGTGTGCCTCCCCCTGCCCGCCCTCCATCCCCTTGATTCTGAGAGGCCGTTTTTCTCTACGGCCACAAAGGAAGAGGGGTCGGATTGCGCCGGCACATTCACCGGCCCACTTTGTTTTCAAATGGTTTTGTTTAGTTGTGACACTGTAGACACCCAACACCTTCCAAGAATCCGAACTCTTCTGTGGGGGAGTACAGAGGGCAGGTGGGTGGTGTGTAGGCGTGAGGGGAGAGGAGGGGGTAAAGAGGTAGCGGAGGGGAGGCATGAGGGGACCAGAGAGGAGGAAAATTTGGGGGGTCGGAGTTTGTTTCCTGGGAATCTGGATTCGGCTACAGCATCATCTCTCTTCCTCCGCATGAGTCCTCGCGGTCTTCCTCTGTCTTCATGGTTGTCTTTCGTGTGTTTCATCTTTTGCCACCACCCCCTGCTCTGTCTCCCCTTGCCCCACCCTGTTCCATACTGCTCTCTCCCCTGCCCTCTCCTCCGGCACTCCCTGTGCTCCTCGTACCCCGAGGCACGCTCACTGTTTAATCCTTTCCACCTCTGAGTGTTTGAGCAGCTTAACACAGCAGGATCTGGGCTGCTCAGCCTCGGATCGGCTGACGCTCGACAGCAAATACAGGACTAATTCTAGGCTTAGCCTCACTTTTACATGGCAGTTTCTGCAAGTTTTTTGATGTGTGTGACACCCTACATGCACAAGCATAAGCATGAATGATACACAAACATATTCTGAAACCCTTCTCCAAGAAAAATGGGTCTTATCAACATTACCAAAGTTATTCTGTTCAGTTGCTTTCAGAGAGTGCCTTTTCCAAGCATGAACATTTTCCTGTTCTATTTTTTTTTTTTTCATTAGCTTGTCACAGAACAGATATGACAGGAAACCACGGAGAGAGAGAGAGAGATAAAACAAATCACCCTAGCTGGATTTGAACCAGAGCTGTTGTCATTCCATGGCAGCATCTTAGACCTTGTCCACATGTATACAAATATTTTGCTAAATGGATATTTGGCCCCTTGGTCTGACGCAAAGATCCTTATATGAAAAAAAATTATATGGGTTTCTGTAAACTCAAGAACACTAAAATGACTCCAAACACTCAAACAGGCATGCCGGCCCAGTAGGTGGCAATAAAGTCTGCGTCAATGGTATGTCAAAAACCAAAGAAGAGCATTCAGAGCGTGTATAGTGATCTTTTTCTATTAAAACAAAAGACAAAAACTGTAGAAAACCATGAAGTTAAGATGTGTACTTGTAGTTAGATCTCTTGCTAACAAACCTTAAATCGGTGCTTAAAAAAATCAAACAAATTGGTACGCGGTTGTTGTTGTTTCGGGTGCCTGACCATTACACAAAACAACAAAGGTTGAGGTGATCATTTTTACATGTCCACACAGATACAAAGAAACTGGAGTTATTCGAAAATCTGCACTTTAGAATGCTTTCTTAAAAAATCTCTGTTTTAGTGACCTAAAATGCCGTTTTGATGTGAACGAGAGGAAAATGCTAATTTTGCAAAAAAAAAAAAAAAAAATCCGTACATGTGTTGACGAGGCCTTCAAAGGGCTTTCTGAAACCTCTGTGTTGTGCTGGAAGCCAGTTGTGAGTTTATGTTAGCGGACTCAGTTTCTGAACTAACGCTAGCGACTGTTGTTCTCTGTTAGCGGAGCGGAGAGAGGCACCGTGACGAGGCAATTGAGAACGTGCATAAAGTCACATCCTTTGGACTGATGCTGAAAATCTGACCCGAGTCCTTCACGAAGAAATCCACAGTCCAACAGCCTTAAAACAACTACAACAAATCGTCCACAGACTTGTATAGGCAACCGAGAGAGACGGAGAAGGTCTCATTTTCCAAGTCACGTTACAATCCACTCACATATGGCCAATAAAAAGTGATTAATATGTTAATTGCTTTAAATTGTTTAATAGAGCACTTTTAACCTGTGGGTTTGGGCAACTTAAACGCTTTTACTACTTAATGCTGGAAAACAATGCAAATTGTAATGTACTCTTTCAGCTTAACTTCCCAAAAGTTACATAAAATAAGGTCATAATTCATTATTAATACATTCTGTTCTATTCCACTCTACTATAACCGAGCATGTCCAGGATAAAGGCTTTTAACAGTAGTAAAGAGTCTCTACCCAACACTTTTCATTTGTGAAAAACAAGTTATGTCTTTCAGATGTCTGTGTGGTGCTGATTTATATTCAACAGTCTGCTTATTATTTAAATGGGAAACATCATTCCATATGTAGCAACGCACAGGGACAGCCTTTGTAAATGCTTCTTGACATGCTTGACGAGGCAGCAGTACCTGAGCTCACGGGGGCCATGGAGTCAATTGCTACACATAGGCAGTGCTTTGAAGGGCAGGGGTGCGTGCCGTGCCGGGCTGGGGGTGGCACACACACACACACACACACACACACACACACACACACACACACACACACACACACACACACACACACACACACACACACACGGTCCATTCCACAACCATACACACCACATCCCAAAGGACGGATGGTGCAGCGGCGGGCTGCAAATCCGACCTCACCAAACACCATCCGGCCAGGGGCAGCTGAGTTCACCTGCCCTGCTATTCACTCTTTGAGAGGAAGAAAAAGGGCGCATGTGCATTGAGTGTGTGTGGCTGTGTGTGTGTGTGTGTGTGTGTGTGTGGGTTTGAGCGAGACCCGAGAGGCAGCAAGATGGAGAAAGAGCTTAAAAGACAGAAAAAAGAGAGATAGAGAGAGTGTGTGTCTGAGAGAGAAAGAATGGATAGAGAGACACAGAAAAACAGCAAGGGAAAGACTATCTGCTGCATTAACCTTCCTCTCCACAGTGCCAGTATAGAGTCTTTTCTGCACTCCTCTTTCAGCAGGGAGGACCCAGGGGACGGTAACGCTAAGCCCCACTCCATTCTTCCACCAGAAACTTTGATTTCCTATTAGGTTCCTCCTGATGGGGACTGATGGGGAGAGGAGGGGAGGAGAGGAAGGAAGGGAAGGACGGACACCGAGATGGAGGGCAAGTGGAGAGAAAGACCGCAGAGCGGTGGGAAAAAAAAGTGAGAATTGGCCAAAAGCAGAACAAAAAAAGGAGGAGAGGAGTAGAAAAGGGCGGCAAAAACAGAAACGGACGCAGCGAGTGCAGAAAGGAGGAAGAGGGAGAAGAGTAAAGATGAATAGGGAGGGCTGGCCGCACATCACATGCGGCGATGGGAGGATGTCCGCTGTGGGACACCGGCTGTCCCCGTCCTGGGTACCGAGGGCATTGTTTACACTCGGCCCATTTACTGCTGACCTTTCCTAGCTGGCAGACATACAGACTGAGTGGTAAAAAGGAAGCAGACAGGTTGGTATGCGGACAGACAGGTGAGAGACAGTATGACAGATTTGTAGGGATACAGATAGATAAGAAGGCTGGCAGAACAATAACAGAGCAGGGAAAAAAGTGAAAAGTAGAAAAGCAGACTGATAGACGGGTAGTTTGGCAAACAAAAATGGGAAATGGGTGATGGACAGCCTTTTATCTTTGTGAATGCTGTAACTTATTTCATTTCCAATGTCAATTTCAGCTTTAGATATTCTGCATTGTTCTTATCATCACATAATCCCAGGAGAAAACCAGCAGGGCATTAGTCGATATCATGATTATGATGATACTTGCCAAAAATCTTTAAAAAAATGACTCACAAATATAGCTTCAGCTTCCAAAAAGGCAAAATAAATCACAGTTGGGCACTGTAGCAAACATTTTTAATTTAATGCAGATTATTTCAAGACCATGGCAGTGAAGGAACGTTACCTCAACAGGAAATTGTACATCCTTTGAGGACTATTTTCAGCTGCTGATATAGTCAGCAGCGCCGAAAGTGTTTACCAATATAGAAAAATATATTGTATATGGGACTGACTCAAAATAAATCAAGGAGCATGTCAGCTAGATCAACTGTCATGGTCTCCTATGTGTTTCATCGTTTTTTGGACAACAATGGAGCTCTATGGCACAGAGGAATACGCTGTATCAGGATTTGGCTGCACAGACAATTCAGTGTTGGTTTTGGTCTTTTTATTAGACAAAAATACAGACTATCAACTTATATCCCAGCCTGGTCCAGGAATAAAATGTTGATACATACATACATATCAACCTTTCCACAATATGTGCATATCACATTCACGCTACTTGTTTATGACCTGACTTTCATATTGGGAGGCAGAGGGAAGTTAAGTGAGAAGGCTGCAAAGTCAGCGACCGCAGTTCGAGACTGTGTTTCAACATTTGTAAGTGTGAAACTATTGGATGTTTTTGGGGAGGGAACACAGCATTTCAATATTTTTAAGAAAGACACCACTGGATGTTTTTAAGAAGACTGCAAGACAATTTCCAGCTTTGTTTGGGGCAACAAAAAACGGCTGTTTTTTAAGGAGACCTTGTGATATCTCCAGCCGGGTTTGTGACGACCGAAACAAGTATTTTTAAGCCACAACGTGATCTTGTCCGGGCCCATAACCAAGTGGTTTTTGTACCTAAACCTGGCCATAAGCACAGCGTTGTCACAACATAAAATTGAAGACCGAATCAAAAGAACGGTAATGTTACAGTGTAAAGAAATGTAAAGTTTTAACATATCCATGGTTTTGCCTGAACAAAGTCTAGGGTTGAACAGAAGCGCTGAAAAGGCCTATACTATTATCACAATGCAGGGGACACACATGTGTGGCCTGCATGTTGTGTCACAGTACATGACCTCCCATGAGGGCAATGCAAGAACAAAGACCTTTTGCTATACATGGAGTGCAAGTTCAACCGATCTCTATTGTCGCCTCACTTCTCTTACAGATTTCGCGTTGTTGACCCCATTATGGAGACAAGTATAGAGTTTTTCTGGAAGACTGCAGGATGTATGGCTGCTTTAGATTGACACGTGGCACATTCAGAAAGTTTCTTTGTGGAAACAGATTACCTGAGAGAAAAAATACATGAAAATAAGCCAACAAATAGAGATGAATACAGCAATTTCTGCAGGCAATGCATCTTGTTCTTAGAAAATATGAATTAATTTTTGTCAAAAACTATAAAAGCTACTTGCTGATGGTTATAAGTCCTCAGCCAAAGCACCTTCCAAGACAGGCCCTGTCTGTGAGCAGCATTTATGTGTGTTTTTATGATAAGTAGTTCCCATGTCATGTGTGGGAAAGAGGGATGAGACAGATATTAAAGTCGAGTAGGCGAGACGGAGAGATATGGAGACAGAGACATACAGAGAGAGACAAAAGGGAGCGGGAGAGAGGTAGTCAGAGGGAGAATGATTGATTGATGTGGTCAGTGAGGCGTCACTGATCTCCAGGGGAGATGGAGAGGATGTGGATTGGCCTTAATGGTGTGAAAACAGGCAGACTGCAGCACTAATCTGGGAGGAGGAGGAAGATAAGGACGGCCAAATCAGCTACAAACAAACAACCGGCTCAGAAAGTTCTCGCGTTATGGCAAGAAAATGGATTTACTTTTCTCTTGCACCTTTAACTATGGGATGCGATTGATCCTATTTTATGTGTTTATAGTGCAAAATTGGCTTCCTTTTCATGGATTAGAAGACAGTTCTTCTTCTTCTTCTTCTTCAAAAATCCACAAATGTAATTTTAATTCAGTTTAATGACACTGAAAAAATATTAACGCACCTGTGGAACATGATTAGTTTTGGAATTAAAAGAGGAAAAGGGAAATGTCTCATTTAAATAAATAGTGAGTTTAACAGGTGGAATATGAGCTGGATCTCACAGTCAGTCAAACGACCATTGTTTATGTGTTTGTGTTCGCCTGCAGAGAGGCTTGCTAATCCGTTACAGCAATAGGAAATGTCTAGCTATATTAGCTGTGTTATCCTGCTGGGATCTTGTGTTTCAGTAAGGGTCCTTTACCCTTAAAGATGCCCTGCAGGCATCACCGACCAACAGACAACAAATATGCTTAGAAATGGATAGAGTTAAGACCATCTGAGGGAAGTTTAGATTTAGTAGTCATAATTCAACTTTTAAACACCAGAGTGTAGGTATTTCACCAATTTCTTGAGAGTTTAGGTTCACTGTTGCATTTCCTGTCTAGTTGAAAAGATCCATGTTAATCCAATTCCTTCACTGTGGGAAGCAGTGTGCGCTTGTTTAAGTCTAGCAGGGGGCTTGTTGTTTCTGAGTATGCCCTGCAGCTACTGTTGTGTGTAAAAAGACCACTCGAGAAATACATGATAGCACCGCTCCTCTGTAAGTGGGTGTTGTGTGTTGTTGTGTGGGCTTTATCTCAGGACTCCCCTGGCGATTACTGAGGGGACTGATATACAAGCAACACTTAAAATATCATCTCTGAGGTTAATGAGGTTAATCCATGTGGTTACATTATAGTTGTGACAGTGAGATGGTTACAGAAAGAGTCTTAAGGGTTTATATTTACCATATTTAATTCAGATAGTCAATACTTTTCTCTCAAATGAAAACTAATCCTATACCAAATTTAAACAGTTAATTAAATCTGTCATTGAAATGTGAAATCAATGAGGTCGTAATTACATTATTGAAGAACTTTGTAAGAAAAGTTTATTTTTGACAATACTGATAGTTGGGGATTGAAGGTCGGGTCGGTCGCCACCCCAAAAGCATCGATATTTGACAAGTTGGGAATGAAAGGTTGAAAGTAAAAGCAGCTCATTACGACCTACATTGACCATATTGAGCTAGCTGCTGTTTATTACAGCTGAAAAAGGAGGAAGTGAGGAGAAATAAGATAAAGAATGAAAAGTTATTCTAGAGAACACTGGGGCTGGACGGTCAGGTTATACAAGCACAGAGCTCTCATTCAGGAGACCACTGTTTGTGTCCAGTGTCAAACCAGAAATTAACGCTGCATTCTTTTAATTTACTAATGTGGTGTCACGTAGATAACGTACGATAAGTTACTTGCGTAATGTAGGTATGTTTGTAAAGGAGGTTTCAGAAGTATTGTAGTGATTGTAACTTAAACCAAAGTGTTTTCCTAAACCTAACCAAATGGCAACCGTACGATGAAGGTCGGTACTTGTTGTTTTGTGAATGGTGATATACATCGACCTATTCACTCATTTAGGTACAGTATGAGGATGTGTTTAAAACAAATAATAATCCAGTGTGTGGGATTTAGTGCCATCTAGTGGTGGGATTGCAGAATGCAAACAACTGAATATTCCTCAGCAGTTCAAAACATACACAAAAAAAACGTAAGAGGTCCTCTCTAGAGCCAGTGTTCAGTTTGTCCATTCTGGGCTACTATAGAAACACGGTGGTACAACATGATTGACTCGGTGGAAAAGGATGTGCTCCCTCTATATACAGAAAAAAGGCTAATTCTCTGTTAATGAAAACACAAAGATTCTTGATTTCAGGTGATTATACATTAATGAAAACATAATGAATATGAATATTTTGTTCCAAATCTGTTGAAAGATCGCAAATCCTACACCCTGGACCCTGGTATTGATAGTGACATAACATTTTAACCCTTGTATAATTTAACCAAATTTAAATAGAGCTCAGCTGCAAGGTTAAGCAGCACTTACGTCTTTAATAGTGCAGTAAACAAGAGTCCAACCAACCTAAAAGTTGAACACAGGTCAACTCTAAGCGTGAATGGATTAAATCTTACATAACACGCTACAGTAACAGTATACTGTGTGTTAACTCATTATGGAAAGTCTTGAGTCTGGTGGAAAAATATCGAACGGTTTAAAGCTAAATGCTGTAGCATGGAACAGGAACGTTATGTGATATACCTGGCTGGTTTATGCAGGAGGGTAAAGGTGTGTGAGTACATGGCTTGTTGACAAGAAGGGAGCCCAGACAGAGCCTATTCTACATGTGATTGTGTGCATATCTGTGTGTGTGTGTGTGTGTTTCTACCTGTGTGATTGCCTCTGCATCAAGTTTTTGTCCCATTCTCCATCTAAACGTCTGTGTCACTCTTAGTCACCAAATCTCAATTGCTTGCTTTTCAGTGCACAGAAATGGCTTTCCACGACCCCATTGTGGTCCGCCTCCGTCCTGGATCGGTGGCTGAATGGACAGATTGAAAAGAGGGTGGTGAAAACGATAGGACATGTATCTCTAATTGGTAAGATGGAGGAGAAGATGTGCATGTGCAGGTACACTTGAGAATGCACCAACACCCATGTGTGTCTATGTGCACCTGAGAGAGGTAGACAGGCGAGGTGAGGGGGTGCGCCGTCACTGTCTGTGCTCTGTGTGCTGTGTGAGTGCAGGAGGAAGGCTGTAAGCGATACCCTTGTCTGTTCCCTACTTGCCCCACTCTGAGGCTGCTCCACCCTGGCCGGCCCTGGAAAGAGTGGGGGTCCCCTGGGAACTGGACAGGACAGGGAGGGAGAGAAGGGAGGGGGCAGTATGGAGGCCAGGCTTTCAGCCACTATGAAAAGGAGCGGAATCAAATACAAGCAAAATCTGCTTCAATATACTGTATCCCTCACCTGAGTAGGGCAGCGAGCTGAAAGGAGATCCGCAGGGGCAACTGTACAATGGGCCCAGGGAGGACAAGAGTACGGAGGAGATGTAGCTAACTTAACAGGTGAGTGGGGCCAAAAATAGCAAGAAAGGACAGGAAAGAGGACCATCTCCTGCAACCTGCAAGAAAATGTCAGTTATCTAGATGTTCTGCCTTCAACCTTTGTACTGATATGAAGACAGAAGATTCACCAGCGGGCGACGGACATACACAGTAATTGTGATGTTTCGCAGGTTGACATCAACCCTCGTCAAAATGTTCTTCTTCTTCTACTTCTACTTCCTGTTTTTGTCCTTCTGGTACTCGTCCTTGTTCCTGTTAAGACTTTTTCCTTCTCTCCAATGGCCTGCCCTTCTCGGGCAGGCCATAGGTGTGTGTTCATGCACGTTTGCAAGCAAGTGTGCACGACTATCTCAATTCTCCAAACCAACGGACATACCTGCCAACACTCCAGACTTTTGGCGTTTTCCTGTTTTTAACCCCGTGATCCAGACTGGTAATTTCCTGCGTTAATCTCCCAATTTCATGGTGGGTGGCGTGGTACCTGGCAACCCAACCCAGGGGTAGAGGTAGAAGAAATAAGCTTCCAAAATTCACTCCACTTGGTGCAAGACACACACACACACACACACACACACACACACACACACACACACACACACACACATTACATTTGTGTACATTTTTGATGTTGATGTCATTCATTCTAATATGATCTATGAATTTAAGACTAATAAAAGTTATTTTACATTCACATTCTTGTACTACTATTACAGTTATCTGTGCTGCAGTGTTTTATGGGGGGAAGACGTTGAGGATAGAATACCCCAGAAAATCTTCCTCTTTTTCACAGTCACACATTTGCCAGTATAAAGGGTAGAGGGTTTGACTACTCACAACTAAACTAATACTGCTTTTCCACCAAAATTAGCTGGTCTACAAGGGCTTTTAAACGCGGGCAAACCCGTGTATTGACCCCATTCCCACTTCCCGCAGGCAAGGCAGCCCGTCTGTGATTTCTATCCGAAGCGTTACGTTGTACGTCACAGACTGTACGTCGCTGGAAACAGTTCTAACAGAAGAGAAAACAACAATAGACCCATTGTGAAAGAAGTGTCTGTAAAACGGTTGATAAATTCTTTTGAGCGTCACAATCCAAAATGAATTGTTCATTATTATTTTTATCCCCATTCAAGTTAGCCAGGCGCTAAACCGGAAGTTAACTGGCTCGGTTGGCGATCCAGGTATTTTCATAGCCGGGAAGTCAAGCTTTTTTGGCTTCAAAACACCACTGAACAGCTTTTTATAGGAATGAACAGGCCTCCATCTCCAACACTGTGTCCAGTAATAAAACATCCTTGAAAAGATCGCACTCCAAACCTAACCTGATTTAGATCAAAGCTGAGCCGAAATGATAAAAACCTGTGTCCACTGCAGAGTCAATTGACCCGGGTGTAAACGCTGAGTATACACATTCCCATTGCACATAAAAGCCCAATCTTAACTTTTTCAAGTGGGATTTTTGACAAGTGGAAAAGGGGTATAAGACTGCAAGGATAAACTATTTATATCAACCAACCATTGGTAGAATCAGGTAGTGTCTATATGTGGACCTTCTTTTCTGGGTGCATCTATTCCAGCCCTGTCACCACAATGAAATGTTACGTTAAATTTGTATGTTTCATATGAATCTTATCAACATTCCTACAATAGGCGTCATGTCATGATCGGACTACATGTCAGCAGAGGGAGGTGATGGTGGCGGAGTGACGGCAACCAAGCGAGATACCACTTCTGGAGATGGCATTTCAGTATTTGTAAGGGTGAAACTACAGGGTATTTCTAACAAGACATCTGGACATTTTTCAGACTTGCTTGTGGTAACACAACCAGGTAAAGCAAAATGTGATTGTTTTCTGGTCCTAACCAAGTGGTGTCCGTGCCTAAACCTAACCAGACCATAAGCATAGCTTTCTCATAACACAAAACTTAAATCTGAGCCTGTAAAAATGTGAAGTTGCAGCATAAAGAAATCTTTTCCTAACCTTAATCAAGCGGGTTTTGTACCTAAACCTAATGTTTAATTGAAAATTGAACACAAGAAACAGAGAGTTTCAACATGTCAAATGAAAACTTATCAACTAAGTGAGTGAACTTACATACTTATTCTAGTGCTTCAAATTTTCATTCACTTTTATTCCTCCTCCTCTTAGTTTTTCATCATTTTAAATGAATAAATTCACAGGTACCTGATATAATACTGAAACAGAGTTTGTCACTTGGCTCAGCTAATGGACCCGACACTGGTGACTCATCGGGGTGACAATCAGTGACACGCGGCTCATGTTCCTGTATGTACACATGTTCGTACAGTACACGTGAATCTGGCAGGTTGCCAGCGGAGGTTATGTGTGGTGAAAATGACGCGTGGTGTCAAGTGAGGGGTGTCAAAGGGTGTGTAGGTGGTGGTGGATGCTCACGTGTTTGAGGGCATACACGCACATACACACATATATAAGAACAACCTCCCTCTCTGAACTCTGACCCTCTCACACACCTCTCATGTTCCAAGGTGTGAAAAAAGGTGGAAAAGCACCTCCAGCCAAATCACTTCCGAAGCTTCCAGAGGTTTCTATTCATGTGCTCGGAGTCAGAGCGAAGGTCTCTTCCCCAGCTGAGGAGGGCTGGACGCACGCTCTCGGTAACCTGACCCTGCTGGAAGTCATACTGTGTCAAAGGGAGTAAATAGCCTTGCAGTTGAGGTGTTTCCTATTGGGATGTATAGCTATACTACACACAGACACACGAGAGGTGCACACACCCACTGTAGTTGAGGCTTTTATGACTTAAATTAAACATTAAAAGGTTTAGAAGGCACCGTGATAGTAAACAAGGTGGATAAAAAACTCAAAAAGATGACCAGACAAGTTTTAGGAAGTGATTTAGAAGACGAGAATAAAGATAGAAGTAAATGCACACACAGATTTACACCAAACAACGTTAATTGAGAGCACACACATCAAACCTTTACATCCTCAAACATGCAAATCTACCAAATACACTCACATACACACACACACACACACAAACACACACAAAGCCATGTAACTGATTCCGCAGGAGCATTGAGCACTGTGGATAATTGGTAGCACCATTGTGCTGCTCTTCAATGGGCCGGTTACCCAAGAAGCCTCATGTTCGTGTTCATGTACGTTTGCTTTGAAGGTGGCGGACACAAAAAGCCGAACCCTGCCCAGAACAAAGCCCTGGGAGACCCTGCTTCACCCATAGACGTCTTTCATGGAGAGAACCACAGAGATAAACGATCTTCTTCCTTGTGACAGTGTGTATACGCCGTGTGTGTGACGGTGTCAGCGTGTGTATGTGCAGCTGGACATATTTGAAGGGATGGGCGGACTGTCATCACAGAAACCGCAGGATGTATTTTGTCAAAATAGTATAACACCTCCTCTTCTGAGGATGGAAGGCCTTTTGAGGAAAAGTGTCTGTGTTGCAATATTTTCATCTCTGTAGCTGTCATATATTATGATTAATGTCAGTAAATCTTGACTTTTATCTCTATAATCATTTTGGAGAGGCGTTACCATCATTACCAAAACTTGTTTGTTGTATTTGTTGCATGCCACTAGCTTATATCTTCAATTATGTAGGAAACCACTTGTTGACTTAATTATTTTTTTTATTAAGTTGAATGATTGCATTGTGTTGAGCTTTTCATTTGCAGTGGTTCTTCGCCAAATAGTCACTTCTGCAACAAATAAGTAGAAATTTTACCCAGTTTATTAAAAAATCATAATCACTTCCATGTCATTCTTAGTTTCCAGTCGATGGGGTATCAAACACGTCCTACTGTTGATCCCTTTGAGTAACTGCAAAGAATCATCCATCAGGAAATTGACATACTACTCCATGACATCATGAAACAGTTGTAGATACCAAAGTTTGATGTTACACAGGTGTAGGTGTAATGTGCAACTCAAATAATGTTTAAAGTAAATAGTAGTAAATATATATGTATATGCTACATGGTTTGAGCTGGGCACTGCTTTAACTCATGTCTCTCCTGGTCAACTCCTCAACTAGAAAAAGTCTGTGCTGATTGCCTCTGGGCGCTGCTTCAGAGCTGGGGCTCATTTTCCCCCGCTGTAATTAGACTGCTTGATTTGCACATGAAATGATGAAGCTTTTATCACCCGTAGGTCCTTTGTTTTTGCACACACTCTCTGAGTGACAAACTGTACTTGTGCATGGTTTCAGTTCCCTTTGAGTTGCTTTGTGTTTTAGTTTTACTTTTTTTATAAGGACTTTTTGTTTTTAACTTTTTTGTTGAGTATCTCTACTGACGATAATGTTATGTAATTGTGTGTTTTGGCATAAACTCTGTCTACAAATCACATTTCTATTTACAGGACAAGTTTGAGTTTCAAATCAATGAATTACTGCATACTCAAATAAATCCAGAGTCACAATAATAATGCTCAAAGACCATAACCAAATACATCAGCTGACAATCATTAGGCGTATTAATTTGATAATTTGACAGGTTAAATATTGAGTTGTACACATTTCTGTCAGCTATCCAGATAAAGAGATATTTCATCAGACCATTTCTCTTTGCAGGCTCCTTCACAACAAACACGTTGCTCATCAGAATCCAACGTACATCTCTCTCTTTTCCTTATCTATATGACTTCTGCTTTCCTTATAACAACATCACACAAAATGTGACTTTGTGCCACAATTTGTGTGACCGTGTGTGTCACAGCACTAACAAGGAAACTCATTAACAATTAATGGCACCACTGAGTTGGAGCATGCGATGCAACAGGTGCTCATTGCATCACAGCTGCCTGCATTGTGCGTGTGTTTGTGTGATCACTATGGGTCACGCTACAGTACATGATAATGAGAGGTGAGGACTTTGGGGTTATTTAAGAGAAAGATCGAACAAAGGGGGCGGTTATGGTTGTGAATTTGCAATTGCTTGAGTCTATCTATCTATCTATCTATCTATCTATCTATCTATCTATCTATCTATCTATCTATCTATCGTGCTCTTACTCCCTCTAACTCCCCATCATGTCCCCTGTTGCTCTCGCCTCTACTCTCTCTTTTCTCCGTCCCTCTCACTTATTATTCTGTCTCTATCTGCCTGTGGTATCCTCTCTCTCGCCACCCTCTCCCGCTCTCTCCCTCTCTCTGGGACAGCAGATGGAGACTATGGCCCAGTTCTGCCTTTTGTTCTGGGTCCCCAGAGAGACCCGTGGCTTTTTTGGACAAGCACACTGCTCGGCTCCCCATATCTCATACAAAATGCAAGCGCCTTTCTTTTCATTTAAAAAAAAAAAAAAAAGAAAGAAGGAAGGAAGAAGAAGCTGTGGAATGCACATTATTCTGAATGTATTTATTGAAATGAGAATGACTTTAGAGTCTTAAAACATATTGAACGCACCTCTTGGCTTCAGATTGTTAATCACCTCCTGACTGCACTGGAACTTTCTGTTCAGTTTCTTTTCTTTATTTTGTTTTGCATAAAATCTGTAATATTCTTTTTAGTTCCTTTAGTGCACCTTACTGGTTTTGAGCTGTCTTGGAGGACCATGGTGTCATGGTACAGTTCAGGTATTTACTTTATGTTTTGCTCGATGCACTTTAACCTCTTTGCAATGGAAGGATTTAAAGATAAAGTTGCTCCTCATACTTTTTGAGTCTGCCACTTGTTGTTTTATGGCATCATGGCACATGTTAGCTGAGAAGACTTGTCCTTACAAAGCTGTTAAGGTTACAATTGTGAGACAAACTTCCCTTAAAGACAAACACAACTGTTCAAAGACAGCGACAACAGCCTCTAAAAATACTTTTTCACCCCCTTTTTCTTTTCTTCTTTTACTCACAACAGCATCCACACGCGTCAGTGCGTCTCAGTTTCTCCCTAACTCCACCACTCTGTTGTTATTTTCATAACGTCCGTGCGTAAATAATTAATGTGTGCAGTGAAACCTCAACCTGGCCAGCATCCCACCTGTTGAAGTAAGGCTGTTTTTACCTCCCACTTTCTATAGACACGGCCTGATAGTGATCATTGTTATACCACGCAGCCATATTGTTTTAGAAAAACAAAAATGTGTTTAATTTAAAGGCGCCATTCAGCCATTCTGAAACTAAACGCACCTTCAGCTGCAGCTCCAGATATTAATCTCTAGCTATGAATCTAAAAGTAGGGAATTGTGGGCGGTTGCGCCTCGTGGTTTTAGCGGCGAACTATGTATGCGGACGTAAATTTTATGCAAACTTGTCTCTAAAGTGGCGCCACGGTTGTTGATTTCATTGTTACACATATTTAGGGGTTTTACTTATTTGCATATCAGACATTAATACTTATAAATAACAAATAAACGTTTTCGTTGAAATTAAAACGTCCATTAATGCAGATAATAATAAACATCTCATTCATTCCATCTCATTTCATCTTGCGCTTAATATTTAGGACAATTACGCGACGTTTTGCAACGGAATCGCGATGATTTCCCTTGTATTTTTCCAAAAGAGGACAGTGACTTTGCTGTTGTATTCCTACAGTAAACTTTTTAAAATGTTTAACCTGCTGAAACTTGATCGTCTTTCACCGCCACACGAACTCGCTGCAGATGGCTGTCCGATCATACTCAGATCCAGCCCTACCTGCATAAATTTCGTTAATAATTTAACACGGCATCCTCATTATATTTCCCCTTTTATTCCATGCCTTCAAGGGGCGAGCAAAGGGGCACGGGCTGTGATTGGCTGGAAACAGTGGGTGGGAGACAGTAGCAGTGACAGGTAGCAAACAGGTAGTTGAGTTTCATAAATAATTTCCGAGTATTTTTTTGCTTTTGTTCGTACCACGCCCCGGTGTCCGCCAGGCTTTGGAAACAGTGCAGAAGAGCAGAGAATAAAAAAAGTTAAAAAAAAAAAAAAAAAAAAAACGCACTTCAGCCTCAGTCACGCAGCGGGACAGGCTGCAGGAGGCAGCGCGGTGCGTGCGTCCACGTCCACATGCGCGTGTTTGTTGGAGGTGATGGAGAAAGAGAAAGAAAGGAGAAAAGAGAAAAGTAGAGAGGAGGAGGTGTACTGACGTGTGTGTGTGTGTGTGTGTGTGTGTGTGTGTGTGTGTGTGTGTGTGTGTGTGTGTGTGTGTATGTGTGTGTGTGTCTTTCTTTAGTTGGGAAAAGTGTGTTCCCTCTCGAGTAAGGTCCTCGGGGACACGGTGGGGACCCGCGAGCGCTCACCAGCTGACAGCGCGTGCTTCATTGAGGCCATCCAACACCTCGGCCCACGAGCCTGCCAACAATAGCCTGAAATTAATGCACACTCCCCATTACCAAATGTGGTGCTCACCAAATGGACGACATGGCAACAGTTCAGGAAAAAAGAAAGAAAGAAAGAAAGAAAAACTTTAGCGGAGAAGTTTGTTGCAGTGGCACTGTCTGAATGCGTCGTTTTCCTGAATGTTGCCACAAACATTAAAGTTTATAAAACTCAGTCCCAGGACGGTAGGCCAGGGGGGCGCGTGCACCTGCAGCATATGGCGAGCGAGCGCGTGTTGGACACGTTTCACGTCGCTGTTTACGATAAATGAGGCGACATAGGAGGAGAGCAAGAGTCGAAAGTTTCTTTACTTAAATGGAAATGTCTGCTCATGTGTTTGGCCGTCAGACATAAAAAACTTTTATTTGCACTTTATTGTGCCGTTAAACGTTTCTGAGTGAAGGCCTCTGAATTTACTGCGACTCAGGCTGCCTTTTAAATCATATATTCATGAAGATTACAGCTCTGTTGATGCACATTTCGTTATATGTAATAGCCTATACACTTAAATTGCGTAATACACCCACATTGTTTTTATTACCTTAATTTCTTTTAATTTTTTTTAATCAAATCCCTTATTAATAGCTTCTTCTTATTATTATTATTATGTTGCTGGTCTCTATAATAGTGTATAAGTCATTACCCTGTTCAGTTGTAATAAGTTCTAGTCTTAACTCACTTCATTTAGCAACCATCAATAACAGCATCTTATTATTATTATTCTTATTTTTTATTATAATTATGTTACTGGTGTCTATAATGTATAAGTCATTACCCTGTTCAGTTGTAATAAGCTCTATAGTCTTAACTCACTTCATTTACCAGAGATCATAAACAACCTATTCTTCTCCTTCTTCTTCTTATTATCATTATTTATAGTCTAGAAAAAAAAAGGGATAAGATTTAGATGGAAATAAATAATTCATAAGAGTTCTTTGCACTTGTCTAAGAAAGGTGCCCGGACACAACAAAGACAAAGAAACATCACATTTTCGTTTGCTTTTTTTTCATTTTTTTTATTTATTTATTCCCAAAATCAAATTAACATGACAATAAATGGCATAATGATAACTTTTTCCCCCCCAAGCAAATTTAACTGTGGAGTTATAAAAAAAAGTAAATCGAATGAAAAATATCAGCAATAAATATACATGTCAATTAATCTCATCCAGTGAAAGCAAAAGACACACGAGTTCATCTGAAGATACAAAAGACGAAAAAAAAAAAAAAATACAAAAAGAAGGCAGCAATGATGGCTACATTAAAATTAAATAGGCTATTTGGACGGAATTGGCAGTACTACACTAGCAAACAAAGCAAAACAATATTATTTATGGTTTGAAAAAAAAAAGTCGCATTTCTCAAGCCTCTGGCTCGTATAGATTTAAAGTGCACATCATGAACTTTTGAAGTTGCAAAACAAAATACATTACGCATAGAAATGAACAAATAAAAACAAAATCACAACAAAAATCATTTTATAGCTACAAAAACTGTTGTTGTTTTTCTTCTTCTTACATTATCAAATATCAGCAATTATCCATGAAGTTATGATTTTGTGGA
The DNA here is from genome assembly GCF_040436345.1 of Pagrus major. Taxonomy (NCBI): domain Eukaryota; kingdom Metazoa; phylum Chordata; class Actinopteri; order Spariformes; family Sparidae; genus Pagrus; species Pagrus major. The sequence continues at coordinate 33,744,783 of NC_133219.1, forward strand.
AGACAGATTTTTTGGTCGGAGTGACGTGGGAGATACCCATGGCAGTGCTGCGCGCGACATGGCAGAGGGGTCTTCCAGCCACGTCTCCATGGAAACTGGAAATTATAGGCTATACATCTATTGGCAGAAACCGAATCAGGCCTATCTCACATAAAAAATAATCTTTAGAGTATGTAACAAGTTGATAAAATAGAATTAGGCCTACTGTTACAAATTGAACACGATTTTTTTTTCTTTGAATAATAATAAAAAAAATCTCTCTCCTCCTTGAAATGCGTTTTTGTTAGCGACAGACAGATTGACACGGTTTACGGACATTACTTTATTGTAGGCTGCAGTGAACCTGTGATCGAGTCTGTTATATATTTGAAATCATTCAGAAAGAAACTGTTTGGTGGAGGTGATGGTGATGGTGGTGGTGGTGGTGGTGGCTGCGCAGCTTCAGGTCCGACAGGTCGTCCTCTTCACTCGAGTGGAGCTCCATCGCTACTTCATCCGAGTCACTGAAGTGGGAGTGCGGGGAAAACTCTCCGTCGCTCCGGGGAGACTCTTTCCTCCCACCTCCGACCGCTGCGAGCGAGCTGCCCGAGGGCGAACACATCGCTTCTTCGACCAGGGCGGAAAACGAGGCGTCGTCGAACGAGGAGCGGAAAGGCATCCCGCTGATGTGGACAGGTAAGCTGCCACCTGAGGCGGGCGCGGCCGCGGCTGTCCTACAGGTCTTCGGGGACGGCGCAGCCCTGTCCTTCCCATCAAAACCAACGGAGGCTGCCAGCATAATGTCAACCTTTGGCGAGTTATTGTTTGTGACATCGGTGTTGCTGCTGCTGCTGCTGGTGCTGGTGCTGGTACTGCTGTTGCTGGACGGGGCCGGACCTTGGAGCAGGTCAGCCAGAGCGTTGATGTAAATCTGCGCCATCTGTAAAGTTTCATACTTGGAGAGCTTCTTGTCGTTGTCAAACGCCGGGATGACGCTGCGCAGCTCGTCGAACGCGTGGTTCAGCCCGTGCATCCGCCTCCTCTCGCGAGCGTTGGCGGCCACGCGCCTCTGCTTCTGGACGCCTTGGACCGGTCTGCTGGACGTGGCTCTCTGTCTGGCGGATGCGTCCTCCTCGGACCCGGGGACCGTGCCTTTAAGACGGCACAGGTCCCGGACTTTGAGCGAAGAAGAGGAGGGGCTTTTGGCAGATTTTCTGTAGCTGGGAGGGCTGGGGTGGCCCGATGACACCGGGGAGCCGCTCTCTGGAAAATGAAAACATTTGAAGATGTTTAGTGAACTGCTCTGCTTTGACAGCAACCTGTAAAATACATGCATTCTGTATGTTTTTGTGACAGTTTTAATTGTTAATCAAGCGAATAAAAATGTTGTAATAGTACGAAATAAACTGCAGTGCTGCTTGCTTAATCACAGCTGCCTGTTGCATGTGATGCTGCTGAGAAAAAGTTGTCCAAAATTGAATGTATGAGCGGCGAGTCTCACCGTTGTAGGAGCCGGTGCTGGAGCAGGGCGAGTGCCGCAGGTAGTCGGGTGAGGTGGCGTGTGCCGCGCAGGTGCCAGAGGGCTGCACCAGAGCCAGCCAGGCGCGTGGGTCACTGCCGCTGTCCACGAGCGTCAGTCCAGGTTCGTAGCGGGACTCCTCGAGCTGCTGCTCCCCTCCTCTCTCCAACACTCTCGGGCTCTGCTGCCGCGAGTCCAGGACCGCCGCCTCCCGTGCGCCTTTGCCCCAGTCTTCCACGCTTCGGACATCCATGTTGCCAAGAAGCCCCAAGAAGGTAGGTGAAGTTAAACTAACAATGTTTATATATATATAAAAAACTTCTTGGAGGCACGCACTGCTGTGTGAATATCACTGTCGCGTGCGGGACTCCTTCTCTGGTGTCTCGAGGCGCGGCGTCGGTTTAAAAAGCGGCACGCGTCTGGGAGCCCCCCTCCTCGCGTTGGTCGCGTGTTGACGTCCAATGAGAAGTCTCGGTAAAGCCCGAGAGAGGTGATTATGGTCCCCCGAAGCCGGACTGTTTATGATAACGTTACAATTTAAGGAGCGTATAACGCAAGGGAGGTAAGGGGAACCTCCCACAGGACGCACGTGCATGGGGTGGTGACGCTCGGAAGGTGAGGAGCGTGGACAGCGCGAGACGTGCGCAGCTTGGGATTGAGCTCCTACCTGTGCGTGTGTCAGTCACATCTCAGCCACCGCACTTAAGTTTGTATGGCAAAAAACCTGATTAGTTGATGTTTGTCACTCTTTTTGTGCGCGTCACACGTGCACCAAATCAGTAAGAGGAATTTTATGGAAGTCTTCAAGTCAAAGTGTGGAGCTCCATCTCAAAACAAGCCAATAAATTATTCTGAAATATAGAAAATAACAGTTCTTTTATTCATTTCATTCAACAGTGACACACATGCATGGAAGATGTTGCATTGATTAACACATTTGAGGGAGGAAAGCCTGAAAAAAAACTTTAGGCTGCAGTAAAAAACTTAAGCAAAAGTCAGCTGGAGTAAAAAAAAAAAAAAAAAAAGTAAAAAAATAAATAAATAAATGTTGCGGCTCCTGGGGCTCGCGCGCTCATTGTCGATTCATTCATTCGAAGATCATTCTCCAGTTTCCATTTTTCTTTTGTGGCGGCTCTAAAAACCCTTTTGATCCGGCTCTCGGAACGCCCTGTCGGTAAAAAGGGCTTCACAGGGAACGGAAACATGAGCAGGGGTCCCGAGCTCGACACTGTTTCCGTACTGACACGAGCGAGCTGTACGTGGCGCGCGGTCGCAACTGGGAGCAGTGAGGAGAAAGTACGCACACGCACGCACACACACACACACACACACACACACACACTGGAATTACATCTCTCACCTTATTATCAGATATTTTAAAGGGGCACTATGTAGTTTTTGAGAAGAAAGTCAAACTCAGAATTTTAATATTTACATGACAAACTCTGAAATATTTATCTTTTCCGTAACTGAATAAACAAGCTGTTCTCAGAGGGAAATAAGGTCCCCAGGACACTGTTTGAAGCTAGACAGGTGGCAGGGTCCACCACATATAAACAAAGTAAAACAGTCTGAAACTGTGTTGCCCTTTAAGGCCAGTTTGTTTATTCAGTTTATTCAGTCATGAAAACAAAGAGAGTTTTTTTATTTAGTTTGTTTCGGCGTCAAAACAAAACAGTCAATGAAGATCTTTCTCTTCTGATTAAAATTACTTCCCCAAAAAACTACATAGTGCAACTTTAATTACAGCCGTGAACACAGGTGTTAAGGAAAGAGTCTGTAGCTATAGGAAGGAAAAAAATGGACAAAATATAGCTATTTAGGGAACCACCTGCAGTCTACTGATCAAAGCAGCCCTGCTTACTGAGGTGCAAACTTTAGGCCTAGCCTGGCAAACTCACAATGGGCTAATTGCTGGGTGGAAATTGGCTATTTAACCTAATTGCCACGGCCGATTTAGGATGAGAAGGGTATAGCTTCAGTTATGTGTTAAATACAGTAGCCCAATGTATGCGGAACAATGATCAAGAGGGGCATCTTCAGCCTACCTGTTACTGCCCCTACCGACAGCTTTGTCAGCATTAAAGGTGCACTCTGTAGTTTTGGGGAAGACATTTTGATCAGAAGAGAAAGATCTTCATTGACTATTTACTGAATAAAGTGAATAGACAAACTGAACACAGTTTTCATACTGTTTTACTTTGTTTATATGTGGCGGACCCTGCCACCTTTCTAGCTTCAAACAGTGTTCTGGGGACCGAATATTCCTCTGAGAACAGCTTGTTTATTCAGTTATGGAAAAACATACATATTTCTGACTTTGTATCAGTATCTAATTAATATTGTTAATATTAAAATTGTGAGTTTGACTTTCTTCTAAAAAAAATAACAAAACTATATATTGCCCCTTTAATTGTCCCAATCCCCAAAATGCAGGACCAATGAAAACGACACTGTAGGCACTGGGATTTGACCCTATCTATTTTGCAACTCACAACAGTTTGTATGAGAGCTACAATTCAAAATATATATAAAACAATATGGGTTTTGGTCCATATTCTAAGATACCGAGCCTCATTGTGGCCAAAAACCTAATTCGCGTGAAGAAAAACGCCATAATTTCAGAGGTAACCCTGCATCAGTCTTTTCTATTTTTTATTCATGTATTCATCACGGGGACGTCTTGCGGGCAAGAGGTCTGGCGCCGAGCGTTCGCCCCCTCTTCCCACCTACAAGCCCCCCACCCCTCCCCATCCAACGGGCCGGGCCGGGCTCCTGAAGCTACCGACAGGTTGGATATTGTAGCTGGCGATTATTAAAGTGTCGCAGCCACAATGGAGACTCTATGTTCCATTGGTCACGCCTGGGGGGCTCCTCGAGGGAGAGGAGAGGAGGAGGAGAGAGGGGGGATCCCATTCCGATGCGCGAGAGGAGTCTGCGTGCTGCCGCTTCTCATTCCCATCTCCTGGGAGACCGGGGCGCGACAGGCACGAGACTGGAGTGAGGGGAGCTGGACAGGGACCTCAAAACTAAAACCGAGGCCTCTCCTCAACACACTAAATCCAGGAGGTTGTTTTTAATGTTGTTTCACCAGCAACACGAGGGACTCAAACCTTTCTTTGCCATGGAAAGAAAAAAAAATCAAAGATCATAAAGTTATTGAAGTGTAATTTATTTTAGATTGGTCTGTTTTACTATCTCCTTATATCTGGTTTTCTGTAAAATCTGATGCCTCTTCACTCTGTTTTCTTTTTTTTTACTGTTAATTATCTTGTGTGGCCTGCCCTCTTCCAGGTCACCATGGCGATGCCTCGGCCTGGATCCACACACTTTACATATATTACATAATTTGTATCAGATATTTTGTCAATGCAATTTGTAAACTGTGATTTTGTGGTTCTGTTCTGTACATGCGACTATCTACTGCATGTCCTGGGAGAGGGACCTCTCCTCTGTGGCTCTTCCTGAGGTGTCTTCCATCTTTTTTTTAATTTTAATTTCTCCCTGTTAAAAGGTGTTTTTTTCACAGTATGGCAAGTTCTTCCTCACTCGACTCCAGGGTCTAAGGACAGAGGGTGTCGTTCACTGTACAGATTGTAAAGCCCACTGAAGCAATGCGATTGTGATTTTGGGCTCTATAAATAAAATTGATTCGATTTTTAGAAAGAAGTTGTGGAAGATATTAATAATTGAAATATTACAGCATAATTAAGCAACATGTACATCTTTATTTAGTTGCAAATTACTCGAAAGAGTGCATGATGTATTATTATGGATTCATTTAAAAATTAAAGTCACCCCAAACAACTGCAACTTTATAATGCCTGGCAGATGTTGACACTGTGTTAAAAATCCAATAATGTCAGACAGCACTTTTTTGATACTTTAAGCACATGCTGCTCCCAATACTTTATGCACTTTTACTTATAATTGATCACTCTACATTCTGTTATTGCAACTAGATAGTTTATATTTCTGACCCCTCAGCAGCTTAGTCTGTGCTGCTTCTCTGATGAAACTTTCAAAAAAGTTTTAAATGCTGGTAGACGCTCTAACAAAAAGGAGGACAGGATGACATTCAGCACAGGTTTGTTCTCCATTCCCTCTTTCAAGTCCAGACTCAGAGCTTACTTTTATTCCCTAGGCTTTTCAGTCCTCCCAACGTGGCTGATTTTTGACCTGAGACAGTGCACATGGGTTCTGTATCTGTGTCTATGAGCTCAGTCCCTGATGTTTATGTCTGTGTTTCTTGTGTTTTTTAGCTTCTTACTCTACTATATATACTTTGACTTTCTGACTTTGATCCATCCTCTGCTTCGGCTCACTCGCGTCCAGTCAAATCAAAAGCATCTGATGAATTAAATTCTTCCATTTATTTTCAATAACTTTGCCAATATCTTGTGAGTCAAGCCTGAAGAAATGCAGGCAGATCTCTGACAAGGGGGGGGGGACTAAATAGTGCCACTCCCTGGTTGAAGTTGAGAACTGCGATGTAGTGCTCCATTGAACTTGAAGACATGCTCAGCAGCGTGTCTATCCAGCTGTTAACAGCAGTATACAGGCCTTTGAAGTGCTAACCTATTTGAAGTGAAAGACACAAAAGCTTAGCTCGTGTTTGAACTTATAATCTACTGCACACGTAAAATTATTTCAGATCACCCAATACAAATTTAAGAAAACTGATTTTCTCCCTAACTTTCACTTATGTTGCCTCCTCGAACCTATTAGGTTTAATCGTTCGCAGCTACAAGTACTACAAGATGAAATCCCTTCTCATCCATAATGAAATGACCCCCGCCAGCATTAATCAATTCTACTTGTGTGTATTTGTTCAGGATCAATTGGCCTGAATAAATAAAAGGTCCAAATGAGACTGTAACATGCAAGTCAACAAACGCCCCCCGAAGGCAAGGTTAGTCATTATTGCAGCTTCGAACCTTTAAACTGGATTTTTCAAGGGGGAAACATTTCTCTTTCGTTGAATTATTTTCACAAAAACAAAATCAGATGCCCCATGTTGCCCAATTATACATGCTGTTAAGAAATGGTAATTAAATAAAAGAGAGTGAGGGGGGAAATATGGAAAAAAGCTCTGCAGGTAGAGCAACACTGTCTTGAGGAAAGCAAGACTACTTACCAGTATCAGGGTCAACTTACCAGTAAGACGTGGCAGAATCAGTAACCATTTCTATTGGAAAAGAAGGCGAACGAATGCTGTGGAGAGGGAAAACTTTGCCAGATGTCAAGAAAATTAGCTTTTAATAGTATTCTTTTAAGATTGTTGGAACTCTGTTCACCCAAAGAAATCCCCACTTATTGGTGCTTTACTTTGAAATATTACTTTCATGAAAGCTTGGTCTAAAAGTGAGGTGGATTTATCTTTTTCTTTTTTTTTTTTCAGTGAATTTACAGATGTGTAAAGTGAACAGAGAAAGGACATAAGAAATTTAGCATAAGGGGAATACTTAACTCTGTAGAGCCATTCCTGTGTTAAATTACACAGAATTGTGAAAAGTAATTATTTACAAATTGCTGATAAATACCATAAATAACATAATATTTCTGAAATGCACCACTTTTATAAGCCCAGTCGCTAGAATAAAAGGCCGGGCATTGTACATTTCTGCAAACCACAGATGTTAATATTGTACGAGTCAGACGTATCATATAAACATTCCTGCAATAGTTGTCATATCGTGTTCTGATTACAGGAAGAGGGCATGGTGGTGGCCTGATAACTGGGAGAGACAGACGCCATTTCAACATTTGTAACTGTGAAACTAGTAACAATACTCCAGGACATTTTGCAGCCGCATTAGTGACGACAAAACAGGACATTTTTGACATGACATCAGATCAATTTGCAGCAGAAAAGCAGCTTTTTCGAGTGAGGTGTTGGAACAATTTCCAGACATGTCTGTGGCAACAGAAGCAGGAAAACCATAACATCATCTTTTGCTAACCCCAAGTGGCTTGTGCCTTCACCTAACCACACCACAAGCACCGTTCTGTCGCTTCTCAAAAATTAAAAAAATTACCATAAAGAAATGTAAAGCTGCAAAACAAAGACATGAAAAACTTCAACATATCTGTGGTATGCAGAAACGCACGTTGCAACATTGGGTTGGGTTGCCGTTTGTCTACATTAGCAAAAACAACAAATACCATCCCACTGTAGAAAACCTGTTTATTAGACAAATTATACACAGAAAGCTTTGCCACTTGTAACAGAGGCCCCAGTTTGTTCAGTTTTTGAATAATATGCAACACATACAACAAAATAGGCCTATATTAAATACTGTACATCATAAATTTTTGAAAATTATCAAGTAAAACCTGTAGTTCTATGTATGAAATTAAAAATGTTAACAGATAGCGCAAGAGCAAGTTTGTGCATGCTTTCTTTTTAATCAACTTGCCAACTTTTTGTTATTTAGCCAGCAAATAATAAAATGAACTCAGGATGACGTGAGAAAAGCAGAGCTCGCGTTGATGTGTTTGATGGCGACCATGGGCAGAACAAGGGAAAAACCAAATGCAATAATGTGACTGCTAAACTCAACACTAAAGCTCGTCATGATATACTCTTTTCTTTTTGTTAAACAAAAATAGCATCAACATGTAAAATATACATTTTTATAATGTCTCTTTCATTTATACTAAATAAAACCTTTTATCTGTGTCCTATTTGTCATTCAATAGCCATACTGTAGCCTAATATAAGAAAAGAATGCCTAAGAATGCTTGCTTCAAAACACTGTGGCTTGACTGAGTTCTCTACGCACAACATTTTGCAGTTTTAGTTCTTAACGATAACAAACTGAAAACTTGTTCTAAACAACTAACATTATCAATTATTAATACAGTGTTAGTGAAAAAGATTTGGTTCCATTTTACCACCCCACCCCACCCCCTAATCCACAAAATATTCCTTTAATGCTTCTTACTGTATCGTTCCCCTGCCCCACCCCCAAAATGCACCTTAATGGTCTCCTTTTAATTAATTGGCACTTTAAAAAAACAAGTTATATAAACAGTACCCTTAACATTACAGATATGAAATAGAAGTATATTTCGGACTCATCTTGTAAAAGGCAGCCATTGGGGGTTTTTCCGATGGCCGTTGACTCTTCGTCACATTCCGATGACCCTGAAGCACAACCACTGATTTTGCTGCTCTAAAATGTTTTTCCAGTCCACGGTGATGTTTTGGGTTTTGACTGGAAGTCGGGAGGGTACAGCTAGCTAGTTGACATATAAGGCCTGTACTGAAGATGCTGTTGCAATGGCTTCTCCTCAAGACAAAATAAACTCCATTTCACCACCTGAACCTGATAAGAAGTGATACGTGACACAACCTTACAGAATGAGCTTTTATCTTTTTAACACCCGGGTCATGGCAGCACTAAATTAAGCAAAAGAAATAAAAAAAGAAACAAAATTAAACGATTGAATGACTTAATGATGCAAAACCAGAGACTACAGCACTCATTTAGCAGTTTTTCAAAGTTTGCTGAGAGAAAAAAACAAGTAGACAGCTCAGAACAATGTTATTTTTTGTACTTCCTGACCAAAACACATTCCACGCATTAAAATCTATTTTTTTCAAAAACAAAAATCAATAAAAGACATATAATAAGCATAAGCTTTTTAAAGTCTTTCGGCTTGTCTTTTATGTTTTTTTTTCTTTAAGTTGTTTTTCGTATCATCCCTTTTTGCTATCCCTCTGAGAGTCTGATTGGAGGATCTCACCTTGACTTGAAAAGCAGAGAGCACAGTACAGGTGAGAAAAGAAAAGGTCAGATCTACATACAATCACTTACAGGTCTGTGGGCACTGGTACAGTGCAGTGGGATTGACAAAGAGTCTTTAATGTGCATCAAAATGGTGAAAACAGTTTCAGGCTGATGCACCAAAATGGCAGAAATAGTTAAAGATCGACGCACCAAACTGGTGATTCTACAGTGTCATTTTGTTGCACTGTCATGGCATTTCAGCAGTTTCCAGACCGGATGCACCATGATGGCGTCAGCATGAGTTCAAGCTGTAAAGTCTTAGGTCTAGGCAGGCCACCGTGTGGACACCATCTTGGAGATGATTGGACATTTAGAACCCCAGATATTTGTGAAACAACACCAGAGAACAGAAAACTCAGTATGGACTCCCACATAGTGAAAAGGCAGAGTAAAACTGGATAAGTGGAATCTTCCAATATCCACTGAGATGAGACCTTTTCAAAACTACAAGGAGCTGCTGTATGTATTCCCAGGGCTACAGACGAAACTATTGTTAAATATGCCTTCACAAAATAACTGCCCCTTAATTGCTTAGTAGTGAGCCCCTTTGACTTGTTCGATGGTTAAATACACCATCAATGGCAGCCCTGGTGCTCACAGGAATATCCAAGTGTTTCCTGTGGTTGGAGAAGTACAAACTAAACCCTCCGACGAGGGGTTTAGATAATAATAGTCAGGTCATTTCAGCAGATCTCCTTTATATGAGGCAGTCTTCATATCATAAAACAGAAACAATAAAAAAGAGATCCCCTTTCACACATATCCCCCAAAATAATCCCCCAAACAATCACAACAACAACAACAACAACAATAAAGCAAAGATTCAGGCCCCCCCCTTACCCCCTTCCCTTTTTGCACCTCACCAGCTTGGTTTGCAGGAGGATAGGAACCCCCAACAGACCTCCACCTCCTTCGTCTTCTCCACGTACATAATGGACACCCCTGGAAACACCCAAGCAGAAACTGAAAACATAAAGATTCCTATGTACACGGATCTCTATCTTCTGACTTTTTAGCTCAGCCACAATGTATTTGTTCTACCATCCCATGACCGACCCTAGCCACCTCGCCTCCTCCTTCTGCTCTACCTCCTCCTCTTCCTCCTGAACCAACCGTATCCTTAGCAACTCCTCATATAGAGGTGCCCCTGTCTGGATCGTTGCCATATCCAAAGTTGGGTCCTGGACCTGTGGGCTGGTAGGGGATGGAGGACATTGTTTTAATGGGGCTGCGGAAGAAGCCACCGTTGGGGGCCCTCTGCCTGAAAGGGCCCACCCCGCCAGTCCGGTGGTCCTGGAGGACGCTGCCGCCGCCACCGAAACCAGCGGAAAATCCAGCAGCGGCTTTGGCAGAGAGGCTGCGGCTGAGGGTCTGGATCTGCTCGGGGATGAAGGTGGTGGTGGTGATGTGGGTGTTGCGGAAGTCGCTGATCTGCTCGAGTGCCTGGCGCGCGGCCGGCAGCGCATCCATGTCAAGGGGTGTTAAATCGACGGAAGAGGTGGAGAACTGCTTGTGGGGGCTTTCATCCTCGGTGCACAAGCTGTTAACCCGGCGGTGTAGGTGCTCCAGGTCGATCTCCTTATCGTCCTGCAGGTGGGGAGGGGCAGGGAAGGAGTAGGAGTCGGACGGAGAAGAGGAAGCGGTGATGGTAAATGGTAGAAGGGAAGGAAAGGCAGTCGGAAAAGAAAATGAGGTGGGAATGGAGGACATTGGAAAGGAAGTATAAGAAGGAATAGGATGGGAGAAAGATCCGGGAACAGTGTTTAAGGATGGGAGAAGGGGATGAGGAAAATGGAGGGAGGAAGGAACAGGAGGCGTGATGTGAAGATAAGAGGGATGAGGATGGATAAAGGAAGGAAAGGAGGTAAAGGAAAAGGAGTGAGGGTAGTGCAAATAGCAGAGTAAAGAAATGGAGAGAACAGCGAAGGAAGAGTACGGGTAGGGAGGATATATTTTGAAAAAGAGGAAGTGGACAAGGATGGGGTGTATTTGTATTCGGCAATAGGGATGTCATCCATCCGACCGGTATAAATGGATAGCAAGAATAATAGTGAAAGCAAGACAAGAGTGTTGGACAACGCAGATGACGAGATGATGAAGGCAAGATGGCACGCACGTGGCCAAACAAAGGTTTTGGCACGAATAAAAAATGAGATTCAAGTTGAGGTAATTGCCGTAGTTAAGTGTGAGAATGAGAGAGAGTGTGACACGAAATGAGAGCAGTAAATAGATGTTTGATGGTCACAGGGAAACGTGGATGTGACAGGAAGCAGGGAGAGCAAAAAGAGAGGAGGAAAAATGGAGGGAAGGATAGAGAAGCACACTCTGAGCTGTGGTCAGGATATTGAAAGAGAAACATACACACACTTCTACAAGGTTCTTTAAGGGAGTGCAGAGGATCTGGAATGCATACAGAAAACACACCGCCGTCATGCTGTGTGCTCTGCGATTCCAGGGTGCTAGGTCTATGTTCATATAGTAATTAGAGTATAAAAACAACAGGTGTCCTGTTTCTTGTTACCTGTATTGCATTCTGGCCGTCATGCCAAAAAAAATTCACGTTGAGATTGACATCTCATTTTCAAGTGAATTTTTTCCAGGCCACATACAGTTCAACTCTTACGGCTTATTTATCGACTGCATCGTAGAACGTAGATGACTTAACTTCTATCAAACATCTTAAACAGCTTTAACAATCTTAACAATTTCACCTAAAGACAAAGCACATATTAACTTAAGCTTTAACTTGACTTACAATATAAGTTAAATGAAACTTATTATTCACATATGAATAACTTATCCACAGAGTCTAAAGTATGGTGACACTCAGTAAGAGGTGTTTCATGCTTTTTACTGGATAGGAAAGGGTGGACAGTGGTGCAACGGAGCTGGGTTTGCAATGGATGAGGTGCGGATATAGAGAGGAGAAGGTTTAGGTGAAAGGTGCTGGAAGGTGCTGGAGAGAGTTTCCAAAACATTTTTTTGCATTTTCCACACACACACACACACACGGGTGGCAATGTGCTTCTCTGGCTTTGTGGAGTCTTAGAGGCAGGTGGTGGGAAGTGTGGGGTGTCTCATTTTGGTGTTTGGACATATCGTTTGAGGAAAATCAAACAGGGTTTCGTGAGGAAGGAAGTCATATCATTTGGGGTACAGGTAGAGTTACTGACCGTGTCCTTCGGGTCTGGGGGGTCTGGAGGGGGCTCTGGACCTACTGTGTGTAGCTCAGGGACAGAAGGGACCGACGGCGGTGGCCCCTGGTTGCCATCTAAGGAGGGGACAGTGGGAGGAGGGAGAGGACGGGGGGGCGCTAATGTTTGTCGTGACACTATCATACACACACTGACGGTTTGCAAGGAGGGGGGGGGGTATCCAAAGGGTACAGTTGGTATCAAAGAAATGACAGGAAGTGAAAGAGAAGAGTGAATCACAAATGGTCAGTCGGTTGCCTGTGAGAGGAGACTAATGGGTAACTATGAGGGCTGAACGAAAGGGAGGAAAAGTGGATGGTTTTTGTGGAACTAGTGGCAGGGCCTGAGTGCATTTGCATTACTAAGAAGGAGGTGTACTGTTTTTCTCCTTTCTACTGCCCACTGTAACATTACAGAGAGACAACACTAAATCACCCAGATGATAACCAATAGTAACATAGCTAATATAGGAAATCTAAAGGTCTGAAATGTATTTAAATATACATCTCTTGTCAAAGTCTAGACCACAAAATGGTTTTTGACTTCATTTTGCAATATGAGGTTTTATAAAAATCTCTGTTAGTTAAAATAAATACTTTTGCAGGCTTGTACCTGCATGCATAACTCTACAGAGCACGTTACTTTGACAGCCTGGTCAAAGATGAGATATTTTCCTTTAGACGGAGGGACAGCACCCTCTAATGGCAGAAAGGCATCATTGCACATATATTCAGCTGGCGTCATGCCAGCTATATAAATGTTCTTCAAAAGAGGTACATTTGGTTCCAGCAGAGAGCTTTGCTGCAACCCTGCTTCTAGGTGTCCATCATTTCTCTTATTGCATCATTCATATGTAATGGCATTTCAAATAGCATCTGTCTTCAAGCATTACTAACCAATGATTTATTTTTATCCTCTATTGTATGTATAACCTTGGGGTGGGAGGTGAGGTGGTGAAGGTGGTCATTCTCATTTTGGGGGCGAGCTCGGAGGGGTTGGTGGGTTCGTAGGAGTGCTGCACGATCAGGGCGCAGGGAATGTCGCAGCATGCTGGGGGCTGGTAATGGGTGGCGGTGGGGACATTGGTGTTGGCGGTGTTGGGGTTCTGGTTCTGGGTCTGACCACCCAGGCCGAGAGGGTGCTCGTTGGGGCTGTGAGGGCATGGATCGGCAGCTTGCCTGGCAGATGGGCCATCTGCCTGCGTCTGGTGCGAGTGTGTGACGTGTGTGAGCAAGAGGGACAGGGAGAGAGACAGAGAGAGAGGGTGATGGAGAAGAGACGTGGGGTAATTCATATAAATGTGTTTGTGTGTATGTGTGCATGCAAGTGGAGTGGGAAGATTCAAACGAGCCAAAACAAACAAACAAACAATCAAAAAAAAAAAGAAGCCAAATAGACACACACAGGCAAACACACAGGCAGACAAACGTCAGACGGGGGCGGAGACAGAGAGGGGATGAGTGACAGACAAGATCAGGCAGATGGAGGGATGGTAAGGTGGAGGAGAGAGAGAGAAGTCAATTGGAGAGACAGACGGGTGGGGGGTGAGCGAGAAGAAAGACATGGCAGTCAGTCAGCACACACAGTTAAGCAGGTCGTTCTGTGTCGTGTCCCCAGAGAGACATTCACACAGTCGTTATATACCTGGAAAGGGGAGATGTTTAAATGCCATTTTGTATTGCTCTCTCCCTCTCTCTCTCCCCCTCGCCCGCTACACCCCTCAACACAGAGTACTTATCTACAAAAACAAAACAAAAAAGGCAATATGAGAGCTTTGAGCCACAGTGACACAGATCATTATATAGAGTTAGAACGAGTAGAGCGGCAGTTCCCGTCCAAACCACAAAAGCTTCCGGAGGTCAGCTGTTTTCGGTGTACCAAATGGGACGATACACGGGGAAGTGCCTGCTCTTCTCGTGCTAAATCTATGGATTATGTGAAATATCAGACACGGTCAAAACCACAGATGTTACCATTATGGAAGAGTTCTGACAGTGATTTTTATTTCTCGTTCATCAATACGCAGCATTATCAGTTTTGAATGTTTTGATTCCAATGGCAGAACTCTTTCATACAAACCTCTGGTAGAACATATATAGGCCAAAAAAGGGTAAAGCAATACAGCCGCCCTGTTATGAATGAGATGGGCCTCAGACACTCATTGCGAAATAGCTTGTCAAAAGATGTCAAAATTTAGACTAGCTTCCAAAGCATTGTTAAGGGCACCTTGGTCCATTTTTTCCTTAGATATAGAGCGCTATCATTGCAAACATACCCGACCCAAAATGAGTTTAGATGCTTTTGAGCACAGTAGCAATCAAAAGGAAGATGACCAATTTCCAAAAGTGGAATATATTCGGTATATAAGAACCCTACTGCATTGTTGACACCATTTACTTGAGTTAACATGTGAAATATCTCATGATAGCAGGGATGACTTGCAGGTAGACTGTCAATACACAGTTACACAACCCCTCCTTATTATATGTGCATATCCTCAATCATTATACATTTCTCGTCATTGGTGACCCACATAAGTCAGCTCTGTGGAAATGTGTGTATTTGTGAGCGCATGAGCGTATGAGCCCGGTAGATAAACTATTTACATCGAGAAGCGCACCCATATTTAACAATGTCAGCCATTCCACACAACACAGAACCACGAACACGAACATTGACATAAAGCCGACAGTCCAAAGCAGTTACCACAGCGTTACAGCAAACAGTATGAATGTAAAGGCATGTACAGACATATGTAAGTATGCATGTTTTAGTATGTATAAGAAACACAGAGACACATAGACAGCTTAGTTGTATTAGAGTTTCAGAAGTGGATTGTGGGTTTTCATGTATGCAGGAAGCATGTGCGTAGGTGTGTGGCAGGTGGGGATGGTGTTTTCGGCCGCACAGTCTCGATGGATGAACGTAGTCATGATCTGCGCCGGGTCATTAATGATTTTGAGTGAATCGCATCCATCTTGAGTTGTTTATGTCATTGAGAGTAAGATCTGATTCTTGACTGCTGCAGGTGAGAGGGGGGGAGGGACATGAACTGAAAACCGACGGTGGTGGGGGGGTGGGGGGATCATATGAAGCATGTCTTCAAACAAAACTGAGCAAATGTGCATCGTAGCATCAATGGGTTTCATGATATGACACAAAGTCTGAGCATTCGTTGTTTTGACACAAGCCTGACATGGCGAGATAAATGTGAGGCAATGATGACGCGTGCTCATGCACGTGACGGGGGCGAGCTCATCGGTGTGTTTGTGTTGCTGCAAGGGCGGCCATATTGGGGAAGTTGTTTGTCATCTTCAGGGAGGACATAAAAAATGTTCTGAATAGAAATGATCAGTGTGCTTTTGAATAGATAATCCACAGGTGTCTGTGATAGGCGAGACCCAACTGATAATCCCTGTACATTTGTGCATGTGCTCATTTTAGATTAAAGTAAACTGGAGAGTTAAATTGTAAGTAACTTAATTTCAAATCTCCACAATCACCATGTTGGTTCAAATGTAATATTACACTCAGAAAAGTTCAGACAACCATGTAAATCACCATGTGGCTGATATTAGCCCGAATCCTCTATACAGACAGTCTATATACAGTCATTGCGTTGGAGTAGTGCATCGGAAGAAGAGTCCTCATGCCAAGTCTGCACTCCCGATTCATATTCCTGGTGCCAGTGTATCTTGCTAAGCCAAGTTTTCGTGGCCCACGCATAAAGAGTGGGTCACCTGGCTTTCCTATTTAATGTGAACCTTGCAAAAAACGCAAAGGGAGCTGCGTGCTCTTGGCTCGATGTGATGTTCTCGAGCAGCGTTCACAGTCACCGCGACATCGAGACAGAGGCCAAGGAGTTCTTCATTTAAACTGACAGAGAGTGAGCCGTCTAGTGGAGTTAATTACCATCTTTATGGTTTGCTTCACTTTATTAATTTGACTTAAGGAAGTTGGTGCGACATTAAACACACTAGACTTACTCCATTGGCCATGACTAAGGCCAAATTGCATGCAGAGGCAGAGTTTTTCCCCAGTCGATAAAATGCAACATATGCAATTTATCTAATTAGCTGCTTTGAAGTTGACTTAAATTTGTCTTCCTTCCTCCACTGAGTCAGGACATGCTGCAGTGGTCCCAGCTTGACTCTCTCTCCTGTTCTCCTCTCAGCAACCATCTTTGCAGCTGGTCGCCCATTTGGAAAAATTCTGCACAGATGGTTTCAGATCTGAGTGTGGTATTCCCACTGTCTTAACATATATTGTGACAGGATCATTTACGGAAGACATAAGAAATAGTATCTCAGTCAAATGAAAAACAGAAATTGTCAGTTTATAGGGCGTAGGTATGCTTTAAAGAAATTAATTCGTACAATCTGTTGTCCCGACCAATTCTGAAGGCAAAACAGTATCATGTTGTTTCAATGATACCAGTGCTTGTGTAGAGAGAAATTCAAATCCTGCCTACTTCTTCACCTCCACACACCCGGCCACTCACTGAGTAAAGTGGGTGTACTCTCTCGAACGCTACGAATCGTGGCCTCCCCAAGTCGGAGAGGAGTGGGTGCAGGAGGTATCGGACGCCGTTTGATGATCTGACGAGCGCTTTGTTTGAAGCATACTGAGCCCTTCAGGTTCAGTGGTTACTCTGAGCTAACCTTGAGCTAAACCAATAGAAATCAATAAGTCAGTGCTATGATAGGGTGAAGGATCAATGTC
The DNA here is from genome assembly GCF_040436345.1 of Pagrus major. Lineage (NCBI taxonomy): Eukaryota > Metazoa > Chordata > Actinopteri > Spariformes > Sparidae > Pagrus > Pagrus major. Next base: position 33,761,993 of record NC_133219.1, read on the forward strand.
AGAGGTCAACTATCAAAAACAAATACGGCTGACTGAGCCACCTTCATTTTCACCATGGAAGCAGCAACTGGGGTAATCAAATGATGCACTATTAGTTGTGCTTTAGTTGCTTTGCTCCCACTGGTATCCCAACACGTCGTTTTGATTTGTCTTCAGATAAAATATGTCAGTTTTCTAAGCATAGAAAACAAAAAAACTTGAAAACTATATACCTTTAATTGGAATTGAATAATAATAAGTGCACGCTGTCATCCATATGCAACTTCTAAATCACTACCCCTGATTTCCACATGTCAGTTACGCCCTTGTTATGTAAAACCTTAAACAATATCTACACAGAGAATCAAAGACTATCACCGTTTAAATCCCTGCTGTCCCTCCTGTTCACTGCTGCGACTCCACTCCTGCACTCAGTCGGGGGCTGATTCCACTGGCTGCTCTTTGTGGCTAATGAAGATGGCAGGGGGGCGTGTGCGTTTGTGTGTGTTGCAGCGGAAGCACACTGTGCTTAACACGACTTTGGGTTCAACCAAAGGTTTTTTTTTGTTTTGGGGGGCTGCAGACATGACTACTGATCTGAATGACAGATTAAAGCTGGTGTCTGAGCAGGAGGGCTGGAGGTAGGCGGTATATGGCGTGTCTGCCGGTGTGTGTGTGCTAAAGAAAAAAAATATTGCCAACTGATCAAAAACAAAATGTCAGTTGGGTGCCGGTGTTGCAGCATATAAGGTACGACCCCTGAGAAATTATTACAAATAACAGGTCACAACCCAACAAGTTTAACAGACCCATTTCTGGCTGTGGAGCAGCGTGGTTTCACCTGACTGAGCCTCTCTAAACTGATGACTGTGTTTCGTATTATTCAATATTTAAACACTGGATCAACTGAGAGATACGCAATTTCTGTTTTAGTCATACTATAGGATCTCTACATGATAAGTGGCAGCATGTGCAGTAAATATACCGCATTATTGAAGGAGCTAAATTAGCCTAGACACATTGAACTGCATTGAACCTGCTGTTGTTCTTATTCTCAGCTAGCTTGTAGCCACTTTAATGGCACATCATGGCGGATGCATGGAGACCTTGCACATTGCAAATTGGCTGAGACGGTAGAAGTCTGTGTGGGCAAGTTTGGCCTTTAAACCAATTCCTTTTCCAAAGAGGAAAGAGGGATTTACACGGGTACCGAAGTAAAATTAAACAATTAAATTAATCAATGAACAAACAGCCCAAACGACAAGTGATAAATACAGCCAATATCTTGCCACTGTTGAGCAGCTGCAAGCAATTGAAGGTGGTGTATTGAAATGCAGAAAACAGAACGGCTTGAAACTTTCAAGTAGTTTGTCAAATAAGCCTGTGCACACTGCAGTGATCGCTGCTGATGATGAGGCACATCAGTCAAGTCCCAAACCGCCACCTTCTGTGTTACATGTTAACGTCACATCATTACTATCCCTTAAGGACAGTTAATGGACAATTTACAAGTGCAAGATATCGTCTCCAAAAGCTAGAAATTAGTCGTGATGCAATAATGCAAGCATTTGTGGTGATGAATCAACGTTCGACCAGGAACCGCTCATGTAATCATTTGAAACCAGTGGTCCATCGACTTTTTAATGTTGAAACTTTCTTCTTAATTACTTTCCAGATGATTGGTGTTATCAGGAAAAGTAACCTGAACTCACACTGAATCATCCTGGTTACATTCACAGCTTCCATTCCGACCTTTTCGTCACCTTTTCCACTTAAATTAGCATGACACCAAAAATTAAGGAGTCAGGACTGGATTCTTGCAGTGTTCTGATAGTCAGAGTCACTTAGACAGTCCTAATTAGTATAATGGTCACCCCCACCCCACCCCACCCCACCCCACCCCCTATTAAAGCCCATTCTGGTAACCAGGCAACAATATCTCTAATACATTAAGGTAGACCAATTTAAACACCTAATGTCTAAATGACGGTAAATTGGTCTTATACTTCTAGGGATGGAAAGTTGAATGATAGGTTTGCGAAACTGTTCTACATTAATTCTCTAAATTATAATCCGCAAAGTTAACCTTGGCCTGCCTTTATCACATAGCTATTTGAGAAGGGGGGGAAAAAAGCAATTGTTTGAAGCTGAAGTAATTTACCTGATGGCAAAAACATTTTCTGCTAAAATTAATCTGCGCTGCTTCATGCCTCAGTCTAATTTGTTACTAACACATAAATAATTAACTGGAAACCAAAAGTGAAAATATTATTTCACACATAATTACATTTCTTTCAGTTCATCAGTGGCATGTTTTGCATACCAAATTTGCCACACTTTGCTGATATTTCACAGTACTGATTAAAGTTATTTTGTTGAACAACTTTCTCCCCTCTGTGTTTTGGTAAACATCACAGTGGTGGCGAGGCATGACGAGGTGGGGTTGGAAGTTGAGTTGGAAGCCTTGTCAAATCCCTTTGTGGATAAAACAGTGACTTAAACAGAGAGGTTATCAAGAAAGGCTAGAACTCTGTTATATTATGGCGAAAGGGCACGAGCAACTAAACACTTAGCCATTTGGGATTTTCTTTGAAGACGTTACCTTTCTTGTCTATGGTGGAAAGAACCATGCTACCATCAGACAGCAGGGTTTCTATGAGGGGAAGAGGTTGCCAGACTCTCTTTGATTGTCTCAAACGATATCCCCGCTGAGGTGATCAACCGCACATAGGCTGATTGGATATTTCACAGGGCGCTGCTGCTAATTTACAAGGTGGAGTGTTGCCACTGCTTTGGAGCGAACGCTGGTATAAATATCCATGTTAAATACTGTGAGTCAGTGTTTCTGACTCTGCCGTGGTCAAGGCACACTGCAGCATTTCCAACAGGGCCCTCAGGCTGTTTTTGTGTTCGGCTTTAAAACGTTGCCAGTGTCATCTTTCCTCCAAAACATTAACTTTTCAGAAAAATAAGTGGTTGATTACCCCTGTTGACACTGATGCATTTGCCTCATTCAAAATCAATCGCCACCTTCAAAATAGCATTAATAAAGCATTTAAAACGAGGTGAAATTATACAGGACACAGTAGTAGCAGACTACTGAATACATTACGGGGCCGATAGAGTAAATACGTACTAGTTTCAAAAGAATACATGCAGAATAACACTGTTGAATTATCCATATTGAGGAACTGGACTGTGGGCTGTGTGTTGGTATGGTGTTATAAAGACATGTCAAGATTTTGTGGGTCAAATGCAAACATGTTGTTTTATCGATGGGCTGAATATTCTATCTGTGAAGACATGCAGCTACATCAATTCATTCAATTCATTCACAGTGAGTGTATAATTATATTACTTCATAGTTAATGTTTGATATCTCATTGGCGTCAGTAAGAACTGTACTTTAGATCAACTGTTGAGGCCTAAGAGGGAAAAACCCATTAGCCAGTCAAGAAATATCTCTTTTGTAAATCATTTTGATAATTTTATGGTAACTTTAATGATTCAAACAGTAAGAATTAATGACATGACAGGACAGTTTATAATCCGTCGTGTTTGACCTTTCTTTCCTTTCGTACACACAGAGAGATTTATATCCACAAGACTATGCAAAAGATCAATGTCAGATATCACTGGAGATCTAATATAGCACCTCTAGGATTCTTTTTGACAGATTGTTGTAAAAGCCTGTGGTATCAGGATAGTGTTGTTGATGTTGTGAACATGGGAGGTTTTTCCAGACACTGTCGGTGTTACAACTCCTTCACAAACAGGACTCTGCTCTTATGATTTCAGAGGATTTTTTTTTCACCTTTGCATACCTGGCCACAAAGTCTGGACTTTGTATCTGGTAACGTGACACCCTGCTCCCGTTGCCTCAGCTAGACCTGAAACTAAACCCATTATCCATCCCATCATCATCTGTCCACTCTTACTTTATTTTTCCATCCCTCCTTTTGCTTTTTAACTATGTGTTGTAAGAGAAAAGTTGAGATCTATTGTAGCCTAGAGGCTCTATAGTTCCCTAAGTACCATGATTCCTTCTATCAGCCACCCATCCATCCCCATACCTCCTTGGAGGGGACCCTGGATCCCTTCCTCCGTGACCACCAGCTCTCCACCATGGCAATGAGGCAGGAGAGCACCACGCCGGCTGCTAGGACGCAGAAAACCCCGGCGAAGCTGTGGATGTCCAGTGCGTTGCCACGCTGTCGTGTCTGAACTGAGCTGTAGAGGTCACAGGGGCTGTCCTTCGGCCACCATTTGAGTTTCAGTATATCCATGTCACCGTTCTGCTGGAGCTCCAGGATTCTAGGATATAGGCAGGAGACACGGGCATGTAAGCATAGAACCACGTTAGACATGTCACTCACAATCAGTCAGTTTACAGCTGAAACTCCAGGTTTCTGGCAACTGAAGGAGGTGAAATATAAGTAGGCATGAATAAATGTACAGATGCATGAATGAGCCACAAGCCAACAACATTCAGAACAGTAAGATAACCCTGTCCAGAATGAGCATAGCTATTGGGTATGATAACCGATGGAGTCTGAGTGCCATTATAATGATTACAGAATCAAAATGCTTTAAAACCATCACAGAGAAGGAAAAGATACTTGCACAAGTCAACTGCACAAAATCTGAGAACACTGCGGCTTTCACTGCAGTTGCTATAACCACTCTCTTCCATTTGAGGGCAGTGTTTGCCAGTTCAAAACCCTCCCTGATCCCTGACAACCATATTGGGCTGTCAAACTCATTATGGCTAACATTAATATGTTTTGCAGCACGGCGCGAGTACACTGCCACAATGTCATTATGCAGCCGAGCTTTAGTCCCACGATTGATGGCTTCAGAGAGGATACAGCTCAGAGGTTGATGGGGTCCCTCTGTTAGCCTTCAGCTTATTATTTAACTGGGTCGTTCGTTTTGGTTTGGAGGAGAGCTGCACACACACAGACAGACAGAGGCTCCGTTAGCGTTCGGCTGGATATCTAACAGGAGGTCTGGGCATGGAGGAGAGAGGGGCACATGGACAGGGAGGGACAAAGAGGAAAACGGCAGTCTGGAAATGTGTGGGTGAGCATACATATACCTCCCTGACGGGCATAAACATACTGAGACAGAAAACAAATGGATGCAAGTAATCCCTCATAGGTAAACAAAGCCGCCGCACTGATTGACAACATCCAGTAGATGCAAATTCATTAGGGAACGAAGTCACAAACTTGATGGCACGCATGTCCAAGCAACACATACATGTGTACATGAAGACAGATGTTTGCAATTATTTGCAGAACTTCCTGGGGGCGAACCCCTCCTGCAATCGCAATAACAACATGCTGACATGACTGACAGTGCCCATCTCTCATCTTCATTTTTTTTTCTCCCTCATACGGAATACACAGAACGGACTGAAATCAATCAGGAAATGCAAATGAGCCCTGCAGACAGTTTACATAATTAATCTCATCCACAAAAGCCAGAAAAAACATGGCTCATTTCAATGTAAATCAGCTAAACAGACCCAGCACGTCGCCCTATAACCACGTCACTCTCATTTAGGGACACTCTCTTATCACTAACTGGGCTCCACTGAGCTGGTATGACTTGGGAACTGGGGAGCTACATGGATAAAACGCTAGTTGTGGTTGTAATTGATGTGACAGAATGCGATGAGATGGGAAGAGAGGAGGGGAGAAGAGAAGAGAAGAGAAGAGAAGAGAAGAGAAGAGAAGAGAAGAGAAGAAAAGAGAAGAGACTAATTCGAGCAGCAAATCCACCAACACTGATTCCAATAAGAGATCATGTCCACCAACTGCGGCTTGAATGTGGGATTGTTTGGCTCAGATCAGTGCAGATTAGTGCCAAGATTAGAAAAGACTTTGTGTAGATGATATGCAATATTGACTCAAAACAAATTAAATCAAACAGATCTGCAACAGTGTTGGGCAGTAGTAATATAACGGAGGCAACCGGCCTACTTGTATGTCCTGGTTATTACTCCTCTGGCATGAAGAAGAGGTAGTCGGTGTAGAAATCCCTCATCTCACATCAATCCTGCATCTGTTCTTTTTTAGTAGTGCAGTGGGCCCTGCTCTATTTTCTTTCAGACATGTTAGTAAGTTACTTTTGGACTGTAATATTGTACTGTATAACACAGAACAGCTAGACTGCAAAACACTTCACTTTTTCATGCGGGGCACACTGTTGATATGCGTGTTGACATGGCTGAGATCAGGGTTATGGACAGCTTATCCATCAAAATCTAAACCGCGTCGTTACTGGTTTGTCCTCATCTGATGACACTATCACAGAAAAATCACAGTTAATGAAAGTTAAAACAAGCTTTTGTTCCTCCCAGAGAATTTATGCATCTTTCATACAGTGCTGACCTTTTTTCTGTCACTTTGACAACAGATGCTTGACACACACAGACACACAGACACACACAAGCCGGAATTTTTGGCAGACGGCTTCAGAGGAAGATGGATTACACGCAGGCTAATGAGATGGGAATAAGAGCGATCCCACCTATCAAAGAAGCCAGGCAATGTTTTGTCAAAATATTTCATGATTTCTTGCTTGGAAATCAGCCAACTTCTGAAGATTTCTTGTCTGAGTTGAAGTCACTTTGATGTCTGTCAAAAGAGGAGGCATGCTTTATGTTTGCAGTTGCCATCTGCTATCTCTGCACACGCCTCGACTGCTATTATGTGTCACAAATGTCATGTCACAGGGGCTTTTGTGTGGCACTTAAGGAGGTGCAATAAGCAGTGGCATTTTCTTGTTTCATCTACTTTAACACTTGTGAACGCGATTACTATACACAGCAAATGCCCTTGTGACAAGTTCTACAAAAGATATTTACCGCTGACCTTTGCGGGGAAAACAAATAAACAGCAGAAGAGGTGATTAACATTTTCTTTCCTGGCAGAGAGAAATAGCGACGCACCTGAATATAACTGTCAAATCTCCTATAGGACGTCACATATGATCGTCGCTGCATGTTGAAGACCAATGTATAATTTGATTTTCAAAAAATGAACTCAAAGACTCACTAAATGCCGACGTTCCCCCTGTCTTCTTCTAGACAATCAAAAGGATGCCAAACAAAACAACAAAGAAGAACTAAAAGGCTTTCTCTCCAACTTGATCAAAGATCAAAAGGATCAAACATTTCAAAAAGAGACTTTCATCACAGGAATTATTAGGATGTGACTGAGCTGCATATAACTTCGAGGGAGGACAGAGCGGAGCAGATTTGAGATTCAGGACAGAGTGCTTTCTCTCTCCCCTCTATTACGACCCTGTCTGCCCAAGGAGCTCATCATCTATCATTCTGCACTAATTGGCCTATCAGAGTTATGCAAAAGCTGCTTCCCCGATAGGCCCTTGAATCAAACCCTTAACACTGACATGCACTCACAGGAACACACACGCACGTACCCACACACAATAGCTTTTACCGTAGCTTATTGAGGTTAAGTTGCCTTTATCCTGCCCACAGATAGACAAAAAATACAGTGATTTGACTCTGTGATAGTAGAATACTCGCGGGAAAGAGGATAGAAATGACGGTCATGCTGGTAATGTTATGTGTTGCCTGCTGTCGTGTTTGATCCTTACATCAAAATACCAGACAATGGTTTGAACCATAGCCTGTATTACAGTGGACTGAGCCACCATAATGTCACTCATCATTTATAGACTACTATTTCGGAGCCACCTCCCCGTTTTGTTTTTTCTGGAGGCAGAAATGACCATATTAGGACGAGAGGGTGGAGCTGGGGAAACTATTCTGATTGGATCTGACTGAAAACCCGAGGACACGTTGTGGCAGTGACTTGATCACAAGGTAGCCACGCCCTAAAGCGCACTCTGTTTTATCGTCCATTTTACTCCAAATGGGACCATCATTTTTCAAATATAACATCTTGCTGTTTTAATGAAGACTTGAAATTTGCGATTTAGACCGTAAACTCATCAGAACACTGTTTACTAAGGTAATAAACCAATTGAGAAGTAGGGTCTTTTTCTCATAAGCTTACATACGATCAGATTCTTTTTGCAACCATTAGAATCATCCCCTGCTGGCCATTAGAAAGAGTGCAGGTTTAATTTGCTTTATTTTTCAGACCTGGAAAATCTTGCCTGACTAATTCTAGATCTAATGCTTAAATGTATCAGTCCAAAGCATGTACAACCACCAACAAACCTATAAGAGATCTTTGTTAACTCATGGCAGCCACAAGTTGGCAATGCTTAAACTTTGTGAGGAAAAAGGCATCATTTTTAAACACACAAGCGGTTACCGCTGTTCTTCCTCTATCTCTATCGTACGGCTGACAGGCAGGATGAAAGGCCACAGTGAGCTGCCTGACGAAAACATGGTTTGAGTCAAAGGTTCCCTGCAGTATACCATCTGTCTAGATCTCTAATTTGTCTGCTGCTGTCTCACCAAAAGAAACACATCTTCCCTCGAAAAGCACAAAGGGGCCCAAATTTGCCTGCGTACACACACACGGCGACACAGGTAGAAGTGTGAAGGCTTGTTCATACACTCAAAACACACTGTGATTCTGCAATGCAAGGCTTCTTTGGAAAACAATGATAAACTGACATAATGAGAGCTAGGAGTAGCTAATCAAAGAGTGTGTGTATTTGTGTCACACTTTTTACGCCCCAATGAAATATCCAATACATTATGCAGAGTTTGATGGAGTTCATGAAAAAGCACAGGAGAAGAAATATGACAACTAATTTATTTTCTCACAGCAGTGTGCTTTTCCCTGCACAGTTATCCAAAACTTTTCTTGCTTTAATTTCAGTCTGAGTATGTAGAATATTGAACTGAGGGAGTGTACACTTAGATGTGTGCGATGTTTTTTCTTCCTTCAGGGGCTGTTAGTGTTTTTTGCTCAAGGCGTCATCAGTCAGCACACTGCTGCCGGAGGTATCAGGAAATAGATCACTTTAATCACTAAAAATAGCATCTAGTACATATGAATGCTGTCTGAGGACATGCACTGCATCATATTGCTATACTACTGTCGACTGCATGTTAACATGTAATTAAAAGCCTTGTTGTTAACAACAATGCACAGTTCGTGTGGGGGTTTCATTGTGAATGTCAGCTACGTGAATGAGGGGAGTGAAGTGTGTGGGATAGGTGAAATTTAATTATGTCTCACTGGCTCTTGTGGCCTTTTTGTGTGCAACAGTTGTCCTGTGTGTGTGTGCAGAGCATGACTGGATGTGTGTTTGTCTTTGTAACAGTGTATTATTATACGTTAAGCACATAAGGGTATACTGTATGCTTGCGTGCATCTTCCTGCGTGAGCGTGCCCATGAAACAGCTGGTGTACTGTGAGATGCATTAACACCGTGTGTGTGTAATGAGTCATCACCTTGCTTTAAGATCGTTGACTTTGACTGGGGAGATCTATAATGACTTTAACACTCCCACTGGCCGTTAAAGCAAATGAGCAAGGGTTGCCTGTGTGGTGCAGGGCAACCGTTGTGTGTGTGTGTGTGTGTGTGTGTGTGTGTGTGTGTGTGCGCGCTCCATCTCTGCCTCCCCGTGCTCTCCGCAGTGGCCGTTACTGCGTGGACTAGATGTTGCCATGGCAACTCTATGGCAGCAGCCTTGATGGTGGGATGATCACACGTTATTAGTCGACTCAAGCCGAAAAAAAAGAAGAGGAAAAAAAGCACACCATAGTGATTCGGATAAAGGAGCGAGGGACAGAAGCCTTGACGAAAGGAACAGAGAGGGCAAAACGTAAAAGAAATGTGATGATGCTGTGAATTCTGGCAGGTGACAAAACGCATTCAATGTAAAATATTATACTGAGATCACACACAGGGGGGAGAGGGAGAGAAGGAGGGAGAAAGTGACTCACTGAGTATCACATGAAAAACGTAGGTACAGTCGCACACCAGCTAGAAATCAGGACTGTTCAGTTAATGGAAAAGCCGGGGAGACCTGGACATAAACAAATAGTGCTTGTTATCTCTCTCTTTCATACACAGATCAGTCGCAACATTAACACCACTGGAATTGATGTGGATAACACTGATCATCTTGTTACAATGCAGTGTTCTGCCGGGAAACCTGCATTCCTGGCATTCATGTGGACGCCACTTGACATGCACCACCCATTCAAACACTGTTGTAGGCCAAATACACCTGCTCATGGCAATAGCAGTGGCCCACCCCCAGCAGGACAATGCGCCCTGAAATGCATGGTATTGTTGTGGCTGATCGGTGTATGGGGACACACACACTCTCTGACAACAATTTTTGGAAAATTCAGAGAACTATTTGGTTCTCACTCTTCAACCGTGTCTCCTAGAAATTCTGTTTGTATAACTAGATTGATTTCATAATTATATTGTGTCCATTGCCTGGATTATGTGCAGAGACAACATATCTTTTAAGGTAGCTGGATGGTGGGCGTACAAAGTGCATGACTGTCACATCGACCCAATCCCCAGAATAAATGTTGGCAAAGTTTCTGCATAACCGCAGATAAGTTGAAACTTTGTGTTTCTTTATTTTGTGACTTTAGATTTGTTAAAAAAAATGCTTGGTTAGGGTTAGGAAAACTGGAAATAGATATGCATCTACTGTCAGCACAAATATGATTGTCCCCAAATCCCTTCAAAAATATCAGTTTTCTGTCACCACAACCATGGCTGAAAATTGTCCCAAGGTCTTGTTAAAAATATCCAGTAGTGTCACATTTAGAAATTTGAAACGCAGACTAGAACGGTGGTCACTGGCTTGGCACCCTTCTCTCCTGTAACTCCACCACCATCCCCTCCACATGTATTGTGAACATGATATGACACATTTTGTAGACATGCCAATAAAGTATGTAGCCTGCTTAATAAAATATGTAGCCTATGACACGTACAAATTTAAAGGTATCTGGGGTTTGCAGAAGCGATAACCGCTAACGTTTTATCCTGGCGTCTGCGCTGGTCAGGGTTTGCGTCCAGACCAGTCTGTGGTTAAGTTCAGGCAAAAAAAGCACATTGGTTAAGGTGATGGAAAAACTGTGATTTTGGTCGGTTCATGTTATATCTCAAGTCACTGTTGACTTTTTCTGTATTAAAACATACCATGATCTTTCTCTAACCTTAACCAAGTGTTGCCACTACCTAGACATTAGCACGAAGAGAGTCGAACAATGCCGTAGTCACTACGAGTGGCTAGTGTATGTAGTTCCATCCAACGAAAAAACCCTTAAATACAATTCAACATTTATAAGCAGTACATATGCTCCTTTAGTACCTAAAAGTGGGCTCTTAGGAGTTCATTTGAAAGAAACCTCTAATTGTAGCAGTTTAATGAGCAGTCGCTAAGGTTATAAATGATGTCCTTACTGGAGTGAAAATGGACTGTTAAGAGATTTCCCACTGTGCTGCTGCACTGCTGCCGGAGCAAGGGGAGCGACTCTCTGACTCAGATGGACGGCAAGGCTGTTCCAGAAACAGACCACAGGCTACAAAGTGAGTTTTGAAAGCCTGTTATCTCAGCACCTGGCAAACTGATTGTTGAGTCACTGGTATTGATCAACTCGGCTATCACCCCCCTCTAGATATATTATGGCTATTTTCTGCTATGGGGCAGTAAAAATCTCACTTATTGGCCCTTTAAATGCACTGTAACTCCATATATTGTGTTGATTCTGCAGTCTTCCCTGGGCCCATCCATAAGGCCCCTATAAATGCAGGTTATGTCCCGTGCTGCTCTTTCCCCAGTAGCAGCTTTTTTTTACTGCAGCTGCAGCTGGTTGAAATGCAGAGCGGTGTGGGTTAGATGATCAAGCACAATGTGAAACAGTTCAGCGAATTGCAGAACTGGCGAGATAGACCTCTTAACTGTTTCTGAGAGGGGGTGTTCAGGCGTGGTGTGTCATCACGGAGCACACTGCTGTCTGAGGAACGGCGGACTATGTCTGCAGCAATCAGAATAGTCTCACTCTTTCAAAACGAATATTCCCATCCTGTCACCTCTGTAGCATGCACATTTTCGAGTTAGAGACGGTAAAAAGTGGAGGTTGCAGAGAAGTTAGAGGTGTAGAGAGACTGTGTAGACAGAGGGGGGAGAGACACGAGTTAGAAAATTGTGTGAGAAAATGTGAAGGGGAACAAAAGACAAATCTGGCAGTGTGTTCAGTCTGGATGGATGGCTGACAACGAAATAATACAATGTGGAAAAAGGAGACCGCAGGTGTGAGAGAATGTAGAGGAGACAAGATGGGAGGAGAGAGCAACGGGAGGAGTAATGAGAGGAGGACGAGATGAGAGAACAGAATGTTCAATGAATTGAGCAGAGTGGCGGTGGAGGATGGGGAGGGGACGAGAGACAGAGGTGTTATGCTAAAATGAGTTTGTTGCCCTGAGACGACCGTTGGCTGTCAGCTCCTTAAAGAAGAAGATCAGTGGGTTGACAGCTCAGTTACTAGCTTAACACAGAGCTGGCAACATAAGTGGTCTCTGGTTGCCTCCGTTGTGTTGGGCTCGCAGGAAAACATGAAAGGCACATGTTCATATTATAGTCAAATAAGTAAAAAAAAGAATCTAAAAGTAGATACACGAGTGCAGGGTCAGAAAAGTTCACTTTTTTTCCTCTCAGAGTACAAGCTAGTCTGAGAAAATATGTGCACTGGAACAAGTACAGTGAGAGAGACTTGTTGGTGAAACCTTGTGCTGCTGCAGGTATTTCAATTACTCTGGGTAGGTGAGAGTGACATAGTGATTAGGGAGGCTGGCCTTCAAGCTAGAGAGCTGAGCTCAAGCACCCGTGTCAGCAAACAACCCGCTGAAGTGTCCTTAGATGCTGAATCACGGCGAGCCAAAGGTGTGCTGACCTTGATTTTTGACACCCGTGTTTTGAGACGAAGGGAGAATCGATACAGCATCAGGTTATTATCATTACATCATGTCGCTTTTTGCTCTGTGACCCGCCTCGACCGACGAGCCAAACCTGTCAAAAATGTATCACAAAGAACCAAAAGATGAGCTCCAAACTGACCTGTGCTGCAGTCTCTTAGTTTATTTGTCCTAATCTGTTTTCCACTTTTGCAAGGAGGGCAGTGAAGAGAGCAGAGACTCAGCAGCATCGACCTGGTCAGTGAAGTGCACCTGCTCCTGATTATTCTCTCCCTGTGTCTTAGCAAAGATAAATAAATAAATAAATAAAACTGAGAGACGCTGAGCCTGAAGCAGACTGACCAACAGCCACACATCAATAACTCTGCGTCTGGAAAAGTCTGTTTATTCTACCACAGTCGGCTGGACTCGTCGCAGACAGAAGAAATATTATTCCAGCCCTGGTGGTGCATATTTGAGTTCACTTTTGAGCGGGAGTTATTTTCGTACCAAATATGAAAAGACTGAACTACAGTCTCTTCGGTGACATTCCATCGTTGTAGACCGGCTATTTTCAATGCCTCTTTTTAGTTTTAGAGATAACTCACGGGCCTCTATCTCGCAGCTGTGCAAGACTGTTTTTGGATTTTGAGGAAATTTTGCTGAATTTCTCAAACTGGGTGGCCATTCTTCAAGAAGAGCAGCCAGGATTTCAGCAGTCCCAAACCCTTTTGACAGATTGGAGAAGAAAACTGAACTGTCTCGGGCATCCAAATAATTTTAAACATCCCAATTTTTTCAGTGCATGATCTGCAACACTGACTTTAGGGTTTGAGAGCTGTGACAGGCCTTAGTCAACATCAGCATGATGATGCATGGTAATAAATTATGACCCTTAACCCCATTACATCTATTGTACAAAGAATGCGAACTACAAACAATGCACAAGCTGTCCAACTCAACCCCACTTCCTGCTGATAAAACACACATCCCGCCTGACATTGGTGCATTATTTTTCTTTACTAGACAAATAAGTGCACACACAGAAGTATGGCAAACTCTTATTCCATGCTATCAGCGTGACGCCAGGTGAAAAGGCAAACCCAAGCAGTGGATTGTGTTGCATAATGCTTTTCTGGGCTAAGGAGTTTTATCTTGTGTGGCAATACTCCAGTAAGAACAGGAAACTAGTGAAACCAGTGATCCACTCCTGCCGAATATCTGCACGCTCAGGGAATCAAGCGTATAGTCTTGACAGGGAAGTCATGAAGTCTACTTCGTCTACTCCCTGTACTTCCCTGGATTCCTGCATTTCTAAAAGTGTTTGGTGGACATATGGCTAAACCGAAGGTGTTGCCAATATCCACAGGGAAACAAGCATGGTCAGTGTGCCACCGTGATACCTTACTATTGTGAGGCACACAGTGCTAATCGCCGAGCCACCATCTTGCCCTTTCAATTATCCGTGTCTTCATATATTAAAGCTCAAGGGATGGGTTAGGGGAGGTCATTTACCCATGAGTCTTTGGTCCCTCAAGTAAAGTTTGCAAAGCCTAATTATTCCAATTAGCGCTCTCAGGGTTCAATGTCATACACTTTGTCAACAAAGTTTTCAATTAAGCGTCATTAAGCCGCAGTGTGTGGGTGAACTGGAACAGATTATCAAGCTGAACTATGATAAACAACGCACAGAAGTCAAACAGTCATTAACCATCATTAACACATCGAGAGAGCGAGGGAGAGACAAAGGAAGAGCAACAGAGAGAGAGAGCCACATCCCCATCATTAATTGTGATTAATAAAGATTTAATGAATGCAGTAAGTGTGTGGGCTGGAATTTTACTGTGATAGATCGGTAGAAGAGTGACAGCTCGGGAGCGAGAAAGCTCAGACAAAGACGGAGAGAGGAGAGCAACGGTAGATTGACACTTGACATTAAATCAATTTTTTGTCATCTGGAACAATGTCACTGTTGTAGAAACACTAATACACACACGTGAACGCATATGTACCCATACACACACACACGCGCACACGATCCGTCTTTCTTTGCTCAACACCCTCGGAAAAAAATGCATTATTTTCCCCCATGGATAGTGATTTCCATGGATTGGAAATTGAAGGCTTCAGAGCCTCCAGCTTAACTTGAGCTCACTGTGTTGAATGAGTGTGTATGTATGATGGAGAGGGAGAGATGGTGAATAAAATGAGTTGCTTTTTAGCTTTTGGCTTGTTCAGCAGGAGCCTTATTTTGATTATGCATGTAGTTCATGGTTTAATGGCACTACAAAGAGCCTTAAAAATAATAGCATAGCCTTTTCAAAATAAATGAATCTCAGTTGTTTTAAATATGAATTCTAAGAACTTGTTTGAATTGACTTGATTGAATGCAGATGAATTGCTGTGATATTTTTACTTGTGTTGTGTGCAATATATCTCTTTTCCCACTCTGCTCTTATTCTGGTCATTTCTTTACTTCCCATGGGATACAAATGGAAATCTGGATTATGACATGGAAATGGTCAATATAATGAATTATATAATAGTAAAGAGAGCGAAAAAGAGGGAGCGAGAGAGAAGGAAAGGGGAAAAGAAACTTAAAAAATGCCAATGCTCAAGGTAATACGTTCCTCGGGGCCCTCAAAACCAGAACAGCAAGTGAAGATAAAGTCAGTTTTCTCATCAAGGATTAGAAACCAAGCCAGACTGTTTTCAGCAAAAAGTGTTTTCACTACCTGATGTTCAAAACCTGAGTTATGCTTTCAATAGAGAAGAGGGTATAATAAACCACTATGCAAGCAAACAAAAGCTGCTCTGGGCAACTTTTGTTTGGGTGGTAAACTTCACTGCAGTAACATTCACAAAGGTGTTATACAAACTGTTTACTATCAAGCTCCACTATTGAGAGGGCTGCTCTGCTCTTGTATCGGCGGGCAAATGTGATGAAGTGCAAACTTTAAAAGCAAAAGTCACAAATCTATAAATAACAGACACAAAGTCTCATTTATCACAAAGAGTAGCCGCCACCTTATTTAATCAACACTGGGTAAATCTAATCAACACACATTTTCATTATCATTTCATCTGCTAATTAATTTACTGATCAACTTAAAATGCTCATGAAGATTACCCTGACCACAAGGTGACAGGTTATAATTAATAATGTTATAAAACGTATATAAGGAAAAGGGAAGCAGAAAAATGTCAGAATCACAGAATGTTGAACGTTTTGCTTAAAACAGCTTCTTATACATTTCATATCATTTTCATATCAATTGAGCTGTCACATGTGACTGACAGGCAATAAGCAAAGCTTCTTATGAAGAGATGACCTGATTTATTTTAGGTTTAATGAGGTTTTTGTATTGGCCGATTACCAGGGCAGTAAGAGAAACGTTTCTGTCACATCATTACATTTAATATACAGCTCCGGGCAATTTCACCTGCCGTAACACCAATGTGATCAAGTGATTGTTTTAAAAAAATCCAGTGACTGAGAGCTATTACCCTCAGCCCTCCTCTGTTTACAACCCTTCTGCTGGGACTAAAATGTAAGATTTACATGTGCAGCTTTAAAAGCCGTTTATATGTGTCCTTCAGTGATGCCGTTTAGTTTATCTCTATCGTATACATTTCTGACGGCAAACTCCACTACACGATTCATTAAATTTCACTTCAAGGTTCGCAATAACCAAACTTTCACAGCTCAACTTCATCAACAGTTTTTTTAAACTATTGCTGACAATTTTATTGTCACAAGCGTCACTGAGATCAATACTGAAACCACAAACAACGAGTCGTATACAGTTTTCTTTTTATTCACAGGGACTTTAATATAACTTAAAAACAACTTTTTATTACAGGACTACTTTTATATCGGAAACACATTGCTTACTATGGTTCAACTTGAATTTTTCATTTGGACAGGATATGAGATTAATGCACAAGAAGAAAGGATGCTTTGATTCAAGACTGAAATAAATGTGCCAACAATCTGGATGGAGGGAGAGAAAAATAATGTCAATGTCAAAACACCATCCTATATGTGGAGGAACATGCGTCTAAATCCAAGATAAGAACTAAACAAACCACTCGGGCTCTAAAAAGTCCAAATCCCTCTCAGCTGTCCAAAATCATAGCTCATTTGCCAGGGAAATCAGAGCTGATGGATTATTTAATATGGTTACTTTCACACAACTCAGGTCAGGAAATGACAAGCGGCAAAACTAACACGCTAATGTCATTTCTCCTGAATGAAGCCAGCCTGTGGTGTGCGCTCACCACAGCAATCTAACCCATTGTCTTTGAGGTGTCATTTGTCTGTGATTGCTGCAGTGATTTGTCGCTCTTTTATGCTTCATTTGGGCCCCCAAGCGTACCATACAGCACGCACTGCCGCGGTCCCCAAAGAAATACAGCGTTACCACGGCTCTATTTTAGAAGACTCAACTATCGGCCCTTAGGCCACATTTGCCTGCAGCCAGGCAATAAAACAACAAAATGAATGGTTCTTTGTTGTTGAAGTTTACATAACAAGTTTTGTGACCAACATCAAATTCTTATGTAAAATGTGGCACTCTTTGCTCACCAAATGTGTGCCTAAACTGAAGAGTGGAATTATTATTTAAATAACACTGCACTGTGTAATCATACTAATGAGCATATAATTCATTTCCTCTGAACTGTTTATTCCTACTGACATTTATCATCTACTTCCATTGAATTTGTTGCACTCACTACACTGCACACTTTAAATTCTGCAGCCCTGACCATAATCGCTAACAAAGAGGCACCTCATCTATCTTGCAATCGAGATGTAAAACGTAATCGTGTTCAGTATGCACAATAAAATGTCTGGCCCGCAGCTTATCTTCTTAGACTGCAGCACCCTCAAGATGTCCATCTGCAATGGATTAAATCTTCTATTTGAAAATTTTCACATCAATGCTTGCAGACTCAAACAGACAAAAATAATATATGCCTGGGAGAGAGGGCTTATTTTTTTTCTCCACAATCTTACCCCTTCAGCACTTCAAAACAACTTGTCAGTAGCTGTCAGTTTAAATTAGCGAACTGGCCCTTTACGCTACTGTTTTCTGACTCTGGTAAATCTGCAGGCTGTCTCCATCAATCACAGCACGGCAGAACCCACACACATGCAAGCGCATACACAGCCGTACATTATTTGTTCGACAGAGCCGACAAATAGACTCAGATCCGCACACACACATACAGACACACAGACAGAGAGTGGTGCTGCACTTGTGTTCTGGCAATGGCTTCTTCATAACAAACAAAGTGGTAAAAAAAGGGATGAATTTGTAGCAGTCTGTCTTTTTCTACAGATACTGCCCTTCTCGCTTTCTCTCCAAAGTGTCAAAGCAAATAAATTATTTTTCATCTCTCACATCACCTCGAGGGACCTGCAGATAGTAAACACTCCTTAAGTATGCAGAATGCACACACTCACTCACACACACACACACACACACACACACACACACACACACACACACACACACACACACACACACACACACACACACACACACACACACACACACACACACAGTACTCTTCTGAAGTTGCAGATTCCCTCTCCAATTACACCACACCATCAGCATTTAGATCTTTATCGATCGCTGCCACATCAATGTATCATCTCACATGCTTGTGTTCTCTTTATAGTATTACAGCCTAAATCTAAGTCTTGTCTTTCTTTTCTTTTTATTATCAAGTAATGAAAATTAATTGAGATTGAGATCTTTTGCAAAAGCGACTTAAAACAAAATTAATTAAAACACTGATTCAAACAATCAAAAACATATCATCAAGTAAATCTTTAAAGTCTCTCAGAGGAACGGTTGCCTCTAACTTCAAACTGAATTGGAAGAAATTATGATAGTAAGGTGCACATAACCCATTATTCAGCATAAATGGATTGTGTTTGTTTTCTTTCTCAGTTTTCAGAAGGGAAACGGAGCATTAGAATTTGTCATTTATGAGCAATGATTTCCACATGAGTTATTGTGGCACAATCTGATATTGCAACAACTTCCTGTTGCCTTACAATGCTGTACTATATCAACTAGATTACCACTGAGGGCACGGGTAGGAGTGGGTGAATCAACAGGTGTGATATGCAAACGTTTTGTTGATTTGGACTTTAAAACAAGCATGGGGAAGCCTTGGTGTATGATGGAGTTGGTGCAATACAAGATGGCATCATCAGCGTAAATGCCAGCTGGAAAATTACCATTATAAATAGAGAGAGTAAACACATGGAGACCCAATATTGATCCTTGTGGGACACCTTTCTAAGTACTTCATGGGGCTTTATTTGAAAACAATAGCAAGTCCAGTCTGAATTCTGCCCTAAAAAACAGTGATAAGACGGGTCGATTGCCAATGACTCACAAAATAACAAATAACCTTGCTGTCATCGTCTAGGGCTGTTAAGTAAGACATCAGCTGCTCTCTGTTCTTCAGCCTACCATCTTGCTACTGATCCTTTTGAAATGTTTCTCTTCCTGCCTTAAATTGGGTCATGCTGCCGTCCTGCACACCCTCCACTTCCCCATCACCGCCCTATCATCGTAGATTCATCAGCCTAATCTTTCTACAGCCTCATCAGCCTTTCGGTCTCAGCAGAGTCATCAGCCACCACCACCACCAGTGTCTGGACTCCTTTGGCTGCTGCTAAGGGCAGATGGACCTTGATTACAAAATCTCCCTGTAGAGTCTCAGTGCCAAAGAGTTTCCGTCACGACTTTATTATCATATGTCATCTGTCATCACTAACACTTTTCCAAATTATTACCTTTAGAGAGTACCAGCGACATACAACATACTGGACATACTGGACCTTTGTAGTCGACACTTAGGTTCAGGCACCAAAACTACTTGTTTAGGTCAATAGAAAGATCATGTTTTGGGTTAAAATAAGTACATTAGTTATGTGACAGTTGACATCAGTTAAGTATGCCTTAACAATAAACATAAAAATGGGTCGTGAAAAGCTGCTTGCACATACGATTTATTCAGCAGTTTTTCTGGGCTGGAGGAATCCAAACCCATGGAAAGCAATTTATCTGAATAAACGTTGTGATGGACAGAAACAAAAGCCTTGCACAAATGTTGATATACACTTGAACATGTTCTTCTAAAACCAAAGACAAAAAAAGCCTGAGGCTGTAATCAATATTTTTCTTCTGTCAAGACAAGAAAAATCAATTTTTAAAAGACTTAAGAAATGCCTGACAGAATATAGTCATACAGGAGCTCAAGTAACTATTTTTATAACTGGTGGTGTTTGACACATGTGCCTGTACTGGCATCTGAGAAGGGTTAGGCCAGTGAAGCAGATGTTAGCTACTTACATAATGCCTCCCATTACCCCTAGTGGTTTTTGGCTGGCTTTTTTCCTGTCCACCCCACAATGTGTGTTACTGCTTTAGAAATCCACTTTCAGTGAATGGGATCCACACAGCAATCCACTGATGAGGATGCCCATCTCATTTCTGTAGATACTGCAGCCTGGTAGACTTAATAACACTTCCAGTTCCACAACATTTCCCCTCAGTATTTTGGAAAGGTGCCGTCACAGCATTCTGGGCATGTTGGACAGAGATTATGATTGGCTGCTTAATAATTCAGACACCCGAACTTTTTCCTGCTACTATCAAAATTAAAACAAAAATCCTCTCTTATCCGTAGAAGCAAGACTAGTCGCGTTCAACAAAATCAGAATCCAGTCTAAATGTCGATGTAATCCACAATTTATTCGCTAGTATTATTGTTGATCATGTTCTGCTCAAGTGCAGTTGTGGTTGGTCTAGTTAGTGTGAGGAAAAACACCATATAACCAAATAAATTACCGTTTCATTTTGAAGAGATGGAGTTGCACCGGTCAACACGAGTCCAATTATAATCACCAACAAGTCCCCAGACTTACTATGACCAGGCCAGCAAAGAAAATGAAGCAGAGTGAAATATTTTTCGTGTGCTATCAGAGCATGGACCGCTAATACAGTTCCTATTAAAACTCCTCTCTGTGCTTCATTAATCCGTATAATAACGCATGTCAGGATGAAAAATCTAAAAAATCACAGGAGAGGAAAACAAAACAATTATACCTCCTGTGATTATTTCTTTCTCCTGATAATTTCTGTCTGTTTTTGTTTGAACCATAGGGACCAGTGTGAGTAAACTGTTTGAAACTGTCTTCCCAGGAGTGTGACATTGCCCCCCCGAAATAATAGGAGGGAATTGGAAACATGGCCTGTCAATTAATTGCCTGTTTATTTTAATAACAGCCATGATAGGCAATATTCTGAAGCGCAACGCTCCACCGGATATGGCGCTGTAAACAGACAGGCCTAGTCACTCACACGCTCTGTAAAGCTCACACATTTCGGCCCGTGCACATAAAATGTGTTTCCATCTCTTACCACACACACTGACACACTATTTTACATAAAATAAATTATGACAGCTTAATGAAGGCATTAGACATTTTGTTTTTTCTCTACTCTTGAAACGATCTCATGCCTGCTCACAAATAAAGCCAACATGCGACTCAGCTGGTATTCAAGCAACCCTTATGTGGCCTTCACAGAGACACTTCACCTCATACGACTGAACCTGCAGTCTGGTGATGTGGTTTATATCCCACGGCATCGCATTAAAAATGAATGCAAACAAACAAACAAACAAGGACACTCAGCATTGTAAAGCAGGGCGCAGACAGCAGCTCAGCAGCTGACAGGAGATGAGTGAGCGACCTTTGTGTGGTTACCAAGCTTCCTAATAGTCATAAGGGACCACATAAATAGTGAATGAATGAATGACTTCAGTTCCTTTTCCTGATCCATGAGATGCTTTGAACAAACATCACCCCCCACCCCTCACCCCCAACCCTCCCACCCCGTGTGCTCCAGCAACAACATAAACAGCTGCCATCAGTTGGGATACATCTTCACTGTCTGCTTTTGACTTATTTGTGAGGCGGTGTTGTCAGACTTGCCTAACCTCAGTGCGAACCAGTGGTTTGTGCGGAGGTTAAACAACCGTGCTGCACAAAAATTGTGAAAATGCCATTTGCCTATTTTCTCTGGAAGATAGATGTGCAGTTTAATCTGCTATGTACTTCTGACCTACAGAGGAGAGTTCTCAAACAAGTAGAGGGGCAAAGTTTATGGCAGTGGCCATTTTTTATTTGGCTGAAATGAATTCGGAGCAGTAAAAAATTTCACAACCTCTCCTAAAGTTATGCATTTTCTACAAAAGTCTTCTCAAAGTAGGGGATATTTCTCAACCTCACACTGAAGACAACATGACTGAGATGAACAACATGGAACAAAAGTGGCATTTCCATCGATGTGCATCTAAAACGTGTCCTTAAAATAACAAATAAAACGCAGTCAGAGATGCTGCTGAATGCTGTCTACTGTTATGACTCCTACCTCTGGGAGAAAATGTCCCTGTAGGGGCTGCCGTGCTGCATGGCGATACCGTATCCACGGTCTGGTGCGTTGTTGCTGACGGTGTAGAACGAGCAGTCCTCATCATTATTAGCAACGTACTCCAGCACTGCTGCATCCCACACGAAACCAAAACGGCCGTATTTCACCTGGAATAAAGAGAGACATTTACACAGAGTTAACAATGTTCAGAAAAGGTGCATTTTCACCTCGGGCCATAATTCGGTGGATTTATTGAGCTGATTCTCCAAGAGATCCTCGATCTATTTAAAAATTATGTCATTTAAGTTGGCAAGCAAACATAAGTGGAGGCATATATCACTACATATTGACCTATATCTCTGTGTTGACACGATATTACACTGCCCGATGTAGAGCAACACTTTGTCGAAACAGTGTTCCACAGACTTTTACATGCAGGAGTATTTTATATGCATCTATTCCTTGTGCATTTCATTGCTCTTCCCTTGATGAAATATCTACTTGCAGAGCCTGTTTCTGTACCCTCCCCTTGACTATATTTAGCTGTTTGCATTACATAATATATACAATAACAGTATATCAAGGTCTTTGATTCAGTGTCTAGGTTATCACATCTGTAAGAACAGGGGAATGAGAGGTATGGTTAAGAATATATATATATATATATATATATATATATATATATATATATATATATATATATATATATATATATATATATATATATATATATATATATATATATATATATTCTCTAAATAGAAAAACAAAACATACAGCCACGCAGTGACAATACAATAACGCTCCTTGTACATAAGTCGTCTCAATAATAATTAACAGACGATAAAATAAATTATGACGTAACAGTTACAATAAAAATTTAACTACTAAGAATAACTACGAGAACACTAGTATGGGACCATGCTGACAATCATTCATCCATGTAGTTAGTATAAGGTTGCCATACTTTGTAGAAAAAATAGATCATGTTCCTTAGTGAGTACGTTATCTTTTCCAAAGATATACAACTGTTCACTTCTGAGACCCACAATCCAACCGGCAATGAGAGATCAGACTTTCATTTCTTTATAATGCATTTTTTGGCAATGGTTAGGAATAGTTCTAAATATAGCTTAGCTCATCTTTTATAAATGAAGAAATGTTTATAAAGCTTCTCCTCCTCCACTCATGTGTCTTTGTAGATGAGCCGAATAATGGTTGAGTACATTCAGACACTGTGGAGGTGGCCTATGAGGACTAACTCACCTCAGAACAAAGATATTTCACAACGATGGTCAACACTGCATTGTTAACCTTAAAATGTAGTGTTGGACCAACTGCTGCAGCAACTTTACTGCTTCACATTCCCTCTAGGGAGATGGCTTGTGGCTCCTCTTTACTGTGGGTACATGTTGGATATGTTTTACATGTTTATGGGCAAGTTTTTTAAGGGCATGTGTGGGCAAAGTGTAGGTGTGTGTAAAACGTACGCTCTGTGCAGGAACCAGAGGGTCAGAGTGACTCAAGCTAAGAACCGCAGATTGTTTTGCAGAAGTGAAGGTGCCGGTTATTAACACGGATTCTCGTTAACATTCAATAAATCTTTATTTTCACAGGAAAATGAAAAGTGGAGAATAAACAACCTCGCTGCGATCTTCACATCCTGACACCTCGTCTGATGATTCACTCAAACAGGCACACGCACACGCCCCCCGCACACACGCCAAGAACACACACTCATGCACGTGCACATTTTTTCTCACACATTATTTTGGACTTGGTGTGTCATTAACTTTAATGGAGCTTTATGAAATTTTCAAGCCCTTCTGTCTTGGCTGTGTGTGTTTGTGTGCACGTGAGTGAGTGCGCACGCCTGTGTGTGTGTATCACCTAAGTTAGGCCCATGTGTGATGACTAATGTCTGAGAACTGACAAGACCCTCTGATTGGGTAATTTCACAGTCTGTAGACCCTCTGAAGTGTGTACGGCGTGTGCTCGCCTGTGTGCACGTGAGTGTGTGTCTGCATGTGTGTTTGCACGCAGTAATTCACTGCAGGGCATCAAAATGGTTCATTCTGCTCTTTACAACCTTAAAAAGAGTGGAAAGAGCACTTTATTACTTTGAAGAATAATTTTATGGCTTTTCATTATTGCTTTTGAATTGAAAAGATTATGGGCTTTGTGGAAGGAAATTAGTAAAATATCTGTTTCAACAGCTTACAACTGAACATTAAGGGGCACTTTTTTCACACTACATTTTGGTGAAAAGGGCTGAGATTAATTGTTATGCACAGTATGTATGCAGTGACCTCTGATGTCAGCCCACTGAAAACACAACTACAGCTCAGCTTATCATAAGCTTAGTCATAGCTTTTTAGGATTACTATATATATTCTCACAATGGAACAAAAAGTGACCATTCCATGAACTTTTCTGGAGAAACGCAATGTTTCTATGTCTCAGTCTGTGTCAGCGTCCAAACAACATAGATGCTTGTATAACTGTTTGTAAAGTTTTCTACAGCCTTATCTTTATTATCTGATGTCTTGCTCTTAAAGGTACAGTGTGTAATATGTAGTGGCATCTAGCAGAACAGACTTGGCAGAAATAGTATAAAAATGTTCATAAGTATGTTTTAATTAGTGTATATTCACCGGAAAATAAGAGTTGTTGTGTTTGAATGAGCCGATTATATCTACATAGTGAGCAGGTCTCCCTCCACGGAGGTCGCCATGTTGCACCGCCGTGTTTCTACAGTAGCGCAGAACGGGCTAACCTGGCACTAGTGAGGGCCTTTCGCATTTTTAAATTTAGTGGGCAGCCGCCGGAAATGACCAAGTTGGAAGACAAAGAAAAAGGGTGAGCAGCTGCTGTTTCCTGCAAAACTATTTGTATTGAGAAAAGCTTGACACCACAGTCTGAGGAAGGATGGAAAACATGATTGTATAAAGGATATTACTACATAGTCTTGGGAACACTTCTGAAAACCTGCTGCTGTCAACGCATTTTATTTGCAACTGATTGCAGTCTGTTTTTCTTTTAGACTTAACACAATGTCCCAACTTTTCAGGGTTGTACTAAATCAAAGGCCAATTTTACTTTTGTGTTTACAAAAGACCTTTGACAGCATCAGACAAAAACAAGAAAACACCAACAACATAAATTTAGTTGTTAAAAAGTGATAAAGAGTAGTAACTTCTGGCCCTGTCCTTGGAATTTTGGTGTTTAGGCTTGATGTTTACTTACATTTGGATCACGGCATGAATTTAAGTGAAAGAACACAAAAACATGCCAAAAAATTAAATGTCCTTCGTGCTGATGACTTTCAGAGGCAAGGACGGACTGGATGTGTTAATGTGTTTACTTGGAGCCATTTTAGAAGAAGCAGAATAGAAAAAAAAAACTTGGACTTGATTGATTCTTTATGGGAAGGAGAGAGTACTGCACATTATAATAAACAGCACTGGCCTAAAATACTAAGGGGTAAAAGAGATTATGAGAAAGACTGAGCTAGACAGGCGTCAGTTGTTTTGACTGCACAGGATGTAAAGGATGTAAAGCTCTTCACTATTATCTCCTATCATGGGGTTCTGTAATCCTATATTAGTTTCTATTACATAGTTTATCAGCTGTGGGTTTGGGTCCCCACATGAGGCCACTTAATTTGTGAAGGTGGGCTCAGATGTGCTGGTGTTTGTGTCACAAGACTTCTTCAAGCGCAGTGTGCCATCCCATAACTTTAATGTAATTAAACTGGACTCCATAAACATAGAATAAAACGACATAACAAGGAATAATTCCCACAATGAAAATGACGCTGGGGCCTGTGAATGGAAATGCCCTCGCCTGCAGCTGCAACCTTGTTACATAAACAGAGACAATGTATCTGGTAAGAGGGAGCGCTTGATTTTATGTCCCAGAACAAGAACGCTGATGGAAAGCATCAGTTTTTATTATTGGCTCAAGTTTGATTAATTACTTCAGACAAAATCATAATCAGGTACCATAAAAGCGATGCGTTGAAGGTCGGCTCGCCTCTGTTGCTGTGCTACGTCTGATTGTAAACGTGATTGTGAATGTTCAAGCAGCTCCCTGTTTAAGTTTGCAACTTTTCCAACCGATGAGAACTTTGGAGCTGAAAAACACTGTTATTGGGCTGAGCAGTCTGAGCATGCCTCAAAGATAATAGTGCATTTCTTTTCTCTCTTTTCCAACTTATCAACAATACTTCTCCTTTCCAAGTGTCTGACACTCACAGCTCATATCCCTGAGGTCTGCAGCCTGTCTACATCCGAACAGTGAAAAGGGAACAGTGTAGAGGAGAGTAGAGAGAGACTGAAACTCCACCTTTCGTCTGTCGCTATAGGAAATGTAAGGTCAATGGCAAAACAAGATGGATGAGCTCTCCGGTTGGGTGAGGACTCAGCGGGATTATCTAGGCAAGGCAGGCTTTTATGTTTCACATTTGCATGCGTAGCACAGGCGGGCAATCGGCCTTACTCCAATTAAGGTGTTATCCAGGTTAAAGGATTTACAAGCACCTTTGACACCCTGAGATAGACTCCGTGTTTCCGCTTAAAATAATATTCCTGTACACCTCTGGTGCAACAGCGTGACGGTAAACAAAAGCAAAACAATGCGTACACCACATACGTAAAGTTCCTTGTACTGGCTAACTCCTACTACTTTGTATATGGCCTCTTAAAATACAATTCAAAATGAAAATAGTAATAACACATGCGGGATTCTGGTGCATGGACATTTTGATATAGTCATGGAGGCAGGAGCTCATTTTTATTGCAGCCGAGTGAAAAACACAAACAGAGATTAGTTAAATAAATATTTATGAAATATGCCAATGGAATACTATATTTTGAAAATCAAATATAGCCAACAAATTACATTTGTCTGAAGAATTTAAATCGAATCTTAACATTTTCCAGATGAGAGCAGCTTGCCAGAGGTCAGAAGGGCAATGAGTTTATAGTTTACAGCGATGCGGTTTAAATATTGGATCACAGTCTAACCTGAATACTGTGTGCGGCATTAAAGCAAGGCGAAATATTCATGCACCAATATGCCTCTATACATAACCAGGTTACTCCTGAACATGTAAAAATAGTGACTGAGATTTGGCTGCAGGGGGAAACCACAAGACTTTGCAAGCACTCCGGGGAGTTTTCCGCCGGTACAGTATGAAAAGACGGAGGTAAACAAAGCTGTAGGAGAACAGGAGGAGGCTGGAGTATTTTTGCTATCATTTCATTGGCATCACCAGGTATCACATCAGCAGAGGGCCGATAATAAATTGGTGATTTTGGGCTTATAAGAGATTTCCTGGGTCATTAGAGGTTGGTGGTCGAAAAAGGACAACTGGTCTGATCGTCACAGATCAACACCACGCTCAAAATCTCATCTGCAGGTTTTCTACTGATAATAATCTATAATCATGTTATTTAACTGTATTAGCATTATATTTTTTTTATCACGGTGTTGTTGTATTATCCTTATTTAGCCTAGGATTCCCTTTAACATCAGACACAAGGGGCTGCCGATGAAATCAGCCATCAAGCCAATTCGGGTGCATTTACATTTGTTTGAATGTTGATTAATGTACACTATCCCTTTAAATTCCACTTGGCATGTTGTAATTTATGTATATTGCATTACAAAAGCTTCTTTGTAGGCTGCTGTAGAGACAATATTATTAGCTCCTGCTCTGAGTTTACTTAAGGTCAACCCACAAAAGAAAAACCTCACTTGAAAACTTTTGTCTCAGCTGAGATGAATGATTTTCAAACAACTGTCTTTTTTTTCTCCCCGCTGCTCAATAGCCGGCTATTGCCTCTGGGTGCGTTGATCAAATCTAAAAAGGGTAACTCTTTCTCAGAGGAGGGGATGTCCAACAATAGGATAGAACAGCCTCTCTCTCGCTGTAATGTTCTGCGCTCAGCCCCTCAAACAAAAGCCTCCATCAACAAAATCCAAAAAGACTCTTCATGAATACAGCTCACCAGTGGGCTGTGTTGATAAGGTATTTTTGGTGCTAAACAAAACCTTTTAAGCAGCGTTTCACAGTTTCATAAGACCTCACATCACCATACAATTAGGGGACAAGAGATAAATTGTTGCACTCCATTGCGCATTATCATTAGATAGCATCCGGAGAACTTTTCCTAAACTTCCATTACGCAGGTGCACTTGAGCACTGCCATCAAGTCTTTAAGTCATGCCAGTAATAACTGTGGTTATATTTGCCTGCCGTTTCTCAAGTGAACTCTTCACAAAGTGAGTGCAGTTCGAGGTCTTCACCTGCTTGAAAACGCCTGTGCTTTGAGATTAGGTTATCACGCACAAGCAGTATGTATATGCATGCAACGCTTACCTCACTCGCTCGGCACTAACTGCTGCATCTCAAGTATGTCCTCACATAACTCACCGACACTGTACTCATGTACGCGCTTCTACTTTTTTTTTTTCTGTGTCCAGAGCTGTGACTCTAGTTGAGCCAAGTTAATTATCAGAAGCTGTTTTTCTCAGACACACCGACAGACACTTTGGCAACAATCACAGTCTCACACACACAAACACACACACAAAATCATATGCAAACACCGACTGAAGCGCATTAGCACGCCTCAGCCACACGCTATCAAACATCCACCAATGAATCCTAATCATTGCATTGGTTCTTGTTTTCGTCCCTCATGAATGTGACATGGACAACCTGTTGAGATCCATAATCACTGAATTAAAGCCGTCTTGGCATCTCTTTCTTCTCCTCCCTCTGTTTTCTGTCACTCACATCGCTGTTTAATTCCCAAAATAAACCTAATTCTGTTGCTCCTTCATTGTTTATGTTCTACGTGTCTTGTTTATCAGTTTTAAAGGGGTTTTTTGTGATGGCGGAGCTCATTTAATGAAACCATAACACCACTGAAGCACAAGCCTGTGCTATTTTCAGTGCAGCTCTGATTTGTGTTCTTTTTTGCCAGGCAAAAGGAGCAGAAAACAGGAAATAGGGAAGAGTTAAGAGAAACCAATTATTCTTCATTTTCTTCTATTACTAGCTGTAAATATTCAAGCAAGACACAGACTGGGTTGTGACTCGAATGTTAACATGTTGTATAACATCATTTGAATTAATTACAGTCACAACATGGAAATGTTTTAGAATAACTGAAAAGAAGAAGAAAAAATATACTTGGCTGATTAAATGATATGGAAATGAGTGGAGCACTGAAACACAAACAAACAACAGTTCTGACATTATGAAAAGAAGAGCTGATCAAGTTAATGTTCTAAGCATTCTAAGATCATTTTAGGAAGGAGAGGATGCCAGATAAATTAGTCTAGATTAAATGAGTTGCAATTTCAAAGTCCTGGGAAAAAAATTAAAACATTTGAACATCTACATGAGTCTTAGCCGATGAGATAAGCTGCTCACCAAAACCCTGTCTCCTGTGTCATTAATGTTATCCTGCTTCGCATCAGCAGATATTTATTTTCACTATCCAACCAAGTACTTGTTACATCTTTCCTGACCTTAACCAAGTATTTACAAGTCTAACTCAAAATTTAATTTTTGTTGATTCTGTGGCCCTGTGGAGACAAAGCAGTCCTGTCAGATAGGCATTACTATTTCTCTTCTTTAAATACAGGAAGTTTTGCATGGTGAAGAGCGATGTATGTATTTGTGGCTATGTAAAATTCACAACTGTGATATGACAACGTTGAAACAAAGTAAATTTAGTTGTAGTGCTGTTTACACACCTGGGTTTTACATGTAATCCTTCAGCAAATGGGTTCAGTTGCACAGTAACAGTCATTTTGTTGATCTTAAGCTATCAACATTATCTCATATGTCAATTAATGTCATTAATATACGCAGACATCAGGATAGAACGCGGTAGCAAAGCCAACATAAAATGTTGAGTAGTAAGCCAGCTGTTCCGCTGCCGCACCGCCAGACTATAGAGCAGCTTTGTATCTCAGGCTGTGAGACTCCTCACATCATCATCAGCACTGCGCCGTTAAAAATAGTGTAGATTTTTTTTGAGTGGCAACATTCAGAAATAGCCAGTCTTCTCGCTGATGGTCTTGTTTTCTCATGTTGGTCATAAAGTGGCATTACGGTAGTATTCAATTGAGAATGTTTAAGTAGATACATTGAGTTGCCAAAACACAACTATAAAATCAAAAAGTAAGAACATATAAGCCAATGTACCTGTGAACATAATCAGATATGATATGGTTGGATCAAGGCAAAATATTTCAAATATTTGAAAAGCTAAAGTGAAAAACTGTGAAATAAAATGACCTAATTCCAGAAGAGTTTTCATTTAAAACAAGACTACACTATTTTCAGGGATTCTTCACAACTTTTATCAGCAGTAACTTTGGATCAACAGGGGTGTTTTTTTGTGAAGTCTGACTAACAGAAAGAAAAAAATCCCTCAAAATGAGGTCAGTCCACTTCCTTCTTTATCAGCCAGCTGAAACAAAAATGTGTGAATAAATAAAAGGTGAAGGCTGAACTTTGAGAACTTCTTAACTGGATAAAGCCTACACATCCTCCTCCTCCTCGAAGTGAACTCATCTCGGCTTATAAAACTCTCTCTACGTGATGCTTTTCAATTATATGACAGAACCAACCCAATGAGTGTCTGGGCAGGTTTCAAGAGGTCTGTCTATCTCATCCATAGTTCAAACAGTGCTGCTTCAGAGTCTAGCCACGCTGAAACTTCAAAACGGCCAAACTACTTCGGGGTCCGCTCTCTCTTCTCTGTCTTTTTTCTCTCTCCTCCACTCTCTCAGAAAAGATCCCTTCAAGGGCACCCAACTTGCAAAAGGAATAGTAGATTCTTCATCTTGCTCTAAGTTTCCACGTCTTTTTCCTCATCCATAAATTACATCTTAAATTACAAACACTTTTAAAGTGGCACATAACAAATCGTCCCCTGGTGTGAAGTCAGTTTCCTAAATGTTCAGTATTTAGCCTCGGAGCAATGAATATGGAATGTTTTACACATGGGAGGTTCTGCTTTGGTCTTTCCAGTGGGAATACGCTGATGAGGTGGCTGCAAAACACAAAAAACTTTGGATGAAGACTTATCGCCTTCATCTACATACACTTTTGCCAGTTTTTATTCATGCATTATTTCGTTATTGAGCATCATGTTCTCCACATGGATTTGTGGTGGCTGCACATCCTTATCCTTACAGCCGACAACATAATCCATATTTATTACTCTCTTAATCTCCCAGGAAATTATTAAGCTTTAAACAGAGGGAAATCCGCTTTAATCCTGACTGGAGATCGGAATAGTTAAGACATTTTTTTTTTCGAGGCATACCAACAAATTAATTCTAGTTATGGCATTTGACGTGCGTCTCTGAACGTGGCTCTGCTAATCAGTTAGCAAGCGTGTTAGCTGGAATAACTCTTTGCTGTCTTTATAAAAATGTTTTTTTTTTCATGGACAAATGCCAAGTAAATAGCAAAGTATGGAGAACATAGAACAAAACTCCAGGAGCACTTATGACTTACTAGCACTAGCACACCCCTGATGGCTAGCCCGTTAGCGGCTTAATAGCAACAGTAGATTACCATCCATATATATCCAAACACGCAATTAGTAATTTTGCTGTTCCACTTTCGGGTAACCAAGCCTTGAGAGTTATTTTTGTAGTGGCATAACATCACACAGTGACGCTCATCAGGAAAATGTAAGCACATATACGCATTCGAACAAAATTACATTACTGTGTCGACAGCCTGTTGAATCCCCCCCACTACTACCACCACTATGATGTTATTTAGCTTTTTATGTAGAAGCTTAGGGCTTTTAAATTTCGTATGAAAACTTTAAGATGTGCAGATGATTTTCACTTCAGAAATTACATCATTAACCGTCATATTTTGCTGTTAGATCTCTCTCATCTGTCTCTCTGCACAAACTTTCTTTCAGCTTTAAACTGTCTCCTCACACACTACACCCCCTGCATACCTCTGCATATGTTTTCTTGCATCACTCTCTCTTGACTTGTTTGATTTTTAGAAATGAGAGAGAGGCTGATGTGAGACAGACACACAGAGAGAAAAAAGCAACAGCCCAGAGACAAGCTCACATCTACTTCTACTATTTTCATTTCAGGCGACGAGCACAGGAGATCTAGGCCTTCACGCAATTTCTAAACATGATTGATAGTCTCTCTCTCTCTCTCACGCACACACACACAGACACACACATGAACCACGCCCTCGCAGACCTGCAAATGGTTTTGTCTATCCTTAAGCCGACTAGCTCCGTCTCTTAGTTTGTTCCCTCTCTGTCTTTTTTCCCCTACATGCTCTGTGCTGTGTTTCTGTTTGGGCCTCATTTGACAAATCAGGGAGCATCACAATGAGAGTCTGTTCCCCAGCCAAAAATTCCCTCCAGTCTGCGTTAGCTGGCTTTCTCCAGATATGTGAAGATCTGAATAAAGATAAGATTAGGTGCAGGCAAATCAATCACAGGCACGGAAGAGCGAGACGGCGCCTCCCCCTCCATGCATCGCACTGCATCAGTACACGTCAGAGAGGTTGTTTCAGGACAGTTTCTATTGAAATGTATAAGGAGAGTGTGTCGTGGGAGCCTTGAGATATTCTGTGTTTTAACAGCAACCATGATACTAATGGGATAAATGGGAAAATATCACATCAATGAATAAAATGCTCTGACAAAAACAGCAGGGACAGGCTCGTTCAGCGTGCCACTCCAGGTACCCTTTTTGGATTTTGCTTGGATGACTGTGTCATTTAACAGAGATGTTTAATCATGTATTTAATAGACTAAGCAGACAAAGACAGCTTGTTGACCGTATGCTTTGCCGTTCACTCGTGTCTCCCAGCTGGACAGCGAGAGCTACGGGGCACTCAGTATGGTTAGGGAGTGTGCTTTCATGTATTTGGACTGAGGCCATAAGAGAGGGGCTGGGAATTTTTGGTTAGATACTTTCAAAATGTAGCTTGTTCTTGCTGGTTTCTCCAACTTACCAATCCCAGCTCTTACATTAAATGGTAAATGGATTTGCATTTCTATAGCGCTTTTCCAGTCTACTGACCGCTCAAAGCGCTTAACAACACTTGTCAAATTCACCCATTCACACACACATTCATACACTGAGGGCAGAGGCTGCCATGCAAGGTGCCAACCTGCTCATCAGGAGCAATTTGGGGTTCAGTATCTTGCTCAAGGACACAAGGACAGCTGGGAGAGCCGGGGGGTTCAATCCGCTGACCTTCCGATTTCTAGACTAGACGACCCGCTCTACCTCCTGAGCTACAGCTGCTCATTAGTATATCATACTTTCTTTACACACTGTAATTTAGCGAACAAGTGCAGTACTTTTGTCTCACACACCACAGTCAGAACTGCTTTACTTGCCACTCTCTGACGATCAATGATCAATCATTTCCGTCCCCTGAGAAACAAAATACATAAAAGACGCTGAGGGCCAGATCTCAGTTGATGAAAGCCTGGCACGCAGGTGGCATCAATCCCTCAAGAGGCATTCTGTCCGACTGCTTGCTCTAGTGGCAACACTTGTCTCCATCCCCTGAGACGCAATATGACAACTTCTTCACTGCCTCTCCTCTGTTTTCTCTGTTGTTTAATTATCCTCAGCTGTCATTAGTCCTCTTTGTTTCTTCAGGAGGAAGGAGCAAAAAAAAAAAAAAAGCAAAAAAAAAAAGAAAGAAATTAATCGCCTATTGCCACGCTGTATGCAAATCTTTGCTCAGACCCCGTTAAGCCGATGAAAGATGTGATAGCATAAGAGAGGAGTAATTGGAGACAGATGTTGGAGAGACGGATCATCCGAGACGGATCAGTGAGCCAAAACTAAGATGCCACCCTTAATAGGATCTGGCAGAAAAATTATTATTTCTCTCTGTTTCCTTTTTATCTTCCCTTTGTTCAACTGTATATTTCATAATAAAGTCTTGTGTTACAATTGCTTGCCTCTGAAAAGTCTGAATTATTTTTCATGCGGTCTCGTGCACTTGTTTTCTTAATCAGCTCTCTTGCGCGCACAGATGATGTGTATGTGTGCATAACACCGAGGAGGGTTCATCACCTTCCTGAGTGTCTACCCCGCATGTGCCCTGTTGCCCAGCAACATAGGGCCAACAGTGGGATCTACACAGTCCACAATAAAGACAACACAAAGCTTGTACAGCTACTAATTACATGAATTATGTTTACTGTACTCTTACACAACCTGAAGCACTGTTTATCATAGTGCAAAGATTTCTGCAAATTACTGAAATAAAACAATCAAAATGTTTTAGCTGAACATATTGCAAAAGTAGCTTCGAGCTGGGCTGCTGGTTTGGACCAGGACTTCAGCTTTAAAATAATGTATGAAGCGCAATCCCCAGAGGGTCACTAGATGTCACTGGTTTAACTGGGATTTGCGAGCCAGTGGAAAATGAAATAGGAGTAACAATTAAAAGAAGCAGGTTTAATGTTCCTCCAATTCCATTTTCTAAAGTGCAAACAGAATTATGTTGCAGTGCTCCCCTGTGTTAAACTAAGTGTTGTGCACTTCAAGGATGAATTTAATTGCCTTACAAATTTTCATCGTGTTCTGAAAAATATCATCAAAATAGCATTTGTTGTGATGAGATGTTTTTATGTTGTTTTTTTTTTTGCTCTTTTTTTTGAAGTATTGCATGCTTTTATTGAAAATCTTGTCTGTGAACTAAAGTCCTCCCACAGGACAATAACATTCCAGCTCAATCTATTCTGCATGAAGCAGCTTATCTGACGCGCATTGTTGCCATCCCCCAGGTGCATTATATAAAAAGCGCATTTCAATAAAGATGGGCAACAATTCACTCCTCTTCTGGTTAAAAGGTTAAAAATACATTGGTGCAGCTGATCATCAGGGGAGGCTCGGGAGCGAATTGGATTGAAGTCAGTCAGCTGTGTCATGTGCAACCGGTGTTTGTTGTTCAGAGGAGGGGAACTGGAGCAGTAAAGCTATAGGTGGATGTTGCACTGCGAAGTGCTGCTGGACGAACACGACACTGGACGGTGACAGACTGAACTAAATCGCCCGAATAAATGTTGGCAACATACATTTCTGCACACCACGGATATGTTTACATTTGTTTATGTTGCAACATCTTAAGTCCAATTCTGAGTTTCAGACAGCGACGATGCTCATAGTGTGGTTATGTTTAGGAAAAGATCATGTTGTGGCTTACCAGGTTTTGTCCTTTGATAATATCACCTTAACAGTTTGAGGGGAAAGTTGAATCATTCCAAAAATGTCCATGAATTTCAGAATATCTTAGTATTTGGTATGTCCCCTTTTACTTTAATGACAGCATGAGCTCGAGCTGGCATGGACTCCTCTCCCATCACGATGTGACAGTGTTCCACAAAGCTGCTTGTGTTGTCACAGAGTGCTGGCATAACATGAGCCATCAGGTCAAACTTGTAGAGTCCATGCCAGTTCCAGTGCATACTGTCATTAAAGCAAAAGGGGGGACATACCAAATACTGATACTGATATATAAGATACTCTGAAATTCATGGACATTTTTCAAAGATTCAGCTTTTCATTTGAATTATGAAGCTTATTTTATACTTTTTGATGAAAAAACTAGTATTACATTTGGAGCAAATGCAAAATAGAAGAGTGCTAAGCCAAAACATGATATTTTCCTTTTTTACCCTGCTGTATATCCTGTTTTTGTTGCCCCAAACTTGCTGGAAAATGTCCAACATCTCGTTTAAAAAAAAACATCCAGTGGTTTGATGATAACAAATGTTGAATCACCACGGTCCCTTATTAAAACAGCCTTCAACAGCGGTCTCTGGCTTTGCAGCCGCCACACTAGCTATAACAGCAGCACCTTCCTTTTCATCTCCACAAATGAGTCATCTCATATACGTGTTGTGTGAATGTGATATGACAGGTATAGAAATGTTGAAATTATGTATGAGATCTACTTATTTGAACGTGTCCTTGGTTTTCAGAAATGTAAAATTAAAATTAATTCTGGCGACTGGGCTGGAAATTATTTTCCGCTGAAGATGGATTTACATCTGATACACAAAGACAAAGTTTGTGTCTTTCTAGAATTCAGGGACGTGATTTACATATAGATGATGACTCAGGTCCATGGTAAGCTTTTGTACTTTTTTCCTTTTGTCTTAAAAAGTAAAGAGATTGAGACAGTGGAAGAAGAGAAGTCTTTGTGAAACCTTCTCTATCTGAGAAGAAACAGGTGTTCTGTGACCTCACACTTGCCATTAACTAAATTTGTCTTTTCTGTTATAAGTAGAACAAACCCGAAACATGAACAAAACAAGAGCAAAAGTTTTGAAATATCAAGGTTAGCGAACGCATGCAAAATAAGCACTTTCATTTTGCATTTAATTTTCTTTGTGTCTTTGATCTTTCCTTTAAAAAAAAAAAACCCAAACAAACAACAAAACAGAAAAACAAAAGAATCAACATCGTCAAGATCACTGCACAGCAGGGCGGCCAAGTGGAGGAAAGCTACTGGGAGCAGAAACAGCTTGAAAGAGACAGAAGGAAAAAGAAGTGAAATCTGTCCATGACGAACACAGACGCTGACAAAGTGAGACAGACGTGGGTGCAAGTTAAATTCCGAAAAAAGAAGCACAAAGCATGTTGAGACTTGCAGATGAAGCAGAGAAAGCTGAATGTGCAGAAGTCTCTGTACGGCTTCATCTCCGAGTTGAACGCGCACCAATAAGCTCATTACTAACACCTGGGAAATTCTGCATTATTACAGAGAAAAGTGACCTTGAAAAACATAAAAGACAAGGACGCGAGAGTGCCCACAATCTCTGCACAGCAAAACACAGCACCTCTATTTGTATGCAGCCCGCACACGTGACTGCTTTCAGGCTGAAATACAGAAATGAAAGTGGTCCAGAGAGCTTTCCATCTCCCCCTCTCACTGTGCTGCCAGTTCATATGTGACTGTATAAATGTGTTTTTTTGAGATTTCTCTCTTATTTTCTCTGTGCAAAAGAGTAGATACTCTCAGGCACCATATTCTCTCTCCCCATCCATCCTTATGCTCTAAGTGAAAACTATGTGACTGGTTTTCTGATTCCTCTTCTTGCTATGGTTTGGTGCAGTTTTAATGCTACAGTGAAAAACACATTGCTTTTTCATCGCTGAATATGTTATCAGCGATTCACAGCAAATGAGGAGAATTGTGCCAGTAGCTGCAAAACACTGCATGACCCTTTTAGGTCAAATAGTCAGAATAGCTAGAACAAAATGTCTCCGTCCATCCATCCATTTTCCCATCCACTCTTCAATGAGTAGGTCCCACTTCAACTGGTTTCCCCCGTCTGTCCCCATCCACTCAATCAAGTCCAGTGGGCATGCTAAATGTGTGAACCGCGTCTGCCACCTTGCTCCTCTCAATGTGGAGGATCTGGCCCTCGCTTCAAGGTCGATTACTGAGCTCCTCAGTTCGAATGAGACCGGACAACACGCGGAGGAACATCGCTTGGCAGCTCGCAAATGTCGGCAGTCTGATCGCTCTCCAAATATCAGAAAGAATACAAGTTAATTAAAACTTTTGTGCTCTGCAGCTCTCCTAACTGCCACATGTCAGCCACATCTCAGCGGTCACTGCACTTGACCTAAACTCTTCCTCTCCTTGTGGAACCGCTAATTAACTTACGAAGGGTTCAATTGCACAGTTATACTCTTGCTTGTGGGCAAGATCAGCGTGGATGTTGAGCCCAGATGCATCGCAAACAGTGCTCCTCAGAGACCCTCGTCCAAGAGAAGCTAAAATCCAGTGTTGGGGACAGTTTCGCTGCGGATCAGAGGCGTGTCGGTCTGATGGTGTTCACAGTCTGACAGCTAAACAGATCCTGCACTCATCAAATAAAAGAGAAATGACCCGCAAAGCAACGTTACAGGAACAAACAACAGTAACGTGGTAACTGGTCGTGTCTTTGGCAACTTATATAAGGGAACCATGTCTTTGTCACCTTCCACTATTGTGTTGTTGTAGTTACTGTCGCACCGTCAGCCCTCCTGACTGAGACTACAGTGAGCTTTCCAACAGAAAACAGCATCCCTCCCCGCGAGTGAGAGTCAGACAGCGTCCTGTTTACTGATGGCAATTATGTAATTATGTAATTTAGAGCAAAAAAAGTAACTGTCACTTTCCACGATGCATGGTGGGTCAGGAGCTCAATCACAACACATTATAACCACATCCATAACTGCATCCATATAATTATAAACAGTAGATTAACAGGTGGTCACTGGGGGGCGTCATGATGTGAACCGTCACGCCTCTTCTGGATCCGCAGCACCGGCGTGCCGTATGAATTAACACACCGGTGCGGCTTTATGCCGGAGCTGCTTGGTTCTGTGCGAACAAACAAAGGCGGAGAAATGGCGAGCCTTCGCTGCGCCGGTAATGCGGAGTCTCTGTGTTAAAAGGGCTAGGATCCAGGATGTCTTCCGCCAGTTTAACATCTTGAGAATAAAGGCCTGATTAAATGCAGACCGCAGTGTTCGACCCACCACTGAGGAGCTGCCAGTCCTCCTAAATTAAGTTCATTAGCAATGGTTTCAGTGGTGCCTTTCGGCGCCAAATGGTCTCAGTACAAGCCCTCCACACCACCAAGAAATAATTGCCGGGGAAAACACTGGCACATACTGCAGACAGATTCTGCATGTGCAACAAAAGTCGTTTTTTTAGACTGAACTTCTATTGAAGCTTCCAGATATCATATCACTTGTATTTTTTTTTTTTTTTTTTTTTTAAAGCCTTGCGTATGTTAATGTGAAAGCAATACTGATTTGGGGAAGTTTTAATTGGAACCCTGGGAAATAAATAGTTATAAAGGCAAGGAGAGAAAATGATGACTGATACACTCAGATGCTTTTCCAGCAACAGATTTAGGTGCACGAGTGCTCTCACACCATCAGTCACTGTAGCTCCGTCTACTCCCGAGGGTAATTAAACGGAGTAGCTTTTTTTTTTCCTCAACACTTCAATTTATCCCAGAATAATTTGGATTTCAGCACAAGTTTCACCTGTAGGACCTTAAAAATACGGTTCGAATAAATGAACGTCAATAATCCTGACACTGAAGATCTGAAATCAGAGAAGACAACCTCGCTATCAGTTAGCAGGCTGACTGCTATATTGTGCCAATATTTCAAAACGGTTCTGTTAATGCGAGTGGCTCCACAGCCGCACTCGCACAAAATTAATGAACAGCTGCTGTTTGCTAAAATGAATCTTCCAGATCATACGGTCCCATTGGTCCTATGAATTTGTCAAAAAATTTCCAAGCATCTGCCATTGTAATGCTGCTTGACCATCCTTT
Organism: Pagrus major; assembly: GCF_040436345.1. NCBI lineage: Eukaryota > Metazoa > Chordata > Actinopteri > Spariformes > Sparidae > Pagrus > Pagrus major. Next base: position 33,801,723 of record NC_133219.1, read on the forward strand.
ATTCGCCGCGGTCCGTACAAACCAAGCGCCGATGTTAACACTGACCCCTCGGTGGTTCCCAGCCACTCTTGTGCATGTAAACAGCGAGACAGATGGAGAATCTTTTCACTCAGTCAGTCAAAACAAACACCTGTCAGAAAAGAAAGCGAAGATAAGACATTAGATTTCCCAGAACTCTGCGTACGGTTCACAGAAACCTGCCTCATGGTTCAAGTTGCACCCGCGCTGAATGTTAACATCGTCACCGCAAATGAAACTGCTGTCCGCACAGGCAGTAGGAGACACACGCCTCGCAGTTTGATGAGGTCGAAGGCCTGCATTCGGTCATTACAGATACATTTCAGCCTCCACATGCAGTCCATGAAGATAGGGGGTGCTGTGTGGAAACGGTCTCTGGTGTAACTACTGGGCAAGTCCCTGCCTGTGTGTGTGTGTGTAGATATTCCTATACACACATGCATGCTACAGATTCTCCCCAACTTGAGATGTGACCTAGACACTAGAGATTATTCCACCTGCTAAGCCTAAAGCTACAACAGACTTCTCTCTCCTCTTCTCTCTCTGGAGGAGCTTTTCAAATGAAATAAAGCTGCCTGGTACTTGGTGCAGTGTCAGAGAGAGAGGATTGATCAAAAACAATGGACCGCACCTTTTGCGATTTGACACACTGTGGATGATACCATGTTGTGTAATTAAAGTTTTAAGAGATAATAAAGCAACATGAGAAGCATTCTGTTCTCTTTAGATGGCCGGAGGTTGTGTTACCGGGAACTTAAGTCTGGTGGGCTTATGAGAAAAAGTTTTGCAGATGCGTTACAGTATGAGCAGAGCTCCGTTTGAATCGTCTCACTCGACAAAAAAGCTGTTCTATTTAGGCTCTCTAGACAGATTTTTTTTTTCTCCGGGCACATTAACTGCAAATCATTCATTTCTTGGCGAGCTTCTATTAATATTCACCAATTTGATTATACCCCGATGGATCGCTCACATCTTTTCATAAGCTACTTTCAAGTTTTTTGGGGATGTAGCATCGGTGCCACAGAGGTCCAAAGTTTTATAGAAACTAAACTGTAGCACACAGACAATGAACAAAAAGAGTTAATCATAATCAATTATTTAGTTATTAATTATAAAATAATAATTTGTGTTACTGTAATCCTTTGTTCAAACAAACGGACTCGGAGGAGTCTCACTCTCGCCTCTCATGAGCCTGAAGTTTGCGGAGGTGTTTAATATCAAACACATAATTTATATACTCTGCCATGATTTTCTCCTGTTGCAATTTCCAAAGCACGCTTTTTTTTTTTTTAATCTAAAATTGGATTCCTTCGAACTCCCACTTTGATACTGTTTTTCACGTGAGACAGCTTTGAAGCTCCGTCTGTGGCTCTCTCGGCGCCCAAACAAAGCCACAAAGTCGCTCCTTGATGAATAAAATACAATAGCAGTAGAGGTGAACTCCGCACGCAGGGCAATGTTTAAACATCAGGCTTTCTTTTTTTATTTACGCAATCCATCTTTGAGATTGGGCCATAAAGATGACAGCTTAAAAGCCGCAACTTGTGTGGCTACAGTTAGTGAGTTACACACACACACACTCATATGTGCGCACACGCACACACAGACTTCTTGAATATTACAAAATCTTACTTACAAAATATTACTTCATGTATGTTGAGTTTAATTTTATGTGTTCACTGAATAATCTGTTTAGTATTCCTTATTTAATACCTGTAGTCACCACACCACAGCAAATTCAAATTCAGAACAGGCATTGTTACGCACATGGCACAGCGGGGATAGCTTCATGATTTATTTATAAGGGACAGTTCAAAATTGTCGGGGTGGAGAGGAGGGGATATTATATTTGATTTCCTGACAAAAGCGAGACTCTCCCAAACCCTACTAATAATTTCTTTGGGCCCTCCAATGATTTAGAAATAAAACTCCACTAGCCTCAACACAATATCTGAACAAAATATATTTACTACAAGGCAAATGTGACAAGATGGTGAAAATGCAGCCACTCGACATTGTTTTTTTTTAAATAAAGATGAAGCCTGAATTAGTAAACTGGTCACAGGCTGCAGCTCTGTGGCTGCTGAAAGACTGAAGCACCACACTATTTTTTACTGCACTCTATTGACTGGTAAGCTCTTTAGCACACAGCTGAATTGGCTTTTACGCACGGTGACATGAACAGTTGTTACCACTGAATGTTTTGTTGCCCTCACTCCAGATTCAAAATAGTTATAAATAAATATCAATTACATGAGATGGTATTGTAGCCTGGTACAGTGTGGCATCAGATATCTGAATGTCATTAACCAATCATATTATGCCTGAATCTCAAAGCCACAGTTGTTGGCTGTGTCAGTGTCTCTTTGTCCAGTTGACAGTCAGTTCGTCCTCATCAGAAAAACAAGAACGGTTGACTTTGAAAGCAGCTTATTGCGACCTATATTTACATTTGTTGTTTGGCCGGGACCTCTAGTGGCCGTTTTGATTATTATGGTAGCAAAGGAGGAAGTCAGCTGAAGTAGTATGACGAGCAAAAGTTAATGTTTTCCTAAACCTAACCGAGTAGTTTTAGTGGCTGAACCTAATTAAGTAGTTTTCCTGCCTAAACTAAACTGTGAAGGTAACCATGTTGCCCGGCACTGGTACGCTGCAGGAGTCCTGTTGGGAGTCATGAGGGAGCCACTGGAAATTTCCCTATTCAGTCGTTCGGGTACAAGGACGCGCTGGACAGTCAGAAGCACACTCAAAGAATCACATGAACACCAGAGTCGGGGCGTCAGAGGCTCAGGAGGTCGAGTGGGCCGTCCATTAATCGCAAGGTCTGTGGTTCGATCCCTTGGCTGCATGTCGAAGTGTCCTTGGGCAAGATAATGAACCTCAATTTACTCCCAATGGCTCTTCAATCGTTGTGTGACTGTGTATGAATGTTTTTTTCTCGTGATGAGCAGGTGGCGACTTGCACCCCTCTGCCACCGTGTGTGTGAATGCTGACTTGTGTTGTAAAGCGCTTTGAGTGGTTGGTAAGACTAGAGAATAAATAAATGAGTAAAATACAGTCCATTTCCCATTTACCAAAGTAGAAAGACAAGTAAAAGAAACAAAAAAAACACCATAGTGGAGCAACATAATTTACATAAATACTGCAAAGAGAGCAGTTTTGTAGACTTCTAGATCGGTGTTACATTTTTAATCTGAATTCTGTCTATAACTCTTTTGGATTGTGGGATAATTCTTTTCCACTCTCTCCTGCCTTGGTCATTTCTTTGAGATCCGTCTTGCTACCACTCTCAATTCATTTCCTGCTTTTTAACCAAATGCAGAAAGACTGAATATTACGATGTCCATGAGCAGTTTCTCACTTTGCACGACAACGCAGAGGCTTGCTAAATAATGGGAAGTGTTCCATCTTTAAACGAGTGAGAATGGCTACAGATCTCATTATTGATTACAGCTTCTGCAGACATTGGGACTTTTCTTTCCCGCACTTTCTTTTCTCTGTGTTTCTTTAGAGGAACCTCTGACTTTAATTTTCCTTCACTACCACTCTGTCCCTTGTATGTCTCTCTCTAAAACCACTCTCCCTTCGGCTTCACTCCAAATCCTTCCTCCCTCTCTCCCTAGTTTGCCGGACTGTGATGCATGGCTGTCTGTGTTTTCCAAAAGTCCATTAGTTGCTGGCACTAGGCCGCCTCCTCTCCCACAGACAGAGATAAAGACGCAGAGCATGGCTGCCCAGCGAGCCGCATGAAAATGAGAGGACAGGGGGAGAGCGAGAGAGATGGAGGGAGACGAGGGAGAAAGGGGAGGATGGATGAGAAAACACCTTGATACTGGCCAGAAGCCCGAGAGCAATGGGGTAGAGACGAGAATGGAGGAAGGGAAGCAGGAGAAAAGGGGAAGATGACAACAAAGAAGAAGAAACAAAACAGAGGAGAGTGAAATAACAGACAAAAACAAAAAAAAAAGACATGGAGAGTGAGTTTAGGGGAGACAAAAGAAGGACAGGAGAGGAAAAAAACGTAGTTGGAGCATACCGAGGAGGAGGAGGAAAGAATGAGAAATGGAATGGGCTCAGGGTTACGTGAGGATAAGAGAGACGGGTCAATTGTAACCAGATATACCGCCACCAGAGCCATTTATATCATGCTTTCTTTTTCTCCCTCTACCCCCTGCTTTGTCCCCCTAATTTATCTACAATCCAGTAATTGAACTTGCAGCTTCCTCCTCAAAACAAAACGCAAGGGAGTTACAGTGATTCATCCTCCATTTTTCTTTTTTTTGTCCTCTTTTTATCTTGGAAATTAAGATGTTATCTAATGGTTAGCTTTGGGTCTCAGATATGGCTCGACATGACACAGACCAGGCAGATGAAAAATGTGTTTTAAAAGTTCTTTTTTTCCTCTTCCTCTCAGCGGGGGCATCGAGCCCCTTTGATTAATACTGTTGTCTAACTTTAGCAACTGTGCTCTTTGTGATTCTATTGGCCTAATTGCGTTTGTGCTCTCCTCCATATCTGTTTCTCAGCCAATCTGTGAGTGCGTTTTAATCTTCTACATGCCTATAAATGTACTAATGATGTGTATCTTTGCATCTCGGACTTCAGTAATAGACAAAAAAAGGGATCTTAGACAGTGATAAGAACTTTAATTGAATTGTCTTATAAAAAGTGGATGAAACATTTTAATTACATGGCCAACAGCTGGTTTGGAATTGAGGTCTTCCTCCTAATTTAGGGTGTTGTCTATCTTCTAAAATCAGAATAGTGTTACGTATATCTCTGCGATGTGATTGCTTTTTTTCTCTGAGACAAGTATGTGCCTGTTCCTGCCATTTTTTTCAAGCTGTTACCTGCTCATTCAGGTGAGTTCTCTTGTTCAGGGTGTGAAAGATATTATTAAGACCATGAAGCTCATTATTGGAGGTCTTTTACTAGAAAAGAGATGTAATCAGAGTACAACTAATGCTTTTAAACCATACTGAATGTCTGATGAATGGGCCAGACAGAACCTCGTCACTACTGACCTGAAAAATAAAACCCAACTGAATCAAAACCACACAGTTATTCAGAAGAAAAACCTCACTGTAAAATGGATTAAATGTATATATTATTAATGTGTCCCTGTTTAAAAGAACTTTATTTTGACGTGGTATGCTAAAGCACAAGGACAAACTCGAAAGCAAGCCTTTATGTTTGGCGAGAGGATTTTCTGAAGAGCTTGTCTGAGCTGCGCAGCAATGAATAAACTTTAAGCAGCAGAAGTGGAAGTTGAAATTAGACACTCCTGTTTTGTTCAGCACTAGATCAAGTAAAGAAAGTGAAAGTGTCTGGAAAGCTAAGGGGTTTCTCTTTGTCTTTAAACTCGTCTTTACCAAGCACAAGGAAAAAATACATTTGAAGACTTTTTGCTGCAGGGGCTGCAAATCTATATGTGGACTAGTGTTGCAACCAATACGTCTATATAGACATATTTACAAAAAGCACACTGAGATAAATGTATGCACTGAATGGCCAGACAGCTCTTGCGAGAGACTGTACTGCTTTTGTCCGTGGCTGTGGCACTAGGGCCGGAGGGTGCTGTTCGCAACTTTGCCGGCATTGAAGACAGTTAAGTCAAGTAGAGGTGCCGTGCCCGTGGTAGGAGGGGAGGCTGGGTATCACCTTTAGGTAGCGAGGGAACCGAGGACTATTAATGCCTTTGCTGTGCCTCACGGGGCTGTTATCACTGTGACAACACACATCACCTCATGCCGTCACGCCGTCTCGAGCAGGCCGTCTGCTGCCACGCTGCCTTGCCATCCCAGCTGCAGTGAGTGTTGCTGTTGGCGCATCGTTGGCCTCTCGCTGCCAGATTAGTCAATTATTTTGATGTTTAATATTTAAATTTCATCCTGCTGAGTTCAATTGTCTTTGTTCATATGTGATTTAGGCCTATCTTGATAATCATCTTACAGTGTGTTGATACCCTGTCAAGGGAGCCCTCTGTCTCCCCCTATAGGCAGAAATGACCTGCCTACAGGTTGCTGTGGTCCTTAATTATTGATGTGCATGCTGTTCCATATTGTGCAGTGTACTGATTGCTTTGCACTGGTGTGCAGTGTTGGTGTGTAAAGCTAATTCCCCTGCAGCGCTGTAAGGATGTAGGGTGACCATCTGGGCCTTTGGGTTGACACCTGTGGGGCCCTTTTGTTTAGGGTGTCTAGTTGTAGTTTTAATACATGTTTATCTTCAATAAAAGGTTATATATTTATATTATACATCAGGCTGTGTGGGGAATTTTGCTCTCGTCTCTGACACCGGTCCAAACAGGGTACCGAGGTGGTGGCAACTTAGCCTTAAAATCTCTAACAACTAAAGTTTGTTACATGATCTTATTTATGGTAAATCTTTGAAAAACAGTGTAAAAGTTTTGATGGAGACTGATGATGGAACATTTTATATTTTGATGGGGGTCCGTAGGATGGTGTTTCTATACTTTTGTAGTAGTGTTGTGCAGAATTTCATTTCAGTGCTGCATACTTTCCTTGCCTTTTTCTTCTTTTACTGTCTTTAGAAGTAGCCCCAAACCTGTATCTGTAGTCATTTCTCTTGATCTTTTGAACAAGTGCAATGGCAGCATGTCTCTGTAGCAGCATGCCATCCCATAATCTTCATTTATCTCAGTGAGACTACAGGCTAACAATAAGCGAAACAAGTGAGACTCTAATACAGAGTTTCCAGACATTCCCTTTGTGTGCAGGCCTGTCTTTTACTTTGTGCAGGCAGTAGCATATGCATGCACGCACACGCACACACACACACACACACACACACACACACACACACACACACACACACACACACACACACACACACACACACACACACACACACACACACAAATGCAAACATACAAAGACCTACACACACAGGCATTAAAGCATCATGTTAATTGCCGTCTTCATCCGCTGACTCTCATTGATTTCCTCGTTAGCTGCTGTAATTATTACAGACACAACGGGTACGGCACAGGACGAAAGACAAGGAGAGAAAAACAGATATTGAGAGAGGCAGAGAGAGAGCGAGAGAGGAAGAGAGAAAAAGGAAGTGAAAAGTAAGAAGGTCGTGTAGGTGTTAGATTCTTGAGTCTTGGCTCGTAGAAGAGAGAAACAGATAAAAAGGCAATTAGGCTTCATTATTAGATATGAGGAGATGAGAAAATATAGATAGCAAACACATATCTCCTTTTTCTTATTGCCCTTTATCCCTCCCTCATGTCCCTTTGTCACATCTCAAGCAAACATGCCAGTTTTTAAATCAATCACCACAATTGCCAAGGGTGTCTTCGATCTATCTTTCTGTCCCTGCACTTTTTTATCGAGCGTCTATCATTCCCTCATTCCAAACGTCTCTTTCAATCCTTCCCATCTCCTTTCTTTAATATGAAGAGTAAATTCTCCCTCTTCCGTATTCCTCTTTTCATCCGCTCCCCTTGAATCTGAGTCACAACACAGAAACACTGTCATCACACAGGCAGAGAATTGTAACAGCAGGGAAATATGTTTGCTGTTTGGGCTTGTTGTGTTGAATCCTAATGAGCTATCAGACTCTGCAGGAAAAGAGCTTTCTCTTATTCCTGTCAGGGTGATTTGCACTACTAGAAAATAGAAAATGAGAGAGCCCAGCAGCCAAAAGGCCATTTTCTGGTCTTAGCAGAGGCTGGGTTATTACAGAGGATATTGCAGCAGTCATATCCAGGCACAGTGACAGATATATATCAAGGCAGCTTATGCCTCTGCCGAGGTCTCATTCAAATCCAATAAAATACATGACACACACATAAATAAGACATTCATTTTTAAAAATCTAATGAAAATGGGCTTTTCCCAGCCTTTTCCGTCATTGCACCCTGACATTGCTGTGGCTTATAGACGTAAAATTCCCCCAGTTATCACCACTGACTCTGAACGAACAAGCATGATCAGGACAAAAACAAACCATAAACACGCGAGGAGGGAAGGGATGAAGGTAGGGAATTAAAAGGACAACAAACAGGAAGCAGCAGAGGGAGGATCATGGGTTTTAGCGTGCACGTTTGTAAGAGACACGAGTCATGTTGCGTTAGGCTTTCTAAGACCTGAAAGCTTTGTTCATGAAAAGTCAGACGGAGAGGGAGAGGAATCACAAACACAGAGTCTGTGTCCTGTCACCCCAACACAGCTGGGCCACCCTGCTCGGTAACCTTGGCAACTCCCTGGCCAATGGCTGGTTGGCAGGAGGTCCTTAAAGAACTGTGACACTGACACGAACACACACACGCTCAGAGAGCACCGCTGCCTACAGATCTCTTGTTGACTGTGATTTGAGAGGGTAAACAGGTGTAAGAGAGGCCTCTCTGAGTGGAGAGCGCACCGACACATGCGCACACAAACACACGCATAGTGGGACATCTGGGGCGGGGCTCATTGGTATGCTCTGTTTCAACACCTTTCCCCATCCACCCTTGCTTAACATTGCTGAGAAATCCAGATCTTTAGATGCATTTACATGACTTCACCTTCACCTGTGTTTTTTATTTTGTAAGGACGGTGGTGAGACGGCAGCTGGAGGGAAGAGCGAGGGATGGAGGAGAGGACAGAGAAAGGTAGGGAGAGGAGGAAGACAGGAGATGAAGAGGATGGGGTCTGCGGGCGCTCACCATCACTCTCCCAAAGCTCGCTCTCTCTCTCTCTCTCAGTTGTGTTTACTTCCAAACCACTATTCGAGCCATTAATCTCTCTCTCCGCGCACCTCTGTTATCATTCTCGGTCTTCCTATTTCTCATCCTACTTTTCCTTGTTCTCCTATCTGCCTTCCTTTATCACCTTTATCACCCCCACTACTTCCTGTATGAGCCATTCTTCTCCTTCCTTCCATCCATCCATCCATCCACGGTCCACCCCCTCTTTATGTTTACTTCCGTTTCTCTCTCATCCTGCCTCTTATTTTAATATAATAATATAAGCTGCAAGTAATGAAGTTTTACTGTGAGGAGAAAATATGACCGGGGCCACTTAACGCATCATTGTCATTGAAGGAGAGGCCTCATTTATAGTCAGACAAATCCTGCCTCCAAATCCTCTCTCTAATGTTCAATTGGGTTGGCTTTTTTAATTTTTTTTTTTGAGACGGCTTTTAGCCTGACTGATTAATGCACCCAAGAGTCCATTAAAGCAACAGGAAAATAAAGTTTATGTATTTGTAAAACATGGTGTTTTAATCCACCCACATCACCTGTCTCTGCTCGTTCTCCTCAACCTCCTCTCTTTGTTCGCTCATCTTCCTCGTTCTCATTTCCTCCACCTCACGTTCCGACATTTTAACTGCATCCATGTCCCTGTCTGCCAATTCTTTCTGTTTCCGCATCCCTCCATCCTTCCCTTTGCTCCTCTCTTCCTCCTCCATCTGCAGTAGCTCCCCAGTCTCCACCCCTCTTTTAGTTCCTCACTTCTCTCTTATCGCTCTCTTTCCACCTCCCTAAATCTCCCAATTTCCTCCTTCCTTCTCCCTGAGCACCCATTCACTATCCATATCATCTCCCCCCTCCTCCCTTCATCTCTCCTCTGCTCCTCCTCTCAATCGTCCTCCTGAGTGCTGTGATGGCCTCTCACAGGGCTGAAGGATCTGAGCAGGGCTTGCTTGATTTACCATCGGCTCTATCTGTCGGAGGAATCGGCGTAATGTTTATCATCATCACCAAAGTCATTATGGCAAATTGGTGAACGCTTATAGGCTTACATTATACAGCTCCTTCCTTCCAGTCTCAAAATGTATGTAGCAGAGGTGAAGAAATGATGGTAATTTTTATCATAATTTCTGGAGTCATTATGCTAAATGGGCAGATGGTGATAGGGAGATATAAAGCGATGGGCTTGTTACAGAACAGAGATAAGCATATGTAAGACAAGTGAAGAAATGTGCCAGTAGTTTCAGTAAATTACTGAAAATGTTACATAAAGAGGATCAAAGAAGATGATTTATATTGAATGTTGTGTGAATGAACCCTGTGATCTCCTATTGATCGGTGTGACCTTATCACCGGAGCAGGTCAGATCCATGTCAGCATGGCAATACACCGAATTTCACATTTGAAATTAAAATCCAGGACCTGGGTATTCCTCTTGGAAAAGGCAGTTTTTACAAATGGCAGCAGAAATGGTAAATGTCCTCGAGACAGTATAATCTCAATATGTACATATGTATGAGGCATTTAACTTCACACACACTGTCTCCGCCACACCAGCCGGCCCCCCTTTTTTACCCCCCCCCCCCCCCACTGCTCCTCATCCTCGATTGCCAGTTAGATACATGCATGGATGAAATTCTGAATGATCCACATTTTGCCAAAGGCTTAACCGTCCTGTTAAAAAAGCTGTTCAGTTCAAGGTTCGGTTGGGAGGATAGCGAATTCACGCCTGCCATATTTAGCCATCAAAGTGTTATGCGTCTTTGTTGAAGAACGTGACCTTTATCACGCTTTCTTTACTCCCAGCCTTGATTTCGGTTAATGTTGCAGTGAAGGCTTCAGTACGGTTTCTTTTTAAGGAGCTGCCATCAATATGAGACTTGGGGGCAATGATAATATATGGTGCGCAAGGACATGTGGGAAAAGACACATTTTCTAAAGTGGAGCCTTCCCTTAGTGCAGCAGAAAGTCATACAGACAGAAAATCATTCAAACTGGCAATCCACTCAACTCTAAAATCACTCAGCAGTCATCAGAGACTCTCGAGGCCTGACAGAGAGTAGCTGTCACATATTCACACGGGGACACTTACATCAACTGAGTCAGGTGCGTGTGTGTGTATGTAGACATGCAAATGTGAAGGTTTTAGTGGTCTGTGTGTTTAACTGTGTGAGTGTATATAGCACACGGCGATATATGTGCATGCTGTGCAGTGTCGGGCCTTAAAAGCCTCTCCAAACATTTCCATTTTCCATTCCTTCATATGTTATAGTCTCCTGCGACATCAGCTGGAATCATTTGTGAATGGGGGAAAAAAAAACATCACATTATAAGAACACTTTAAAATGGACACATACATTACTGTATAATGCACACTGAATAAAGTGACATAGTACTGGATGCTGCAGGGCTGGCTGATTTGCAAAGAGAGCATATTCTTATGTCACTATGATTTCCCCTTTTTATGACAAATATATGATGCTTCGTATTATTAGCACATCTCACTTCTTGTTGTCTGTGTCAGTGATTTACAAGCTCCAGTCAAAGGGAGGGGCGGTGCACAGGTTAAGTAATTAAGAGGGTATGTAATTGACACTTCATTTTAGTCATTACTTCCATAAGTCAGCATAACAGTCAAATGCTGAGTTGTCAGGAGCTGTTCAGCTAAAAGGCCTGCCTGACATCATTACACGCACAAGAATGGGCCGGGAGAAAATATACTTTCTCTTCCCTCTTGAGACCCTGCGAGAATAAATAGACACCAAATTTACGCGTCCCCTCAAACTGAGACGCCGTTATGTCAGAGAGAGATATACTGCACCCTCGTCTTTGATATATATGTGACACCAAGTTAATGAGATATCAAGTCTGAGGTGCAACACCTCTTAGTTTATTGAACGCCTTGATCATCGACTGAAATGGTTGAGAAACGTATATTACTGCGTGACAGGGCTCAATCTGCAGCACTTTTCCTGGACTCGCAGTGTGTACGCGTGTGTGCATCAAGCACAAACGCGTTGTTAAACGTGTATAAAGCGCACCAGTTCTGGACAAGAGAGTATGTGTTTGTGTGTGCATGTGTGTGTTTCCACATGTACATGCATGCATGCGTGTGTGTGTATGTGTGTGTATGTGTGTGTGTGTGTGTGTGTGTGAACGTTTGTGGGCGAGTGATACCAGAGACAGCTCAGACACTGACCCGTTCTGACATATAATAATATTCTGCTGCAGGGAATCGAAAGCGAAAAGGGAGAAAATCCATAGTGCACAGGAGACAACGGTGACAGAGAGGAGTAAGAGGTTTATTGTGAAAGAGAAAAGGCCTGAGAGTGAGAGAGAAAGCTGCAGGAAAAGGAGAGAGAGCACGACACTGAGGGGGAAAATATATCAAGTTCTTAACCTCACAGGAACCGAATCTAGCAAAGGGACTGGATTGAAGAAGACAAACACATCCAAATAAATCAAACAGAGACAGAGAACAAAAGATGCCTGAGTCTGACTGACTCACGGGCTCTGTTAATAACATCATGGCCTTCCAAATAGCCTCCGGCTTGAAAATACTGTTCTAGGTACTCTTCTCTGGCCTCCAAATATATTTGAAAGACTCCACTTTGAAGGAATCTTTCATGTGATTGTTTCCTCTCTGTTAGAGCGTACAGCGAAGTCAGCCTTTTTTAATACAGTGAATCTCCTTTTAGGAAACCTTGCGAACAGCACCTGAGAACAAGAGATCATTTAGCCTTTGACACCTCCTTTTTCCTCCAAGCGAAAAGCTCCAAGGTAAAATTATATTGTAATTTTCTCTGAAAGGAAGATTAATTTTAGGCACAAAGTACTAAAAATGTAGAGGATAGAACCTGTGTTTAACTAAGAACACTAAAATGAAATGTGCATTAAAGTTTTACGTTTGTGCATTTGTGTTTAGGGATCATCAAATGAAAATAATCTTCACTGGAAGTTTAAATACACAATCGAACGTGGCAACAGGGTCACCGATGGTGTCACTGCAGCAGACACAAAACATCAGCTTGTGTCAGTGCAGCTAAGAGAGAGGGGACGGCATTAGTGCACCACTAGAGTGCACCCTGTAGCCTTTAACACGATGTAGACGAACAAGAGGCTGACTGAGAGACAAGAGAGGTGTGCAGAGAGAGGGGAGAGAATATACAGAGAGGCGGAAAGAGATGGGGAAGATTACAGAGAGGAGGTTAAAGTTGGGGAAACACAGAAAGGCAGTGGTGCAGTGAAAGAGGTGCAACAACAAAATACGAGAAAGGGCAGAGTAAAATAAAGAGAGAGGAGAGAAAAATGAAAGAGAACGTCAAATCAAGAGAGGAGAGAGAGAAGAAGAGGTCTGCGTCATTCTTGCCGTCTCCCTCATTGCCGATGTGCAGTGCTTTCTGCCACCACTGTCATGCAGAATTTATCCATGAAAACCAGATCCTCTCTCCACCCTGCTTATAACCAGCCCTTCATCCACTTCTGTCTGCTGTCACTCCTGCCTCCTCACACCCCGCTGCTATAGAAAACCAACACTCTCTCATGGCAGAGCATTCAGTCTCAGTAGCTTAAAGAACCATCTTCCTTTGGACGCTGCCTCTGGTATCACTAGTAACACGTTTAATGTAATGTAGCCATTAGATGACTACGGTTCTATTACTACAACACTGCTACTATCACTAATAGGATCGTTATTTCTGCTGACACAAAAATTAATGAATTACACTCTGAACACCATCCTCCAGTACACTGAGGCTGGGGCTTAAAACTTACACAGCGTGTTGTCTGTCAGTGTCTCTGGCTATGCACTTATTATAAGTCTCAGAGGGACTCTTTCTGAACGGTTGGTTCCACATCACACTGAAGGCTCAGGTGATCAGCTGGATGTTGCTGCTGTAGTGACACTGCAGTCCTTTCAGCTGCTGTTCTGTAGCAGTGATGTGATACTGATGTCCACACAGGGTGTAACTGATTTTCCCCATCACTTCCCGTAGCCAATCAGTGGGAAACGGTTTGACTGGTCTTGTTGGCACAGCCAGATAATCATGACCTGTCTTTTCCACGCTTTCTGGGCACCAAATACTGCATCCACTGAGGTGGTAGATATCATAACAAAACACAGCGCTATCTCGAATACTGCAGCAATAACACATTCTAATATGGGTTTGGAAATGGACTGCCTATCTTGCATTATCGAATAATGCTGAAACACTGCGCTAGTCCGTGATAATGACCTGTCTCCATGCTCACACAGCGCCTCACTTTTTTAGTCCTCAGGATTTTATAACTGTTTTAAATCTACTTTAGAACCTTCAAGGGTGATTTAGTCACTCTCACAATGGGTCAATATGTCTACACATTTCTACTTTATGCCTCAAAGTGGCTACACTTTAGATTTATTTCACAGATACTTAAAGCCTTTATTTAAACCTTTTGGAACCTCAAAGCAGAACAAAAACATTTTGTGATGCAGCTTTTAGCCGTTACGCTCCATGACTTCCAGAGTGTCTGAGAGAAGCTGGAAATACTGATATTTTTAAACATAAACTAAAAACCCATCTATTCAGTCTGGTTTTCATGCGCTTTCAGCCTATCCTCATCAGAAAAAAATGACCCACACTCATGTTTGTTGTTACACAGCGACCTCTAGCGGCTGTAGCAATTATTACAGCTGCAAAGGAGGAAGTCAGGTCGGGGATGGATGGTCGGGTTATCGCTGTTAGTGTGCAGTGTGAAACCAGAAGTCAGCTGTGAGTTCTTCTAGACTTACTAATAGAGTGATGTCACGTCACGTACATAACTTATGTAATGTAAGTGACTTAGGTAACACAGGCAACAGAAGTAACGTAGTGACTGTAACCCAAACCACAGTGTTTTATTTATTTATTTATATTTTGTTTTTTCATCATTTTACTGTTGGTCGTTATCATTAAATTTAATAAAACAATATTTTATTTCATTCTATTGCATTTTATGAGCATTTTGTTTTTCAATTATAATCCGTTTTTATGTGTAGTCTTCATAATTTCATTTTTATTGTTATTTTTATTGTTAGTATTATCTTTCATTATTTTAACCACACATCTTTTATTGCTCTCTTATTCAATCATTTTTTGTTTTTGTAAAATCACTTTGCAAGCACTTTAAATGGCGTTAGAGTTGTTTGAAAGGGACTATATAAATTAAGTTTGATTAATTAATTGATTGATAGATACTACCATCAACATTTTTTAACTTTAACACTTGATGATAATCTTAAATGTGATTTTTTTAAAAATATAAATAGGATTTGATGCAGCTTGCATTGAAGATGAGGATATTTTTATGCAGGACTTAACATGAAATGTATTCAGCATCAATTACGTAAATGAATAACGACATACAGTTTGCATGCCATCTCGGTCATACCAGAGGCTACTGTATGTGTTTAGTCAAGTCGAGGATTCAGACAGTTTGCCTCTACACACACGCAACTCTGTTCAGCGATTAAAGACTTACTGACTGACTGATTATGGTCACACTACTAATTAGTTATACGTGCTCAATAAACACCTCCGCCAACAAGCAATGTGTGCGAGTGAGTGTTAATAGTTGTGTGCTTATGCGCTGTTATGTGATGTGTTTATCTCATCATTTTCAAAACACCGCCCGCCACTTTAATCACTCCTCCCCAACACTTCCAACGCTTCCAACGCTGGCTACAGTTCAAGTCTAATATATTCAGGAGGGGAGGAGGGATAAAGCGAGACCCTCACTGGATGAGAGAACGGCGATGCAAACAGAAAATGGGATGCGTGCATATGAGATGCAGAAGTCAGGTATTTACGATGCCGGGTAATCACTAAGGGAATTAAGTATTTAACCATGCATACGCTATCTGTGTATCATTAACATCGTTTGGATAGATTTATCCTCTATCAACACAGACCGTGTGGCATGAGCTGTATGTGAAATCTGGACTGACGCTGAGCTGTGTGCAATAAGGATGTACTGTATAGCATATCAATATAAGAATGTGTAATGTAAACAATGGGTTGTATTGTTAGATAAACCCCTGATTAAAGAAGATAGTGGAAAGGAATAAAATCTAATAAAAGAAAGAAGAATCTCTTGTAAAACTTGTATTTTACTGTTTTGGAACGTACAGAAACAAATGCACTGAGAACTGAGGAAATAAATGTCCTGGGTGTTTTTTATGGGAGGAGACATTTTGGTTCTCATCCCAACTGGTATCATTACATCAACTATAATGGTTATATTGCCCCTCTGTGCAAAGCAATGTGATGTTATTTACCAGCTGCCTATGTTATTCAGTGACAACAGCACTTGTGGCTTTGTCACATGACTCATTTTATGATTGGTTTGGACATTTAGCATAATGCTGGGCAGCAATGCTCTCAAGTGAAATTGCTCTTTGGGAGAGCAAGGGGTGCGGGATGAATCTTGCCTTGTGATCAAACCACAAGATGCATTTGGCTTTCAGGGCTAATGTCACCTTAAACCATCACATATGTTTATGTCAAGTAAAGTGAATGTCAGTCTCTTGCTCTCAGTTATAAAAGAGGCTCATTCTACGGTTACGAAACACGATTCTTATTTTCAGGTGATTATACATTCATGAAAACATCATGAATATTATATTCCATTTCTGCTAATAGATCAAAAGACTCAATACAAGTTAGATTCAGAAATGTAAGTCAGCGAGGTGAAAACCTCAGTGATTTACATAATTGTGTCATATAACAACACAACTAAAATAAAAATGTTCTCAAAAATGACAGGGTCAAATGTTGGCCAATGATGGCCTGAATGCGAATGCTTTGCACCTGATCCCCTGTCTTCAAAACCCATCACAGTAGTCATTTGACCACAGTGTTTTTACATGTGTGAGTTTGTGACAGACAGGTTAATTAAAAAAGCAAAGACCTACCTTGCGGATGCCTTCTTTCGACTCCTCGACGTTATTTTCTCCTCCCCCAGTTCGATTGATCATGCGCCACATCTGGGAGTACATGGGATCTCTCTCAAAAGGGTTCATGGCCTTGGAGCGCACCTGATCGTAGACTGCGGAGTCCAACACTGTACCATAAGGCAGCTCTGTCTGCTTGGATAAGTCCTGGAGAGACCTGGAGAGAGAGAAGGGGTGAAAAGGGTTACTACGGAGCCTGTTGCCAGCCAGCCATTCCTTGTAAGCACCATGCAGACTCTGCCTGAATGGTCAGCTACACATTACACATGGGGCTCAGTTTGTCCCTTGGGTATAATTGTGGTGACACTGCTGCCATCTTTCAGCTGGTCTCTGGTGGCTGTAGTTGTAATAATGCCCTCTTTTCAGGTGGTGAAAAGAGATAAAGAGTTAGTTTCCACATAGCTGCAAGAGTAAGTTAAGCAAAGACTACTTGTTATGTAATGGTGTGAAATTCAGGGAGGTGAGAGTGCCAGCTAACCTGACAGTCGCCACCAAATTGACACCAATTAATGCTAGGTTAGCTGACAGGTAGCTGGGATTTCATCTTACTGGCTGAATGGTGTGAATGCATGGCCCATTTATCCAAGGCGTCATCCGACAGGTGAAAGGTTTGCATACTGACTGTGAATGGAAAAAAATAACTTTTCAGGCAGTCAGGCGATGTTCTTACTACAGCAACTCTCAATTACCTTTAACCAATATAACGTTAGTTAAGCCAACGAGGGGTGAACAGGTAAACTGTTCTGGGCTAAAACCAAACAGTGTCTGGTGCGCTACATGTCTTTGGATTTTGGTGATTGCTTCATTCACAGTTCAGCTCTACATACGCTCACCTTAGCACTGTCCATATTTAAACAAAAAAAAAATGTTCTCATTCATTAAGTTCAACTTAAACGCAGATACGCTACCATGCTGACACGGTCAAAAACTGTTGACATGAATGCTCAAGCCTTTGTCCTGGTAACTTCTGCTGATAGTAGACCAGGTCTGGAGTATACATGAAGTATTCATGAAGTTGTACGGTGCCTAACACCAGTTCTTTCCCCCCCAAAATGAATGATTTCGATGTGAAGTCTCCATGGGCCACCGGTGGGAGTTGGCAGCAACATGTAATTGACATGGAGTAGTAAGAGAAAAATGGGGTTTGACCATGACCAACAAGTGTGAGAAAACTGGGGGTGGAGAGCTGTTAAGGCAGCAGCATGGCTTGGCTAACTGCACATGGCTGATAACTAGAATTATACCAAGGAAAAGGATGACGCTAACAACAAAGTAAAATGGAAAAATAGCACAAGTCAGTCTGTCTTGTAATTTTTTCTCTCTCTCTCCTCCGTTCTCTCTCGCTCCAGCCCTCACCCATAAATTGCCACCTCTGGGGGAATACACAAGCTATTGTTAATTATAACGCAACAGTGCTTGGGTTGCCTCTCAAAGAGTTTGGCCGCTGAGAAATGTAATGGAGAACCATTACAGGAACTAATTACTGTTTGTTTGTTAAATGGCTGCTACATACCACCCATGGATTTGAGAGACACACATTTGTGAAACAAAACATGCACACAGAAACACTCAACATGTCCTGCTTAATGAAGAACAACAAGTGTACAGTATCTTACTTCATTAATTCAGCTGTAATACTTACACCCACAGAGCAGATTTAACAATGGGCACACACATGAGTAGGTGCTGCTTGCTTTATTACAAGGCTGCCTCGCTCAGACACAAGAACACATTCGCACACGCGGACACACACATGAGAAATAACACATTCTGCCATTTTAATGATAAGTCACAGATCTTGTGGTTCCTCTCTCTCTCTCTGTCTCGCCCTCCTCAACTATCTCTCTGACCCGCTCTAAAAAAGAAAAAAAAAAAAAAACAGCTTTGAAAATTTTAATGAACTTTGCTGTGAACATGAATCTTTTATTGCCGTCAATTAATCTTTGGCCCTAATAATCTCCCCTCCACACCACTCCCCTGTGAATACGTACGCCTGTCAGCAGACTCTTTGACCGCGATTCCCCCCTTTGTGAATTGGTTTCACTGGGCAGTAACTCTGAGCTTGTTATTTAATAGTGTGTGCATGCGTAGGAGATAGGGAGAGGGAGAAGATATGGCATGTTTTAAAGATAAATTCAGATTTTACTGAGACAAAAATAAAAAAAAATGCGGATGAAAACTGGGTTCATAGTGAATTCATTTATTCTTTTAACACACTAAATGGGAAAAGACTTTTCGCTAACGATGGAAACAAGACAAGGAGATGACAGTAGGAGAGGGCGCGGAGAGTTTGCATGCAGAACGGAGCCAAATGTGCATTGAATCCACAGCAGATTCAGTCAAAAATAAGCTGCAAAACGGGTTTGATTCACCTCTGTTTGAGGAGACAGCTTGAAGCTCAACCTCCGCAAAGAATTTGACAAGACATTCAAAAATTTCAAAGGGGAATTATGTTCTGCAAGTCTTGAAAAGCGAGCAGTGTCTTTCCAAAATGTTCACGATAAACTAAAAAAAAGAAAAACACTACCTAAAGATCCATCCTTTGATATCTCTTAAATACAGAACATCTTGTTAAAGTGTTATAATTATTGACTTGAAGGCTGCGATAAAGTAGTATGTAATAGAGTACGACGTGTAAATCATATAAATGATTGTATTTTCCGAATATGAATGAAAGACGGAACATTTAGAGAAGGAGTGGACGAAAAGAAAGAGAGCACAAGAGCTGTTTGTAATAATTCATTTTAATCAAACAATATTAAATGTCTGGATTTTAATTAAAAAAAACACTTACATTGGTCGTCTCCAGATTTATTACTGTGTGTTTATTGTCTCATGGAGATATGCATGTATGAATTATGTGCTTAATTGCGTTTTTGGGCTGTTTTGTGTGTGTGTGTGTGTGTGTGTGTGTGTACACACACTGGTCCCTCTGCCCTGTGTGTATGCTCATTTTGCGACCAATTATATTCCCCCTAAGCAGCTCAATGAGCAAGTAAATGGAGTGAACAGCAGCTGAATGTATCCTGTGACAAATAGCGAGTGTGTGTGTGTGAGGGAGAGAGAGAGAGAGGATAAAGAGAGATTACTTGCATGGTAATCAGTGTGTGTGTGCCATCTCTGTGTGTGTATATCTTGGGGACTGCATATGTGCTCATCTGGTCATCCTTGCTTTCAAGCTATAGCTGAAAAATGCCTCGAGGGAAGCAAACTTTGCAAAGCTAAAAGTGGTGTAAACCTTAAGGGGAACACTGCATACATTAGAGGCTGTTTTGATCTGTTTTTTCCATTTATTTCCTATTTTGCGTGAAAGACTTGGGTTGCTAGGCCACATGTGTTATAAATAGGTTAACAGACAAATCATTAGTATTTAGGGAAGTCAAAGCACGGGCTTTTGTTTTTTTTTTCAGAAGCTAAAGGGCAAAGATGATCATCGCTCTGTGATTTTGTATGGAAATTAATTTGGGTAAAGGCAGTAGAGCCTTGATCAGTTCATTAACTTTTTAACAAATGGCTTTTGAAGCACCACAGACAGCTGTGCAACCTTGAACAACAAGCAATCTGTGTGAACTGAAGCCAAAACACAAAGAGTATTTCTCTTTTTTTTCCCCTCAAACAAACATGGTTCATTTTATAACAGAAGACCCACCACGGGGGTAAAGTGTGTGGTCCCGTCAGGTGGTTATATTGATATTATTATAGCTCCTCATAGTCCATTTAGGATACTTATGGTACTTTGGTCTTCTAAATAACACTTAATCTCATTATGTGGTATTTTATAACACGATTTTCTATCAAGACCCATTTATTTTAGACTGATTTAAACTGACTATACTGCAATTCTAGTTTTACAGCAGGCAAGCTAAATATAGGCCTGTTTTAATATAATTAATGTACTTAGAGGTGTTTTTATTATTTCATTTTTGCTGTTGTTTGTTATTCTGAAGAAATGTATGTTTTGCTTTCTAGATGTTTTGTGCTCACTTACATCTGTACAGTGAAAGTGTAAATGTCATTATTCTGTTTATTACTGCTGCCATGGATGGCAAAGGGCCAGTACTGTTACAATCCCTCACCAACAGAGGGCGATAAAGGGACGCTGATTACATTTACCCGCACAAAATATTCAGATTTTTACCCTCACTCCAAAAAAAGACAATATTCCTACTGAGCTGTGGTGAAAATTAACATTCAACTAATATTCCTGTTTATATGCAGCTGATTAATGAACACAGCCTTTTATTTGTTACCCTCCTACTACCCTCCTGAAAAGGCTGACAATGTGATATTTGTGCATACCAAAAATCTGTTGATATCCAAGTCTTTCTTAATGTTGAACAGAATCTACGACAATAAGATTGGGGCCTAATTCTGAGTACCAAAGACAAATATGCCGTGACATGACCAGTCAGTGTGACAGTGAATCGTGACTTCATGGTTCTATTGAAAGACTCCCGTGCCTGTAAATAACCGACGAAGCTGCTGCCAAGGTCAGCAGTGGGACCACTCTGCTGACTTGGCTGACCACTGGGATGCAACAGACATGCACGCACACATACAGAACAGTCACCAGACACTATGATGCTCGGATACACATATCTACTGAAAGCATACAAAACCCTGATTGAATTTATTGGCAATGTTTAGCAACCATGAAATATGACATATTCTGTGTGACATTGGGCCACAAATGGAAGATTTTTATCCTCGAGCACTCCGTCTGTCTTCCGCTCCATCTATTTCCTCTCTCAACAGGTGCCTCCTCTCTCCTCACGTTTTCTACCACTCCAAAATCCCCCTCCTCATTCTGACTCATCGCTGCCATCCAAACCTTTACGCTCTCTCAGTTCTCCCGTGCTTCTTTTTTCTTCTTAATCCGTCTCATCTTTTCCTCCACTCACTTCCCTCTCTTCATTTCCACTTTATAATGTTTATACCGTTTTGTCTCTCCCTTTGTATCTTGCTCTCTCGCTTCCGCTCCTCGCCTCTCTCCGCTGCCATCCCTCACTGTTTTCCTAAAGGATTCGCACTGAAATTGAGGGAAAACATCCAAGCGTGAAATAGTCCAGAGAGGGTTCTGAACGCTCACTTGTTATTTCATTTCCAGGATGAAACAAGGGCATTAATACTTAAAAACCCTGTCTGTCCTGACGGCTCACTGAGACGGCGATGCCTCCATCCTTTCCCCGGCCTTCTCTTCCCTTTCCTGTCCGTGCTTTTGCCTGCTTGCTCTTTTCCGTACTTACAATAACAAATTCGCTCACTCAATCACTCGCTCGCGAAAACCATCCACTCTTGTTCCATCTGCATAACATGTTAATCAAGTATTTATCAGATAATAGCGCGCGCTAATCACAACATCCCGGTCTTGTTTTGCTGCTCGGCTACTATCCTCACCTCTCCATTAAGGTGTTGTTATGATTGACAATTGCTTTCGGTTTACTGTGGGTATACTCCCTTTCACCACTCACCCCGCCACCAATCTTTGGATGCCCAAGGCCACACGGGTGCTGCTGTTTAGGGGATGTTTATGCCACTAATGACCCCTAAAGAGTCAACACATGAAAGATAATGCATTAAAATTTATGGAAATCCTTAATTAGCTCAATGGATGCTGAATGAGGCAGTAAACTAGGAGGCACTCATTAATGACAGCAAATTAAGGCAAAACAAGTGAGGACGGGCCAGAGAAAGTAATAAAAGTGATTCTTTCTAAAGACCTTCCATGGGACTAGACAGAAGGACTTGAAATAAAAGGAAAAAGGAAACAGGAAGGGAGCGTGGAGACAGAAGTGAAGGAAAAAGGTCTGCCGAAGACCTTAAAAGAGAAGGGTAGAGAGAGTGAAGGAGAGACAAACTGACAGAAACAAATTAAGAGACAGATAGTGATGAGATTTAGAGAAATAAATGTTGTTTATTCCAAAGCCAAGCACAATTAACTGTGGCACTGCCGGGCATAGCGGATGCTTCGGCATGCTGATTAGTCCAATGAGAGATGAGCGTTTCCTAGTGCCACCAGGAGAGAAGCAGGCAAACATATTATCACAAGGATAGATAAACAGAGGGCACAGAGCTTAGGGAAATAATGTGCGTGTTTGTGTGTCTGTGAGTGTGTGTGTGTGTGTGTGTGTGTGTGTGTGTGTGTGGGGGAAAGCACAATGAGGGTAGAAGGCTATGCCGGTCGCCTCGATGCATTCTCTGCCCCCAACCTGAGAGGAACATGCAAAAACACTCTTCCGCACCATGCATTATTCTGTCTCTCTCTCTCTCTCTCTCTGTTTCTCCTTATCTTACCTATCTTGATCAGTGAAAACACACACACACACACACACATGAACGCACACATACACGATGATAGATCCAACTTGAGGCAGACAGGAAATTACTATCCTACGAAGTGTTGAAGAAGGAGGAGGGGAGACAAGGGTGGCGAGAGGGGAAGGGAAGGAGAGGGGAAGAACAAATGTACACAAACTCTATGGTGCATATGTGTGTATAAGTTCTTCTGCATCAAAATACAAAATACCCTATTTTCTTCTGAAATAAAAGCCATCAAACCAGATCTTGAAACCAGCATGGTTGCCACTGACAACAGAGAAAATCATCAAAATCCCTTGCACACTTACTGTATGGAGTTCTCTATGCGTGTGATGGTGAGGAAGGCTGCGAGATTGGCGGTGTACGAGGAGATGACGATAAGAGCGAACATCCACCAGAAGCCCATCATCATCCTCGTAGCGAGAGTGGTGTAGGGCACCTCTCCACCTGCGAGAACAGACCGAACAAAAGAAAGTTCAAATGCACGGTCGAAGATATAAGCCGTCACATTAACACACAGAAGCAACTCCGCGCTGCAAGAGGAAAAGCTGTTGAAACAGCAGAGCACATCCTGAAAGATTATGTCTGGATTAACAGATCTGGATCTACACATTGCAGCATAAAGTGTAGGGAGAAACTGCAGAGAACTCAATCGGTGTTCTTTTCAGAAAGACATCAAAAGAGCACATCTTCTTGCTACATCTTTGAGATAATATTTATATATTGAGGTAAAGGTTTCCTCTGCAAATGTCTCAACACCGGCAGGAATAACTGTTTGGGACACAAGTGTAAAAAAAAGAAGAAAAAAGGCTGCTATTGCAATAAATTATCAGCTCGATAAATCTGAGCAGAACGTGTAAACGCTTGTCAATGCTGCTTGGAGGACGTTGCAATGAAAAGTAGCTTGTCCATCTTTAAATATAAAAACCCCCTTATCCGCATCTTGTGTTGTAAACAGCTTTTTTGTGGCCCTGTCCTCTGAAAATCCTCTCGTGCTGCAGTAAAAGGCCAACCGCCGCGGATTTCTGGCTGGCTGTCACTCTCACCCCTGCCCTCCCTTACACAGGATTGGTTTGTGTAATAACCAGAAGAGAAAATAACACATTCATCTTTGGCTAGCCTTACCATTCATACACACACGTATACTTGTCCAACCATACATACACACATTTAGGTATGCATACCTAATGCACACACACAGGGTAATGATTGATTTGCAGCCAGTGAGCTCATCCTTGCTGCCTTTTATTGAAGCCTGTTAGAAATTAGCCTCATTCATCCTTGTGGCAGGGGATCACCGTTACGTCGACCAACAGACGCTCTCCCTCGCTCTCACTTCCTCCAGCCCAGACTCAATAATATATGTGACACCCACGTAATCCCATGTTCCCTTTATCTCCGCGCCTCTTTTTCCACTGTATTCTCGCTTTCTCCATCTTCCTTTCAGGCCCCCTTTTTTTTCCTTTTTTTCCTTCATCGCTTATAGCATTTGATTTAATTCAAATTTGTTATCTCTCTCCCTCCCTCTCTGTGGGTTTACTTTCTCAGGCAATGCATTTGCTGTTGACATCAGGTTTCAACCACAGGCCCTTAGGCAGAATAATGTGTGGTACTGTACTCTATATTCAGTTCAAATAATCCCTGTGCATCTTCGCCTGAGTCTTATTCTCCCATATGTCTATCCTATTATGCTGTATGCCTTTATGTTAAATCACGTGACATCCTGGGTTCTGGTGTATGTTTTAAAAAATCTTTAATGGTTCTTTGAGTGTTTTTCTTGCATAAAAAGTCACATGCAGAAGCACTGTGGTTATGAAATCAATCTTTTCGTTTAATCTTTTTATTTCATTAGGTATGCTGACTGAGACCGACTTCTCTTTTTGAAGACAGATCAGAAAATGATTAAGATTAAAGTCAAATCCGTGTAAGAAAAAGATACAAAAAAGGCAATTTCAGAAACAGCAACCTGTTCAGCGATGACTTAGCAAAGACTGATGCCGTCTTTCTCATTTGACTCATTGCACCTTTTTCTCCAGATTTCTCATTTTAAAATGTCGTTCAGTCTTTCAGAAAGTATCTGTACACATAGAAAATAGCTGTAAGTATCTGCCTTCGCATCAAATTGTTTTCAGAGAAAGGAAACCTGGTACGCACACTCTTCAATTACAGTATAATAAATATGGCAAATAACATTTTTGGTAAAGTTCATTCAGTTAACTATTCATGAGAAAATTACTGCAGATTTGCCAGTGGGAAGATGAATTGAATCTTTTCCAAGGCTGAATGCAAACCAGCAGGCAGAGATGCTTTTCCACACATCGTGGGCTGCCAAAATGTCCAAATATATGTCAAACCGTGACTGCAGTATCTTGGACTTCAATAGCTTCTAAAACATGACCTTTGTGAATCATTCCACCCGCAGAAGGTATTTGGGGATTTCGGGCTTCATCCTGGCAATATCCATGGAGGACCGATTTAGTTACCAGAAAAAAACCCTATTGTCAAGCCTCAGAACAATTTCATGTTGATTTCTAGCTGCACAAGTGACTTTAATAAAATATTTAATACGGTTGGGAAAATGACTCTGCTGAGTTCCGGCATCTGAACGTCCCAAAATTTGAAGGGGGCAGACTTTTGTCAGGTTCTTTGAGATGTTTTATAGTTCTCTCAGTCCCTGGACGATGTCTAAATCAAATCAACTACAGCAGACTTTTTGAAAAGGTCATTTTGTGTGTGTGCGAGAGAGAGACACAAGGAGAGAGAGTGGTGACATCTTTGTAAGATATTGTATAAACTTGGATTTATGAAGCTCAATAAAAGTAAGTGAACATTGAGAAGTGGGTTGAAAAGGCCCTTAATGTGATTTATCTGAAGACCGGTCTGGCATTGATTTTAAAAGGTGCCCAAATGTCAGAAACTTCTTTATCAGTTTACTATGGACTGAGACATCGGCTTTTAAAATGTTGCTAACGTAGTAAAGTGTACAATAATGTATGTGTCTGCCAGGCTGTCAGTGTCTGGCTATGCTCATGTTTGTTAAGAAGAGGCCAACACAGTTTTATGGCGCAATTCTTTTCCTTTTAATAACTACTGTTGACCAGTTAGGCCCTGAGTCAACATGACAGAAAGCCTGAATTCTCAGGGGGAGAGCTGATGCCAAAGGGAGTTGAAAGTCGAAAGCATATACACAGTGTGGTGCTGTGTAGAGACTGAATATGATCATTGCTTTTACTTATGTGACATAACATTGTATAACTTTGTGTTGAAACAAAGGGGGCTTGATTGATCAGTGTGTAATATGCTTCGTGGTCCATAATAAGATCTTCCAACAGCAAGAATAGGCAGTGATTAAAAAATACAAATTACTTGTTGTTTATTTATTCCCCTTTTTTTAAGGTTAAAGGTGCAATATGTAGATCCCCATCTGAGCAGTGTCAGCTAATCAGAGTCCTATCATCATGGCTAACTGAGCTAACTAGCTAACGGCAGTCACAGTTTGCAGCAGTTTGCTGTTTCTCTGATATGATACGCCGCCCCCTATTTGTTTGGAGTAAGAATCAGACAGGTGGCCAATTCTTACGCATTGCACCTTTAAGGGCATGAAATACAAGCCCCAACTGTCACACACTGCTGATCTATTAAGTAATTGTATAAACTGGGTGTTGTGCTATCAACCCACCTCTCATAGCACAGTGTACTGCATCATCGGAGGCATCTCTCATACTGTGCACTATCAAAACCATCTTTCTTATAGGGGAACACACTCAGATGGATGTCGCCGTTGAGGAAGAATATAGGCAGTGAGCCAATCCTTCAAGTTGGTGAGTAGTTGAGTCATGTGTCATGTTGATGTGTACAGGATGCAAATACCTTTATCTTAAAAAAACAGGCTTCCCAAGATGGACATGCTTGCTTTATTTTACAAGTATATGACTGAGAATCCCTCTAAAAGGACATGCCGCTGCTTGCCCCCAAACCTCAGATTAAACTGAACTCACATTCAGCTTACAGCGACCTTGCCACCCTGAACAGAACATGCTTTCAGAAATATGACTTGCTGTGACGGAGTGAGGATGACTAAAAGGTGATCGGGTCAGCTGCTCAAGACAGATAATAAGGTAACTGCTCCTCTGTATGTGTCCCTTCAGTGAAGCCACCCAGTGCAGGTAACGTTAGCTTCACAGAGACTCCTCTCTGTAGGACTTAGAATAAAGGAGCCACTCTTCAAGGCGCTCATCAAGGCACCTTTCAAGTTTTCCAATGGTTGCAATCCTGACAAAAATCAAAAGGTAAGTGAGTGTATGCGTCTCCGTTTGCATGTGTGTATGTTTATGAATTCTCGAGGAGGCATAGCTCGCATGAAGCAGCTTTTCGTGGATGCAAGCTCGGCAGCTTCAAAGGCACCCTATTGTGTCCCTTCGATATAGCTCTCCATTCTTGCCACCACGTGTCTCCTTGCCTCCCCTCTCATTCTGTGCTGTGTTCCCCCTGTAGCTGCGGGCAAAAAAAAGCATTCCTCTATTTCTTCCTGCTCCTCTCAAAATGGGATTCCAAATCAATATTACATGTGCTCGTTTGCAGCTAAAAGTTTGCAAATCAATTTGCCGTGTTTAATATTTTATGTATTTTCTCAACTTCCAGGTCCCCATTGGACCAGTTGCTGGCCACCCCACTGGTGAGAAGAACCTAATTGCTGGCTTATATTCTGTCTACTTTCTGTGATTGACTGCGAGACTGGATTTCTGGATGCTTAACTGACTAGCTTGGCTATGAGACTTACTGACTGACTGATTGACCTGCTACAGTACACTGCCAGCCTCTGAGCTGGCCGACAGACCTGCTTTCTCGTGTCGTGACTCATGGTTCTACTATTTTATACTCCTCCAGCTTCACCATCCTGTTTTCTGATTGACTGAACAGATGAACAGCTGACCGACGACAATGATCTTTTCAGGGAATCTGAGGGTTTTCAGTTCTGTTTATTTCTTCTGAAAGTCCTTTTAAAAACAATAATTAGATGATCTTTAATTGAGTAATCCATGGAAGCATGTTGCAAAGCCACTATTAAATGTTTTGAATAATGCTGTGTTTGACATTAATATACAGTTTGCATAAAATCTGAGAGCTGCCCTGTACCACTATAAAAGCCTGCACTCTCCCACTCTTGGCTGCTGAGCAGTTTGGCTGGTAATTAGTCCTTCCACCTCTTTCTAATACTTTCTGTCTTTATATACAAAAAAAAAATCTCTCAGATATTCCCTCAATCTCTGGTTTTATTCTCAACGCCCATCTTTGATTCATGCTGAGTGTGTCACTGCTGCATTCTCATAGTATCCGCTCTCAAGGGAAGACGATGCAAGAGGGAAAATAAAAGCTGAGTGCAAGATAATTTGAACAGGTAATGGGTGTACTAATGGACTCAAACATGATTACTTTGAATAAAATCTTAGAGTGTATATATACCACAATTATGTTCAGGTTTGTCCTGAATTAAAAATACCATATGATAAAACTGTATTACTGAAATACTTTCAATTCTCTTGTTAGTAACTGATCTTTTTGGTTGGTAGTCGAATGGAATAATGTACAGGAGAGGAAGAATTCATCAGCACATTCACACTAACACACACATGCTAACTCACACCTATTCCCCCATAAAGTTTGTGTGTAGTTGTGCGTACATGACAAATCTGCTCATTTAGGAAGCTGCCGAAATATCTAACGAGAACATCAAGTCCTCAGATTTATGAGAGCACCAGACACGACCCTCATCCCTCAGTCTTAGGACAAACTAATCAAAGAGGAAAGATGATTGGGCAAAAATGTCCTTGAACCTATGTGTGTGAGTGCAGTAAATCTGATGGGGTGATTCGGAGGCTAAGACATTTTGTTCACAAAGTGTCACGGGGGTGCGATGCAGAGCCTTCGCGGTGGTGCTTATAAGACCTATTTTATCGAACTGTCCCCTCAGTTCCATGTTTTCTATTGAGCCACGACATGTAGATGAATCAAAAGTTTGACAGGCTGTGCTGGCCTTTGAGTCGAGTGTGGAGAGAGTGTTCAGGGCGTCCTGTGGCAGATGACTAGGTGTTTTGTATTTTGAGGAATTAAAAATCAAGCATATTCATTTAATTGACTAGTTTTATTTGATCATTGTGTTGCATTTGTGGTCTTTCACTGTGTTCTTCATCATGATGTGTGGATTACAGGTCCTTTCGGGGGAAAAAGGAAGAGTGTGGCAACAAACCGATATGTTTTGACCATTTTCTTGGTTTTCTATTGATTTTATGCAAAAGAAACCTACAATAATGTATAATTGCTATTAGCAATGATTACACTTTTTAAGAACTGGTGATCAAAGCTGCAGCTTTCCATCGACTCAAAGTGCCAGTATTTGACAATCTGGGAATGAGACTCAACCAATCAACTGTCCGACATATTGCACCTGAATGAATTTTAAGATCAATATGTCTCAAGGAATTTAAAAGCCTTTCAATTTGTTTTTAAAAGCTGCATAAACAGGAGAAGATTTTCTCACTCTAAGGGATTGTATATCAGTGTATATCAAAGTTTCTCCATGAATAGATGTGACAATTCTTCCTCTGCATTGAGGAGCTGTAGCTCACATGCCACCTTTGGAGGTGTCTTGCACGAGCATTACAAAGCTTAAAAGCCTCTCGATCACGTAACTGTTGCCTGTTCAGTTTGAAAGAGCAGACTTTTGTGTTTGTAGAGGTTTATCTTCCCTCTCAGGTAAACATGAGACAAAGGAAGATGTGGCTGGCCAAATTGGAGTTGAGGAGCAGCACTGATATTGTGCATGGCATATAGACAGTGGCCTCTATACTCCTCACTTTATGCTGTCAGTGTAAACAAGCCCCTTCAGTCGCCAGTACTGTCCTGTGTATTGTGCTGAAATGCGGTGAGAGGCGCTTGTGGCGTCCACTTGTGCAGACTTGTGACTGTAATCTCATCCCACAGCGGCATCAGCAGCAACACGTTTGAATAATCGATCTCTCTTTTTCTCTGCTTGCCTTTCTCCCACTTCAGACAGTTCACAGTGTCTGTCCACCGGATTCTGGATCCACTTCTATCAAACGCACCATCTCTTTTTAAAATGTACATTCCCGCTGCCAACCGCTCTGAGGCTTCTCTTCGAAGTTACATCATCACTCTCACTCATTCTTGGATGAAAGAAGACAGGAGCAGTTCATTAGAGCTTTATAAATGAGGAAAGAAGAGTTGGAATATGTTCAGCTGATGTCAGCTCCCAGTTGGAAAACGCTGCAATCTTGCAACAAAATGATGTAACTTTTTTTTTTTTTACTACAATTTGAACAATTTTATTCGCTCATAGCCTTCAAAAGTGTCTCGCTGAAGGATGTTTTGGCTGGATAGCACAGTAGGCTGACAACAAACAGGCATGTGAGAATCCACTCACAGGTTGATCTCTGTGAGCAGCAGCCGACACCATTGTTGGCGTCACATGTTAACACGTTATGAACAAATCAGGAGCAGAAATCAATAGTATCAGGAAAAACTTCACGTGCATCTTCATCTTCAAGTCGGATGAAGACCCTAGTCAAAGTTTGTTGCCTTATTCTGTGTGCTCCAGCATACTTTGGACAGTATTCATGAAGTTTTTAAACTTCTTCCTTTATCTAGAATCTTTTGACAAAGAGAAAGAACAAATTATCTCTCAAAATACAGGCTCTATTTTAAAAGTTAAATCAGAAAATGGCTCATATAGTGTATATGCAGTACTATAAAGTCTGAATCACCGCGATGCCACACTGACAACAACAGTCGATCTCAGGTGGACAACTGGCGTTTGATTTGCACGGCGGTCCGACCTATCTGATGTTTCTGCTGTGCTTATGTTATGTGCTGCGTTAATTTGCTGGCATCTCTGATAAAGCGAATCTACCCGACAGTGACATCTCACCAGCTGTCAGACTAACTGCTCGTTTTGGTTAAACTCCACTCTAGTCTGTGCCCCGACAGGTCAAATAAAGTGCTGTATTCATATGAAAGCATCAAATATGCATTTTAGATGACTGATATACACTTTGAAATAACATAATCAAAAATGAGAATTAAAATAAGCTACGTGACCCAGGTCTTTTCTACCAGGAAGTTAATGTAAACTAGCTCTGTGATTGGTTCTTTAGGTATTGGAGTTGGGTGAATGGAATATATGTTATAATATATACATTATAAGCCATGGAGGGGAGTGTGACAGAGTCCTGTTTTAGTAGGGATTGCTGTGTGTGTTAATTGGTTCACCTGGAAGCACCTGGCGAGTCTCCCTGGGCTATTTCAGATCAGGTTGTCACAGCCTGTGGTCCCATTTTTGTTTGGTTGGTTTTAGCCTGGTTACTAGTTGAGGTTTTTATTCTATACAAGATTTGCATCCATCATAATCACACACCCATCTGCTGAAACACTGATAAGTCTAACCACGAGTCTCGTAAAAGCATTGTGTCTGTCTGACATTGTATAATAATTGTTATACTTGTACACCTTTCCAATTAAAACCTGGTAAGATGAATCGTTATCCTCTTAGTCAGCAATAGTCATCTTGTGTGGTTTTAACAGCTGCACCAATCACAGTTGTTTTTTGACCACACTAGCTTCTCCAAGTAAGAGAATCCTATTGCATCCCGGGAGGTTCAGACAAGTGATGCACAAACCTGCAGCATTAAAAAATGTGCCGCCAAAGTCAGGCGATGTACATTTAATGCTGAATTTACATTTCCTGAGATATTGATTTCCCGGTCATGTCATGTTGTTTTTCATGCGTAATATTGCGCATTTTTATTTTGTAACTCATTGATCCACACAAAAGCTGTTTCTGACAGCCACCGACTGTGTAAGCTACAATAAAATTAGAAGAATAAAAGAACAAAAAAAAAAGCCTGGAAAGCAGTTTCATACAGGCGACTAAAGCAGTGGTGGATGACAGAAGCAGCACTGGTGAGATTCTTTCATTCTTCTTTAGCTGAATGCAAACTGCTTTCCTTTATTGGCAGCCTTGCTACTGACACATTGGATTTGATTTTAATGTGAGTTTTACATCAAAATCAGAAGGTCTATAATTACATTATTCCGCATCCACACTCAGCACGCACGTACCAAAGCGACCGGCAAACATCTTTTCATGGTCATCAGAATACCAACATGTTTTGCTTTCACTTGTCTTTGTGCTGTCAGAAAAAAAGAGCCCTACGCGCTGGTATACTGAGGACCTTTGAATCTTCCATTACTGTCGAACAGAAAACATAAGCCCTTCTAAATCATCATGACAAGTTTCAGACTTTCTTCTGCTGTCGAAATAATCTCACATAATATACTTTGCCAATCATGCAGTTTATAAAACAGCAAGTTTTTATATTTTTTTTTCTAAAACACTGAAGACAGCTTTTCATGTCACAGAATTCTGTAAAGATGTTTTTTTTTTTTCTCAAAGCTTGAAAACAAAATAATGATGTCTTTCAAACTCAAGACAGGAAGCTGTTCGAAAGAAGCAACAGCATCGCATCAAAGAAACTACTTCTTCATTATCAAAGCCCCAAAAGGTTCCATCAAACATTACAGATAAACATGATTACTCATACTCTACGACTCTATCACATGTTGTACTACTTTGACAACTTTGAGTGAAAGAAAATAGTGAAAAGATGTTTTTTTTTTTACTAATGGAAAACTTTTAAGTTGAAGTTGGTCTGGTAAAGCCACATTAGGTCGAGAAAAACAAGTTTTCATTTCAAATCGAAATCAAAACAGAGCACGTTATCTGTGTTTTGGCAAATACATTAATCGCCGGTATCAGCAATTATGAGTGTAATGTAATTAACACTTTCCAGCATCTCCAGGCAACATAATATGCTTGATTATGATAGTGTTTATGCATGGCGCTGATTATATGACACCGTTAGTGATAAGCAGGTTTCTGAACTCGTTCAAGCTAAGTTTCCAGTATAAATAGAAATTTCTCATCCCAGGTTGTCAAACACAAACACGGCCTGTACACGCGATCAGTGTCTCGTACAGATGTGCAAGGCTTTAGCGTCTGTGTGCTGTCCGGCCACAAATCCTAGGTTTCGGAAAAGATTGTTGAATTTGGTTTTACACTGGACCAGGTCTCCTGTGTGCTCAGGACAGACAGATGCTAGAAGGTAGCTTCTGCATCTGGATGAGACTCTGGGGGACGTGCCAATGAGACGCGGCTGGTAATACAACATGAGTACCGACGATTCTTAAAGAGCTTTGACTGTTACGGAAACAGTCTCGATAATCTGACATTCAAAGAACTTTGGTTGGTCAGAATATAGGCCGTAGTTTGGTTGCAACTCCATTTTTGTTTGTTTGTTTGACTCAACAAATTCAGAAGCGTCACAAGGCACACACAGAAAACAAAGCCAAACACATGCACTTGCAAAATCCCCACAAACATGCAGTATGTCTACACCCAGTTATTCATTTGTTTTGAGTGAAATAACAGGGACAGCCGGAAACAGGGATGAAAAATAAGTCAGATGCAGGAGCTGTTGTCTCCAGCAGGTTTTGGCGCACTACATTATTTTATAAGCCAACTCATCTGCATCAAACACATTCACCGTGTTTCTCTGCCTGTCTGCCTCTCTCACTTTGCCTCCTTGCCTCTCTGCACCTCTCACTTCTCCACCCCCCCCCCCCCCCCCCATCCTTGTTGACATGCTGCAGTTAAAGGTAGCTCCAGACGAGTGCAGCTTTGAAACCAACCGAGCGGTGGGCACATCCAGGAGGGTTTTATATGTATGTGGATTTCTTGTAAAGCTTCAAATCTCACCACTGAGCAGGCCCATCCACTGCCTCAGATTATACCCCTCTGCTGTCTGATGACTTGCAGGAATCGTTTTTTTTTTTTTTTTTTGCCATCCATTTCTTCTCCAGCACCTCAATCACTCTCGACCGATGGTGTCCCAGTGATTATAAACAACTTGGGGAAGACATATTACGGTGTTGGGGCCAGGGTGGAGGGGGGAGACGAGTGAGAGAATGGAAGAGGGGATGCGGAGGATGACAGAATGCATGCATCCCTCCCTCCAGCACCTCTCCTGCCTTCTGCTCTTGAATCTCTCCTTTGTACATGTGCCACCTCTAATACCCCTGGCTATCAGCCAAAGCGAAGAGGGATTTTCCATGTGGTTAGCAGTTTTTTCAAGCCAGCGCGGGCCATTATGAGGATGCAGCAGGCCAGTAATGTGGTGGATTTGAGCTGAGATGCATGAAGTTTACGAATCGGAGATGGGGCCTAATGGTATCTCCCTTCCCAGCATGCCGTCTGATTTCCTATAAGAACCTCAGGCTATCATCAAAACATGATGGAATATGATTCTGACAAACAGTCGCGTGGTAAACAAACAACGTATGGAAGATTTATGTCGGGAAGATGGAATTAAGTGTGTAGGCAAAAGGGTAATGGGGAAACGTAATGGCGTAGTAATGTTCACATTACCCTATTCATTTTTTGTTTGCTAACATTTCTCAACATTTAATATTCATTAGACAAATAATTATATACTCTTTAATATATATTCTACCTACTTTGAAAGTGATGGGAGGTTATTATGATGATGTGAAAGTTAGTCTTCAGCTAATTGCATTTATCCTTCAACAGCAGGAGGACTTCGATAAAGTTAAACTAATTGTTTTATGAATGTCATCCAGAATTTTGATTGTGACAGGAGAGATCTTGATTACACTCAGCATAACAGATTGCAATCAGTAACTCGGCAACCAGATTTAAATCGACCTGTCTCAGGATATTTTTTTTTCTCCATTTTTAGATATTGATTTTTCAGCTGTACGCAGCACTTACGTTTCTTGCGTGTGCACACGAGTCTCATATAAATACATTTTATTTACATATCTATTTCATTTTGTCATTTGTCAGGGACAATGCGCAATATATATTCTGTATATTGTACCAGATATACTGCAGCTAATTCTCCTGTGTGGTCCCTGAGCGGCGCAGAGCTCGACTCGCCGCTCAGAGATGAGCAGTTTAATATCTCTGTGTGTGCACATAAAGGGAATAAATCCATATTACTTAGTGTATAATTTATTTCCCTTTAGTAGTAAGTGTAACATGTGCTTGAGGAGTGTTGGTATTATGGTAATTGCTTCAATAAAGTTATTAATATTCATGAATGACATATTAATATTTCATACTGGCAACGATTCACCTCTGATGTTGACAAATTGCTCTGGGCCCGGTTCTTATTGACATGAACACTACATACAGACACAATCTACAGTAGCCAGTGACAGAAACACACATAAACATGTGATTAAAAGCATTTATACACGAGAAGCATGCGCGCGCACACACACACACACACAGTCACACACAATTGCATAGAAACACAGACATACAATGTGTATGCACAGAAATACATGTGCTGCATACACATCGAAAGACGCTTTAAATATTTACATCTCATGACGTAGAAAAGATTGTGTGCATTTGAATAAAATAAGAATCAAGTCGGGGAGAACAGTTTCACGGTATCATGGTAAATGTATGCATGCAGTTCTGGACCCCGTTTACCCTCATTTGACATATAATTGTATAAATTATAGAATCTATAACCATATTACGCATTTATAAACATATAAATGTTATGATGCAAATAAGCAGGCATCTACTACTGATGCATACCTGTAGTTTGAATAATTATTTGAATTTGTTTTATGCATATACAGTATCCTGGGAATGGAAAACAGGAGGAGATCAAAGCGAAAAAAGAGAGCCAATATGAGCGTGGGGGAGGAAGAGGGTCAGAGAGAAACAGCCAAAGTGGTGCGGAGACCAAGCCAGAGATCATCTAAATAGATTAAATAAGGCCTGTGTGTGTGTGTGTGTGTGTGTGTGTGTGTGTGTGTGTGTGTGTGTGTGTGTGTGTGTGTGTGTGTGTGTGTGTGTGTGGATGTGTGTGTGGATATCCAAGTGTTTGATCTGGTTTTATGCTGGGTAAACATGCCACATCATTACTGCAGGACACAGATGTTACACTTTTTTGAAGAACCCTTGTCCAATCTGTCAGTCACCTGTGCCCCAAACTGAACACACACTGTAAGCCGAATGTCTGCGAACATGACCAGGCCAGCATGTGTCTGCACACAGCATCTTTACAAGGGACTAAATCGTCATTAATCGTGAAAAGGGTGGGTGTTTTTGTCAAACAAGTGAAAAAACAGCAAATGGGTGAAGTGGTTCGAGATCCACTTTCTCTGGATTCAGGAAAATATTTGGGAAAAAAAGATAACATCCTGATATCATCTGTTTACTTGATTGTAATTAGAATCAGAAGTAATCAAAAAATTGAAATTAAAAAAAGTTTAAAACTATTACTAACTAAACAAAACAGTTCCATTATACAGACAGAGTGCTTATGATATCAAATGGAAGATAACAGTAATTGTAAAAGTTGGAAAAGTTACAATTTTGACTTGTTTTGGTAATTAAAAATCTAAATGAAATGTTGATTGTTTCAGTGCAGAACTTTATTTATTCTTTTTATTTGTCTTTGCTGCTTTCTTGGCAAAAGTTACCTCGAGCACAACAGTGGAGTTTGGAAGATTAAAAGTACGCCACAACCGACCGTGTTTTGACAAATACAGTATTTTGTAGAAAATCTGCTCTGTCTCTTCTCTTCTGTCACTCTTCTGAGACCAGAGGACGACTTCCATTCTGGATTTCTGAGCATAATGTGTCTTGAACTCTATCTTTGCAGAGTTGACATGTTCAGAACATGAACACAAGAGTTCAACATGTGTAATATGAAGATGGGTTTCAATATGAGTCGAACTGGGAAAAAAAAGATATTCAAATTGTACAGAATCGCCCTCAGGGGGGGACGTTGGAATGGGATTCTGTCATCAGTGCGGCTGGCTTGTGGAAGTCGGCTCAATTTCACAAAAAGGGAGCAAATTAAAAGATTGAAATGCAAATGATTCCCTACTTAGCTGCGCTTCGGAGCGTGCTCGCCATGCAGATATCAGTCATGTCTGCGTGTGTGCAAAGTAGGGAAAGACTCTTTGTGCTTAGGTCTACATATTACATGTGTGTCTGTGTCTTCAGGGGAAAGAGATAACACTTTACATTAATTCATTTCAGCCTTGTTGTGCCTATGGAAGATATTATAGTTCTTGTTTTTCATCATGAAAAAAGGAGAGCAGAGAGTGTTTTGATGACCCTTTACTGAAAATTTTAATTGCAAAAGGCCAACTTCAGAAATCTAATTTTTGTTCTAACAGTGAGACCCAAATCTAACAGTTTGGGTCTCCCTCTCTCTGTTGCTTTCTCTCTCTCCTGCCGCCTCTTGTTGGCTTTGAAATCTTGCTTGTAATGATGGTATTTTTGAAAAGAACTACATTGTGAAAGTCACTGGTGCACAGACAACAGCATACCGGGCCCAAACAACCGCACTGACTCACCCTCTTGCCACAGCCACACAAACCTCTCCAGTATCTGAAGCCATAAGACAACTGATTGACTTCCATGTTTGCTACTGAGAGATGCTACAGTGTCTTGTGCTGGTGGTTGGCAGCCATTTGTGTGGTGTCATGGCCAAACATGTAGCCCGAGAGGAATGCCTTAATGGCTATTATAAGCTGATTTGATTGTTGTCAGGGTGCCAAGCTGTAGCCTTAATACATATAATGGCTTTCTTTAATATCAGTGAGAAAGATTTTTGGGTGTCAAAAACAAACATTATTCTTTAAAGGTCCCATATTACGCTCATTTTCAAAGTGTATATTTTTTGTGTGTCTACTAGAAAATGCTTACATGCTTTATTGGTCAAAAACACATTATTTTTCATATACTGTCCAACGTAGCGGCCCCTCTATTCACCCTCTGTCTGTATTCTCTGTTTTAGTCTCTTTAAGGCCCCCCGTCCCAAAAAGCCCAGTCTGCTTTGACTGGTCAGTTTTCACAGGCCTGAGCAGGCAGCGCCCACCGCGTTTCCACATCAACTCTGTCGTTTTTGCAACCACAGCTGAGCCAGGGGTATTGTTTGGAGCAGTGGCTGTATAAATGCAACATCACAACCTTACTGAAGTCCTGGCAGCCTGTTTGAAAGCACCGTCTCTGAATACGGGCTGTGCATTTCTCTGGAGCATTTTGCTTTAGCAACTTCAGCAACATTTATAAAGCACCTGCACCTGCTTGATAATCAAAAAGACCTAAAAAAAAAGAAGTAACTTTCAACAATATGGGACCATTAAAGAAGGAATAACTAAAAACAGTTTTACTCAATTTTAGGTTAATTTCGGCACATTTTCTTTTATTTATTTATTTTTTCGGAGACTGAACCACACTCTCATACACACACACTTCCTTGTGTGCTTGTGTGTCTGCCCTTTAGGGACACTCTGCCCAACTTGCTGCATCATCGCTTGTAAACATTCATTAAAACTGGCTGCTTTTTGGCCTTCGAGAGCTTTTCCTCATTCCTCGGAATGAATGAAGTTAGAGCAGAAGTTCCAGACTGCACCGGGCCAAGTGTGGAGACCGGCGATAAACCTGGCCTTATTCTGTTTGTTTGTCTGTGTGTGTGTGAGTCTGCCTATGGCTTAGTGTGGTAACCTCCCAGAATAGCTGGGTTAAGAGTACCGCTCTGAATGTGTGTGTCAGTGTGAGGCTGGGCGTTTGTACCATATGCAGAAATTGCTTGACATTGGACTTATTACAGAAACACTCGTTTCTCCTCTTCTCTCCTCCATTTCTTCAAGCCTCATCAGCACTTTTGCCTCCTGTTCACAGTTGAAAGGAACATAAAAATGTTGGAGTCAGCAAAAAATTCTTTGAGCTTATTTACAGGCTGTGTTTCCGTGCTCGCCTCCTATATATGGATCAATACAATCTGTGTATAGTATAAGGGTTACAACAGCCAACGGGAAGTCAAGGCCTCGTGTGAGCGTGTTGGTATTCATGTGTATTTGGCACTTTTGTATTTCTGTACGCTTATTTCTAAAAGGGCAAAAGTAAGGGCTTTTCTTGCAGAAAGAAAGAGAATTTCACACACCAGTGTGCAGCCAATCCATAATAGCCGAGGGTTGTTAGAAGAGTGGTGATGGATGAAGTTATTTATTAATATTTCACACTAATAGTCTTCATGGTAGAACAGGAAACATTTGTAATGGTAAACTATGTTTCTGCCCGTTCTGTAAGGCATGCGTTTACAAATCTATTTTAAAAAAAAGTTATGTAAAATAAGTCAAAAAAAGTTCGACAAAAGATATTCCAACTGTTGTGGGTGTCTGAAACCTGCAGTGACGACGAAGCCTCCTTATTAAAAACTCACACATACTGCACCAAACAAACAGAGGCAACACAAAGCCGGTCAGATTCGATCCAGGGCTCTCTAATCTCTCTTCCTTTTTCTCACCAAAAACCCACACAGTGGCACATGTGTGCGTGTCCACCACACACACACACACAGTGAATTCAGCTAGCAGCTACAGTACTGTCGACTTAAGGTGACTGTATGCATACTGTGTCTTGTTCTATCAAACCAATAAGACCATGGCTGCCTCTCAGAGTGCAACTTCTGACAGATGGCTCTCTCAGCAATTTTCCCTTGACTAGGGCAATCTGTGTGTGCATCTTCCTGTGCACACACACTCAAGTCTCCAAGTGCGCGTGTATTTCTAAGCTCCTTCACTTGATAGTGATTGCGTTTGAGTTGCTCATATTCAATTTTAACACTGTCATTCTCAATATTTCACACCTCGCAACCCACACGCCCTCCTCTGTCACTCCTCTCCACTCTCTCGTCTTCCTCTTCCTCCCCCTTTTCTCAAGGGCAGCTAGTCCGCACTCACTGTGGAAATTTAAAACAGATCTGCAACCTCTCAGTTTCCCCTTTAATTAACCATTAAGACTCAGACGGCAGATTGTGCGCATCTGTCTCGTTTGTCCGTGAGCTTCGGTTTGTTTGTGTCTTTTTATTTTCACCAGAAAAACAAAGACGTGAGGAAAATCTTTCAGAGAAAGGGCATTCGACTTTGTCCTGTGTCTTTAGGTCAGGATGTAAGTTTAAGGATCTGTAAAAGGTACCCTGTATAGTTTTATGGGTTTGTATCTCCTGTTTGCTACAACAGGCATAAGAATGAATGTATGATGTATTTCTTGACACGTCATCCACATAAGTTGAGCTCTTTCTGTTTCAACAAAACTTCTCTCACGTTCTTTTTTGGCTCCGATTTAAGATTGCATTTTTCTTAACAGATAGTTAAACCATGTCAACAATCGATGATGGATTAATCATTAATAAGATAAGAAATGCATGTCTTTTTCTCAGTTTAAGTACTATTTGAACAATCCTAATGACACGATAGAAGCTCCTTTCTTCTCATTATGTTTAACCACTTGTCAATGTGGCCAAGATTTAACTTGCACCATCGTGTTTGTTTGAGGACCGTGTTTTAGACTTGCCCTGAAACAGTCGGGCGCTGACTTTCCAGGTGGTACAATGTTGACTTTGTACTGGAGCTGAATTTTAAGATGGTGTCGCAATGTTTACATCGAGCATTGTCCTCTTTTACAGTGCAATGCTTCCACGCTGGACTACGATTGGTGCTCTCCATCCTGCCTAACCATTTCCCTCTTTCTTTGGTGCACCAGTAATTTAAAGTACACCCTCTTGTGGTATAAAAGTTGTGAGCTCCTGAAAAATGGTAAGCTAAACCTTTTTTTATTGGTTACATTTTTCGTTCCTCTCACTGACTTTGTTTCTGTATAACTGCCATTATTACACTGAATATTTTTGTCAGTGCAAATATGAATTATGAGCACAGCTTTAATGGTATTGATCATGGGAACTCAGTAATTAATGTTCAGATCAGCTTAAAGTGACCCAGGTTTCTCTGAGTGCATAATTGCATTTTGCCTCATTTGATTAGGCTGTGAAGTGGTCCTCATCTCTGGAGAACACAAAGGTAATGTGAAAAAGAATGTTGCTGGGCAAGACCTCAGAGAATAGTTTTAACAAGCACGGTCTCTGTTGCTCTCTCTTCTTGTAAATCCCACGCTTCTAAAACACTATTTTCCTCTCAGTTCCCGTTGTGTATTTTGTTATTTTACTGCAGACCAATAACACGCAATTTGCAACGCTCTCAGCCACCCTTCTCACCTCTGGAAACTGATGCTTCCCCTGAAACAAATGCAACTTATTTCTGGTGAGCGCACACACACTCTTTTGCATGGTGCTGCGCATTGTTATACCCCTTTTCCAATGGTCAAAAAATCCCAACAAAACTGTTCCACGGCTTTAAGACAAAGGTTACTTTTACCTTTAATTCAACTGGGAAAACATTCTATTCATTATATTCCATCACTTTCTGCTCAAAATCTAATTTGTTCCTTTTAGCCCTGCAGCAAAAATGGTAAAATAAAGCTGTTTATTAATTTACACATTAGTTAGTCACTGCGATAATAAGAGCAAATAACAAAACAGTCATGAAAATGACCTAATTATTGTAATTACAAACTTCACGTAGTCTAGAAGCAGTTGTAGTGTGAGTAGAGCAGCAAGTTTTATTCAACAATACCATAACAAAATTAGTTGGCTGATGATAAAACTCTTCTTTGAATTAGGTTATGATTGGATATTCTAATTTTAGCCCTCCTATAATCAGAAAGAAAAACATCCTGTCACACACAAAGAGGCTGAGTGAACTGCAACGATCTATAATTTCGAGCAAATACAACTTGCTGTATACAGATGTGTTGGCCAGATGAGACTGTTAAACACAAGAAATAAAGTACTATAAGCGCACTTTGAAGTGGCACCGCTGTCACAAAGTCAACTACATCGTTTCCATTTCCTTCGGAGTATTGATTACAACAACACAGAACAATATGTGCTTATTCTTTTAGTCTATAATGAATGCATAAAAGCAGATACAAATGGTGCCAGGCTGCCAGACAGACATAGGTAGGTTACTGCTCCCCGCCAACTAAAAGAACTGCTGGAGGAACACGAGAAAGAGCTCAAGGTGTACATTTGGCCTCCAAATTGCCCAAATCCCAATACGATCAGGCAAGGGCTATGCCAGAACAAGTCCGATCTATGGAGGCCCCACCTCACAACCCACAGGACTCAAAGGATCCACTGCCAACACCCTGATGCCAGACACACCGGGCACTCCCAGAGGACCTGTGTCTATGCCTCGACGACTCAGAGATAAGTCGAATTCACGATGGGGCCTCCATGGAGCGGACTTGTCCTTCACCTTCTGGACTGGGATCTGGGGAATTTGGCATTTGGATTTACAGATACCAACCTAATCTCACTCAAGATGGAGACACGTTTGACAACAGAAACTTCTGTCTCTGCACATCGCACAGACTGACTTTCACACAAGCCAGCTCCGACTATCTGATCCCATTCAGACTCGACAGGCAGGAGGCAAGTGATTTTATACCTCATTTGCATTTGAATCACATGTTGTGTCTGTCAGTATGACCTCTCTGAACCCCATAACACTGATATAATGAGCTTCAACAGAATGTTTTTCATGCGTTCTGGTTTATTCTGGCCCACAACATTGTTTCATGCCCTCTATTACCACCTCACTGCCTCCATTGTCCTCTCTCTAGCTTGTAGTGTATTTATTTCCAGTCATAACACCAGCTAACATGTTAGTTTGGCCACTGTGAAAGCTTTAGCTATGCTGTCTTTGGTTACAGCCTTCCATATTATTAGAGTCCTGCCTCAGCAGTCGCTATAATGACTGACAGAGCACTAACAAGGTGTCTAACAAGGTGTGCAGCACTCTGCTCTCCCACTGTTTTATCTCTTTTGACTTACCTATCTACTATTCCTCCTTTTTTGCTTTCTTCTTCCATCTGGCTGAGCTGTTTTGGAGTTTTGCTGGGGGTTGGCAGAGCCGGGATTGCCTTGTTAACATAAATGATCACATAAATCTCGCAATTATCTGGATTCACTGAGGGTTATTGAGGAAAATCAGGGCCTCATTCGCTGCCATGCCTTTTGTGGTTGAACAAAAGGAACCAGTAAATCTATTCTTTGTCTTATTGTCTTTTTGACGAATACTAGTTGTATCTTTCTCCTTGTATTATTGATCCTGAGTCAGTAGAACTCCAATTACTAAACGCCTTATCCTTTTATGTTGAGTTTTCATTACACTGCGAGCATTTTTGCTTCATTTTTTCAGGCCTGCACTCAACAGATATCCCCAAAACAATATGTACATTAACTTAAACTATTAGAAAAAGTTACCGTGAGCACAACATCTATCAGGAGACAATTAAATCTATTGTTTATTCCAGCTGCATTCTGCTCAGAGACTGACCTTTATAACACATTCACTGGGAAATAAACGTAATTCACTTGGTCTGTTTATCTGAGGCCGTTAACAACAGAGAGCCCAAAATAAATATGCTTGTATTACAATTAAGCCGCCCTTCTCATTACTGTCCCTGCTTGCTGCAGCTTCGCCGACTCCCTGGTGAAAGAATCTTGGTGGAAAAAAAGCCAGACCAGCCAATTTCAAGTGTGCTTCTGGGCTGCTTTGACAGATATATATTTTATGGGAGGTATAAATCTTTGGTCGGGCATTACTACAATCTGCTCAGTAAAACAGAGCCAACGTTATGTTATATATGTTCTAATGTTTGCCGGGTAACCCTCAGTCTATGCGCCCGGGTCTCTGTTTGTGGTCTCCAGATGAATGTGACATTTACTTTGGAGGAGCAGCAGGAGACATTTTGCCCATGCAACGTAACCAGCATGATTAAACATTCAATGTAGATAGAGCGAGAAAGTGTGAGAGAGCGCTAACAGCATGTGAGTGTCAACACATACATTATACTCTGACATGCATAGTGCATGCATGCTGGGTAATATGAAATACATATTTTAGCTGGTGGCTGCAGCTCCCGACTCCATCAGCGGGAGAGAGGCAGGGCAATTAAAGCTGAAGGCCAGATCTTTTGCCCCATATGACGACAATGGAAACCCAGACAGGAGGCACGTTTCCATTTTCCAATTGCTGAACGTGCGTCTTTGTGCAAGGTCTGCGACTGTTGAATATCACTCTGTTATGCGTTTTGAATCCGTAATGTTGGCTATTATGTATACTAGCAGACACAGAGATGTGTTTAAAGCACCCACAATCCATCCTTTGAGTCTCAAATATTCATATCCTCTAGACTTTGGGATCAGTTTTTGACCATTTTACCCACAAATTATGGACTGTGGATGAGGTGGATTGAGTATTCAGATCCTTTCTTAAAGGGGGTGCAACCTGCATTCCTGTATTAACAGTGAAATACTAGAAAGGCGTTGCTCATAGCGACATATGCACAGATAATTATCACCCGACTGCAGTTCCTACCAGCTCTATAGCAGCGTTTTAACATCTTCTTTGGCCCACAACTTTACTGTGTTGGCTCTCTTTCACAGCTATCATAGCATCATTTTCTGCCACAGCAGGAAGCTGTTTTCAGCGAAAAGCTTGAAATAAACCCTACATATGCTTAACTGCATAATACTAAGCACTACTTTAGTGTCTAGCTTGAGCACAAACTGGAGCATTTAGCAGCTGAAAGGCAAACATTTCCCTCAGGAGTTGGTGAAGACCTAAACGGAGCT
The DNA here is from genome assembly GCF_040436345.1 of Pagrus major. NCBI lineage: Eukaryota > Metazoa > Chordata > Actinopteri > Spariformes > Sparidae > Pagrus > Pagrus major. Next base: position 33,846,404 of record NC_133219.1, read on the forward strand.
AAAAGGAGACTGAAAGTTGGACTTAAATGGGAGCTTTGATGATTTTCAGCCAGCTTTGTATCACTACAATGTTGGTAGTATATACAAACGAAGAATGTTAAAATTCTCTGCATTTTGCCTGCACCCAGAAACCCCCACTCTTTTGCCGGTGATGATGCAAAATGCAGAAAGAGTCAAACTGTCAAAACTTGGCAGTGCTGATGAACTATAAACCAAGAATCTGGTCCTATACTGCCTATTTCTCATCTAAAATGTTTAGAGAAACATATATGTTAGCAGACTGTTTAGCTGCAAAAGTGAAAGATTGTGAACCAGAAGTGGTCGCCATATTGTTCCTGTATTGTGAAAACGGAGGGTGGAAAAACTCTGCAGTGCTGATCACATTTGAACCATGATCCTCATCATTGTCTATTTCTCTCCTAATATGTTATCAACAACATATTTTAGTGCACTGTGTAGCTGTAATATGAAATGGTCTTTTGTAGGCTGGCTGCAATACCGTCTCCGAGGCAAAAGCAAGCAACGCCCAACTCGCAATATGTCACCCATTAGGGGGAATGTTTATAGGTCTGGTTCTGGTTGTTTTAAGCTTTCTACCTTTTGAGCTGTAGGGAATACCACAGCCCATTTTCCATGTTTTCTCTAGTCATGTTGCACCAAATTAAAAAAAATATTGTCTGCTGCATAGACAGCCTAGTTTTCCAGCAGTGAAGCACTACTTTAAATCAGGAGGACACAAACACAATTCCAAATGACTGCTAAAGTTGCTCCGTATCTGCTGGATGTGTAAAAACAGTAAGCCTAATCAACTTAAAGGGTGGTTTTATGTCATTGTTCTGTTGTCAGCTCTTGGCAGCTGCCCCCAAGTGGCAGAAAGAAAACAGTTAGGGCAAGATTAAACACAAGTATATTAAATAAAGTATAAAATTCTGGTTTTCAACATTTTAAATGAAGTGCAGTAGCTTTTTCAGCAAAAAAGCACTTAATACCTTAGCATGTATTAAACGATCTCATTAAGCAGAATGGCTCTTGTCAAAGTCTTTATTCATATTATATTATATCATATTATATTTATGTCAGCAGCATTAATGTTGTAGCTTGTCGAGATGAAGCCAAGTGTATCTGCTTTGCAAATATACTGCTCGGCTGTTCAGCTGGTAAGATGCATCATACACGTATCTCATATGTTACAATATGTACTTACAAAACATACTGCGTGTGTTTTACTTGGTAATGTGGTTACGGTGGATGGATGGACAGTTTGCATGGAGGGCAGATGGGATGAAAGCAGGTTTGAATGGGATGCGGCTGAATTAGAAACAGCTGGACCTCATTACAGGCGAGCAGTAAGAAAGTAGTGGACGGAGGGAGGGCAAGTGGCGAAGGAGGAAAGGAAAGGAAGCAACTGTGACAGAAACAAGAGCGCACACAGTGGAAGAGAGAGCGGGAGAGACGCGCATTTAATGGAACTGCTGAGGGACGGTCTCTTTTCGCCGTGGCACATCTCTCTAGTCCTCGGTGAGACTGTGTGAGGGAGCGAAAGAAGAAAGGAGGGAGGATAGATGGAGAGATAGAGGGGCACAGTCAGGAGGGACGCACGTCCTAAAGTTGGGTCCACTTCACAGCAGCAGAACAGAGTCGTTAGAGAGGGATAATGGATTAGAGGAAGTCATACAGAGGCGAAGAGAGGGAGAAAAAGAGAGGAAGAGAGCGCGAAAATGATGATAACGTTGGATTCCCAGCAGTATGGCACAGCAGAAACAGAGATAATGATGGAGGGAGAGACACGTAGAGGGAAGCGAGAGAGAGAACGGGGAGTGCTGAATGTGAACGCACCTCACATTGCGAAGACTCAGCGGTAAGTAGAAAGAATTGGAAGATGGAGGGAAGGAGGGATGAAATACAAGAGGAAGGGTAGGAAGGAAACAGAGAAACAATCAGGGATTTTTCTATATGGTGCTCAAACAAGGATATGAAAGGAAAACACACACATTTACTCACACATATAGACGGATAGATGCACAGCAAGGGGCAAAAAGGGAGGTGCTGAGTGTGTGGGAGGAAAATAAAAGAAAGGGGAAGAGAGAGAGAGATATTCGGAGCAGCAGATGGAGAAATGAAAGTGTTGATTATGGCCTATGGCCCTCCCTGTGTGTTTGTGTTGGACTGTCTGTGCAGTTCTCTCATACAGTGAAAACAGCTAATTCACAGTGTGCGTATGCGTGTGGCTGTGTATGTATTTCCCACAAAGTTTGCTCTAATTGAGAGACAGCAGCACTCACGCTGACAGTGGGGCTGCATGCTAAGATAACACACGCATTTGCACACACACCCACAAAAACACAGTCTGTTTCTCCACGGTGTCTTCCCTCTCCCCCACTGGTTGGGACATTAATTAGGGGAGAACACCAGAAAAGACAGAGAGAGCGACTCTGAGAGAGATTTCTGAAAGACAAATATTCAGTGTGACACCAGAGTTTTGCTTTTGACTGCTCTGCTTTGGCTCAAACGTTGGCTGGCAAAACTTAGGAGTCAGGACAGGAAGAAGAGGAAGTGAAGAGACGGCAAGATGGATGAAGGGAGACAGCAAGGTATCAACACAGGAAGTGGGATGAAGGAAGAGGGTAACGCGTCCGCCCTTACACTCTGTCTCTCTTGGTTTAATTTTGCCCTCTGACTTGCGTAACAGCACCGCCCTTACTCCCACACAGGTTACACATCAGCAGAGATGCCTTCTTCGAAAGCCAGCTTCTGTCGTCCGTTTGAACATTTCAATCACAGCAGAGTTCACAGTCGGTTTGATAACTGTGACCACTTCAGCTTTCTCCTCACTCGGAGACTGCAGTTCTGCACCAAAAATAAATAAATAAATACATTTCTAGAAACACCAAGAAAGGAGTTTCATAGATAGTTTCCAAATATAATCTGTTGCAGATGCTCTCTGGCCTGCAGAACCTAACCACCCAAGCAACACCTGAGGGCATCTCGGATCCGGAGCTTTCTGTTTTAAACTGGCCCAGAAACTGCTAAATTATCTTTGCACTGCTTTTACTGCTATTTCTTGACTTCTTGGTGTTTTATCTGTCTTCTTCTTTCTTAGAATTAGGTTTTTTCTTTCCAGCTCTTTGAGGTTTGCTTTTAATGAAATGGATCACAAATTAATTGCATCATTACTACATTTGCTTTGGATGTTCAATAGAATTCTCCAGATGACTCAAACACAGTAACAAAATGGTCACTTTAATTTGCCTTTGGTTTTGTTCTGTCTCCAATATCCATAGAAAATTAATGTTTAATCCACTTTACGGACTCTAATTTGAGCGGCATTATCATCCTCCGCAACGAAAAACACTTTCATTCCGCGCCATGTATGAATGTGTCTGCCATCTAAAGGCTTTTTTTTGCTTTCAAGCATTTTCTGCTTTTACTGCTGCTCAGCTCGTTGAAACTTGCGTCTGAGGTACTGCAACTTTCTCCTGACCGCACTCCTACAACTGCTGGAGGTCTTGTTTTCCTTCTTCCTGGGCTCTTGCATGTCACCCTCACCCCCGCTGACAGCCTGTGGTGGCTTATTTCAAATCCACAACCTGGCGTACAAGTCTGCAAATGAGTGCGCATTCCCATCCCTCCAGGCCACGGGCTGTCCAGGCTCTCCATACCAGCCCAGTCAATGCCCTGCACTCTGATAATGTTGTGTGCTTGGCTCTCCTAATAATGTGACCTGGTAATCACTCATCCCAGCCTCGACTCTCCTCCCCCTCCTGGCTCTGAAAAATATTGGAATGACCTTCTCACCTCAGCCAGGGCCAAAGTGTAACCAACTGCAGCTGAAAATTAATCTCCTTAGGAAACATTTCACATCCTCTTTAAATCACATCCACTCATCGTCCCCTCTGCACACACTACTTACATACCTCATTCTGTCTCTAGCCCTTATTTAAACTCTTGTGTGATCAACTGCAAATCATGTTCCCCATATTCCCGCTTCTCTGACTCACTGTTGAAATACCCACATCAAATTTGTGTCGGCATCAACGGAGACGCTGTCTGCTTTCAAAAGAAAACCAAAACCGCGATCGAGGTCTAAACAACAACCAGGACAGATGTGTGTTAGTAGATGGTCTCTCCCATTTTCTACCTCATCTGCATGCTTATGAGTCAAAGTTCTGCAAAGACTGCATAAAACATGACGTGGTCTCGGCGACATCACCCATAGGTTCCTGAAGAGCCTTTGTGAAGCTCAGTGAGGGGGCTCAAAGCCCCCATGCCTTTAATTAATGCATAACTTTGAGCCTTATACTGTATTTTAGACAAGTGGGTTATATGTATATTCGAAGTCGCTTTCTGTCCCAGGCTCTAAACATGTATATCCATGCTGTAAACTGGGCTTTATAATATGGTGGTCGATTGGGATTAAATCACTTTTGGAGCTAGCCTCAAGTGGCACTTTTTGGTTTTGTTGGCTTCCTTTCTTTTTTCCTGGCGGTTGCTGCTTGGTTGGTTCTACACAGCAGGAACAGCATCTGCCTGTGCGCTACAGGTCAGCGCTACGTTTGATTTTCCACCGCTTGTTTATTCATACTTTGCACCAAAGACCACTTGACCTTACACTCCTCTCCCTCAGCGTGGTTTATTGCTCTTCAAAGTATGGACAACTTTTTGTCACAGCGGGTGACGTGTTGTGTGACCTCGTTCTGACGGAGTGTGCTGTATATCCACCTCTCACATCCTTTACCTGATGGTTGCTTGTAAAGTTAGCGCTGTATAAATTTATGTTCAATCTCCTTGACTGCTTCTTTTTCAAAGATTGGAGGTAAATAATCAGAGCATTTTGTCAATATTACTAAGGTTACTAAGTGTGGATGTGGGACTTTTTATTTATTCCTGCTACACATCCTTAAAAAACACCTACTGGATCAACTTTCTTTTCGGTCAAAGTTGCTCTTTGAGGTGCTTCTGTTTGATTTGATATTGTATTACTGTTGAATAATAAAAACCAAATCCCACATTTGCACTCTGCCTTTGATGAAGCAGTTTACAAAATATAAAACCAACCATGAAATGTTGTCAGATGAACTCCTTCCCTTTGTGTCTCTTTACCTCCTAACCTCCCTCTCTGCCTCTGTTTGTCTCTCTCGCTCTCCTTGAGACCAATTACACATAATTTATGGAGTACACGGAGTGCAGACATTTTTTTCCCACTATTCCCGTTCCCTCTCTCGCTTCCTTTCTGTGACCCTCCCTCCACTGGCACAACACACACAGACGGCAGACTGACATGTAAACAGAAAGTAAACTGGGGAGGTTAACGGAGGAGGAAGTGAAGAGAAAGGACAAAAGGACACGAAACAAGAAATAAATTAAAGTATAAGAAAGGGAAGCAGAAAGAAAGAAATTGTCAAAGGTAGAGAAAGGAGAAAGAAAAGAATGGAGCGAGACATCAGTGTAATCCCTTTGCACCTCCCTCGTTCTCCTTTTCACCGTCTCAAAGTGTTTCCAGCCAAAAGCAAAGTTCCGGCGTCATGTTTGAGTATTCTCTCCCATCACTCATCTCTTGCTCCCTCCTGCTGTGGGAATGTGTGTGTTTGCATCTGAATCAATTTTCCCTACGGGTAATATTTCAGGGTGAAGCACAAAGGTCTGGGACATCATACAGGTGCTGCTGCAAGAAAACTGCTGTATGAATATTCAGTGTACATGTGTTGTGTGTATGTGTGTGTGTGTTCTCTTTCACCTCACTATGGGATGAGCCCCCCTGCGTTTTCAAAGAAGCATTCACTCCGTTAAGCTAGCCCAAAGATGCTGGCAGTCAGGACACATGTGTCAAGGCCATCCACCTTCATATATCACTTGTCATTCAGGGCAAGCCCACTAGCTGACAGACCTCAGAATGGAACGGACACCTCCAGTGCCACCCTTTGCTCTCGGCGATGCGTGGGCTTGGAGCTCAGTTTGCGCGTTCCAGCCAAGTGTTGAAGAGGCTCAGTTCAAGTGTTGGTCTTTTCAGTGCCACACTCCAAGTCTGAAAAACCACTCACAAACACTTTGTGGAAGTAAATGTTTGTTCACTGACGCATCCAGGCAAACAGCCGAGGGTGCAGTGGGTACAATTTTTCATTAGAAAAAAACAAACACAACGTTTAAAAAAACACTGCCCTTTACTGGAGTGTAACAAACATCACACAATACGACCACGCGGTCTATAACAACCGTCAGGGACATCTACATTCTGACAGTTACACTCTCTTGCACGCAAAGAGATATTCTGGAGTGATGCTCACCTCCTCTCTGCCCTGTTGAACAGGACCTTCTTTCCTGCAGCTCGCCCTATGGGCCTGGCTTAGAACAGGGAATCCCCTTTCAGTGTTCATTTAGTTCAATTCTGTCCATTCTGCCGGACTGAACTGACAAAAAGAAGTCATTTTCTTCTATCAGGGTGCACTTGGCTGCTATTTCTGCTTGTTGGTTTTGAAGATAAAACGGCAGGCCAGCATCCCCTTGTTGGTCACTGTATGAATGGTGCACCGAGACACCAACTCAAAGCCGAAGTCCTGGGATTGGGATTTGACTGTAGTTCTGGAGGCCCGCACCAGCCATCTGTTTCAGGCTCGTGCTGACACATATACATGAAAATACTACCTCTAAAAGTAGCCTCGCTTTTGTCTTTAGCCACTGCTTTAGCTGTGAGTGATATTCACACTCTATGATCGCATATTGCTCATCCCCGGAACCCTTGGGGATGACCTTGGGGCTTAATGCTTTCATCCCAAAGGTGGTGCTTGCTCAGCAGTGGACGAGGCAGCTTTTTCCTCATTTTGTGCAAAGGTTGCGCTTTGCAACTTATGTGTAACAAAGGCCTTTGGGAAGCAGGACAATTTGATTCCTAAGCTAAGCTCAGCAGGTGTAAGCCCATGAAAAAAACAAAGACCTTCTCACTGGATAGGTGATGTTATTACACCGGCCTATTCCAGCTCAGGCCTTCAGGACCCGGCTGGGTTGCGGGCACATTCTACAAGGGGTCGAGCAACCTCTTGGGCCCTGTCCAGCATATCAGCTACAGCTTGCTGGTCGTCGCCCCGCTCATTTCCAAGGTTCCACATCGAGCCTTGGTTACGTGATGAGTGCGAGCACCTTGGTGGACCTGGCTAATCCACACACTTCTACGCGAGAGGGTTGGCAGTCAGTCATTGAGATAAGCTTGTCTGACAATACAGCATGAATGAGATGTCTCACCAGACTGCCCTTTGTGCTGCTGGGGTGAAGTGAGAAAGCGGGTTTTTAATGACGAGTGACTGCGTCTGTCATGTATAAAGGCACAGGACCCTGATGCAAAACCTGAAGTTATCATGTGTCTGAAGGCTGACATCTCTGCTTTACAAAATGGTTGCTGAGACGGAAGTAAAGCACATACCAGGTGACTTTAAAGCCGGTGAAGGTCAGCCCACTTAGCCTTGTGGCAGTAGTCTGTTCATGCTCAGTTAATTTTGTGAAGGATATTTCTGGCCAGCCAAATCAGAAAAACGAATTACCTGTGGCTAAAGCACAGCTCTTCTCACACGAAGAACATGCACCTGATGCCACACACACACACACACACACACACACACACACACACACACACACACACACACACACTCACACACACTGTGCAGTTTATTACTGACACACACACCAACGTATACACACACAAAGGACAAACCCACTCCTGAAGAATTAGATCCTTTCTCTCCCTCTCCTTTTTTCTCCCTAATGATGCCATGACTAAAATGTTAATTACAGCTAAAAAGAGAAACGATTGCGAATATCAAACAGCAATTAGCATGTATCATCATCATCATCATTACCACCATTAGCTGCAGCACAAGATGGAGGATTATTTACCAAACGGTGGAATGCTCATCAGTTGCTTATTCAGGGCCTGAAAGGGGGCATAAAAAAACGTAAAATAGAAGAAAAAAAAAATCTGTACTCCTAAAATTTGCATAATTAATGTGGCTTAAAAAATGAACTATTGCGAGTCTCAGAGCTCGATAGCAGGAGCACACTGTGCTCATTGGAAGATAGCAGTTACTTATTTATTATTCTACCAACCACACACACATGTGTGCAGATGCAAACACAAGAATATGGGGATATTTAGTGTCGCTCTTTCATACTTTACTCAAAAGACATATGGATACTCAAACACACGGACACATTTATGCAACCGGATTTTTTTCCTCTCCTCTCCACGCCTTTGCTCTATTCCTGCACTGATGCAATTTAAGTCTTTCCATAGGTGTTGATTGTCTGATCGACACACCGGAGCATGAGCCGCTGGATTCTGGAAAATCTTTGTGTAGATAATCAGGATGAGGTTATTATCCTCCACTCAATCCATCTGGAACAAAACCTCTCCTCCCTTTTGTTCTCATTTGACTATTGCGCTCATACACGAAAGGTCAATTTACACTTATGGCACCCAGAGGACAGCTATTAAATTCAAAATTCTACTTTTTGACATTAGATTGCTTTGGCAATCACAATTTTTCTCCTATGCCCTCCCCTCCCATTATCCTTCTATCTTTTCCCTTTGTGATGGACCCTGCAAATAAAGTATGTTGTAAAAAGTCAATATGCCAACAGCAAAATATTAAACAACACAACGGTGCACCTTGTGATTGCCAGCTGGGGTAAGAATTATAAACTATAAAAATCTACAAGTAACTCTGGGGTTTCCAGAATTATAGAGCTGGACTTACTTCATTAAAAAAGCAAGAGCGAACAGTATGCTGGCTTCACTCATTCCATAACCAAGTGTGAGGGAAATTCTCCTTGTTAAAGTCTGACAGTTGCTCATTCTCTGAAGAATTACAGCGATGAATCGACCTCTTTAATACACGAGGCATCGAGAGGAGACCTGAGCATAGTGTACTCTCCAGGCTTTGAGATTGTCTTGACTTATATACTGCCAGGTAACAACGGGACAACAGATGCAGATGTCATGAGAAGGCTGACTTCACCTGTCAGGTGTTGATCATGTCCTCCCCACAACAATGGCCCATTAGTGTTATGTGAGACAGCGACTGTCAGCTGACTCATCTGTCATCCTCACATATAAACTGTTCATTACTAAATCTGTTCATACATCTAAATGTTACATAATAATTCACTTTATGATCCCAGTGAAACAAGATGTTATCAATTAATAATGAGTTAAAATATCATAGCTCATCTATTCAGATAACCATCCACACAACCTATCCTACCTTTAGTTTAAGATCACTTCTGTCCTCATATTATTCACACAAGTCTTGTGACGTGTAAAAAAAACTACTTTTCCTGAACTATTTTCCTAAAAATTACTATCATACACTCCTAACTAGTTTTGCCAAATACATGTTGGAGTAAAACATATTTGTAGCATGAATTATGTTCATTATCAACATTTTTTCCAGTCCACAATGTGCTACTTTCCTTTTCCTGCCTAACAGTAATGGCATGGTGTTTAGGCACACCAGTTTATACAACAGCCAGCATTTACCATTCCACCACATCTACTGTATGTATCCATCAAACCTCAATCATCTGTTCAAGCCTGATCCAACCATCCAAACATTCATTCATTCATTCTTTGACATTCCTCTTTTGCTTTACTGCTCATGCTTCCCCCTCCCTCCATCCGGTTTCCTTCCTTACCTTGTTGTACAAAGGAGCCGTACACAAACCACATGGAATTGTACAGTGTTGTTGAGGAAACGGATCCCATGGGTAGCCGGGGTGGGTTGAGCCAGTTGAGCAGGTACACCAGGATGCCAATGAGGAGCACGGTGCCCGCGATGCACGCCCACAGTGACAGGTCGAAGGGCGCCAGGCAGGCAAACATGTCCACAGTGCGTTCGGCCTTGCGCAGCAGAACGCCCACGGAATAATCCATGTAGCGTGTGGTGAAGTCCACGACGCTCTCTCGCTCAGGCGTGATGGTCAGGGCAGAAAGTCCCACATCGGCTCGCTAAAAGAGGCGGAGGGTGAGAGAAGAATTTGAAGTATCAACACTGTGAAAATGTGTAGGTGAGGAGCACAGCTAAAAAATGTGGACCTTTGTACCCCGACGTAGGTAAGTGCTTTGAGTCCCACTATCTAAATGGATGCATCAAGTACTAAGAAACTTTATAATGACTCGGAAAACATCTGGGCTGTTGGTAGATAAACAAAATAGGTTTTCATAGAGCAGAGCTTTTGTTGTATGTATAGTTCTTTCTCTTAATTAAATGCAAAAAAAAACAACAGTAGGCAGAAGTGTTTTGTTATTTTGTTTCAAAACTTACAAAAAAAAGTGTTCTTGGCACATCTGCGTACAGACAGATGTGTAGGAGATAAAGCAAGGTTTCAAAACAAAAAACAAACAAAAAAAAAATTGCTCCCGCATAATGTCGGTACTCTGAATGCAGATAACATATTTCTCCTGACACACACAAACAATGATCTTCAAGGTGATACTTAAATCTTAAAGTGTGCTACTTTTTGAGTAAATGGAGACTTAAGATAAACATAAAACTAAGGTCAGAAAGAGGAGGATACCCAAAAATAAGCATGCATGGACATCCTCATTAGGTGCATTGGGCTCTGTTTTGCCTCTGGACTATACATAAGTATGCAAGCACTGTCTTTCGAGCCCATTATACGCCCGGCGTGAACTGACTATCATTTGATGTATGACTTTTGAATCATTCATTCATGACTCAATTGATTTACTTTTGTGTCAGTATGCCTCCACAAACATTAAAGCCTCTCTCATCACTTGGAATTCTTGGAATGTTTAAGAGGCAACTAATGACTGCTTTAATTATTTACGTGTAAAGACTTTTAAGTTGAAAAAAAAAGAAAAAAGGAGCTGTCTGCCAAGAAAAAAAAATGGCTAAGCTCAGCTTAAATGCAAAAAACAATGATGGCTAATTAAAATGTTTTCAGTCCCCAGTGCTTGGTGAGCAGCTGTAGACATCTGCTTGTTCCATAACAAGGATTTAAGTTGCTGCTGTGAGTGCGTGCTTATGTATTTGAAATATATACTAGTGCAAGAGATTGTAGATATTATGGTTTAATAATGAGATTTTCCTTTGCTGCTATTAAAAACTAACAGTGACAAGTTAGGTGAATCTGTAGGCAAATGCACACACACATACACGCTGATTACACACTTAAACACACACAAAAACAAACAAAAATTTTAATCCACTGTGGGCAAAAAAAAAATCTGCTAATTTCACAGTTGAGTGGGGAAACAAAATGCTTAAATGTGCAGAAATTGTCACTTACACTGCATAAGAAGAATTGGGATAAACCCTGCAGGATGCCTGTTGGTTAAGACAACACTATGATATGCATGCAAGTACGTGTGTGTCTGTTTGTGTGTGTGTGTGTGTGTGTGCATAGAGCGGAGATGAATTGCCATGCTGACTGTTGTGGTCAGTCAACATGGAAACTTCCAGAGGGCACTCTGGGTAATAATTATCTGGTATAATTGGGTTTTTGCAGAGATAAACCGTGTTGCTGACTGATGGGGAAAACAAAATTATTTGCATGTTCAGTTGATTTCGCAGCCTTACGCTCGTCTGTGTACACATAAATATGCGTCATGGTCAAAGCATTTCTCTATCATATTTTTAGAGTTGTTGCTTTGGGGGAGAATACAACGGCTGAACACATGCACACAGTATACAAGGTCAGGGGAAGGAGAGCAGTCTTAAAAAAAAAAAAAAAAAAAAATGTTTAAGCCTGACAAACAGCCAAAAGAAAATAATAAATTAAAAGCATGGGAAACTTCTGGGAAAACATTGCTGAGAACATAAAAACATCCTTGACCTATGGAGACTAAAGAAAATGTGCAGTAGCATTGTACAGTTCCAGGAAGACATCAAAGGGCATATACACAAATGCAGATACCAGCAAGAACTTGCACTCGCACATACACAGAATGGGAAATGGTAATTAAAGACCAGCTTTATGTTTATTGTATAAAATTGTATGGGGATGGTTGAATTGCTGTAAGTAACCTACTGTATGCTTTATTTCAGCAGCATTTTATGTGAGAGATGTTTAGCAAATGGTTTTTACTTTGCTGTATTGACCTCTATCAGTTAAAGCTCTGACCACACAGCACATTAGCTTTGTCCAAATTTAATTCTGCATTTTCAATGTGGTGTATGTGCTCATTAGCCTTGAAGGCAATACATTTGAATTTGCTTTCAGGATGAAAGATATTTTGTTTCCTCTCCTTCTGGCACAGTAAATATATAAAATTCCAAAGAATACTTGAGTTGCTATGGTGGTTGTAGTTTCTACCATGGATTATCAATTAGCTTAGCAAAGTCAACTTTCAATGGTGACAGTGTTATACCTAGCTAAATATTAATCGAATCTTGCCTCTACTGGTATCAAAGGGAAAAAGGTCATTGTTGTTGTCACTGCCTTGTTCTTGTCGCGTCCTGTTTTAGCAATCCATAAATTATTTCGGGGACAAAGGAATGGCGTGACTCTGAGCAGCTGAGGTGAGCTCAAAGCTCTTTGCTGGCAGGCCTCCTCATGACAACACTCGATGAATGTTTTAAGGGATCAAGATCCGGGAGAGGAACAGAGAATATATATATATATTATATATTCAGACGGTTCTTGTAATGTTTCCAAAGTGTTTGCCAAGCACAAGGCTCTGTAGCACAATAAAATGTGCGCCGCCCTTTCTGCAGAAAAAAATGTAAGAGACACTGATCCCAAAATGTTTGAAAAAGAAAAAAAAAAAGACTTTTTTTGTTTCTGCAGTAGACTGATTATAATGTCACTATATTCAGGACTTTGACATCATGATCTTAAATATCAATACTGTTTGGCGATGGCGACAGAAAAGGCTGTCCATGTCTGCGCTGGAAACCTGCATGATCTACAACAATGAGATCGTGCATCTAAATTGAGGGCAATCAGCCTGGCAGCACAAGAGATTGATTCGAAAGTTTTGTGAAGCAGCAGTGAAATGGGTACGCTTTGTGCTAATGGTTAAAGTAGTTATCATGCAACGGCCGCAATTTCACGCCCTCAAACTAAAGGCCACTTCATCTTTGTGAAATCCAACGTCATCGCCTGTTTTCCCTTCCCACTGACGAAGTTCAAGTGTCTGTTGGTAGTAATGCATAAAGTACTTGAAGATACTCGAAGCCAGCCAATTTATTAAAAAGCTGCTCTGTTTTCACCAATTTGCAATATCACATATCTGATATCTGAGGTCGGCCCCTCTCAAGACCACTTCTGGCTACATGCTGCAGTCGTTAGTGATTAAGTGTCTGAGCTTGTATTGCCAGTTTCAAGAAATCATACTCAGATTAATTTAAATTGCTGCGTCTTCGCAAGATCAGATTAAAATAAACAATAAAAATAAGTAGAAAAAGAACATCAGTAATAGCAATAATAGCAAAAGCAATGACTGAGAGGAATGCAAGCAAAACAAGCAAACGCATGAAAACTGTTAGCAGTCTCTAAAACTTTAACAATGACACCAGCAAAATTCACCCAAATTACAAGTCAAGTGAAAAGGATAGGTCTTTAATTTCCTGTTTAAAAAAAAATCCGAGCGAGTTAGCTGTTCTAAGATCTAAGGGGAATTGGCTCAACAGTTTAGGGCCATAAAAACAGAGAGCAGCCTCACCAGATTTCTTGTGGGACACTTGGGGATGTTCTAAAAGAAAGGCAGTAGAAGATTTAAGACTTCTTGCTGGGACATGAGACGAGAGGCAATTTGCTGATATATGAGGCCGTTAGCTTATGTAAAGCTTTGCAGAGAAGCAGAATGGCTTTATATTAAATTCTAAAAATTATAGGTAGCCACTACGGTGATGCAAGCAGGGGTAATACTGTATAGACCTACTTACCAAAATCGTCTATGGCACATGCTTCTGCTTGCGTGTGTGCTTCTCCTTGTGCATAAATTGGCAACAAATGCCTTCATTGCATATGCTTTTCACAGGTTAAATCTAAAATGTAGGTGTGTCTGGAGTGTGTTTGTGTGTGTGCTCACATGTGTGCATTCTCCTCACCTTGAAGACCAATTCGCCCATCAGTCCGTTCCACTGACCGTCAGGCTGCAAGCTGCCGTATTTGTGGTCCGGAGCGACGTAGATCTCATACTTGAAGCCCAGATAGTTGGACAGCGCATCCAATACGTCGATCGAATAGCCCTGGTACTTTTTCGGTTTTCCCAGAACGTTCTCCGACACCATGACAAACGGCTCCTCCTGGAAGGCGAAGATCAATCAGTGTGTCAGTAAGTCAGTCAAGCAGCCAATCGATACACCAGTCATTCAAGCATTAAATCACCCAATTACCCGAGTGGCCATTATACCACTATGATGCTCAACCTGACGGTTTGGATGAACGTCTGTGAGCGCCTACATTACACATCCAGTCCAAAAAAGTCAATTTCAACACATTTTTATTCACACTACCAGTGTAAATGCAGGTACGTTTACAACCAACCTTCTGGACGCTCTGGACGGTTGCATTAATTTCCTACGACTAACAAAATCAAAGCCTTCTTTGTCTTAAGACCTGCATGTTTAACATTCAGCTCTCAGTCTTGTTCTCCTTCCCTTTAACTGACACGCTGCTACCTTTGAAAACTACCTTACCGCCCCCAACTCTCAGTATGCATTACCATCCTGAGGGGCTGGGTGCAAATGGGATTTGTCACCCCACTGACATGTTAAATGTCACAACCGGGGTAAAATCTCACCCCTGTGGTTAAAATGTGGATCACATCAGCCTCTCTTGTGGCATGCGTGGGTATTCTCATTCCCTGGTAGAATATGAGATACTAACAGCATGGGGAGTCATTAAACATTACTCCACAGTGCCTTTAGTGGTCAAAAACACCACAGGGTACATTAGATGAGCAATTTATAAAGAGTTGTAAACTGCTGAAAATAAAAATACCACTGGTCACACATTTTTCTTTTAAGCAATATGATAAAAAAAAGTACTTTCTGCTGCTGCTGTGGAGGCAAACCAGATGCTGACAATCTATCGATATAGACGCAATGACTCACTTAATATCTATCTATGTGTTTAATTCTAAGCTATGCTAAGCACTTTCTTTTTTGACTGTCTATTCGGGATTCCAGGAGAACCCCCCTCCCCAAATCTAGTGTTGGCTCGGCTCCCAAAGTTCCCTACTCAGCTTTGTTTTTATTCACAGAGGGAACCATGTTTCATAATTTATTTAAAACATAACCCTATTTAACATTTTCAAGCGAATTAAAATGTTGAAAATCAATAATCGCACCATGCAATTCAGCAGATTTGTTTTTTATTGGTTCATTTTTAAATGCACTGGGACGGCTGAACCTCTTGTTTATTGATATCACCATCGCACCAAAAGGGCAGCTTCCCGTTGAGGTTAAATGACACCCAGCAATGCTGACATTTTTAGGCAATTAAGAGAACATGGCGCAAAGAGAAACAAGGTATTTTTTTAACTAGGAGAGCAGTAAGCTGGTTGGATGTTATTTTTTTCTGGCGTTTTCTCTCCAGCTCTCGTCTACGTCCCCACCCCTTTCTCGCCCCTTTTTTTCTCTCTTCTTTAATAAATCCCTATTGATGGGCGAAATGTTTTAGGCCAATATGTCTTGCAGATTTATGAGGGCCTCTGTGTTATTGACTGGATACTGGCTGCACATTAAGCACACACATACAGACACACGCGGGCTACGCCGTGCATTAACTTGCCAGTTTCTAATCCTCGCTAGCTGCTGCTGTTCAATAAGCTATTAGGCAGTGAGTGGACATGCATGCCAAGTCCCTCTCTCACCACAAGCGTCCATCAATCAAAGCAGGAACACCCACTAACACATACACCCATACATACTGAATTACTCCCCATTTACCTCTGATTGCTTCCCTATGCGGGTATCTTAACAAACAAACATAAACATGGTGGGGAAAAAAACATGGCTGACCCTGTTGAACTAGGGGAACAATGACACTCGACCATTTCCCCAGGCCTTATTCCAAATGTTCACACTGGAAGCTCATTTCCAAAGTAAATCATGCATTACATAGCTATAATGGCATTTTTCAAATTTAATTGGTCCTGTGAATACAGCAGGGAATTTAGATATAAAGGTTTCACGATCAGCTGCTTTAGCCAGCATACACATGAGGGTGCAAGAATATTACACACACAATAAAGCTCAGAGATTCTTGAGTTTATTCTTCACTGGACATTCTATATCTAGGATAGGACAACAGGGGTCTTGAGTACTCTGATGAGTAAGGTAACTGCTACACAAACTAGGTGCATGTTATATATTTACCAAGCAATGGAAGAGACTAATAAATATGTATTGGTTTGCACGACAGCATACTGACTGAAAAATTGAGATGTTCCCGAAACAAATAGGAAAGATTCTCATTTCAAAACACATTTGACGTATATCCGTCTCTCATAATTTCCATTTGCTCTCCATAGTTATCAAATATTTTTTAGCTCATGTGCATTGATTGCTTCCCAGTTGGTATTCCGAGTAAACATGCTCGATGGTATACAGCGTAAAGACATGCAAACACACATAACCATACTGTACACATGCATACACACCTGCCCACCCACACGAGCTTGCCAGCGAACCATTTAACACACAAACCAATAGCAGCAGCAAATCAATACACGGCAAGAAACTGTCCATGTGCGGCTCTGTGTAGGTGTGTGTGTGTGGGGGTGGAAGTGTTTGAAAGTACTGTCTGAAAGCATGTTTGGTGTAAAGGACTGCTAGAACAGAATATATAAAAGCACCTCGGGTCTCTCTAGTGTCTCAAAGCCAGCCCACGATTTTAGCTGAGCTCATGGTTCTGTGGAAAGGGCACAGGTTGTTTGACACAGATGTCATTTCGAGTTGGCTGTACATTACATGACAGTTCTCTCCTTCACTTGGACATAGACATGAGCCGTTCCTACACCTGACTAGATGAACACTCCACTTGCTGGGCTGGGACAGGTCTTTCCTTTTCAGCTTGTAAAACATGGTGACTTTTGGGAAAACATTGTCAAACCTATTTGAAACCATCCAGCCAAATAATTTTTTTTAAAGAACTATTAAGTAAAAGCAGCAGGCCTTACAGATGCTGACAAATGCTTAAATCTATAAATCGGGTTTCAGGAGTTGTTCAAGTTTTGACTTCTGAGAGGCAACGAGTCATGTAATCATCTGAACTCTTCCAATAGCTCACTGGTTGGTCAGGCTTTGAGCCGCCGGGCTCAATCGATGCTCAGTCGATGGTTTCAAGACTAAAATCTTGTAAGAAAAAAAATCACCACGTGAGGTGTAACCTGGCTTTGTGACTCAAATCTGTCTCTCTCCTATCTCTTTTCTCTCTCTGTTGTTATTTTGCATTCTCTTCCTTCCCCCCTGCCACTCACCAGCTGTGAATTTACACCATTTGGCTATCTTTCCACACACAACATCTCCCACTTTCCCTAAACATATGTCTAGGGCACCATCTTTCTCTCCATCCGTCCATCCATCCATCCATCGAGGCTACGACACTTGTCATTCTATCATCTAACATCTCTCTAGCAGCTTGTCTTATACTTCTCCATCTCTCTGATGGGAATCTCTCCTTTCCCTCCTCCTCTCTTTCTTCTATGCTAATTGAACAAGTTCATTCCCTGTCTACTCTTGACTGGAAGTACTGCAAGTGGTCTCAGTGCTGCTCGGGTCTTTTTTAGAGACATGACTGGGATGAGGAACAGCAATTTTCCACAAAGACTAAAGAAACAGCATTTGAAAAGTCCTCAGAGGGAATGCTGGGAATGACATGAGTCATGTGGTGATTTGCAGCAGCGAGCACTTTCAAAAACACTCTTTGGCTTTGTCTGCGAAATTGGTGTAAAATGCATTTTGAAAAGCTCTGCCAGTCTCTGCAGAAGATTAGATTTCATATTGTTTTAAAATGAATTTCCCCCCAGTCTCTGTTTGATAAAGATGGAAGATATGTCTCACTAAATAACAGAGGGGCTGTGTGGATTGGTTACTCAACAGCTAAATCTTAAACTTTGTGACTTATGATTTATGTAGATGCTGCACCACATATTTTTCCCGTCATCGTTCCGAGAGTTCAACAGGTCCAACACTTTGTCTCTGTTGTGTCCTGTATGCCTTCACTGGTAAGATAGGACATTTCGGGGCATCACCAGGGCTTTGGGGTTAAGACAGTCCATGAATGGCAATGTCCCTCAGACCTTTGTTTCAATTCCCTACTAGTCTTTTAACCAGGATTAAAACTTCAAGTGTCATGTTGATCTATCTTGGAGACTCATTGCGATGCAGTACAGTTTAGATTGCAATAGATTTGGAAGATGAACGAAATGATGTCAGTTGTTCTGGTTAGGTTTGATAACTGTGAATCAGAAAACCAATGTCTACTGTCAGGACAAAACAGGTTATTGTGCATAAGCTCTTACATGTATGATTATAAAGGTAAATTGTCAGTTACTAACAGCACTGAAAGTAGAGGCATAGTTGGCAAACATAATTGTAAACAGTGTTGAATACCCAAAGGTAAAAATGTAGCACATAAACAAATCTTCAGGACTACAGCCCACTAGTTTTCATGATCCTTAGTTTTAGTTTCTTTTTTCCTGTTTTATATTGAAAGCCTCTCCTTGTGTGTTATGTTTTACTTTCCACTGCTCTTTTATTGCCTTCATTTAGATTTCTTCTTCTGTTAATAAAGCTGTGTCAAAATTTCACCATTTTATTTTGGTTATGCCAACAAACATGCTATGTTTCAGCCAAGTGGCCTTTATTATTGTTCCTTGTTTCTTGAATGGAATCTCATTAATCATCATCAATCATTATAACACTGAACTAAGGTACAAATGTGTCTGTAATTAAATAAGTGGTTCAAAAGCGCTCTTTCATTATCTCCAAAAATGTGGAAAAAAAGGGACATCTTCTTCCTTTGGCTGCATATTTTGGGCAGCAGTAGCTACGTTCACAGCTTGCTTCTCATAAATGTGGAGTAGAAATGTGGGTGCAACCTCGGAAAAATTAAGGAGCACAGAAGAAAATCAGCAAAAGATGAAAACTCAGACGCTGAGATGAATCAAACTAAATTGGGAACATACAGTATGAGAGTCAGAGAGTGGTTATTTATAGGCCCTCTGATTTCGCACCTTCAGAGTCTCACATCTAAAGAGAATCATGTCCCTACCTAGAACACATCATTTTAATGTGACTGTTTGAAGGGTGCAAATTAAATCCCCCGGTTGCAAAATATCAATTTCGATCACATTTGTAACCAGAATGGTTACACAACTGAGCCCTGTAGAGGGACATAAACACATAATTACAGTGATGTAACCATTCTGTGGTAACCATCCATTTAGCAAACAATACAGTCCAAGCTAATCAATAGTATTGATTGAGTCATTGGCCCTAATAGTGGTATGATCTCATCGCCAATTAACTAATCGATAATGATAAGACAGTCTGGCTGATTGAATTGAATGAATTTACACATTAATGTGTGTGTGCATGTGTGTGTGTTTGTGTGTGTGTGTGCAGGGTGAGAGCCCCTCTGCATTGTACTGTGTCAGACCATTGCTCCGTACAGACATAAAAACAGTTATATCAGAGTAGAAACAGCTCAGGGCAACACAGAACAATCTGTTCCAAAGGTCCCTTCAGAAACTTCATATCATGCACACACACTTACACACACGCACAATCAGGATGTGTCTTTCAACCATTCTCACATGAAACGAAAACAGTACACCCGGGCAGCACCCTGGACATTTCACACTATTTCTATCTATTTCTGTCTTTAGGCATCAGTCACGACCAGAGGTGCAGAACATGAAGGGGAAAAAGAACAATAGACCACAGTACATTAATGTGCACATACATTAAACATACAAGAGCAACTCTACACTGATGATGGGGAAAAGGCTGATATTCAAAATCATATAACATATCTTTTTTCGCCTTTAAGGATGAAAATCAAAGACTGGGAAAAAAAGAAAAAAAAAACATAGAAAAGAAAAAGGGATAGCCACAAAGATATCTAGCATTATCTCTTTCTTCTCTGCTTCTTACTTCAAAGAAGGGATATGAAGAATTTACTGCAGTGAATCTTTAAAGCACTCATGGGATGTACTCAAATCGATGCTGCAGGCAAGACAGACAGAGCTGAAGTCTCACTATCATCAAGAATTCAACTGTCTCCATCATCTAGCGGTCAAATGTCAGAATAGAAGCTAATGAAATGATTACAGCTTGGCCCATTACAAAGCGCACCTTGATACATTTTGTTTGTGTTTCACCTTTTATGACTTTTCTCCTTCCTTTCAGCACTTCGACTCATCTCGTAAATGTTTGTCTGACACTTTCATTCACTCAAACAAGCTCTCAGTCTGTCCCTCTCTACATTAGTGCAGAGACAGTTGAATGATGAGCGGAAAACCAGACGAAAGGACAGATTTACAACAGAGCAAAAGGTTGAAGTCTGACATGTTATAGTCCCCACAGTCTGTCTTTGATTCTTCTGGGTGAACTGCAGGACAATTGTCAAACAGGGGAACGTGAAAGAGATCATTTTGATTGCAGGATCAGAAAAAAAACAAAGGGTTATACTCACCAGAACAGTGACAACTCGTAGCACCACGCCTCTCATGTTATTTTCCAATTTTCTGTCTGTCAGCGTGCCGTTCAAGCCATGGACTGGGTCCCAAGTTGCCAGCTGCAATGTGTAGACACACAAACAAACAGAACAGTTAGATTTGCAGACATTGTGGACACCGTGATGGGTTCACCGAGCAATAAACTATTTAAAGAAAAAGTTGAAAAAGGTGCAATTGCACTTAAAACCCATGCACAAGACTTAAAAACAATAAAAGCACATACATCCAGAAGGAAAGCTTATTAAACAAGAAGTCAGAGCAGAGAATAAATATTAAGACGCACTCAGACTCAAACTTTTCCAAAGACATCAAGCACCCAACACTGGACCCTGATGATGTCTTATTTTTAGAATGGGAAGAAATTGATCAGGCAATCAAAGCTATGAAGAGTGGTAAAGCCCCAGGCCTAGTAGTTTACATATTGAATTTTAGATAAATAATTTACTGGAGAACTAGAACTTGTGCTGTACCAACACTTACACAGCCCCAGTGGCATTTCAACATGGGTGACTGCCTCCTACCCTATCTCAGGCTGTGATATCAGTCCACCTTAAAAAGGGTAAAGACCCATCAAAGTGTGACTCGTATAGGCCAGCAAGTCTAGTCTGCTGTGATAACAAAATACTCTCCAAAGCTTTAGCTCTGTGCCTGGAGACTGTTTTGAACAAAATCCCCCATCCGGACCAAGCAGGGTTTATAAAAGGTAGACAGTTCTTCGAGAACCTTCAGCACCTACAAAAGATAAAAGACATCTCTTTGGATGCACACAAGCATTTGCCCACATTTGACTACTTATACAGCTCTGAAAGTTTGGCTTTTGCACTGGCTTTATCTCCTGGATAAAAGACCTTTACTCAGCACCACAAGCAGCAGTTCTCACTAATAATGTCATTCCAAAACATTTTCCTCCTCCAACAGTCCACAAGGATGCTCCTTGTCCCCCCTCTAGTTTGACATAGACCCTTTAGCAGTTGCTCTAAAAGACAAGGGCAATTTTACAGGTATCAGGAGAGGCCATGTGCATGAAATCACTCTGTATGCAGATGATCTCCTTCTGTACTGCTCAGATCAGCTAAGGCCGATTCCAACTGCACTTAATATAACCACATGATATAATGTTGCTTTCATACTGTTCCCGTTGTTCTCCTGGAATGTTGTTGGAGTTGCACAAACATATATACAAAAATCAGAAATTCCTCTGCTTCATTAGGCATTTCTTGCACAGCAAAAGTATGGGGAGGATCTCACACTACCTATAACTTCCTGCATTACTACTTGGTTGCTAACATTTATTAAGTGACGATCTGGATGTATCATTTTAAGGACAGGGACGGACCTGTTTAGTCAACAACACTTCCGTTATCCACTAGCTCCCACCTCGTTATTTGCTCCTCTAACACATGGTAGAGAATACTATTTGAAAAATCCTGTAGTCGAAAGCTCCTTTAGGATATAGTCACAGTTGAGGGTGCTCTTTAGATATAAACAACTATGTCTAACCCTGGTCCATAATCCTGTTCAAATTTAGTTAAAGAATATGACATCCACAGTAGGTATTATTTCAGCTAGTTACAAGTTCTAGACTTTGGTTCCTTCCCAGCTGCCCCACCTGGGGGATGGATTAAAGACTGTTACAGCCTGAACTTTCATCAGAAGCCTTATGTCTTGAGGTTATATGATGTTATCCAAAACATCACTTGCCCATCTAACTATGTAAAAATGTGCCTGTGAAGAAGAATCAAGGTTGGAACTGACGGATGAAATTTGTATCTGTAACACAAATATGTGAGTACTTCAATTAAAAATGTTCCATTGCTTGCATCCCTGCAGGAGAAGGCTTGCCAGGCTCTACCTTGATGTTGATACCACCTGCCAGGGGTGTGATGGTGCCCCAGCTATATTACATGTTTTTATCCTGTCAGTCAATCCACCCATTTTGGTCCTCTATATTTGCAACTTTTTCACAGATGTATGGCCAAAACATTCCACCAAAACCTCATAACTGCTGTGTTTGGAAAAGCCCCAGAAGAGGTGTCCCTTTCAAATAGCCAATCAAACTCTCAAGCATTAACATCCCTCCTGGGAAGGGATCCCGCTGTCTAATTCTTCTGTGGAAGGACCTCATACGCCCCTTGGGTCAAGGATGTAACAGCACACTTAAAAGTATAAAAGCTGAGGTACGGTAGCCAAGGCTCTATTAAAAAACACCACAAGGCGTGGCAGCCTTTCTGGGATTATTATAACAATTATCCCTGTGCCAGTCTGACTGAATAAATCTTTTGCACACTCTGCCCCTTCTGTCCCATTCCCTTCCCACTCTCCTTTTATAAAGCTGTTTTTTTCTTTTTTATATATATTCAGCATTTTTTTTCCAGCATTTTTTTCCTGTGTTGTTGTTGCTAGTGTTACTATCATTATTGAATTATATTTCTTACTCTAATTGTCTGTAACTCGTAATATCTTTACATAATCATGCTCCCTCTGTTCAGTTTACATACGAAATCCAATAAAAAAAGTTACACAATCAATAAAACACAATCAGTTTAAGTGTTAAATGACAGTGACCTGATAACTGTAAAACAAAAATATCAATCTCTTCCAATTTGCTACTTTCTCTTATGTCATATTATACATACATGACAAATGATTTTACTTAAAACCCCAAGGTTTCTCTTGTGTTTTCCCTGGTGCACTACGTACCAATGGAGTGATAAATCACATTTCTTTAATTCAAATGTAATTTATCAATCTGGCTCAGACGCCTATGTGTATCAAATTGTATCATTTACTTCCAGTCTTTTCCCTCAGACCACATTATTTTTAGTCCCTAACCATATTTTCTTCATCTATGCGCTGCCCTCTGCTTTCAATAAAATATTGCTTTTCAGCTTCAAAGATCAAACCAGCCTGGTTTCCCTGTAGAGAGAGAGGCAGTAGGAAAAAAAAGTGATTTAGCTGTCTGCTATCCAAAGACAAACACACAACCACACACTCATACTGTGAGACACACACAGAATTGCACGATATGATTTGTGCTTAAAAGAAAACACAAACACACTGGAGAAGCAGAGGGCATACTGCAGAGGGAAATAAGGGATAATCCATTTTTCTAAAGCCTGAAGTTACTGTTGAACTTGGGGTTCTCTGCCAATTCTGATCAATTCCCTTTTGAGACCAAAAGTTACAATAAAGCTTAGCTAAACCGGTTACTTTTTTTCACGCCCTGCCATTTGGTTAACATTTTATATCCTGTTTAAAGTATTGTTGCCAGAATAAAAGGCAACAGTATAGCTCCTCTGGTAGGATTACACTCTATGGTGTAGTCTGGAGCAGCTTTTTTTGCATCCGAGGCTTGTAATCAACTACTACCTGATTTCACCTTGTCTCAGCCCAACCTAATCTCTCTATTATGGGCATGTATGGCTGTGCTTGACTGACATTTCTCTGACCCTCCTGTTGCATCTCTTGAGGTGGGGCAACTTTAAGCATTCTCTGCCAAACTTCAGCTTGGGAATCAAATCCTGCCTTAACAGAAAACAGCAGAGTCGATGTGCTGTGACTTTAAAAGGGTCTGTTCTGAGCAGGGCATTGTTTCCTCCTAGTCAGTTCCCTGCAGAACCATGGTCCACTCACACGGATGTTTTCACTTCTCAGGACCGAGTGGCCATGCGCAGACTGTTTGATTGAAATCTCTCTGACTATTCTTCTGGCTTTGCTGCAGCTAGAGTTGTAAATATGTGTCTTGTAACTCTACTATGTTATTCCTTATTGTGTGTTTTTCTAATCATCATTTAAACATTGCTCTGATTTAGAAAATGCTGCTTTTCTGTCAGCATTTATGTAATTCACACAGACAGATCCAGGTAGATTATATTACACATTATCCTCATGTCCTCATTTTCTTTTTCCCTCATTCAGCCTGGAGGGGGAGATGTGGAGCTGGAATCTGAGTCTGACTCCTCACCCACACACACAAAATCTGTATCCCCTATTTTAGTTATTTCTCTATTTTACAACATGCAGAAATCAGAGGCATTTGTAATCTTCTGTCTCTATGAAGATGAGCCAACAAACCTTTATTTTCTAACACAGAGAACTGCTGCTGTATTATTCTCATGACAATCCCGATGTCAGTGTAGTCTTTGATCAAACTGTGTGTGAATGCGTGTGTACAGCCTACTCTCTACTCACAGATGCAGCCTGTTACCCTTCACAGTTTTCTAAGTGAATATACAGAATGTTCTGTGTATGTGTGTTTGCCAACAGTTATAAACCTACAAATACTGGAAATGGGGGCGGACGTAAGGTGAACAAAAGACACAATGAGAAGGTCTGAGAAAACATAAAAAACACTAAGGAAGACAAAAAGAGAGACAGGATTGGGATGACAGAAAAACAAGACACTGATGTGAGGTGAGCAACGTAAAAATGTGAGCGTGTACAATCAATATGACATTAGCGGTGCAGCCAAACGCCACCAAGGCTTCAAATTCATACTTGAACACACACCTTGAAATAAATCCTACCATGTCTGTCACACAGACTTGCAAACACCTGTGAGAACTGACATGTAAGCCAAGTAGATGAAGACTATGTCATGGAGCAAATGATGCATTGTAAGTGAATTTTTCAGGGACTATCAGCATCATCCGTCTCATGGAGCTGAGAGGTTCAATTACGTTACATAATTCTAACTGGCATGTTGTTGATTTTCACATTAATACGCTGACACAAGCTCTCCAGAAACAGGTGAACACAATTTACAAAAAGGGGATTGCTTGTTACCACAGACGCTCACCCACTCACACACACCTACGCATGGTAAGCTAACAGGGCTTTTCCATTGGCACTTTTGGCAACACAGTCAAACTGTGCCGCATTGATTTGCTTTTCCATTACCAGTTTTACTTCGCCATGCTGAGCCAAGCTGCACCCGAGATGGACCTTCTCCGGAGTGGGGCAAAAGCGTGCCCATTCCGCCTCCAAACAGGTTGTGGCAACTGCGGCCAACCCCTGAAAATCCCCTTCTCCCCCTCAAATAAGCCTGCGTTGCGATTCCGAATCATGTCTGTGCAGGAGACTACAGAGAAAGGCATTTTTAAAAGTCTCTGCGTGTTCAGCTCTCAGTACCTTTCACTGAATCTCTGTTGCTTGGAGTTTAGTTTCGCTCCTGAGTCCCTGCTTATACTTTCAGAGATCTACTTTATTTTACAGTTTCATCATGTTCGCTTTCAGCCGTGTCAGAGGTCTTGTTAAGTTACTGCGGGTGAAAAACAAACATTTCCTGGTTTTGCAGTTTCATAATAAAAGCTTTTATATAACTTACTAACATGATATTTTTATTGTGAAGAAATTATAGGACATGACATGTGTTTAACAAATTAGCAGAGTGGCTAAAGAAGAGTATCAACAGCTGCTCAGTTGACCACTACTCAAGACAAGCACACGATTAGGTAAAGACACACCCTCAAGCAGGCAAAATCCTGTTGTAATGGAAATGCAAATCCCTGCTGGCTCGGTTCAAAGTCAAGCCAGCACATGTGTACGTAAAAGCTCCATAGCAGGCACACAAAAACAAGCCACACAGGCAAGGACATGGGTCTGACGCACTCACGCATACAATATGCATGTGTTGTCTCTTGTGTGTCCTTCAGACGTGGTATGGATGCTGCACTGCATTTAAAGGAATGTTTGTGTCTTTTCCAGAACCTGCTGTGCGGCCAGAACAAGTTCAACCAAATAAAAAGGAAAACTTAGTCCCTCTGCAGGTATCTGTCTTGAGTGGGGCCAGGGGGAGTGACGATAAAAAAAGCGACAAATGCAGAAACGGTGTGTGCTCCCCTATCAGCCTATTCCATTTCTTACTTCCTGAAATCTAGACCTGGTCTTTTGAGAGCGTGGCTTATTTGAGGCAAAGACCCGGAGGAAGCGGACAAATATCCAGTAAGTAAGTGGACCTTGGCAAACACACCTGCCACAGCACAGTGTATTCCCAGCTGTTTAGCTGAATGGCACTGAGCCCCAACCCTTATATATCTAAAGTCAGTGTAAATGTACTCGGATACGATTTACAGCTAACCATAGAGTTATAAAATTAAAACAAAAATGTGCTCTGTTTTATTCATGTTTTCTGAATACTGACTCCTTTGGACTGCATTAATAAAACAAGATTCAGGCTATAAAAGACTACTTTGAAAACTATGTTGGTCCCCTTACGCCTGTTGCTCGAGCTATCAGTTGAAAAAAAATTTAAAAAATCAGTTTTAGCTAACATGGAGTTCCTAAATCCCTTAGCCACAGTGTTCAGTATTGAGTTAAGACTGCAATTTGCCACTGTGAAAAGAGAATATGATGAATATTAAAGAAGACTCTACGATGAATATTTTGAAATGGCCTGTAATGAATGTGGTTTAAGATGCGTTTTCCACAGCGTTTAAACATAAGTCAATAAGTCGCGGGGAAACACATTAATCAGTCGTGCACCACAGTAATTATTACGGAGGCTATCAATCATAAGGCAGGGTGGCTTTGTTTGCAGCTGCATGGCAAACGCATGTGACTTCATTTACAAACAGACAGACACAAACACGCACATTATGCACTAAATTTTACTCTCCTACTCACTATGGATTAACCATGATGCATTGCAGATGACTAAATTAATCATTTAAACCCAATTTCTGTAACGAGGAAGGTGAGTGTTAAGATTATTATCCAAATTGTTCCTTTCTAACCAACTACTGTAAGTTGAAGAGCATCTTCTTTGGTCAACTGTACTTCTATTTGAGGGAGCACACAGAACATTTTAAAAGGCAACTTTTATAGGCCACATCATACGCTACTGTAGCCTAACTTGTGCAGAGGCCTGTCGACGCTGCAGCAATTTCTCGGTCGTTGCTAGATGTTAATAAAAGCTATAAATCCTTTAATTCCCTTTAACATATTTATCTGATATATTTCCCCTTCACACACCGGCTTGCAAACTGGATGAGGAAGCGGAAAGTAAGGCACGGAGACTGAGGGGAAAGTGAGTCGGAATGAAAGAACCCCTCTGCGATATTACTAGAAAATTGGCGATGCTACATTATCTGAATATCAATATTTCCACTCTATATTTATATTGTTCTGAATCTTATATAAACAGGAGGAGTTGTGATGGTAGCCTTGCATGTGTGTGGACGTGCACATGTGAGTCAGGAGCTAAAATGGCAGCCAGGCTAGCAGAGTGCCCCACTGCCTCAGCTTATCTCCACAGCTCCAGATAAGGGCTCATTTCCCCCCTGACAGTATGAAATAAATGTGCATGTGTGTGTGTTTGGGTGTGTGCGTGTGTGTGTTTGTGCATCAAGTGAATGACCCACTGTGCTTAAATCGTTACCATGTAGACTCAGGCTTCAAAACACCGCCATTAGCATCCCACAATGCTTTTCTTCCTATTAATCAAGCACTATCTCTTTTTTTCCTGTCCTCATTTCCCTCTATTGCTCATTCACTGCTCTCTGATCAGTCTTTCCTTTCAGTTTTGACAAAATGCATCCTTTCTCCCTGTTTCTGTAAATCTGTACAGGTCCCTCATCTTCCCAACATTTTCTAATTTCGCCGCCTAAATCGGATTGACACACATCCTCCTGTATGCATGCTCCAAGCAAACACATATAGATAGGTGCAGAGGTCTGAGCCCACCTCTAGGACCTATAGCTTGGCCTTATAATTAGATTAAACATGTGGGAGAGTAAGATTGAGATAGGAGAAGAAACTTATTTGGTAGCCAGTGGCAATCCTTATCTGTGACTCGGCTATTCTAAAGCCAGCTATCTAGCGAGCTAGCACAACCCCCCCCTAAACTTCACCCCCGACCAGTGTTTCTCAAACTTTCCACCACCATGGCCAACGTTAAAATACAGCAGCGTTGGCCTACTCTATTCAGCTTAACTTAGAGCTTTGCTGCTAAGGTTGGAAGGTGCAGTGGGCTTCAGCAGCGCTGCTTAAGTGGCCACGTCATCAACTTCAGTTTCAACACGCTTGAAATATTCCCCTCCCCTACACTTCTCCCTCCGATAGTTGTTTGGAGCCATGTTTGTGGTGTTTTTGAAACATACATTTTACCTTTGCCGACAATCTTGCCATCACAGTTTGCGTTTAGCTTGTAACTAATAATGGATGAAGTATGTACGCGTGACAAGCATGAACGTGACTAGTAGCAGGCTGAAAAAAATATATTACAGGAGAGACTAAACTTCTTTTAAATTACATTTCAGAAGTATTCTAATTCTGCAGTATTTTGATAGTAAGAACTTATTTCATTTTCAAAAAACATATCTGGGATTATTCCATGTACCACTAGAGGGAGCTGCAGTAGGTGTTAGTAAGCAAGCTCAGCTAATGCTAAATTAACAAGAATACCACTCAGTAGAGTGCATACCTCCGACAAGGCCCAACAGTCCCCTTTAATTCATTCAAGCCAAATCCAACATCAAATAAGCATATTTAAATCGCTTCGAATTGTACTCACTCATGGATACAAGCCACCTATATATGCTTGATTCCTCCAGGCATTGTTCCCTCAGCCATTAATGAAAATGTCAAATTTGTCATCATCACGCAATGTTAAATAAAGTGAGAAAAAACTTTTATCCCAATCTGCACTACTAGTTAATGGACTCTATTCTGGGCTGACAGACAAACCAAGCAGCCAACCAACCAGCGGACATGGGTGAAAACATAACCTCCTTCGTGGAGGATATGAGCTTCATTATCCACAACCACTGAACAGTAGTGTACTTTACAGCTATAACAGCCAAAACAATTACTTCACACAATCACAAAAGATACATGGCAAATGTATGTATTACATAGCAGTTCAGCAAAGCCCTAACTAAACACTAAGCTTATGTTGCTAGCTTCTATAGGATATTCAGAATAGACTGGCACCATCAACTGAATTAAATGTATTATCAAGAAAATCATTCTTATGCAGTTCTAGCAATTAGTACAGTTCAGTGAATAAAACAAACCTCATTCAAAGCTAGAATTCGATTAATATTAATGTCTGTAAAGCCATCAAGAAATACGTTTGGGTATCAAAATGTTTTTACGAGACTCATCATCAGTTCCTTTTCGCAGTCATTAGAATCATCACAACTAATGTGATGGCAATAAACTGAAAAAAACAATACAACATGGAGCATTGGTAAATTGTAGCTTTAATGTTTTTTTTGTGGTTCTCAGGGGCAATCACTGTTGCATCTGTAAGAACAAACAGATATCCAAGTGTTGATTTATTCATATCACTCTCACGAGCAGCAGATGTTGTCATTTTGCAGAAGTGATGAGTGAGATTTCGTAGATCTCACAGCAGGGCATTATGTTTTTCATCACAGCCTTGATGGTAGTTCACATTGTTCATTGTATCCTCAAGTCATTCATTTTCATTTACTTTACTCCTTTCATTTTATTGCAACATTGCCGCTAAGATTCATGTTTCTTTCTTTTTTTTTTCTTTGTTCCCTTCAGGGAAGTAAGGGAACATTTTTTTATGGATATCAAACACCAGCTTTTTAAATATCGTTCTTAATTAAACAAAAAAAAAAAATCAATAATGCTACTTGTTTTTGTGAAGAGAAGGAAAAAAAGTATGGACAGATTATGATCTCAAAGTCAAACACACACAGATACAGTGACCAGTGTGTTATATGTCAGCCTTGTTTGACCCCTTGGTGCCCTGACACGCAGCCTACATTAACATAGCACAGAAAAAAGGGGACACCCACCTCCACCGTCATAGTGACCACCGAACACTTACATACACACGGACCAAAACAGACCTCGGGCGCTTTAAGAGATGTGAAACCACACACATTTAAAAGTAATTGGACCATCGACCGGTGCTGCGTGGGGGCCAGCAGAGTCATTTACTGTGACAACAAACCCTTTCACTTTACAGAACTCACCCACCGATCACACACACAAACACACACACACTTAAGACGGACACAAACCACACATATGTGGACACACAAGCACACAGTATGTAGGTGTTGTCTCGCTTAAATGGCATCTCAGAATCACTGAGGATCATTTTGGGGCTCTGTGCATCTCTCGCGTTCTCTCTCTGTTGCGAGCGCATCAAAGGACACTGTGCAACAAACTGTGGCTTTTGGTCTGATTGTTACATACGTGACTCGTAGTGGCTCAAAACGCAATCGATAGCGGGTGACATTTGGGAGCAACGGGGCTGGGAACAGTGTATACAGCGCTGACAGAGATAAGCAGCTGCGACAAGATCAATGTGCACAGGAAGTTGTAAGAAGTAAAACTATCAGAAAAGTGTGAATAATGTTGTCAAAAATCTGTCCTACGCTGCCGCAAATTACTGCTGGTAGACAAAAAAGCAACTCCCCATGAAATTGGACCTGGGCAATTGCTGTATTAGCCACCGCACTTCCTCTCACCCCACATCATCGGCTTCACCAGTGAAGCGAGCAGGAGAGATTTGATTCTGGGCTTTCTAATGCAGTGCAATATTGAATTGTTAGCGCAGACAGCTCTTATCTCCTTGTAGTTTATCTGCTTACCCTTCAACAAACAGCTAAGGAAATACAATATGAGTTTTTATCCCTCCATTCATAAACTATCTGTTTTCCTCTGTGCTAAACTTGTTTCATCTGCCAAACGCTGGTGTGTTGCTTCCAGCCTCTGCAGCTCTCTAACGCTCCTTCTGTCGTCTCTGCCAGACACTCATATGTCTGCCATTGCAGTAAAGAGACAGTAGCCAGGCACAGACGCAGACAAGCTGCTGAGCAGTTTCACTACTCCTGTCTCCCTCTCTCTCCTCCTGTGTCCCCCCCCCCGCCCAAAAAACCCTCCCTTTCTCCCCTGCTGATGGGTAACGTGTGTCGGTGCGGTCTCCAAACAGCTTGCGCACCAAGCCTTCCTTCTGTCCTCTCCCCTCTCTTCCTTTCCTTCGATCCCTCTTCCAATTCTTTTCAGCCCACAAACCCCTTTCTCTATCGCCCCCTCTGTGTCGGTACCCTGTCTCCCTCTCTCTGTCTCCATCTTCTAACAGAGAAGGGACAGCTTGTTGCAGCAAGCAGTCGAGGCTGCATTAGTATCGTGCTCTGCACCACCGGCTGCCTAATCTCAACCATATAGTCTGTGTGTGCTCATCCATCCTGCTCCCTCAGAGAAAAGTAGTTCCCTTGCAAACCTCTATTGTATTTGATTCTATTCTATTATGTTGACTAAATGTGTGCCCACACAGATCTCTATCCTGATATGCGCGTCTAAAATAATTGAACAAACTGGATTCTCTTAAGTCCTGCCCTTTCGACTCGTTTGTTTTATGTGATAGAGTTTGTTCTAAATTGTTGTTATGATGGAATTACAAAGTATAAAAAAAAGTATGCCCTATTACAATCGTGGTGTCTTTGATAATGAGACTACTACCTGGAAAGCAATTATATTTGAAAAAGCCACTTAGGCAAAGTTCTGCCCAACTGCCTGCTTCCCTAATAGAATTGGATTTCGGGAAAACAATTACAACAGCAAAATAAATATTACTGGCAAATTACTGATAAACTGTGTCATATGTAAACTAATAATGTAAATGGAAAAAATGGTCCATCATTAGAAAGAGCAGATGTTATTTTGTTTGTTTGTTTGTTTTTTTCAGGGTTGCTTTATCTCCTCTTTAAAAAAAAAAAAGTTATTTTCAAACGTCCAGACCTTTTGTCTTTTGAAAGAACCCAGCCACCTCACAAACTATGATACCCAACGCTATTTTCATGTCAGTTTCCTATTTGAGTATTCAAAGCACACACTGCCTGTTCCAAACTGAATGTGCATAAGCATAAAGCAAAAACTTTGGATATATTTCATTCTAATTCTAGACAGTTATGGCCTCCAGAAAACTTTTAACCGTCTTTGGAGGGGCTCACCAAGGAAGAAAGGATTTCGATTTTTCAAAAAATCCTTAAACTAGAGTGGTGCTAATATTCTGTAGTTCTTCTGACTGGATTGGTTCATATGAATGTGATTATGAGCTTGATTTGTACTGTGTACAGTATACTAAAAGGGTCTTAAGAAGCTTGGCACTGGTATTGTATTTGAACATTGTTTGTGGATTACATTAGCACATTCCAGTTTAAAGGTCCAATATGTGAGATAGTTGATGTTGAGTCTCATTCCCAACTTGTCAAATACTGATGCTTTGGGTTGGTTGCCGGCCCAACCAACCAACTCAAAGCATCAGTGTTTGGCGTGTTAGAAATGAGACTCAATAATCAGTTTTACAAATTGGACCTTTAAAACCTTGGTAACAGTGATTGTTTACTGGTAAAGAAAAAAACATTTTCATGTCTCCACTTTTGACTAAACAGCAGTCACCCTTAATTCAATAGTGAAAGCTCACAAAAATAATATTGGAAATATAAATATAGTTAAATTCAAACTTGCTTTTAGTAAATCAATATGATAAAACATCAATGTAAACATTCCGAAGTACATGTAGTACTCGATAGTACTTGATAGTAGATTATTCTGTACTATGACCGTCAATGAGTAACATTATTGTCCAGCCCGTCCATCACTTATATTCTGTGCTATGTCTGCTCATTACCAGTCAAATCTGCCAGACAGCAGGAGGAAGAGACTGGAGATGTTTTCCATGTGCCACTGCACATCTTGACACAGCACGTCAGTAGGATAGCTTTATACAAAATGTGCGGAGGTTTTCTACTTCTGGTAATTCCCAGGATTCATGTATACCGACTTTGGTTATGTAAGGAAAGGGGCATAATAATGATTTTAAATCAGTTTCTGGATTGACTGGGGACCTTTGTGAATAACTACTTGGAATTTTGCATATGTACAGCAGCAGTGAGCATATGGGAAAAAATAAGAGGGAGGAAAAAGCCAAAAGGAAAGAAAAGAGCAAAAGCTGGGGTGTATTGGTAGATGATCTGTTCAGGACCTGAGGTAATAAACTGTACATTTGGCTCTGTAGGATCACTCATATGCTTTTTGTTCTCTCTCTCTCTCTCTCTCTCTCTCTCTCTCTCTCTCACACACACACACACACATGCACACACACAGCAGCAGTCTATACAAACTGATCATTACAATGGCTACAACATCGAGCTCTGTTCTGATTTCCCAGATGAGCTGCAAGCTGTTTTATTGCTCGCTTGAATTGTTGGGAAAATGTTTGTGTGTTGGTGTGTGTGTGTGTGTGTGTGTGCGCGCGCGTGCGTGTCAGTGAGGACTGGATGGTGTTTCGTTGTGTGCAAACAATTCAAACTTTCTGCTTTAACATGCTTGTAAATATCAACCTTCAAATGATTAAATGACTTAATAATTAAACTGCATTATCATTTAATGTATTTTCTGTCAGGTTTTAATTGAATAAGAAGTCAGTGTTTTATTAATTGCCTCCGTGGTGTTCCTGGAACATCTCTTTCAAATCAATTAACCTCTGTGTTTGAGATATGTTTGGCAAATGAGCGCGCATTTGTCTGTGTGAAACTAAGCTATATAAAAGAGCTCCACGGGCATTTCAATCCGGAAAAAAAATGCACTACAAATTAATAATAGGGTTTTGACATAATTTGTGTGTTTATCTCTCTGTGTGTGTGTTTATGGTTTGAAAAAGACAGGGGGAAGAAAGAGGCTTACAGAAACCCAACAGCAAGAGAGAGCAGACAGAAAGTAAAAAGAGTGTTAGGGGTGAAAAAAACAGGGCAAAGTCATTTATAAAAAGATGGTCTGTCACTGCTTTCCTTCTCCCCATAGGAAAATGAGGGGAGAGATGTCAGACGGTGTAGTGTATGGATGAGGAGGCTGATGGAAGACTGCTGAAAGGTTGAGTATCCAGCAGGGAATACAGGTGTGACCTGATAGGGGGGGTTACCTGCAAAGTTCCTCAATAGTGCTAATGGGAAGGAGAAACTTTATTTGAAACGTGTCTTCTCAACTTTCTATCTTTTTGTCACTCTCCTGTCCTCTTCCTTCCATCTTGTCTCCATGTCTGCCTGTCTGGTGTTTGGGATTAAGCGTGCAGATAGGTATAGGTACGTCTCCATTTAGGTTTTTATGTCTCTCTTTAAATGGCTACCATACTCTGGTGTGTTATAGTGTGTATGATATCTACACCTGTGGCTTGGTGAGTGCTGTTTCCCGCTGGTTATTTCTGTTTAGCATGACTTCACACACATATGGCTGCAGAAGCACACAGAGATGCACATGGCTGAAAAATATATGTGAAACTAATCATGCATCCCGCCCCCACCACAAACACACGCACACACAAATCGCAATGAAAAGCATGTGCAGATGAAGAAGTAAATCCACGGGGAGTGTTAAGTGAAGTTAAGCACAGCAGGAATAAGTTTAAGTCATTAAATACCACTGGGTTATAAATAATACATGCCACATATGTGTGGAAGAAGAAATTATGCACATACACAGAGAGATATCACAATAGCATTAATGTAAAACATCCCTCAGAATTATGGTTTTAAGGCATCAGATCAAAGAGGCGATATGCACGACATGGTTTTACTTTTGTCTGCATAACCTTTTTAAATCAGATGCGTGAGGGTGGTATCGGAAAAAAGTGTCGACTAATCCACTAACACGGACAGGCTTTCATTCAGACTACAGCGGGTGATTTGTAGGAACTCTTCAGAAAAATTAAGGCACCTGGATCACACTGTGAATCACTATCTCAGAGAAGCAGAGAGCCATGACTCTGCAGAAACTTCTTTGGCAGGTTCTACATAAAGCTCACTTACAAACCTTGAGGTGCATGGATTTCTGTTTAATAAGTGGGACTGCACCACTGCGTTAATGTTCATGTACTTCTTCTACCTTGCATTGCAGCTACACCAGTTGATTGCTTATTTAAAGGCTGCTAAAGGCAATTATTTCATTGAAATAAACAGTTTATACACAATATTCTTTGGTATTGCACAGGCTGTTAAAAAAAATATTCTGACATTAAAAAAATACTGTAAAATAACAGATTATTATATATTATTATTAATATATATTTTAATGGGTAACTAAATTAAAATACAGTTTTTAGCTTTTATTTTAAGATAGATCATGTTTATTTTTTGTCCGTTTTAATGTTTAATTAAGGATAATTACAAAAAATAAATCAAATTTCAATTATGTTATAAAAAATGAAATTTTATGGTTATTCACAGTTACAGATTTTTCATGTTATTTTACATAAGACATGTAACATCACATTCTATTTTTGTAACTTCATGGCTATTTTGTCTATTTCAAAAGTGCAGGGAAATCTGTAAAATAAACAGAAGAAAATGTAAAGAAAACTTTCTTTTTAAAGTTTTTAAAATTACTTCATGTAATTACTTGTTATTAAAGATCCATGTGATCCACTATTTCATCAGTTCTTGAAATTTAAGCTGCAACTGTGCGATTATGCCTCCAAGACACTCACAGTGCTCTTCATAAAACTTGAAATTGCAGTGGATTTGAAGCATGCGATCTCTACATCTAAATGTTTATCATTTGCTTTCTCCGTTGACTCCTGGATTCATGCTGAGGAAGAGACAATGACACCTAGCAAGTCCATGTACACAACATCAGTTGCACTCAGACTGTTAACCAGTTTGTCAGTCAGTCTGACAGCCAGTCAGCTCAGTCAGTGCTGTGGACAAGTAAGTCAGCTAGCCAGTAAGCTGGTCACTCAGTCTGTGAGTAAGTGGTGCTGGGTTGTTAAAACCTTGACAGGTCTGGTGGACAGCTGACTGCTGGATGTCATGTACTGTACCTCTGAAGAAATAGACACTGACATATTTGGTGTGTAAGACTGTATCGTGTGTGTGTGTGTGTGTGTGTGTGTGTGTGTGTGTGTGTGTGTGTGTGTGTGTGTGTGTGTGTGTGTGTTGTACGTGTGAACAGTTAGGTGTTGTTTGCAGCCATTCTGGCAGGGGGATACACTTGGTGCCCTTCACTTCTCAGCTGTCTAACACTCACTCTCGGTTTCTCACACACACACACACACACACACACACACGCACACTCAATCATGTCACCCGTCACTCTGATTCCTGCTGTTCACCGAGGGCCTGTCTCTGAGCCCGGTATGTCCAAAAGCAGTCGTTTTGTTGCATTAACACGTCTCTTGACCTCTCCTGTTAACCTAATACTTTCCTCTAGCAGGAAAAGACAACAGGCACAGAGGAACAGCAAGCAGAGATTGGGAGGTTGGACAGAGACGAGAACAAATAGATGGATAGATGGTTAGCGAGATGCAATCACAAATTCCGCAGCAGTAGACACATACGCACACATGCACTGAGGTGTGAGTGTAAGATCATAAGACGGTCAACAAAATAAGGTTAAAGCATCTTGCAACAGCCGTATTACCATCATAAGGCAGCTAAGAGACAATAAAGTTGAACTAATGTGGTATTAAGGGAGCCACCTTTTCACATCAAAACAGAATTAGAATTAAATTCAGGACACGTAATGCTCTTCTCTTTGTTCTCGCCTAGCCCCCGCCTACGGCGTTCCTGCCCAGAAAAACTAATATATATATATATATATATATATATATATATATTGAGGTGTTCTGCCCTGGGAAGGGCAACTTTTACTCA
This sequence comes from Pagrus major, assembly GCF_040436345.1. Taxonomy (NCBI): domain Eukaryota; kingdom Metazoa; phylum Chordata; class Actinopteri; order Spariformes; family Sparidae; genus Pagrus; species Pagrus major. The sequence continues at coordinate 33,883,736 of NC_133219.1, forward strand.
CTCAGAATATCAAATGTTAAAGCGGGAGAGGTTTGAAAAATACTTTCTGTGACACTAATGAAAATTTTAAATGTGAAAAGGGTGTCTTTGAATAAAAAATCCTCCATCACCTTTGCAACAGACACCACAGCGGATTCCAAACCCTGACAAGAATGTGTCATGGTTTGACCCACTGAGCTACTTAGGCCCGAACACAGTGTCGACTCAGTGTTAAGAGTGTTATCATGCATATCTACATACATACAAAATACCATAATGACAAAGTATATCTCCAGTGTGTTAATTTAAAAAAAAAGATAATTTTAGTTCATAACATTCAGAAAATAACTAAAATTACCAACAGTCAAAGTGAAGTTAGCATGCTAAGCAGGTGCAGAAGGTCACAGGTTGGAATGTGGAGATGTATGGTGGGTGAACAGAGCACAAGACCGACGACGATGACCGGGGTTCACATATTGAATCCACATTTGGTTTTGTTTAGGCAACAAAAACACTTTGGTTAAGTTTCAGAAAAGGTTGTTATTTTAGCTAAAATATTAATAAAGTAAACATACTCTCATGTGCCAAGTCTTTGCTGGCCTTTTTCAATATTTAATTTTCAATCTTTTCTTAAACGAGTGCTGTGAATGCCCTAACACAACCCCTTCGTCTTTTAATTGCTATGAGCGGAAACTGCATTCCAAGAGAAAATAGAGATAAAAATAAATTAAATACAATGTCAGATGATGTTTTACAGGCAGTGTATGATCAGTATGTTGCAACTGGGCAGATGTGCTCGTTAGAAACCTTTAGTAATCGTTTTAGATTCCTTTCTCAAGGGCGACCCAGCTGGAGATGTTGAGAGAGCCCTAATAAATGTGTTATCCTTACATGTGTCCTTCAAAACCTGGACGGAGGCAGTCAGCAATACTGGGAGGCCAGCTGAGGTAAACAGCAGCGATAATCAGCAGAGAAGTTTGGTAAACACACACGGGGAGAGGGAGCTAATCCTCCGGCGAGTTAGCTCTGGTAGCGACATGGGGAGTGAAGAGGGAGCTAAGGAACTTTATATGGAGTAGAACGGTGACGGTGTGTAAACTTGTGTGTCTGCACGTGTGTATACTCAATGTGCGCTCATACCGGTTGTGTACACAGCATGTGAATGTGTGCTGTGTACATAAAGTGTCTTATTCTGACTGTGAGCGTCATGTGTGTCCGCGGCTATGTAAATATCTCGCATGATGTGCGCGTATAAAGTGGCGTGTGGGTGGGTGTGTGTTCGCACACTTGTGTATTTGTGATCCACAGAGGCATGCAGTGCGAGGCAGACTCTGGCTGCTGTAATCCGAGGTTTACACGCTGTAATGCTGCTGAAAGCCTGCAGGCCTAGCTGGCAGAGAGAGAGAGAGAGAGAGAGAGAGGAAGAGCAAAAGAGAGAGAGAGAGAGGGAGAGAGAGAGAAGGAGGGACATTATAGAGGAGTCAGGAAAGAGGAGCTACGGGAAGGGCAGACATGGGAGACAAGAATTAGACTGATAAATGGAGGGAGAGAGGTCTAAATGGGGAGAGGAAGTGCCATAAAGAAAATGTATAGTTAAGATGGATACATGCAGCGAGACACATAAAAGGGAGCGAGAAGGGTTTTGATGGTAAGAGAGCGCGTTTGGACGTGGACGAATATTATTCATATCAATACTAATAACAATAATACTTTTTGTAATGGGACAACAAAAAGATACAAACAAAAAAAGGAAAATAAAAATAAAGATAGACTAGATAGAAAATGTCTCCTGGACCCACATTCCCATGTTTTGTTGGTCAAGTTCTGCGCTGAATTTATTGACTTCATCCAAAATGTGAATATATTGTTACGGCTGTGTTACTGTTCTCTGTTCTTTCTGCTTCCATTTACAATGATCACTAGCAGAACAGTGCAAAATGAACAATTTAATCTCTTAATATCAATGCACTCATTTGTGTGTGTGCAGTGAAGCCTAGCCAGATAAGGAAAAATGCAGATTTTAGAGTGACTATTTCTCCATTTTAGGCCAGATTACTTCTTTTTTGTCTGGATTTCAAGAGATGTTAGGATGCAAGAGCTACTTTGTGGCTTATTGACCCATCCAGTGTTTACATTTATTTGTTGGAAACCTCTGTTCTGTCTTCCTGGACTCTATGTAACCTTTAACCTCATTATTACCACCACATATTATTACATTCACTTGGCATTTTTGTCCGAAGTAACTTAAACATTTTTACAAGACACTTGCAACAGCAACATTAGTTTAATGATATTAATTAAACAAAAAAGTAAACTACACTTGCACCCAGTGGAGCCCATACCAAGGCCCAAAAGTCTGCTTTAATTCAATCAGGCCTAATGCAACATCACATTAAACATAATTAAATCCGCTAGTTTTGGATTTTTATTTGGATCTGCATCAACTTGTGCTCACTGCCACCTTAATACACATGAGTTTTTTCATCAAGATCCATGTAATATACCATGAGAAATTAATAGTAATAAGTAGAAGAAGAAGAAGAAGAAATTAGTTTTGTGGAAATCTTTTGATAAACCAACCAACTAATCAAAAAATGGACAGATAGTTGTCTTTTTAACATTACTGCTACATTAAAGCGCCATATTTTTTTAGAGGGCTAACAAGCTGACAATAATATGCTGGTGTTTTCAAAGACCTTCGTTTTCCATCATTCACACTCCAGCCTTTAAACTGGCACTTTTAAGTTTCATCCACTTAAAAGAGCCTTTTCAAAAAGCCAATTTTCAGGAGTGGAAACTGCTGACTTGTTACGAATGGCAAGCTAAACACAGAATAGAAGAGACAGAAAAAAAAGAGAGTGTTTCCACACCAGGATTAGTGTGGACATGGTCTGGGGCTAGAGAATTAAGACACAGATAGACAGAGACCAAAGGCATGGCGTAGATAGTCACACCTTTAATATAATTCAGTGAGTTTTTTGGTCCTAAAAGGGCCGATTGCGAAGTCAGAGAAGGCAGAACGGGGGAGAGAGAGAGAGCGAGGCGCAGAATGAGATGACAGGAAAGGAGATGAGAGGAGAGGAAATGAAATGAGAGAGGGAGGGCTGACAAGAGGTGGAAGAAGAGGGAGGGAAAGATGGATGGCATATCAAACCAATGCAAATCTGTTCCCCCTACTGTAATCACTTTAATATGTGTAACCGCACACACACACACAAACACACACACACACATACACAGAGGAAATCCGTAAATCCTTCTTGCCTATGCTTATTAAGCCTATGAGAAAATCTTCTGTAGGCATGTGGTGATTCACTCGTAGATTATTCCATGATATGATTGTTTGGTATCCAGTCCCCTGATAGACTCCGATAGGCTGTGGTGTGACTGTATGTGAATGTCTATCAGGGAATTAGGAAGAAACACCAAGCAGGGCAGCAAATAATACAAGCAGTAATAGATAAAGAAAAAAATAATTTCCTTACTTCTGGAATTCAACACAAATAGACGGAAGCACCTTCAGAGATATTTTGACAAACATGATTAAAACCCTTTAGTGGAACGGTAGACATTCTCAGATCTAAGGTTTTTAGTTCAAGGACAAGGTGATGCAGCACCAACAACACATTTTGATTAGTAGATAGCGTGCGTTCAGTTTTTAGGTTCAGGTCTAATTCATTTATCTTCTTTTGGGTCATAGGGGCCACATGTTATCTCAGGATACCCTGGTCGGAAGGCAGGAAAACTACCAAGGACAGGTTCCTAGTTATATGTGTTTACACAGGCAATTGTGCTCATGTGCTCGCGTATCAGTATAGGTTGCAGCTTTAATAAGGAGTAGATTCAGGGGTCTGGGGTGATGGTGCCCCTGACCTGTATCTTGGGCTTTAACATTATGGGTTGGGTAAAGAAAACGTCGTTCCTTACTGATATTTTCTCAGCAAAGTGGCTCTTCGGGGGTTAACTGCTGCCCGGGGAAACTTTTATGATGGCTAGTGCATGTGTGATGAAAAAACTTCACACTGAAAATGAGGTCTTAGTAATTATGAGGGGAATAATTGGCTGGTGTTCTTAATAGCTTTGGGCCAATATTTACTGATTATTCAGTAGAAGAGTGAAGAGGCCATGATTGACCTCTAGAGGCAGGATTACACCTCAGAAGTGACGTCATGCAGCTACTCTTTGCTTCTCTATCCCTCTTTTTAAGTGTGCTTGAGTGTCTCAAAATTCATGTCAACACTTATGAGAGCAGTTTTTTTGCTGACTTTACACTTTTTGCACCACAGAAAAAAAAAAATGTTTGTACAATGGCGTTTTTCTTTATATACAGGGGCAGAAATACTGTAAAGCAAGCATTTTCTGGAGTCTGAACATCAAGTCAAGACTTTCCCATACAGGGAATTGTGCTAGTTGTTGTGGCTGAGTGTCTTTTGAGTGGCGAAGAAGGCAGGGCTTTACTGATGAATTAGTGACTAAACCCTCAGTCATACCCTGCTGCTCATTTTAGACTGGAGGATTATGTGTCTGCTAATAAAATGGAGTTAAGGACAGGATGTTGAAACCGGGACAGTGAGGCAACGTGATGTGTCCCATCAATTCACACAGCCTCTTCAGCAGTTCCATCATTTGCAGCAGCCTCTGCTTCTGCTGGTACTGACGGGAATAACTGTCAAAGAGCCGGCATGGATTTAGCTTGAAGAAAGAAAAAAAAAAGTGGGAAGTTATGGGATATTTGCCAATTTCATGGAGAAGTAATGTAATGCCAGGTAATGCTATTCACTCACACCTGAGCGAAGACACCTGTCAGCTTCGCCACAGAGAAAGAGGTTCTCCTTACACAGCTCAGTTTCTTCGCACACTTACATATTGCTGGTCCCTTTGACAATAGGCAGATTAAATTCATAGATCTGCAATTTGTCAGATTTGAGCGTTTCATTTTTGGTCACATCAGTGTCGACACTAGCATGGGAATCCTCGCAGCCCCTCTCCAGTGTTTGACTCATTGTTCCAATTTCTCCACTTTTGAGGTGGGCGTGGAAAACTGCCTGTGAAAATGAGGGAGGGGCTGTCAACCTAAAAATTGCTTTTTAATATTCATGTTTTTTTTTTGTCTTTGTACCATTCTCTGTTGAGGCCAGATGCCCAGAATAAAATGTTGGCATTGGCGTTTTGTATGTGTCATACAATACATGTCATATCACAATCACATTAAATCTATATGAGGTTATATATGGTTATTGTCATGAGGTCGAGGGGATGGTGGTGGCCTGATAGCGGTGAGATGGCTGCCAGAGACCACTGTTCATGACTGTGTTTCAGCTCTTGTAAGCTTGAAACCACTGGACATTGTTAACGAGACATCGGGCAATATTTGTAACGAGATGTCGGGCCGATTCCCGGCCGTGTTTGTGGTGACAGAACTATGTAAGCCAAAATATGATCTTTTCCTAACCCTAAACAAGTGTTTATTTTTGTGCCAAACATTACCTGACCATAAGCATAGCATTGTCACAACATTAATTCCAAACTGTATCTAATGAAATGTAAAGTTTCAACATATCCGTGGTTTGCAGAAACGTACCAACATTTATTCCGGTGATTGGCTCGATCTGTCCCTTCACATTGTTTTTAGTCTACATGCTTTCCTGTCTACCTGTTTGTCTGCCTGTCCATCTCTTTTGTATTATTCAGTTGACATGTGGTGTCATGTTCCTGCAGGGCAGCATTTCAAAGGACTCAGCTTTGGCCTGGTGTCCTTTTCCTGTAGAGAAGCGAGATCTTGTTCCTGAATAAAAGTCTTACGACCAAACCTCTTTGATTCTTGCTAGAACATTAATACTAACACATGAAAACTGGTCTGCTCCAGTGGCACATGTGCGTCTGCAGACACTCGCCATTCTGTCCTCTGCCATTTTTATTATTCACCTCACCTAATCTCATTCTTGTTCTGTAATCCTTGACCAATCTCCCATGCCCCTGAAATGCACCCTTCCTGCCTTCACGTTTCGGCTCAGGTCCCCTGCCCTCTTCTCTCTGCAGGCCGCTTGTCTGCTCTGGTTCACAAAGCTGTGGTGTGTTAAACACGAGGACACAACCTTGTTGTCAGACACCACTGCTCCTTCACTCTCATTTCTTCTCCACTGATCCCTCCTTCAGTCTCTGCTGCCACCTTAGTAGTGCTATGTTTACAACCAGGTCACAGGCAATTAGGCCTCCCCCTTTTCTCTCCTTCACATCCTTGCTTCCTGTCAATCCGTTCATCCATCCATCTATCAATCCATCCCTCCACTACATAGCAAACATTAACCCAAGGCCTGACAGCCCACCTCATTTACCTATTCCTCTTTTTTCTCCCCCCACTGTCCATCCATCACTCACCTCTGCACTCATCCGTCCATACATCGCTCTGATTTGACTTAAGTAAAAACATTAGCTTGAGGGCTGAGACACGGCTGCTCCTCCATTTTTTTTCTTCTCCTCCCTCCCTGAATCCTTCCTCCTCTCCTCCCATCATTTCACACAGAACTCAGATTAGCTCCTCCACCCCGTCACCTTCTTTTTAATCTCAACTGAACCTTTATTCTTCCATCAACCCAGACATGCCCATCTTACTTTTCTCTCGACCATGACCCAAAGTAATGTAATAACATTAAACATCAGAGAAAGAGCTTGTGCAGATTTCTTCTCCCTGCATGAATGCAACCTAATCACCAGAATAAATGTCAGCTAAGAACGTTTCTGCAAAATGTAGTTTTTTCTTTACGTTGCAACTTTAGGTTTGTTTAGCTTCAATTTTCAATTTCTGTCTTGTTGCAACGCTGTGCTTATGCTCTGATCAGATTTCAGTACAAATGCCACGTAGTTAGTATGGTTCGGAAAACATCATGGTTTGGCTTAAAATACCTCTTTTGTTTGTTTCATTTTGGTCCCAACAAACACGGCTTGAAATTGTCTCGAGGTCTACTTAGAAACACTCAGTTTTGTCACCACAAACACAACTGGAAACAGCCCGACTTCCCAAAAAAATGTGGTTTTGGTCGCCGCAAACATGTCTGCAGAGGTCCCAAGCTCTCTTTCAAAACATCCGGTTCTGTTGCCTCAAACATGGCTGGAGATGGCCCAGCTTCCCATGAAAATTATCCGGTTTTGGTCACCGCAAACTTGGCTGGAAATTGTCCCGAGGTGTCACCACAAACACGCACGCTATTGTCGCCACAAGCATGGCTGGAGAAGGCCTGACTTCCCTTAGAAAATATTAGGTTTTTTGTCATGGCTGGAGAGGTCCCAAGGTCTCCTTGAAAATATCCAGTAGTGTCACGCTTACAAATGCTGCAATGCGGACTCAAACTGCGGTTTCCTGTTTGGCAGCCTCTTCGCTTGTAACTCCACCGCCATCCCCTCCACCTCTCGATGTGAAAGTCTCTTAAAAAAACATGTCAGTAAGGTACACAGCGTTGGACATAACTTGGACATATCAGTGGATTGCAGAAACATTATATCCTGTCGACTGGGCTGATGAATGTCATCAATGTTCATACAGCGGTCTTGGTCCAAAGTACACAATTGTAAACTAACAAACCAAATTGGAAATACATGGCTGTTTCCTGTCTGCATGAATCACCAATTCCTTTAGTACCCTGCAGTTTTTTTTATATTTTTTTAAAGCTCTGTTCCTGTTAAAATGCAGACAGGGAATGTCAAACTTCACTGCAGCACAGTGGTGGAGTAGATCAGCAAGGTCGGGGTTGGTGAAGTGGGTTCACATCTGAGATTTATAATGCCAGCTTCCTAAGCAGTCTTCTGTTTGCTTTTCTCTTCAGGCACCAGGTTTATACAGACAATCCTGCCTACAATATCCCAGATATAGGTAGGGAGTCAAATGTGAACTTTTGTGCACACACAGTTGCACAGCTATTCTTTTATCCTTGCCTTCTTTTTTTCTCTCCACGAGACCCTGGAAGCAGTTACAGCACACCGACTGCTGATGATAATATACAGCAGAAGCTTATTATTTGCATCCACCTATACAGTAGCATCATTTTTTCTAAAAAATCAGCGTTCTTAGGCTAGTTTTCCTTATGTCACTTGCACAAGAATCTGTCTTGGGTGAGACACGAGGCGGGACTGACAGTGGAGCATCTGGGGAATAAAACTTCCCCTGGCTCGTCTCGACAAACAGAGAAGCAGACGAGTGGCTGCCGGGCTAGCGTTTGGTGCTACCCATACTGTTTACATAACGGGTGTTTTTGTTTGGCACCACAACGAATTTCCCAATGGGGCTTGTGTGACAGCAGGTAATAGTTAAAAAATGCTGTCTCCCACTCCTCTGCGTTTTCATATTTGTCTGCTTCACTTGCTCGCTCGCCTTACTTCCCTCTTACTCGCTCTGCCCCCACTTCTCTCTGAGCTTTTTGATATCTCTCTTCTCTCTCACAGAGACAGACGCAGCAAAAAATTCACGTGCGCTCCCACACTTAGCTGATCCAAGGACACCAGAGGCAGTTTGTCAGCTCCAATTAGCATCCAGTGTCCACTGCGCTGTGGTCACCCAGAATATAACTTGCTGGTCAGTGCATGTGTGTTCACTCATGATTGACACGACCTTCCGGCTAAAACAAATCGTTGACATCAATCAGACCACGGAAGAAGCCCGCAAAATACTCAAGTTCTCATGAGTTCACAGAGGTAAAAGCTGTTATCTCAGGGGTTGTAACAATAGCTATTTAGTCCTCCTGTCCTAATCACACTTCAGAGAAGGACAGAATAAAAGAACGGGGACTGAAGCCTTCAATGGAATGCGATTGTTTGTGACTGCGAGTTAAATGATAAGACAAACTTTGTAACACAAAAAACAATATATCTCGCTGCCGATACATCCAAGCATCACCTGGGTTTTGTTCTGAGTTTTTTTCGGCATGAAAGGCCCGCAACTTCAGAATGAGAAAACGACTAATGAGACGCTGTGTGTTTTCAGTAGGCCTGACTGTTGTCAGGCTGAATGGGTAAGCTAACTGCTTGTTAAAACACAATGATTTATTTTCTTTCTCTGCGTAGATTAATACAGAGTTTGTTTAAAGTACCTTTGACAGAGCTCGACAAGCAGCTCCTTGATTGTTTATGCAAAGCTGGCTGCACATGTCTTGAACATGTCATCACATGTCGCAGAGAGATGAAATTAATATAAATATTTTCATATGACTCCAGTTAGAAGAACAGGTGACAGACAGAGTTTTGTTTGACAGGCTTAGTCACCACACATCGAACCTTCGCTGTAAGTTTATCTTTGTATTAAAAATGACTTTGCTAGTTTTTACTCTGCAGAGGTTAGTGTGTTAGTTGGCAGCGGTTTAAATGCAAATTAATGAAGGCTTTCCATAGCAAGCAGAAAAAAACTACAGCCAAGTATTGCAGAATTCAGAAGTACTTATATTGAAGTAAATAGAAAACCTACAGCTTCTCTCGGAATATCAATCCAATATTTTTGGGGAATTTGTATCAATGACAGGATATTGAGATTTTAAGGGGAGACACATTATGCAAATTTTCAGGTTGATAAATGTATTTTGGGTTACTACTAGAATATGTTTACATGTTCAAAAGCTCAAAAAAACACATCAGTTTTCTCATACTGTCCAGTGCTGCAGCTCTGTATTCCCCCTCTGAAGCTCCTGCTTTTAGCTCCTGTCTCTTTAAGGCCCCCTCCTCCCGAATACCCAGTCTCCTCTGATTGGTCAGCTCACACATGCCTGACCCAGCACTGCTAGCAAAAACAGAGCAGCTGTGCTAAATCAATGCTTACATGCCACAAGGAATATATATGATGTATATATTATACAAATGTGTGATGTAGTGTGATGTCACGAAACCACTGAATTAAAGGCGGGACTACTGACGAGGCATTTCAGGAGCAGTGTTTTCTGTGGGAGAGAAGAACTTCTGTTGGTGCTGATTTTGACCTTTTCAACTTTTCAACATTTTTAAAACACTAAAGGAAAGGAAAAGAAAAACAAAAAGTCATGATAGGTCTCCTCTAAAGTATGTTTGGGATCATGTCATGATCTTGATTGACAGGTTTTAAGCTGGTCAATTTTGAACTGTGTTTCTTTGTTCTTTAATGGTTAGTTTTAAAGTTACCTTTAAAAATTTGGTATGATAAAAATTCACAATACTAACTTTTGGGTATTCTGAAACCTTGAATAAATGACTGTTTTGGATGCTGGAAAAGTTTGGAGGCCTAACACAATCACTCATAAAGTTTTCACCCAAAACTAGATAGTAAAAGGAAATGTCTGAGAACAAAGTTAAAGCTGCAGCAAGGGAATCTGGAGGAAGATAGTTGATTGTTGCGTCTCATTCTCAAGCCATTTTTTACGCTTAGGGTCGGTGGCTCGGGTCGACCATCGAGACTGGAATTACAACTTAACAATAAAACACAAAATAAACTACATACTTCTGTTTTTCCTTTGAGAATGTTCTTCTCTAGGATACATTTTATTTTGCAAGGATAATCAAATATGAGAGGTAGATAAAGTGGAATAAAAGACTGAGGGGAAAGTAGGGAAAAGGACAAAGAGATTCACTTAATGGGTTCTTTGAACCGATGGGCAAAAAAGTGTCTCTGTGTGTATGGGAGAGGTTGCTCCTCTCAGATGATTTTAACCTCTGCTAAGTCATAAAGCTAGCTTGAGAGCATTTTGTCATACACACACACACACACACACACACACTAACACACACACACACACACACAAACAAACATACATACACTACTTTCAGGGGAGATGACCGAGAAGGAATAAAGCGGAATCTGTGAAGCAGGACAAATCAATGTCGTCCTCTCTTCCCAAACTCTCTGCTCCTGTTTCTTTTCCCTTTTTTTCCCCATCTTTCCTTTCACCCACGCATCGTTTACTGCATCTCCCCATTTCTCCCACTTCCTGCCCCCTCCATTCTTTCCGCAATCTTCCACCTGCCCTGGAGGTGGGGGAGACATGCTGAATAAAGATACATGCAAATCTACCTAATAGGACGGAAAATTGGAGGGAAATAGGGATCTTTCCCCTTTGGAGATATTTTTTCTCTGTCACTATCTTTCCACCCCCTTCACTGTGCTGTCACCCAGATTCGCTTTTTTCTTTCCCCTCTTATTTATTTATTTCTTTCACTTTACTTCGCATCTAACTTACTATCCGTGTTTTGTTTTCTGACTCACATAATGCCCATCTCTCTTTCTGCCATTTTCTATGTGACTCATCGGTACCTCCTTTCTAACCTCCCTCTCTTTTCACATCAGCCTCTGTATCTCACCCCGCAGGGCTTTTTTACATAATTGTAATAATCAGCTTCAGTGGTGATGCCCCTCATCTAACCTCCCAAAAATAGCACTGGTTAGCTTGCCCTTTACAGCTGCATCATCACTGTTTGTGTCATGATCAGAGCATGCGTGAGGAGCCGTTGTACACAAGCTACTTGCTGTGCGTGAAAATCTGAATTTGTTAAACACCTTATTATGCCTGTTCCCTTGTTAGTAACCATGGCATATTAGATTTTATCAGAAATATTTATCCAGCCTTCAAGTCTTATTTAGCTCAGTGTCACTGTTAAACAGTTTAAGAAGTTTGCTCAGACTGCTTATAGACTTCAAACTATTTGAGTCAAATCCTGCTATATGCATATACTCATGGAAATCACATTACCTGAAATGCACTAATGCACACCGGTTCTGTTTGGATCAGAACAGAACAGATTTGAAACCATGCTGGCTGATGAGGATGGTTAGGGTTAGGGTTAGTTCATCACTTTGGTCGAGACAGGATTGTCTCAACAACTATTGGATGGATAGCCGAGAAATTTCAATCATGTATGACACACAAATAATACGTAAATCCTACTGACTTCATCCAGCACCACCAGCAGGTCAAAGCTTTTACTTATCTCTTGAAATATTTCGACATCTACTCAAAGGATTGGCACATCATTTTTGCACAGACTTTCAAGGTTCCTAGAGGATGTATCCTGGATTTTGGTCCAAACCTTTACGTCTCTATCAGGAATAATCATATACTCATGGGGAGGTCACTGAGGAAACTAACATGGGTGATACTTCTGGTGTTTGGCGGAACAAGCATAAGCAACAAAGATCATAATAACTGAAACACCAGCTGCACTTTCAAGGCTTTAGAAGCGTAATAATATTGTTAGTGGTATTCAATCAATAAAGTCGCTAACCTAGATCTTCAAGAATGAATGATATGCTCTAAGATCAAAGATTAGCATCCTGTTAACATTGGAAACGGCAGTTCAAGTTAAGTGGCAGGACGTACCAGAGGTTGAGCCCATAATTCGCGCAATCCCAGGGGCTAGGAATAAGGTGAGTGACTTTTCATCTAACACCATCATAGGGTCAAAAAAAATTTTGTCCAGTATTTTGATTTGTCAGTAAATGCTTGAAATATAACAGCTTTCCCATCATCCTTACAAGTACGTTAGTGAACATGGTAAGCATTATACTTGCTTTACAATGTATTTAAAACACTGTTCACTGACTAATATTGTTTTTCCAAACAAAAGTTGTATTATATTGTTAATATCCCGACAGTATATCTACTCCTTCATTGTTAAAATAGCCGATTCTATGATAATGTAAATATGTGTAATTAAAAAATTAAAAACTACTTCACTTACTTAACTACTGACACTTTCAACAGATGAATGTGAAGCCATTGTCTAGTGTCAAACACACACACATCATTCTGCAAACGAAAAAACACATTTTTCAGTGGAGGGGACTTTAAGGTTCGACAAAGTCAACATTAGTTTGGGCTCCACTGCACTCAGACGTGTTTGATTTCAACAGCTGATATCTGGATGTGTCCTGTTGTACTCCTGCACTGAGAGCAGATGTAAGTATCGTCTGAACAGAGACCAGCGACAGGATATTAGTCTGTAAGCCAATAACAGGTGAGTGTTTGGACAGGAGCCAAAAACAACAGGAAGCTACCATCCACGTGTCTTGGGGTAGTGCTTTGTGCCAGGGAAAGACATGGTGATCTCTACAATGAGCCAAAATTACACACATATTGTCCCCGTAGACTACAATGTCAAAGAAAAGCACTTTAGAAGGATAAAACTAATTTCCCTCTGTGACACTGACCATAAAAAATGAAGAGATATTAAAAAAAGCAGATGTGTACTGTAAATGAAAAAGAGCTGGAACGAGTTAAATAAAAGATTTATCTCCTTGTTCTGGGACGGGCGCTCACAAAACATTCACTACTATTCTTGCCAGGAGGAAACAAACTGCAGAGAAGGCGGATTCAGATTATGTTCCTGCTCCTTATCCATAGGTTAATACAAGAGTCTGTGGCGAAAATCTATTCTCTGTTACATTTGATGAAAAAGGAATAAAACAGCTCTGCGTGTCACTAAAGCTTAGCCTTATGAAAGAAACTGTGTCAACAATCATTAACTCTGTTTGGAACTCAGTGGAAACGGGTTATGTTTGATAGCAAATCCTCTCTGCGTGCATGTGTGTGTGCTTAGTTGAAAGCAGTGAAAACCCACTGTTTTTCTCTGCGTTACGTACTGACGGTCATGCAGACTGACATTAATTGTCGTGCAGAGCCAAAAGGGTTAGCTTAGCATTTCCAAACACGTCAGATGTTTTATGCAAATGCGCGTGTGTTCCCGAATGAACTGCCGGCTATTACATGAGTTTGAATTCGTGGTCACATTAAGCCATTACGTCTTTAAAAAAATGTCTTTCAATCGTTCAAAACACGTAATGGAAGAAATGTTTCACGCGGGATGACAGGGCTGCGAGGGGGCTTCCAAGGTCCCGTGACTGTGTGAAGTCACTTAGCGTAATTTACCACATATGTCAGACAGGAGTGGAGATGATAATTGAAGGTGACCTCAATTTTAAGAGCACTGCAGTTTGCGAGGCAATTGGTTCTTGCGAAGAGAAAGGATATTTCTGTGTCTCCTCCAAAAGATGGAGAATATGTGCTGATGTGAGAGAGAAAAGAGAGCATGAGCATGTGTGAGAGAGTCAGAGTGTAATGATTGTGACTCTATCATGACCCGTGCTGCCGTTTCTATCTCTTGTACGGGATCTATAAGGATTAGGCCATCTATCTCCTTTCTAGCTGTCTCTCCAGCTCCTCTGCCTGTTTCATTTTTACCTTTCTGTTCTTCACATCTACCCCTTTAACTAATTCTAGCAACGTATCAGTCATCTCCGTTCACTTATCACCTCCCCCTCCCCGTCCCCGTCCCTGTCCCTATCCTCCTCCCCTCCCCCCCCCTCTTTGCCACCACCCGTTTTGTATTGAGCTGCTTCTAAAGTATAAATCTGATGCCATTTTTCCTCTGTGAAGTCATTTAAGATGTCACAGATAGCTAACGAAGCAATTACACATGGCAGACTTGTCGCCTCTATATGAGAGAGCAGTGGAGCCTGGCATGGCTCTAGATGTATAGTGAGAGAGATATAGGCTCCCATGTATCGCCGCTGAGGGTAATGGAGCAGAAAGCCAATTCTGCTACAGTGCAGCGGTAATAATTATGACAATCTCAGGTGTCCGCTATCATCATTACGACTACGCAACTGTATGCATATGTGTGAAGTATGATCGGGGGTAAATGTCGTAAGAGGGGATTGAGAATTGAATGAGGTGAAGGCAGATTGGGGAGAGGTGGAAGATTCAGAAAATGGCAGGCAGGAGAGAGGGAGTGATGGAAAATATGAAGATGAACAGGAATTGGGGAGAAACAGAGAGGTCCTCAGATGAATAACTTAATTAAGGTAAGATAGGAAAACAAAAAAAAAAAATAGGCTGGACTGTGGGCCTGTCATTAATGAGACTCTCAGCAGGGATGAGATAGACGACTGAAAGAGGAGACAGAACAGTGAGGGAGGATTTGAATGAAAGCTCAGGTTAAGTGGCATTCTCACCAGAATGTGGAGTTAATACCGTAATTAGGGGAGTATGCATACTGTTAATGGTGTGATCAGGCAGACATGCACTCACTCCATATCCATGCGGTTGTGTGGCGCAATGCTGAGTAGTTTGGCACTGTGAGGCCTGCAGTCAATAATTCAGAAATCTTAAATGCAAGCACTGAATGGCTCGTCTATATAAAATGCATGGGGATGCAGCCATTATCCATATTTTTTATAAGACACATCAGTGTCCTAGAAGCAGTCTGGTACAAGAGAAATACATTTGACTGCATATGGTATGAAAGTAAATGCAAATGGTGTCAAGATGTGAGACGGAGAGAGTGCACATGAGGGAGATGATCTATAATTTATTCAGAAATATAACCAAGGGTGATTTAAATTGGTTCAAGAGGTAAGATATGTTCTTTCCAGGGAAGGTCATTGTCAGCTGGCCACAGCTGTTAAAAGACACAAAATTACCACAGAGTAAAGGCTAAATAATAGAACGAAGGTTGCTCGAAGGAAGGTTTGCAAATTGCGAGGATGAAATATTTAGCGGATAAGCCCTCCACCATGTGAGCTGAGGGGAATGTTAAACACACGCCAATGTTAAAATGTTGTAACGCTGAACATAATACTTACATCACAAGATATTTCCAAGAGAATTTCCACAAGTAAATGCATGAGGAAGCTAAAACAGCAGCTGCTACAATGATTCCCCCTTCTCGGTGTGATTGAGACGCAAGTGCTCCCAAATCGATCAGGAATTTTCCCTGCGATCTGTCACGATGAATTTGAGAAATGTGTTTAGCACTTTCTGATCGCTCCCCTGACCAGTGGCTGCTATCAAAAAAGGAAGGAAGGGAGGGAGGGAGGGAGGGAGGGAGGGAGGGAGGAAGAAAGAAAGAAAGAAAGAAAGAAAGAAAGAAAGAAAGAAAGAAAGAAAGAAAGAGATAAAATGCGCCTTCATCATGTTATTCAATTAAAGCCATTGCTGCTGTTGATTGCTTTATGTTCCTAATAGTAATTGCCAGCTGATTCATGAAGTATAAGATCACCTTATTACTGTTTCTATGATACACAAGGCCTTAACATCTTTTTTAATCAGTATGTTTTATTTATAATGTCTTTAGGGGATTTTTTGCTTTTGTTCTTTTTGATTAAACACAAAAGGCAGCAGTCACACTGAGGTCAAGATTTCTTTTCAAAATAATAAAATCATATGAGAATATTCCAGACTTATGCTGACTACTCATGGCTCATTTTAAATGCTTGCAATAGTTTTACATTCCTGGTTACTTCCAAGTGAATATAGGGAGGAAGCAGCACAGCCATATTGGACTTTATATTTGGATACATTATAATAAAAGAGCCATCTTAACTGCACAGTGGTGATGCCTACAGCGTAATTAACCTGAGAAATAAGTGTTGTCACTGACGGGATCATTACGTATGGGAGGAGGTTAACCTGGGGTGAGAGAGACACGGTTGCCTTTCATAATCATCAATTTACATTGAGGTCTCTATTCACTTTTAACCCATCTTTTCTTCCTCACACTGAGGGGGAGAAAAGAAGAATAATTCTGTATACATAGCAGTTCTATTTCTTGTCCATCACAGCAAAAAGGAAATGGGTTTTATTCGAGACAACTATTTAATCTTCACAGTTAGGCATGTGAACATGGGAACGCAGGTAATGGAATGCTTCCTAATGTTATTGAGCTCACCATTTTGTCTCAGCTTGACATAGACTTGCCACGCTTTTATTGCAGGTTAGACGCACAACAACAACATTTGGAAAAAGGCACTAATCAGCAACAAGAGAAAGCTAATATGCAGGCACTGTGAGAGGAATATTAGCCACTCTTTAGTCATCTGGTTCCGTGTATGAATTTAATTGAATCCCAAAGAAAGACCAACAAATGTTCGGAGTATTAAGGGAAACTGTGGCAGGAATAGTGTATAACAAGTGCCTTAATTCCCTCAGAAGTAATTATGCTCTCTGATTAGGGAATTGTGCCTAAATGTAATTATGCGTTGCTTTAAAGATTAATTTTGTCTGTGATGGCATGCTGCGTTATGTTGGTGTCTCACCACATTATCCATAATCACTGCTCACTATCTCGACTGTATTGGTAAAGAGATCCCCCTGGTACGGAGGGCAGCCTCTCTCTCTCTCTCTCTCTCTCGCTCACTCTGTGCGAGTGTGTGTGTGTGTGTGTGTGTGTGTGTGTGTGTGTGTGTGTGTGTGTTTATGATGGCATGATCTCTGTCCAACGGTAGTTTATGAAGGCTTACGCATTGCAGGTCTGGGTCTCATATTATACCTCGTATTGTTTTGACACCTATGTGCCTAGAGCAGTCAGTGACATCAGCAGTGGTGGAAGAAGTACTCAGATCCTCTTCTAAAGTAAAAGTAAAAATATCAATACCACAGTTTAGTCTATTGTAAAACCTTAAAAATGTAATTTACAAAGTATTTGCATCAAAGTGTACTAAAATACAAGTACTCATTATGCAGGTCCATTTCAGGATAAAACAGATCATATTACTAGATAGGAATTATTGATGGATTCATGTGTAAGAATCACTTTAATGTCGCAGCTTGTTGGTGAAGTTGATTTTTACTACTTTACATACTGCTGCGTAGTCTATAATAATGCATTATCATGCATTACTTGATTATATCTTGTATTTATAATATGAACCTGCAAAGTAACTTGCAACTAAACCTTTAAGATCAATGTAGTGGAGTAAAGAAGTACAATATTTACCTTTTGAAATGCAGCTGAGTAAAAGTATGAAGTAGCAAAAAAGGTAAAGTCCAAGTACATCAGAAATGTACCTAAATACAGTACTTGAGACATGGCTACCAACCTTGAGCCCGGGTCTGCTGCGAGGTTTGTGCCTGTTAAAAGGCGTTTTTTTCTCGCCACTTTCGGCAAGCGCTTGTTCATGGAGGCGATGTTTGGGTATCTGTAAATTAAAGAGTGTGCTCTCCATCTGCTCTAACTGAAAAGTGTCATGAGATAACTTCTGTTGTGAACTGGCGTTGTATCAATAAAATTGACTTGAGTAAATGTACTTATTTGCTCTCTACCGCTGAAAATCGGTGGACCTTTTTCGATTCTAATCTGTCCTTCATCAAAGATATCGATATATGTAAAGAAAGTGCTCATCTACACGTACACTTATGATCCCAAGAGTGTGTCCGGATATGTGTTATGTTGAGCTGAACAATGCACTGTACACAGAATCAGCTGACTAACACACCCATGTTTGCACGTGTACACATGTACACATGTACACATGTACACACACACACACACACACACACACACAATCAATAAACAGACAGTGTAATGAATATGTGTGCACCATGAGGCCAGTTAAAATGCATTATGCATGTATCATTACCAAATACCACTTGAAAATGCCACTAATTAATCCAATTAACTGCATGCTTCATTGATGGGAAGGTGGGTTGCTGGGCTGATTCTGTGTCGTACTGGTGCACAGGAAAAAAAAAAAAGAAAAATGAACAGGGAACACAGGGAAACAAAGAAGAGGACTCTGAATGCAAAGAGATAAAAATGTAAAGAGGCTTTAACTGCTTCTTGCATTTGTTTTGCCACATGTATAGAAGGTTTAGACAAGAAATCCAGAAGTAAATACAGAGAGGTAGCAGGGCTTTTCTCTGCTACACAGGGGCGACAGCCACAAGGAAAGACATACCCTGAATAAATATGAGGTGAAAATAATGTAGAGAGCAGGTGCAGTGAAATTCCCTGGTAAATCCAGGAATTATGTAAATCTACTCCGCTCGTTGGAGCAGAAATTATTCCCCCCTTCACCCACAGAAGCACACCACACAGGGGTTCTGTTTTAACTACTTACCCTACTGACTCCACGTCCCCTGTCTTCACCATAATTTGTTCCCAGGATTTCAAAGAAGATGTTGGGGTTTGTGCCGTTGTCAGTGAACTCCAAGAAGCTGGTGAGGCCGCTCACTCCGAACTGCAAGGAGAAGATGGAACGTTTTAATTCGACTGTTCACTTCACGATCACTGGTAAAACTGTGGTCATCTTAGTCATGATTGATCCCTAATCACTATAATCATGTCAGTTCTCATCAATGCTGTGGTATTCGTTTGGCTATAAAAGACCTCATCAATAATTCTCCCTGTAAAATTTGACATCAAATTGTGTTTTTATCCTCGCTAAGATGAGAAGTGACAGCTGCTCATAGCGAAACTGAGACATGACTCATCTGTCTGTTCCTTATGAAGTGATTATCATCAGTAGGTACAGGCACTGAGTAGGTGAGTGTTGTGATTCGACTAAAATACGTGTAATTTTGTGTTTCTGTGTCCTGGACAGGAAACATTAGGGGAATGTGTTTTGCCCTCAGTGGAAAATCCCAAAGTAGTAGCAGGCTGATGAAGCAATGGTGTGTTTGGAGCAATTGGACATTTTTTGCTCTAGGCGCGTACAATCTCCTGTATGGAGAGGTACATTTTCCCCATATAAGTATCCACATATACACACACACACACACTCGCAGTGTCAGTCCCCAACCTTTGCCCTGCCTCCTGGTAGTGTGACCTGTCAGTGAAAATGACACTGTGCCTGCTTCAGGGAAGGGGGAGGTGTTAGTCTCCTTACTATGATTCATACTCTGTGTGTGTATGTGTCTGCACCTGTGTGTATGACTGTGCAATGCATGTGGGGCGATTTGCAATGCGCACGAATGGACACATAAATATCCAGCGTGTAACACACACCTTCAAGTCATTATATACACATATATTGTCGTGCATTCATCATCTTAACACAGAAATGAACCATCTGTTGAACATGGCGTGGTAAATAATGTGCAGTAAGGCAGGGTTAAGCTATGTTATGTTCCTTTTTCAACATTATATAATATAATTGGTTAAGTATAATACAAACAGCAGTTCGACAAGTAAGCTAAAAGAGTGTACTGCAGATATTGTGATGTACGTGTGTTTAGAAATGAGAGGAGAAAGTGGTTGCATTAGTATATGCTTCGTGAATATATGATACAGCTCATAAATTATGTTAATGTTTCATATGTTATATATTGTAATCCAATTTGATAATTTTATTCCCCATGGTCACACAGAAACACACATGCGCACACACACCGTCACCCTCAATAAAGTAGCTGTTTATTTGCTTCCTCGCAAGCCGGGCAAGGGTGAAACCTGCTCGGATACTGTTCACTGCCTTTCATAATTATTCAGTTAATTGGTGTTGGCAGCTCAGTATTGGCACAATTCATTCACAACAATTATCTTACTTTTAATTGCACCTGATATAAAGAAAAATAATAAAGAAAGAAAAGAAGAAGCCACTGGGCCAGTGGGACCAAGTGAAAAACAGAGACATAAACAAGAAAGAAAACTTGAAAGATATTATTTGATGTTTCAAAGCTTCCTTAAAAAAAAATAAAAAAAGAAGATGAAAGTGAACGGCTCTGCGTTTTAAAATAACAGCAATAATTAATCTGGAAAGAGTTAAGATTAGACTTTGAAAAAAGGCTTTTGGGCACCAGCTGGAGATCTTGGGCTGCATTGCAGGACTTCCTTTGCTTTAACAGAGATCAATAACATCGGTAATGAAATCCTAAATATAACTGCTTCAGTCGCAGATACTCAAAGGATGATAAAAAGCAGAAAATGGACAGTTTAGTGACATGTAGTCTACAAACAGCCTGCACTTAAGACATGGGGGGTGAGTGCGACAGAAGTTTCACCTGCTGCATTTTATTCTCCGCTCTGAATTTGTCAATGAACACCAAACAACAACATCAATCGAGCTCCTCATCAACAGCTGCAAATTAGTATTTATCATTACCATAATGGCCCTGCATACCAAAACGCTGATTAAACACACAGGCACGCTCAGTAAGTAAAGCACACTGCTGATACACTGTAAAAATGGAACTGATTCCAGGCTGTTGAACTCAACTCTATTAGCGCTTAGGGCACTTTAACGCGGCTCTGTTGAGACAGACATCCGACTTGGTGCAACAGCCGGGGTTGGCTGATGAAAGTGTTGCCAAACCTCAGCCTGGTCTCCAGGTGAAATGCAGAGATAGATATGAAAGCCATTGCACTGCATTTATTATTGTCTGACACTAATCCTAAATTAGCATTTCATTTGGCTTCATCATTCAGTCAAACTGCCATTCCTGAAGTCGTTTTTTTTTTTTTTTATTACTGATATCAAAACAGAGGGCATTGATCCAAATGGATTTAACAGTGATGAAAGTGTCGCCAAACTCCAGCCTGAACTCAAGGTGAAACGCAGAGATTCATAAAAGCACAGCTGCAGGATGAAATCCCCCCAAAAGTCAAGTGTTCAGGAACCGTGCAAAACTTGTTGATTGATGCATGTGGAGTTCTTTTAATATATGCATTCCTTTGAATTCATGAGCTCTTGGGTCATGAAGTATACTCAGCTCAGACAGGAACTTGGAAACTTCCAGTCGAAGTAATGAACAGAAATTGGATTTCCGTGTGATAAGAACAACGCAAAAATGTAGACTTATTTAAAGCCTCCTCCGTGTCATTCTTCATCCCTGGAGGGGGTTTTAGCTATACCAAGAGATGCTGTTATATAAATGAATTTAGCAATGACTGCATCCTGCCTTTCAACTAGAGTGTCTCAGCTGAGGAACAATAGTGTCTGGTCTCCAAAACTCCATGTAATGAGCACAATGTCTTGAAATGCAAATGCATTTTACGATGGAAAGTGCAAGAAATGTGTTTTCTCATCGCTAAAAGATACACGAGACAGGAAGAAATCTAAAGTTGTACTTGTGTCTTGTAGTTAGATCAGGGGATGGGCATATGCTTTTTGTTTTTCTGCTGTAGTAATCAAGAATCAAGACAAGGCTCCAAAGTCACGCAAAGATGTTTACTGCTGTGAGTAAGGGCTTTGTTTTTGGCTGATGCATTGAGAACAATTTTTAGAATGACTCTTTATTTTTTGTCTTTTTCTCAGACAAAGTGTTTATGAGCTATTTTCAAACTGGCACGCCACACACCTACATGTACAAGCATCACACAGCGGTAGGGCACCACAGGAGGCTGATGAAACAGATGGACGGTCGACAAACTGAGATTAGGGTCAGGTGACTTTGGGTCGTTGAGATATCAACAATTTTAAATTTAAATCAGGGAACACAGAGAGCCGTTTTTCTCTCTTTTAGCCTTTCATGCGTGTTTACTCAGTGCCTGCGAATCTCTGCTGGGTCTCATTACGAGTGAAACAAATGTTGAGCCTTGTTCTACCTTTTCAGAGCGTTTTTGTACGGTGAAAGAGAACGTGTCACTGAATTATAAATACCCTGCATACTTCTTAGTATGCTGCTCTCTAAGAAATAGAAAGGGTTTGCATGTGGGCGTCCGTGCACACATACATATCTGGATAATGTTACTTAACAGACCTTTTACATTAACATCATGTTATAAAAATTGTGATCTAGCCAAAACTCAGACAGTGAGCGTCTTGGAATAGCATCTGCTTACGTATGTCCCTGCATATGTAAGTGTGTGCCAGTATGTATATGCTTGAATACTTGTCTGTGAGACTTGAGGGGAAAAGCGTGTGTGTTTTGTTCTGGATTTTCGTACCTTTTTGACGGTATCCAGCATGCTCTTGCCTCCCTGCCACGGCTTGGAGTTCTTCCTGATGCAGCTCAGACTGGCCATGCTGTGCCACTTCCTATCCTCCAGCTTTCTGTGGAAGGTGTTGGCCAGCAGCAACACAGTGTCATAAATGTAGCGGTTGGTGATCTGCGGGAAAGGAAAAGACAGAAAGAAAATGAGACAATGACAGAAATAAAAGCAGACATTGTGCTTTTGCTGAAGAAGCTCTGTTAGTGACTTTTTTCAATCGCTGTGATACAATTTGGGACAAGAAACTGATACTACAGTTTTATAAAAGGTCCAAATAACCAATGTGCTTCAGTTTGAGAGTCTAGTTTTTATTCTTATTTGATTATACAACTTCAGGTACAAGATGGTCCGTGCAGATATAAGTAGTAAGGGGTAGAAATAGGCCAAATGCTGAAATTCTATCAAAGTTAAATGTCTCACTTGCATTCATATCCATCAACACTTTGATCAAAAAAGAAGAAAAAAAAAAGTCGAGCTTTGCAGCTTCCAATCTTCCCGTCCGCTGTCTGCCCAGCTCTCTCTGAACCAACAGTATGCAGTGTTCCCTGCACCTGTAGTGAATTACACTGGTAATTTTACTTCAAACATGGCCCTTATTTGGCATATTTGCACATGTGCGCTCATGCGCTCGCACAGAAGAAAAGCTTTGAGGATTACATTAATTAAAATATATTGATAAGTCCTTGGCACCGCAGAATAAGATAGAGAGGGGGAAGAGAGATAAGGAGAGGAGTTTATTCAGTCTGTGATCGATCGCTGTGTGATTTACTGATCCTCTCGTCTCCATGTTAATGAGAGTATAATAAATTGATTGACTACACGATGATTCTGTGCGCACACAAACACACACGTGCGCGCACAAACAGCAGGTGACACGTACCCACTCGCATTAGGGCGCACAAGAACAGAATACTTCCAGGGGAGCAAAAGCCATTAGCTCTGTAACAATGCCTTCCATACATCAAAAAGAAGTAGGGCCTACACATTGACTTTAGACACAGACTGACGCATACATACACACGCTCGCGCAGAATGAATTGTATTTACTATGAAAATAATAATCCTGGCATTTCTACTGACAAGTCAGTTAATGATAAAAGGTTATTCTGCATCTTTGCCATGATAACAAACATTTATATTGGCCTCGTTCCAATTCAGCTCAAAAGCTGTGATTTATTTATCGACCTTCAGCGATAAAAATAAGAAAATCTTGAGATAAAAAATGTGAATGTTTAATGTGAAAGAAAATGTATTGCCATTATAATACTGAGGAAGAACTAATTATCACTCCATCACAGTGACTCACTTGATGTATGCATGTTTACTTGGATGGGGGGAAAAAAAAACTATGCATCCACAGCCAGAGGCATCACATTGGAAGCAAGACTCAGCAACGTCCTGTAATACATTCATGGTCCTCTTCTACAGGCTCCGACACCATGAGGGAGGGTCAGGATCTACACACTTGACCTTTAAGCTAAGCATATTATTTGACACTGTACCTTTAAATAATAGCTTCAAAATCATTTTGATGGTACACTGTCTTGTAATTGGAGCTTGCTTGTTGCTAAAGTAACCGCTAACTGCTGTTAACTGTAGCTGCAATTAGCTGGTTAGCTCATGCGACTTCACATCTGACAATATTGTTATAGAAACCTGGGATTTCATTTTTGGATTTGGGGGCAGCAAAACACATAAAATAGCAATTCCTACATGATGTTGCTTTAAGGTTCCTCTTCAAATAGTTGTCTAACAGACAGAAAAGACAAAAGAAAAAGGTCTAGCGTCAAGTTTTCTCTTGCTTTCTTTCCAAGTTTATGTCTTAGTCCTTCACTTGCTGTCTTTGTCATTCTCGCTGTCTTTGTGCTGTTTCTCAGAAAATTAAAGGGAAAATCTACTGCTCTGTGGGGAGCTAGAATGATCAGTGGATTCTGCACTCCAAGCGAGCATTATATATATGTGGGTGTGTGTGTGTGTGGGAGTGCTTGTGTGGTCAGCCTGAGTTGATATGCTTCACTGCAGTGTGAAATTGGGCTTCTGGGCCACTCTCTGACCGCTGAGCTGATCTGCTTCCTCTGTCTCTGTCTCTCTCTGTCTGTCTGTCTGTCGTTCTCTTCCATCCCTCGTTTCCTCTCTTTCTCTCTCAAATTTAACCACTCAGTCAACCCCCGCACACAAACACACACACACGACATCGAGCTGAACATGTGTACGCCGTGTTTTAACTGTGCGTGCACAATGTTTTATGCTCTCGCTCTCTTTGTCGGATGCACAAAAACACATTGTCCTTGACTGAAACGCTCGCACACACGCACATATATTAACGCACGCATGCTCTGGGCCCTCCACAGTAGAATGAGCACATACAACTGGACTCAACAGAATATGAATACGTTGGAAGGGCTTGATTCTTGATAATAGCTTTTCACACTTGAGAAGCACTTGATTCATATTAGCACACACAAGGCGAGTTTTATTTACGTACATTATTCGATGCTTCAGGGACCGCGGGAGGTAACAATGTAGGCATTTTGCATACGTTTTGCATTCCATATAGCGAGGCTTAAACTAAACATGGGCTTCAATCAACTTTCTAGATAATTCCAAAGAAAAAAACATTTATGCATTTGGCTGATTTTAACCTTTTAGGCATATTTTTTTTTTCCTGTTTGTTTTTATTTTATTATTTTATTTCATTAAAAAACTCATAAACACTTATTACATCCATTCACTGATTACAGCGAGCAAAAGCCGCGAGCAGAACTGTCTCAGGACTTAAAAGGAAGATATCCACATAAACATTAAGACCACGTTCCTGTTTTCAATGCATTTCCAACCTTCATCAAATGTGTTCCCCCAGGGTCTTATGCATCCACATAAATCAACAACACATTAATTCAATTTCATATTTTTGTCTTGACACATAAATAAGAGTGTGTTCCCTTTTCTCCACGCTATTTGATGGCAGCGTGATGACTCACATACACACAAAAAGAGATAATAATTGCATACATATTGCCACCCCGGGGGACATATTAAAACAAACAAACGAAAAAAAAACAACAGGAAAAAAAAAAGGCACGTCATAAGTTGTGAAAATGTGATAGTGCGGAAGTAAACAAACTGTGTTTTCTGTGACCGTACCATAAGATGAATTGTTTGTTGTTCTGGTTGTTGGACTTTTTTTGCGTTGTTGTGTTGCATATTCATCACCAATGAATCTTATGTACGGTACAGGGTAAGGGTAAGGGCTCATATAAGGATTGTCTGGAGTCACTGAATCCAAATGAGCCTTCACAGTGACAGACAATCAGTCACCAAAATGAAACATGTTAAGAAGACGCAACCCAATCAGCCGGAATAAATGTTGGCAAAGTATGTTTCTGCAAAACCACAGTAAAAACTTTTCTTTAGGTTTAGTTTTCACTTTTTTTCTTGCCACAGTGCTTACAGTGCCCTGGCTCTGGTTAGGTTTAGGTGAAAAAACACTTATTTAGTGTTTAACATGTTAAAAAACCTGTTTATTTATAATATCCAGTGATGTAAGGCTGACAAATGTTAAAATGCAATCGTCCCTCTTCAAAAATATCCAGTGGTTTCACACTTATAAATGCTGACACTCAGACTCAAACAGCAGTCACTTGGCAGCCTTGTTCCCTCTAACTCCCCCACCATCCCCTCCAATTCCCGACATGAAAGTCAAATTATGAACATGTGCTGTGCACGTGATACATTTAGTAGACATATCAATCTGATATGCAGCCTCTGACGTGTAAATTGTATGATGAAGTTCTACATCCATGCAAGTGACATCACCAATACCAAGCCCAACTTTTTTTCTTCTGAAGTCTTTTACACTGTAAAACTGTGTTGTGCTGATGATGAAGCTTTTTTTTTTACTGGGGGCAAAGTTGCCCAATAAAGCAGTCGGCCATCAATTGACTGTATTCCCACTGGACATCTCTCTCCACTTCAAGTTAAATAAATGGCTGAACCTAATTAAATGATGTCTTGCTCTTTGGTAGTCTTGATTTAGACTGAGATCATTTTGTTTTTCTGATCATCCCTCATGTTAATTAAACTGCAAAGGGGACAAAGTGCCAGAGAGCAGTCCAACGACAACTCCCTGGTGACGCTTTGGCTATTTGGATGGCACTGATGTTATTGATTGAAGCTTTTTTGGGCGACGATTGAGCCGCTTTCCAGCTTCACTGCGGTGCTGTGATAAATATACACTCTCAAACTTTTAAAGCGAATCAGCACGTCGACACCCGAGAATAGTCGATTCAAATAAAATAGAAAAATACACGATTGAGTAATCTGTCGAGTCATTAAAGTGAAATGAAAAATATGTGGATCTGAGATAGAGAGAGTCAAAGACAAAGCTTGGATATTACTGGTGTTCCCCATGTTGAAGCGCCATACTCCTACAGCAGCCCAAAAAAAGACAAACTGAACACTGACTCTAGAGGGGGCCTTTTCTTCTTGTTCCTGACCACCATAGCAGAGGATGAGACGAAGAGTGTTCCCATGGTTGCAAACTGCAACTCACCACTTGATGCCGAAATCTTTCACACTCTACCTTTAATGAGGGAAACTACAGTTCCTTAGGTCATCTGGGTCATCTGGGTATTGTCATTTCTTTAAACCTACCTACAACTTACCACCCAACAGAAGTGTTTACTTTTGAATATGACACTTCAGCTTGTTCAGCTTCGGTTTATGGATAAATCACCAAACCGACTCACCTCCAGCTGCTGAGACCTTGGGTTTTTGGGGTCACAGAGGGAAGTGTTTATCCTGTGGTTGTGTTTGACACAGCGCTGAGTTGTGTTCTGCGGCATGGGAAACGTCTGGCGCACCAGCGTCAGCCGGCCGATTGACTTCATGACTAACTCCTGCAAGTCGTAGTCGGAGATCTCCTGAGAGGGTGGGAAGAGGAGAGGGACGGGGGTAGGTGGAGGAATGGGTCACAGAGAGAAGAGAAAATCAATGTGAGAAACTCCATTATGTCATTTATTGTTGCAGAGGACTTGCAGCCAACAATTTTGACAAGAAAAAATACAAAGAAAAGTCGCCACAGCAAACAAAATGGTTGGATACCACCCCATAAAAGTACCTGTAAAAACAAAATGTCACTAATTTATACTTAAAAAGACACATTTTAAGAGGTTCAGAACTTGTTTTGTATGCTTGACTCTTCCCATTATCACCACAGAATGCAGGGAAAAAAAACACTGCCTTCATCATCTGCAAAAATAGTTATTAGTCATGAAAGGTACATGTCAGCAGATGGAAGGAGGGAGAGAGGAGAGTAAAAGCATGTCTGAGTATGCGTGTGTGTCTGCATGTGTGTGTCTGTGTGCCTGCTGTGCGCATACATGTGTGTTTGCACGTACTCTGCATGTCCTTGCAAAACCTTGGGGAGGAATCATTGCTAATTTTAGCCCTAGGACACAATCTCTCTCTCCCTCGCTCCATCCATGGATCTCCATCCATCCTCTGCGAGTGCAGAGGGTCATGTGGTGACGAGATGAGAACTGACGTTTATCGTCCCTGGTGGAGGTAACACTGCCACCAACCGAGACAGCCTTTGCTCTCTTTCCATAAGTGTGCAGTGATTGCCGGTGTTTGTGTGGGTTCATGTGTGTGTGTGCATATGTTTTTATGAGATTATTTTTAAGCCCTCCGATCACGCAAAAAAAAAAAACCTTTTGATTCCGTTTCATTTGCACACGGCAGCTTGCACTTGACAGGATGGATGCGACTCTGCCTGCAGAGCATGCACATGCATAAAGAAGTCATCATAGGCACTTTATATTAGTGAGGGGTAATATTATAGGTACCGCTGGCTCATTGACTAATCTCAATGGATTTTATTTGAGTGTAATTAATGTTCATTAAGACCCGTGAACCCTCATGGGATGTGATCAATGGTGATTAGAGGTAGTATTATACCGGCATCATTGATATAGCTGTACTCGTATGCTTTAATTAGGTTGATGTATAGCCTCTCGCTCTATACGCACAAATATGCATTTGCCCTTTAAATCAAACTGACGCTGTCTTGGAGATTTTAAAGTAGGCATGTCAGATTCAATATTCAAATATGAACATTTAGAGTAAATTTGAGAGATTGTGCTTTTATACTTTTTCCCCCATGATGTCAAATCTATAGATAGTCTTGAAATAGTGAGTTATGAATCTACAATGCATCAACATTATTTAAAAAAGATGAAAAATACTTCCTCAAGGCATCCAGTTAACTCATTTCACAGGTTTAACCTTGTATGAATGCCCTGTGCTCTGAAGGACCCATTTTCTAAACAGTTCAAGTAAGGAGCCTATTTGCTGGCTTTTGGGGGTAAAACGTGGCAAAAATCCCAAACAGTTGCTTACATAAAAACCCTGAAGGGAACTGATTTACAAAGCCAACAAAAAAAATATGCAGGACAGAGGGAAAATGCTGAAAATTGCTAAAAAGGCAGATCTGTGGGCCAAAAGAGAATTAAGATTCACAGCGGGCAGTCAAGGGCATGCAGAGTACCCCACTCAAAAGATCCAGCTCGAGCTAATAGATGCACCAATGCACAGGCACACAAAAAAAACACACTTAAACAGAAAAGATCATTTTGAGATCCGTCCTCTCATCAGCATTTTCATCCATCATTCATCCTTTGTTTTCATCCTGTCTGTTAGTCTCTCCGTCTCGGAGGACAGACAAAACAGACTTCACCCGGTGTGACTTTCAGTGGTGAGCGTGCTCTTAAAGCTGTTAGCCTTTTAACAGCTGAGACTAACCGAATGTGTCACGTACATGCACATACTGACATGGAGAAACACATGAAATCACACACGCTCTCACGTACAGCGGCACATCCACACACATACACGGGGGTCCTGGGAGGGAGAAGGGGCTGCTACAGAGTTGACATTCACTTCACGTTACCAGACTGCTCTTTTTCTCGCTCGACTTCCCTCAGGCCACTTCCTGTCAACCTTTCATTGGCCTCTTCAATCAGAGGAGGCTATAATAAATAACATGTGAACTCTCTCTTTGAGAGAGTTTGGTCTAATTTGGTCAATTTTGATACGTACAAAAATCACCGGAAATCATTTTTATTTGACCTTCACAACAAGTATGTGATAATTACTGCTGATTGCGATATTAACAGCTCTAGAACATCTATCATCACACTTAGCAAGCCTCACATCCGTCTACTTTTCAATGACCTATTCAATCATTCAGTCCTCATCAGCTTTTTAGAATCAAAGTGTGAATTTATCCACCTATTCAAGCAGAACAATCAATCATTGAATAATTTAGTACCGAGGATGCTTGAGTCTACCTGAAGCCACAAGCTTTGTAAAGTTGTAACCAAGAAAAACAGCTCACATCCACAGTGAATCACGACTTGTTTACTCAATAAACTTGAAGTTTTGGGTCTGCAGGCATCCCCATCAACCTCAACCCATCACCTCTCTGTCCTTCCCTCCATTACCCGAGAGCGCTGAATCCTCCCTTTAGTGATTTTTTTTTTTTTTCTGAAGATGAGAGTCAAAACAAAAACACATCCCTCATCCCAAATTCTTCTCGACACTTCTCCCCTGACCCCCCATATTTTGTCCTCCGCCCTCTCTCTCCTCAACCCCTCCCTTTCCTCTGCATCTCCCTTAGAGTCACCAAATCCCTCCTTCTTCCTTCAGACCTTTCTTCCCTGCTCTCCCTTTTCTACGACATCAGTTCCCTCGTTCTTTTGCCCACATTCAAGGGTTCAAAGTTGCGAAAAACAAAACAAAACAAATCTGGAAAGAAGCATGTCTCATTTCGTTTACCCTCACTTATGGCAATTTCCCACAACAGCCCCTAAATGGACGTTTATGGACTGGGGGATCTTCTTCTATCTCTTTTGAATTCAAATTCAGGGAGGGTGTGTCTTTTGATCCTCGTTTACTTTGTAGTGGAGAGGAGGGATGGAGAGGGAAAGTGTTTTGAGTGCAAACGCATGAAATGTTAACGCTAATTAGTGCATGCAGCGAGACTGTACATTATAATGGCAATGGATTATGAGTAGGACTATGTAGAAAAAGCAAATTCAATCTTTGTCATGGCTGTTAAAAACAGCGTTTAAGAGCTAATGGAAAACAAAAATGTTAGAAAAAGTTTCTGATTCAGATTCGTAGACCAATGTGGGAAAAATCTGGAGAGCAGGAGTGTCACACTTGCCTAAAACAAGACACAAAATATCCAACAGCTCCAAGAGAGACGCTTAGCACAACAGTAGGTTCAGATGGCTGCAGTCATACTGGGCAACTTCCAGCTGTGCACAGAGTGTGCACAACTGTTAACTCGTTCTCCCTCTGCAGGCACTTCTGTATCTGTAAATAAGAATGTTCTTCAAGTAAGCTAAGGCCTACTAAACTGTGTCACTGTGTACCTGCAGCATGTTTCCGATAACAATAAATGACATTGAACAACATACATTTCTTTAATTTGGACAATGGGTTTTAAAAGGAGACATATCGTGCTCATTTTCAGGCTCTTGACCTCATGTTGGGTTACTATTAGAAAAGGTTTACAAGCTTTAATGCTCAAAAAACACAGCAGTTCTCTCATTCTGTCCAATGCAGCAGCACTGTATCCCCCCTCTGTCTGAGATGATCTGTTTAGGCTCCTGTCTCTTTAAGGCCCTGCCTCACAAATATCAAGTCTGCTCTGATTGGTCAGCTCACACACGCCTGAGCCGGCACCGCTCACTGTGTCTCCGGACGGCTTGTCGTGTTTTCAGCTTCCAGTTAGCTCCACTTCTACCGTGATTATAAGCATAAACATGCAAATGTGACGTAGTGACTTATAGAAATCACGTTGTTAAAGGCGGACTACTGACGAGGCGTTTCAGGCACTTCAGGAAAAGTGTTTTCTGTGGGAGAGTGGAGCGTCCGTTGACTGACTTTGGGATTTTTTAACTTTCAAGACGTTTTACATGCACAACAACCTACATACACACTAGAGGAAAGAATAAAAGGCAAAAAAGCATGATAGATCCCCTTTAAAAAGTGTTTTATTAACCAAAGTTTTGTCTAATGTTCTAAGACTGCAGAAGAGCGTATAATACTTCAATCATATTCAGCGAATTCAAAATCCCCAAAATTTCAGTTACATGGCTTTCATAGAATAGCCACCCTGTGATGTGTTAAGAGCCAAAATTTCAGAAAGGCCTAATCTCATCTCATCTCATTACCATACAACCGTTCCCTTGAGAGACAAAGAGGCAGAAATAAACGGAGAGAGAAAGAGAATAATGAAGAAGAGAATGTGATCAAGAACGATAGCATGACAGAGAAAGAGAAAGAGCATCATGAAATTCGGAGGGAGCACTGGAGTTATCCTCTGAACTTAAGGGAAAGACAGAGGGAAAGAGAAGCCATGAGTGTCCCTTATTATTTCCCCTCCTCCTCATCCTCATCCTCTCATCCTGAGCAGAACGAAGGAGATGGGGAGAGGAAGGATGATCAATTATGAACTGTGAACTCCCCCTCAGTGGGGCTGTCTGACTGCTGGCTGTAGATAAAGCAGAGTTATGACAACCATACAGTGCCCCTTCATCCATAATAAACCACAGGGAGGGAGAGCTCTTTCGCACATAGGAATATTCATTCTCCAAAGAAGCAGTACTAGAAGACATTGCGTATGACAAAATGTTGCAGCCGCTCATCCATTTTAAACACTCTGCCGGAGGACTTCACATAGCCCAAGGTGGGACTATCGTGTCTACAACAGTCTGCGACTAAATTTCAATCTCGATCTTGATAAGCAGATATAGGACATTATAAACAGAGGGAGTATAAAGCTTTGTTTTGAATCATTTCATGGCATTTGTGACTTTCAGCACAGTTTTAGTAAAAAGCAAGATGCAAAGGAAAAAGAAGGAGCCTGATCAAGCATGGCTTCCCCATGAATCCCTTAACTGGCTTAGCATAAACATGCATTTGAGATCCAACTTGACTTGACAGTTTTTGGTTCATTGAGATCCCTCACTATTAAGAAAAAACACAAATCTTGATTTCAAAAACTTCATGAAGTTTTTCCAAAGAAATTCATCCTATTTCACTGCATTTCAAAAGGCCTCTCCTTTAAGCTCTCTTTCCCACCATTTCTCTCTTCTCCGTCCTTCACTTCTGCTGTTTCTTCCATCTCCACTTTCTTTCTCCTCCTCATTGCCAATCTATTGACTTCTGCTATTCCAATTATTTCTTCTGTCCAAACTATTTTGGCAAGATAAACGTTGTGGGCAGGATTTTTGGTTATGTTGAAAGCAGCCGGCTTGAATATCTACGACGAGTTATCTATTTATGTTTGGATGAATTAGCGGTGTTTGTTTGCATTTGAAGCTCACGCAACAGTCTTAACTCAACTTAGAGGCCATTTGAGGCGAGAACATATCTGAACATTTTCAGAAAGTCCCACAGCAGCACGAGAGGAGAGAGATAAGAGAGTTTAGCCTTTTCTGTTCTGCCTATGACCCAGTCTGGTCTCCTCCCATCATACTCACTTTGCTCAACTATATTTTAAATGACAACTTAAACTGTGGCGTGACTTTTTTTTTTTTTTTTTTTTTGAGGGGGCAAGCGAGCGTGAGACAGAGCCTGAGAGCGTAATGCCAAAAACATGAGAGTTGTCAGCACTTTAGTGAAAAGGGACTGTATGTGTGAGACAGCGGGACGCTTGAGAACGTATGTGTAAAGAGATGCACTAATTGATTTGACTTTAACAACTCTTGTAACATTAACACTAGCAGCTTCTACTGTTACAGGCTATTGTTCCCCTGAGTGGACGTGGTCAGTTGCCAACAACTCTCAAGTGAGACCGTATCATATGATAGCCACAGGCCAGAGCAGCTACATACTTTTATAAGAAATGTATAACAACTAAACTATGACATTAATATTGTAAGTCTGAAGAGAGAAAAGCTCATATGAAAGAAGAAAAAGAGTTTAAAAAAAGGGCTTAACTTGGTGTGATTCACACATGTGACCTGGAATTTCTTTAAATTTTGCATCCTTTTTTATCTATAACTATGGTAAAAGTAAAAAAAAAAACATACTTCAGCAATATTCTGGCTTTTCTAAACCCCTGACATTGGCCCGCCAGACTGCATTCTACCACTGATTACTCAAAGGCAGCAGGTACAAAGTGTTACAGGCTACGTGCTGGTAGACAAACACGCAGGCTGCAGAGTGACAAGTTAAACCTTCCAGAAAGCTAAAGTAAAGGGCAAGTGTCTGCAAGGGAGCCTGAAGAGTGTTAGACAATACCAGATGCTTGCCAGGATGCAAAGCGATACGAAGGCAGTTTGTTGGACAACTACATGTGAATTTATCCTACCAGGCAGTCGTGCAGTGATAGACTGCTCAGTAGGCTGCTTGACTTTGCCATCTGCCAAACAAAGTGTACAAAGACAGTCTCTTAGGAAAGTGTAAGTGTTGTTGAGTGGTAAAGTCTCTCGAGTTACATTATGAAATGCACATTATGGTGTGTCATTGATTTCAATTAGCAGAGGAGACACATTTAAGCAGCATAACAGTCCTTCTGTGAAGTCTGTAACTAATACGGAGGGGTTGTTTGGAGCAGATTCATCCACATCTCTCTTTGCCGCCGACAAAGTCTGCCATCCTCATTAAAGTGCAGGGGCGAGGCTCATTCTTTTCCCTCACTCCCTAGAAGTATTAGCATTTGAGAAAATGCAAAAACAATACTGAGAGGTTGTCTGAGGTACTTGCGGGGATTGTAACAGTGTTACTGCAGCTCCTCGCCCATATTAAATATGAAAAAATAAGAGGCTCCATATGGCAAGACTGACATTCTAAAAGCGAACATCACAAAATAATGATTGGCTTTCCCCGAAGCATTAATGGATGTCATGCATACTAACATTTAGTTCAAACAGAAATACTTTCTTTGCATAACTGAGCAAGTAAGGGGACTGCCGAGCCTTGTAGCACTCAGCAGCATTGCTGGTTATGACTTGAAAAAGAAACAGAGAGAGTGGGAAAACCACATTATACGAAAGCATCTTGTACCAAATTAGGTTTTGCATTGTTCCTACAGTTAATGTTGTTTTTTGCCCGTCCGCCAGTGCATCGGCTTGTGTCTACGGTTGTGTTCTAGCACTTGTATGTGTGTGTGTGTGTGTGCTTGTGGCAGCTTGGACCCCCTGCTGTGTCCAGGCAGTTCACTGCAATGCCCAAGGCTACCAAGACACAGTGCATAAGTTAAAAGTGCACACACACACACATTCAGTACACAGAGAGACTTTAGCTGAGCGTGCTGGTTTTGTAAAAGCCACTTCTCATGCAGCAAGATCAAAGATGTGTTGCTATTCAAAATTCATACAAATTATAACCAATGTTAAAGTTTAATTATGTTTCTCTTATAGAAAAATTACAGGATTAGAGTTGTACACGTTGAAGAGAGTGACTTTGTTGACTGTCACTGCTTGTCTGCTCTTGTTAATCCAAAAAGCTCTTAATATTTAAGTGGTAATACTGAATCTGAACCGGGGATATACTCATCCAGAGGAATTCTGACTAAGGTCACCTCTGTTGTCTACGATACCTTTGTCTCTATAGAGTAGCTCTATCTTTAATAAGTGCTTAGTGTAAAAATATAAAATCTTTACTGTATTGTTGGTGCACAGGAGCGGGCGCTCACTGAAATAAACTAAATTGTCCTTGGTCATAAAGTTTTGTGTCTTATTTATTGGATAAACTGATGTAAAACAAAAGAAGTCAAAAACTTTTTTAAGCTCTCCTCTCTCCTTCAAGCGATAAAGACAGATAAGAAAGTTCTGGATCTAAAACCATAAACATTTCCAGGATAACTGAGACAATAAGGTGAACTGAAGGCACACCCAGGTACAGGATCCATAAATCATTTCCATAGCACTCACCTCATTAATCAGGATCCAGTGACAATCGAAGGCCACCAGGTTGGTCTCCACCACCTGCAACACAACAAAAAACACACCATCGTATTCAGAATTGAGGAAAACATGCCATTAATTTGGTAGAAACAAGCAGGATTCAGACATATATGGCTGCTCAAAAGAAGGGAAAGAAGTTCTGCAGGAGAAAAATAGTCAGACTTTTTGTTTTAAAGAAAAATAAATTCCTTACTGTCGTCTATAAAGATATTTTCTGGCTCAGATAATACGATTCACGGCAACTGAAGTGTGAATATTATGGAAAAGAACATTATGGAAATGTGCGAGGCTGGAACCCAGTGTGGAGCTTCGGCATAAGTGATTTGAGAAAACTTGTATCAAAAGGTGCTCAAGGTATCATTCAAAAATCTTTTCAAAAACATGCAAATATGGCGACGCTTGCGTGACAGAATACTCAAAAACACACACACACACACACACACACACACACACACACACACACACACTTACATCTCTACATTACAGCTTTCCCCGCTAATTTAAACAGATTAGACAGACTTCTGAGGAGACTCACTTCACTCTCTTCCTGTCTGTCTCTCAGTCATACACTTGGCCACAAATACGCCGTCTTAAAATAGTACGTGTCGGCACAAGGAATAAGAAAACCTTTGCTATGAATTGTTAATGGCGCAACTTAAATATTTAAACGTGTCAAGTCTTAACCAGAAGCTACGCAATTGTTTAACACTGCAGCAAAGACACAAGGAAATGGTGCTGCCTAGACAGACAGAGCAGCCGCACACACAAGGCAAAATCATTCTGAAGTCCAGACGAACCTACACCTACATTTCTGTTACGTCATCCCTTTTATACTTTCTTTCAGGTCACCCTCCGCCTGCGTTCACCTCCATGATCAGTGAACTCTGTCAGCGTCTAACACCCCTTCTCAATCATTTATCTGACAAGCATGAGGGTGACATCTCTTTACTCACTCCCACCCTTCTCCATATGTCTCCCCCGCAACATAAATACATAAGTGGAGCACACATTATGAGAACAGCTACTCCTCGAAACGACTCCCCTTCTCGCACAGCAGGGGTGTGATTAAACACACCGTATGTAATTTCTGCCATCAGCGGTCTCCCGATCAAAACAATGAAGACAAAAGAATTAGTTTGATGATGTCGAGAAGTTGCGTGAGATCTTGGGAGTTGCTGTTTTCATTGTTAAACAACCACCGTTGCTGCCTGACGTGACGCAGGTAGAGAAGTTCACAGAAGGGCAATGCATTGAAAAGAATGTACTTTAAGTCACAGCCGACTCCCTTTCTTACTCTCTGGCGAATCATCTGATGCAATGTTACCTTGAGTAAAAAACAAATTTCTCTGGGTGTGAACATTGTTGGAAACCCTTGGGATAATGCAAGTACTCAACAAAACGTATGTATTTTGTTTGTCTGTCTTCATCCAAATGGACAGGGCTGTAAAACTGGACATAGAGTAAGTAGAACATCACGTAAGGATAAGCAAAGGATACACTGAGGATACATACGAGACTAAATGACAGTGCCATTAAGAACCGACAAAAAGAAATACACTGAAGCAAAAAACAGATCTTTCTCTGCTCACTCAAACCAAACACTGTCATGTATAATCCACAGTCTCTGTGTTCTTGTCTATCATCCTGTCTCTTAACCTCCACCCACCTCTCACTTTGCAAAACCATCTCAAGTAATATCACCCCATGTGTATCATTTACTTTTCAACAGCGATGAAGGTTCAGTCTTGTTACCTTGATTTTGACTTTCTTTTGTCAGAAACACTTGTTTCCGCCTCTCACCTCTTTCGTCTCTCACTCTTCTCCCTTCAAATCCTTCCCGAACCTTTAATTTTGTCCTCTTATCTTCGCTCCTGCCTCACTTCTCATCCCATCATCTCTGCTCTCCTTTAATTGCTCACTTCTCCCTCCCCGACTGCACCCGCTCCTTGCTTTCTCCTCTCTGTACAACCCACCCGCCCCACCACCCTCCACTCCACTGGTGTAAAAATACAGTGCCACTCGTATATCATTAGCTATAATTGTCTAGGTGACTATAGCACCGTGTGTCATAAAACACTTTTTAGCCGTAAACAAAAGGCAACAGCTGGAGAGGGTGACGGAGCGTGGCTAATAGTGGTTTAATCTCCCACAGAGTCTCCATAAAACTTCATCATTATAACACCGACGGCTGCCGTAAAACACTCTGTCTACAGGAAACATTGTTGCGACACAGACCAGGGAGATGGAGGGAGAAGCAAAACAAGATTTCTTTTGCCATCATTTTTCTTCCCTGTCTACAACTCCATTTGTCTCTCTATTTCTTCTTCTTACTGAGAAGAACTTACAAAGAATCATCAGAATACTGGAGGTTATTAATCTTTTTTGCCGTCTCATGCCGTTTCTGTCTCTTTCTATTGTGATCACTGTGAAAACAGATACAAGGAGCAGTGAAGGACGGAGAAAGGAGAACGAGAAAAAAAAGGGACAGAGTTTGGCAAGCGGTTCTTTTGTTCTCCGTTTCTCTGCCCGTTTATCTTTCTGTCTTACCCTCCTTACTCCTGTTCCCTTCCCTCGGTGCTTATTAGACAATATTCTCACGGGATTGTGGGCAACACTGACTTTCCAAACATGGTAATGCGAAAATGAGTGTTTGCAACTTAATTTGTGAGTGTGAGTGGGTATGTAAAATAATGTAAATAAGTATATGTTGATGTTGTTTGCTCGTGTTGGGCGCATGCGAGCTATCCACTTCTTCCATTCTAACTTTCCTCTGGCAGCCGTCTGGACAGATGTTTCAAGCTAATTAGCGAAAGGGCAGACTCCTAACACTAGACGTGATTCCTGAGGGGTTGGATCTGTTCAATACACTCGCTCTCCCTCTCTCACTGTCTCTCTTAAGCACACATACAAATGCTCCTGCCAACATCCAATACTGCCTTGTTTGTGTGCATGTGCATTAGTGTTTGTCCACACACAACTACCACGGCCTTGATAACAACTCAATGCCTACATGGCAGGTAGGAGTCACTTAATGCCACCACAAAGATCCTTGTGACCTCTCTGACCAGCTCCACAAAGGCTCCATTCCTACTCACTATTCTGAAGTCAGAAAGATCAAACAAACACCAGCTCTGCAGTCCGGCACAAATCCAATCACTCAGTGTCAATATAAGTCTTTTCTCAAAGTCTGAAAGCAGACGGACAGGATCTGCAAAACCATACCACCATGTCTCATATGTGTTTCGGATAGTGGCCATGATACAGCCAAACACCATTATGTTCCTGTAATGACCTCCGTCCACATGTCAGTCCTGAATGAGTCCAACAAAGAGGCAACCATCGATTCAGGCCACTGCCGGCTGACACGAAGGTCTGCTGCTCATACCAAGGCCTGACCTCAGTTTCACTTTATTCACAAAGCAGTTGGAGCACAGTTACATTCATATGAGACATATTTGAGTTATGTGAAATGGAAAAGGGCCTCAGACACGGAGCAGATAGCATTTAAAATATATTTTTACTTACATGGTGAGCTATTTCCTGCTTAATTTTGTAGTCATGTGTCTTGTTGTCACCTGTGTTCCCTGTCGTCCTCCTGATTTCCCACCACACCTGTGTCACATCAGCCTCAACACTGCCAACTGCACTGTTCCCAGTGTTTCCACCTGCACCTCATCCCCTCGTTAGTTTAGTTTCCTCCTGTGCTCTTGTGCCTGTTCCCCGGTCCTGGTGTATTTCCTGTGTTCCTGATTTGTTCCTGTGATTTTCTGTTTTTTCCTCAGGTTTTGTGTTATTTTTGTATTTTTCTTTGCCTGACTTTTTATAGTTCGCACTTTGGGATTTTGGACAATCAGCTCATTAAAGCTTGCTTGCTTGCTACCTGCCTGCCTGCATGTCTTGCGTTTGGGTCCTTTCTGTGTAACTGTTATTCCATCAGTCTAAACATTCATTAAATAGGTAAGATACAGTAAATATGAAAGAATGGCACCTAAAACATGTAGGAGTATGCAGCCTAGGTATTCAAGCTTCGACATATTTTAGTCGTAACACCTAAAGAAACAGTCCGCACACACACACAAACACAATAAACATAATAAGCATATGCAGAGTATACAGTAAATATGGCTGTTTTGTTTCTGTGTGAGAGAGTAAGAAATATTAATGCAAAAGCAGATATTGCCTAAGTACATTGTGGGGGAAGCATGAAGAGGCCGAGTGGGCGTTGCTATTGAATAAAGTGCTCTAAATTGAAAATTAGTTGTGTAATTTAATTTCATGCACTATTTGTGATCAAATCAAGCAAATAGTCCACAGGCCAGCCTCCAAACTAGGAATATCTAAGCTTCACGCTTAAACATGCAGGCACAAGCTGTGAAAGTACAGACGCGCATACAAAATTACACAAGGACAAACATCTAAAAACACAAGAACACACACTTCCACAGACTCATTTCTACCACTGCATTCCCTCATTGCTGCATTATTTGTCCAAAAAAAAAGTATGTTTTACTTGCTGCACTGTATGGTTATGTATCCATTGGCGCACAGGAAAAATGACCATGCTATCAGCCCGGTCTGTCCAAGCCTGCTTTTAGATGACTATAATTCATTTGTGTGTCTGTGTCTGCATAAGTGCGTAGGGGGATAAGGTGGCTCTGTCTGGGTCTCGAGGTGGACGAGTACGATTACTGTTATCAACTCAAACCCTTCAATCCAACTGAATGCTCTAAGACGGAAGGCAAATATACAGAGAAACTGGAACATCAGAGAGGTGGGAGGAAAGCATGCACGGACGAGAGAGGTATGGAGAGAAGGATAGAGAGGATACGCAAATAGAAAAAGAAGAAGAGAGACGTAGATTTCGTGTAGTGTGATTGCCAGAGACTACAATCAGTAATCACTGACGCTGTAATGTCCATCTTTATTGATTTCCCAATGATGTAGTGGTAACATCAGTACTACATAGGGTACTGTGGAATATGACATAATTAGTAATACATACAGTATGCAGTCTGAAAATGAGGATAACATTTTTTTTCAAGAATCCAGCTCACTCTGGTCAGTTTCTAAATAAACTAATTGTGAATTCCCCAGTATAAACTCAGTGGCTACTTCATAACGGTGTTTAAATCATAATCACAAAGTAATGCGGGATTACTTAGTAACTACTGAGTATGATGTGTCCCTTTAAAGTAAATCTTTATTTGAATGGGCATGCATTAGACTGACACGACACCTGACATGAACATGAAGGCGTCGTAATGAACGCATATCAATGCTATGTCTGAGACGTCTTTGTTATGACAATTTGATATCAACCAACATAACCTGTAATAAAACCTAATCGTGTATCAACATTACATCACATGTTTATGCTGTCTGTTTTGACATCAGCTGTCATGAGACCATTATTATTGTGTCAGGAATATTACGCTTGACTTTAACTAGAGTGTTACAATTTGGGTTAGTCATTAAGATGCCTTTACATGTTAGAACAAGGAGGTTATGTTTCTGCCCACGTGTGTTTGTTGGTTGGTTGGTTTGTCAACAAGATTACACAAAAACTACTGAACAGATTTCCAAAAAACACTTGGATGGAGGATGGGTCTCGTCCCAGAAGAGACCGTGGAACCGGATAAAAAAAAAAAAAAAATCTGTTGTACTTAGGTGGCTGGTATCAATGAGTGAGTAAAAGTTGGTGCAGATCCAAATAAAAATCCAGATCTGACAGATTTGAATTTTACTTGATGCTGGCTTGATTGAATTAAAGGGGCCTGTTGGTATGCACTCTATGAGTGCCACTGTTAAATGCTTTTCTAGCAGTGTCATGAATCGTTTTCTTGCACACCCCTTCGAATAAAGTACTACCCACAACTTAACTCTGATTCTCTGTTCTCTGGTAATTCTTCATTATCTACCTAATCCTAAGTTTCTAATTAACAATTAATTAATTATCAGGGCAATTCTGTTTTGTGTACCTAAAGTGTGTTTTCTAAAGTGCGATAAAAATGTACCTATACAGAAGCAGCGCGCTCATAACATTTGGTTTCTACTCCAGTGATACACACTCATTTCATAATTGCATGTGAAAGCTTTCCAGTCCAATTATTACCACACATGGTGGTCTGTCCAGCCATTTACAACCTTTTGTTACTGCCTTCCTGCTAGCATGTCTACTGTCAGTCCTTTTCCCCT
The DNA here is from genome assembly GCF_040436345.1 of Pagrus major. Taxonomy (NCBI): domain Eukaryota; kingdom Metazoa; phylum Chordata; class Actinopteri; order Spariformes; family Sparidae; genus Pagrus; species Pagrus major. The sequence goes on from NC_133219.1 coordinate 33,925,546, forward strand.
TTCAAGGCTCTTGACAGCCTCATACATACAACTCAGGGTTAACATGTTCCCACTTAAACACTCCCTTTCATCAATTAGTGAGCTATGTAACCTCTTTGCACCATCCTCTTTCATTCCCTTGCTGTCTCTTACTTAATCACAGACCCTTCCCCCTGTGTCTAACTTGCATGTCTCAGAAATCTGTTGAAAAACACATTGAAAAATTACCACTCCGGCGCTACACATAATAAGGAGAGGAGATTACCCTCTCGCCCTCTCACTTCATTTTCATTCAACCCATCTCTCCCATTCAGTCTCCCCGTCTTTAACCCTCCCTGTTTATGAATTGAGTATTTAGCGCATGCTAACTGCGGCATTTTCTCCCTGATACATCATAACTGCTTCATGTCACCGCTGCCATTTAGGCTTAATGTCACTAGCCTCACTCACGCTACTCCCACAGTATGCCTTATGCATGTCTGATGCCGTGTGTGTTTTGGAATTATGTATGTGTGTGCGCCCATTTGTGTGTTAAAAAGAGATGATGTCGAGCAGAGGGCGGCGCATTATGACAAACCTTTGCTCCATGGATTTCCATACTTGGCAGAGGAGCACTGAGCTCTGATTGATGGCGTGCAAACAGGGAAATACCAATATACAAACGCACAAACAGGCACTCAATTGGCATGCATTCTGTTAGCACACGAGCTGCTAAGACTGCTAATCTCAAGCGTCGTGTTTGTTTTTCCGCTGCCATGTTGTATGAATAAACAAACACAAATGTGCATCCCACACCACATACACTTGCATACATCATCATGAAAACAGAGGATACCTGCAGAGACATAAACTCACCCAACACTCACGGACATACACATCTTGGACATGATAGCTAAGACTGAAGCAGTGAATTGTCACATTAGATAGAGTTTTACACAAGCCACGGGGAGGTCATTCTGCCCAGAGACTGCTGGCTAACACACAACAAATACATACATCAGCCAAGAATAAACTGAATATTGTTTTTTATTCTCAGGACATCCGGGTGTCTTGTCTACAGGTTATGCTCTTATTGCTTCAGAATACTTTCAGTAGCAAAAGTGAGACTAGACCACGAGAAAGTAATGATTCAAGGGACTTTAAGTAAGCGATAAATCTAATAAAATATAGTGGGGCCACTCAGGCATAAAAGGTATTCTCATGGTAGTGCAGAGTAATGGCACACATTTTGATGAAAGTGTTCAGTGATTGAGTTGGACAAATGGCAGATGATTAATACATCGATTAAAGCATATGCTGACAAAGGTTTTAGTCCATAAAAAAATATCGAGTGGATGAAAGGGTCTCCTTTGGAGTTTTTGAGCACATGCATGCCACAAGTACTTTACACTGACAATACATTTCTTCCATCTGCAGAGAGCCACGATTGTCAGGTCTCAATTCTTACCAGTGAGAGTCACATTCTAGTAGCTTATTTTTTTGCATCTCATGGCCATAAAATGAAGATTTCAGCGACCGTCACACAGCAAAAAAAAAAGTAATGTTCACTGGTAAAATGCCAACGCACTGCAGAGCACTTCACTAGCCTCACTACACACCTGATGGTGCCATCTGATAAGGTTCAGTAGCTGGCGACAGAGGAAGAAATACTATAAGAAGGATATTTTCTTTTTTTCCCCTTGTTGTAGCCATGACTACATTTTTTTATACATTTTTTAGTATATAGTATCTGGTGATTATGCACTCAGAATAAAAACAAGAACAAGGCTTATTGTTTTTTATAGGTAGGCGATGCAGACATCACAGAACAGTGTTTGTTAATAGTGAAAGAATCTTGTGTGAAATCTAGGAAAGTGATAAAAATGTGACTTTTATATCAGTGCAGTGTAAAAAAGGGATTTTTTTATAAGGAAGCAGAGGGCAATGTAACAAAGCCTTGGTCATGGATGCAATGGACCATACCATGACATGAGTCATAGGGGTTTCAAAGGCCTTTGTGATTCCTCCCAACAACTAATGACTCTAAATCACAACCATTACTGTCTGTTTAATTAGTCTGATCCAGCCGTGGTCACACACCAGCAATCTTTAAAGTCCCTAAAGGTTTTGCTTGTATGCTAGTGCGGCAGGGAAACAGAGATATTGAAAAAGCAGATTGTGTCTATGTGTGTGTGTGTGTGCGAGGGAGAGAGTTTTTTAGTGAATGCTCATGAACGTTGTCTCTTTGCGAACCCTGTTTGACGAGGTGGCTTGCTCCTTCTCTCGCTCTCTCACCCACACACACACACATACCGACAGAGAGCTGTCACACTCAACAAAAGCCACCAAAACTCATTTTGACAAGGTCTCGCCCTGCTCACCAACCCACCACACACACCATTGGCATTATTGATCAATCACTCACTTTCTGATGAAAACAAGAGGAAAGAGCAGCAGAGTCATTCACTATTTTCTTTTTGTCCTATCAGCAGCAGACATTTCTCAGCAGCTATACGTTTCTCTGTCCATGATGTCCCCGTCTCCTCTCTCTCTCTCTCTCTCTCTCTCTCTCTCTGACATATAATATAATGCTAGGACAGCAGAAGTCTGTGATAGTATGTGCTGTGATGGCAAAGGGTAAAAGGGCCAACATGCAAGACATCTATCATCCTCGCAATGTGTGTGTGTGTGTGTGTGTGTGTGTGTGTGTGTGTGTGTGTGTGTGTGTGTGTTGGTGTGTGTGTTGGTGTGTGTGTGTGTGAATCTATGTGTGTACGCAGAGGCACACAAGACTTTGTCGGCATGCGCGCGAATGTCGGCCTTTGAGTTTATTGATCAGTCCGCAGATACCAGCACAGCCAAATCCACAGAGACAATGTATAACACAATTGCAAACACACACACACACACACACACACACACACACACACACACACACACACACACAAGCATGCACGCACAGTTGCACACATCCACCACGACCAGCCCCAGCAAATATGACGATATGCAAGCTGACATTTAGATATGAGCAGATCAATGGCTGGAACAAATAGAATAAGCGGTCTTGATAGATCTTAGGTAAACTGCTGTGTGTGTGCGTGTGTGTGTGTGTGTGTGCATGTTTGTGTGTATGTTGTTTAATTGATTTGCTCAAGCTTTTCCAGTAGTATTTTTATTTTTTATTTTACACCTTTAGCATGCCTATCCATTACACATATAAAACACCCGTCTAACCACCAGTTACTGTAGGAAAACTGGCTAATACAATGATGTAGATTCAGGTCACAAGCTCGTATTCTGCATTTAAACCCATACCATTTGAAAAGTGCAATTTTGTTTACCTTTTGTTGTTTATGTGCGCTTTAAAATTATTCCCAAACACACTGGACAGAAGCCCACTAACACCAAATAACATCTGGCTTTTGTCTGTAACGTGAAGGCACATATATCAGCATTCACTCTGGCGTCAAATGACTCTGCAGCATTCAGCTGTGATGGACACACAACACCCGGATGGGTACACTAACTTTGGCCGGTTTTCAGGCGCGATGCTGAGATATGTGTTAAAGTTAATGTTTTGGGTTTTTTTTTTTCTTACCAAGGAAGATGATTTAAATTCTTATTTTTCTCAATGAAATTTTAAAAAATGGAATTTAGTCTTATTACCAAATTTAGCCTTAAGCTCACCCACTCAAAATATTGGCTGGGTCACATAAATGTTTAATGAGCTTCAACCTTTAACCACTTATGGTTAAATGAATAACTAAACAGAACAAACATTTTGTTTGGAAATACTTACAAATGTCATTGCATGCAATTACTTTCTAAGCCACCATGATCTCAAACTAAATACAACTGTTCTCTGTGAAGACTACCTGATAAATATTCTGCACTCCTACTTCACAAAAGGCCAATGGGGTTGCAATAGTAAAATGTTTAATGCGACTCTGTACACCTTAGATATTTTATGCATCAATGAACAGGCCAGTTATTACAAATATTATTGTTTACTCATGTTGATGCGATAGCATCATAGCTTTAAAAATAGAATATGAGCCAAAAGAACAGACAATCATCTTCACATTACGGGCTTTTATTGCCCTCTTAAACCATCTTTATGACAACTGCTGCAAAGAAGTAATACCCAGTATTAGCTCAGTGGCCCAGCTGATGGTAGGTCATGTCAGTGTGGGGGAAAACATGGCAGAAGAGAGCAGAACACAGGTGAATTAGAAGATTAACCCATGCCCCAAAATGTCAGAACCTATACCAACCGAAATTGCCTAAGGCAAGGTCAGATGAGTGGACTGAAAGGTTAGCTGAAAGGTTTGTGCATGGCTGTGAGAGTGAGACAGATGGAGATGAATTGACAGGGAGAGAGAAGTCTTGTAGATGTTTGTGTGCTGCTGAAGTGTTCCTGTGAGCCAGCTCTGCTTCTACACGTTGTCTAATCTTTGACCCAATATGAAATGATTCTGCTGCCTTTTTTCATCCATCCATCCATCGGTGTTCAGTCCAACTGTCCATCTGTCACTCCCCCTTCCCCTCTCACTGACTGCACTATATGAAAGGTACACCACATGACACCAGATATGGGTTTATCTTCATACGTGTCAATCATGCATAGACACACACACATACTATACATAAACACAGCAAACTAAACACTACTAACACGTTGTATCACACAGAGAGTTGTATAAGACATTTTTATGTTAACTTTTTAACTGAGGAGTCAGACAGTGAAGAAGTCCACAAATTATGCCTTGCTGGTTGTTGAAAAATTGTTCTGAAAACATCCAAGTTGGCTTCAAGAGAATGACATTTCTTTTTTTTGCATATGGGGTCACTGTAAGTCATATCCTTATAGACTGAATCAGTGTTGGTGTAACAACCATACAACATGAGATGAAGCAGTTTCCACTAGGAAGAAAGAGGTGGGTCATATTAGTACACAGTATGAAGGGTCGGTGTTTGAGTGAGTGAGCAATGAAGGGAATAACCAGCTGTATATGGTGGAGAGAACCAGCTGTTATGGCCCTCAATTACACATCTGATCTGGCCTCCAGGGGTAGAAGCATATGTTAAAGTCATCAGCCAGAGGAGCTGACCTCACAGTGCACTCATGTTTTACAGGTAACTCTGGGGGCTGGCAATTTCCATCATTTTAACTTTAATTGAGGTTTTTTTTCTTTAAATGATAAAACAGGTTTATATTAAAGTGCTATAAGTACATTTCAACTGTCCGTGGAAACACTGTAAGGAAACGCTCTCAGCTGTGAAATTGAATTAATAATTACATACTTGATTCAATAATTAACCTCCTACATAGTGTTCTATTGTTAACAGGGTTTTGATATTTCGGAGATGAACGACATGTGCCTTTCTTCCTTTAATCACAGTTAATAGCCTACACAGCTATCACTTTTGCTTTACTGAGATGTTAAGTAGTCATTCTGCAGGAAAATAAGTTTTTACTTTAAATGAATGCGTGACATTTAGGAAAGTATCGGAGTTCTTAAAATAACTAGCTTGACACCAACATCTTCGGCAATGATACTTTAATCTACATGACCCTGTTTGTTCTGTAAAATGGAAGGATTTCTCCACAATAAACTATTTCTAAAAAGGCATGCTCTTTGCCACTTGGGATATAATTAAAAATCAAATTGAGCATACATTTGTTTTCTCTTAACTCGCTAATTTTCTCTTGTGCTTGCTTTCTGGTCCAAACTTCTTATGAGATTAAAAGCTTTCAATCGACTTCTTTTAACTAGGACAGTCATCATATCTCCTCTATTTAGGAAAGCTGCAGAGCTGTACTTATCTGCAATTAGTTCCTAGTAGGAGGCCAATCATATGATACACATGTACGCACATTCGCATTTAATTTTAAACGATAAGCTTCTAATGTGACTTGATGGCTGAACAGCTTACCGATACACTGCTGCAGTGAATTTAACTGGTGTAAGCACTTTAAATACTGATGAAATGCAATTTAGTTATGTCTCAATTTTGGCATCAAGACAATTATGCTTAGCTTCCACAGGTGTACGCGCACCTGTCATAACAATGCTAAGTTGAATCTACATCATACCTACTGAGACAAACTCAAAGATGTCATCAGTAATTTCAATATCACTCACTCACAAAAGAGAATGTGTACTCCTCGCTGAGAGCAAGTGGGACACTTCATAAATAAGTTATTAAACATAACTCCGACACAAAATGCCTCCTGCAAAATCTTAGCCACGGGGCACTGTGCCCTAAAGTCAAAGCAAAGCCAAGATAATAGATTAGTTGACCCTGAAGTCAGATTACATCTTCGGTCCTCAATTATCAAATCATTTTATTCCTCCATTTCCTGCTGGGGCCTGTTGAAAGGAGACTATCTGACCCTGAGTCTGACCCTATTAGAGAGACAAGGAAGAAGGAGATAACATGGCTGTCACTGAGTGGGCAAACAGGACTTCAAGTGTATAATTTGTTTGTTTTGTGCATATGAGAGAGATACAGACAGATACATCCCAAAAGAGTCCACGGTATTATTAAAGCACCACGAACATGTCTGAGGAGAACAGGTTACTACATGATGGGAACAGGAGAAAAGTGAAAATGACAGAAAAGCTGAGGTGAACAAGGCAAAGAAAGGGGTGGTGGATATAAAATGAAACCACAAGGCAGGAACAAATGTGATGCCAGATTTTCAGAAATGTTGAAAATGCTGAAATAGTGTCTCAGTCTCAGATATCACATGTGACAAATGGTGTAGTCAAGAGAGAACAAAATGAATGAACTTTGACTTACAGCAAAAATATCAACACACATACACACTACTCAAGCTATTACACTTGTGCCTGCGATCCCTCAATTGTGCACACAATAAACACATGTGCACACACAGCAGAGGGTCTCCACGGGTCGCAGCGCTTGGAAATTGGACTGTGTTTGTGTGTGTGTGTGTGTTTCTTGACACAGCATAGCGGAAAGTTGTCACTTTTCATTACGATACAGACATGAGTTTCAACTGAAGTCAGCAGGATTCAAAGGGATCATACAGTATGATGCTTGAATTGGGCCATCAAAAACACCATGTACAAAAATGAAGTGAGAAATGAAAAGTGTTTGGTTGGAGATTGTTTTCATGGTTACAAGGAAATCCAAACTGACTGCTGATCCGGGGACTTCAGGGCAAAGCATGGTCTTTGGAGCAGAAGTCACAGACTTGACAACCATCTACTCCAACCCCCTCATGTAAAAAGTTTTGGTGCTACAATGACTTCCCTCATATTCCCATTCCCCTCAATCGATTTTTAAGTTAATAATGTGATTCCTGCGTGAATCAGGATTATGGATCCCAGATCTGCCCTACTCTGCCTCTGATTAGTTAGTGGACCAATTGGCTGCATTCTCTATGCTTGACTCTAACTGTTAACGCACACAGTAGCTCTGGTTGTGTTTGTTTTCTTTGCTGTTTTGATACAGGGTTATATGAGCTGTCGTTATCTCAGTAAACACACCAACTTCTTCTGCATCCTTCCTGGTCTTCTGCTGCTCCTCTTAGAGTCACTCATCCTCCGGAGCTGCTCTTTGCTGTGTCTTTGGGCTCATTATGTGGAGCAGACAGGGCCAGGTTGCCGCTGCCTAATGAGCCCAGAGACACAGCAGTTGCAGCAGCTGAGTAAGTCGGTGTGTTTACCAGGGAAGCAACAGCTCACAATCAGCTGAATCAGCTTCGCCACTGGCTGTTTGTTCTACAAACCAACTGCAAATAAATAAAATAAAAAATATATTAAAAAAAATAACACAAACAAAACCCATTAACACCAGACACCACTGAACATACAGTTATGAAATAGCATGCTAGCTAGCTAATTCATGTTTATTTTGTGGTCTGATAAAAGAGTAAATTCATCATGGCCAAATGGCATCCCTCCCTCCTTCTGGCACTTGGCTGTGGGCACAGGCACTAGTGATCTCTGTCTATAACAGATTTTTTTTTGTTTCGTCTTTGTGAGGGGAGGAAGGTGCCTGGGTAGATGTTGGGTTTGCCTTGTTTTTGTGCTCTGTGTTTACGCACTCTGCGATAAAAGAAAAACAAATGCTCAACATGCAGCACCGACAGTGTAAAGGCTCTGCACCTTTTTCAAAAAAAGCACATTTGCAATTCTCTGTTCTTAAGTGCTCGAGGCTCAGTAAATTACAGTAGTTAGAGACACATTCTTGTCAAGCTTCTTTGAACTTACACAATGTGATGCATGAGTCATTACAAAGGATTTTATTATACACCGATAAGAAAAGCCTGTCTATACAAGAATACTCAAAAAATATCTGTATATAGTAATTACAGGACAACACCTTTCAATTACACAGGCTCGACTGGTTCCCTTGTCTGTTTCACTGTTGAGATATCTGTATCTGCTGGGGAACATATTTGTGCTCTCTGCAAGAACTAAATAAAGTAACATACAGAATGCATTTCAACACAGCCTACTTGTCAGATGCGCCTCTTAAAAGCTACCATGTTTGTTTGTGGCCATTCAGCCATACACTGTAAGAGGCTTTAGGAAAAGAAAGCCTTTTGCTTTATTGTCAGCTGTCAGCAAGGTACTGTACTTACAGCATCTCTGTGGCTTCCATTGAAACATTGAATGCTTTTATCTGTTTCTGTGTCTTTGCCCAGAGTCTCCCATCCACAATCATCTCCCAGTTTGTCCTTCTTCACTGCACAAAGCCTGCATTTTTCTCTCCCACTAACTGCCCCTTTTCATTTCTGATTTCACTGTGCTTCATCTCTCTCCCGCTCTCCTCCCTTTTTTCTTCCTGTCACCGATCTCCCTCTCTTTCACCCAAGACAGTTCCAATTTCACATCTACTACATCTTCAATAACATGGATCCCATTAGGAGCTGAGCATGGGAATTACCAGTGGATGCAGCCGTAAACATGTTCCATAATCGAAGCGGCGGAAGTATAGGGAGGATATGAAGGGTTGAAGAAACACGTTTAATTTCTTTCTCCCACTTGTTTTCTCCCTGAACACTACAGTCGCACCTCTGTCACCCATCTCATGAAGAGTGTTTAGCTTTGTTGTGTTTGTAGTGAGTGAGCCATCATTCGATATAATGATCTCTGGCGTGTATGGGGACACACATGTTTTTTTGTTGTTGATGAGAGTAAAGGGAGATAAATTGATAAAGGCAAGGTAAACTAATAGAGATGGAAACATGATGGTGGAAGAGCGAGGAGCGAAATGGATGCTTGTAGGGCATAGAGTCCATGAAGAGTGTGTAGGTGAGGCAAAGTGTGGGCGAGTGTGTGTGTGTTTGCGCATGTTTAAGAGTTTGAGTACATAGCAGGGAAACCGAGGAGGGGAGAGGGAAAGAGACAGCAGATAAGCACATTGCCAAAGTGAAAGAAATATGCGATGACAAGCTTTCTCTCTCTCTCTCTCACACACACACACACACACACACACAAATCTGTATCATCTCTAAAGTACTTACTGGCATCCCCATTAGTGGCTGCACTAGCGGCAGTCAATAGCGCTAACCTTTGGTGCTCCTTGCACACAGACACACACAGACACACACAAAAAACAGCCAACCTTTCAGTCCTTTAGCAGTAATGCTCTATAATCATTGCGCTTCCAGCTCCATGTGCACAGATAAAACCTTAATGTCATCGCACATCACATGCGCGCACACACACACACACACAAACACACACCCTGTTTGTTGAGATAAGGACATAATGCCATCTTTCTGTCTGGTGATAAAGTTCAAGGGGAGAACTAGAGCCAAGCCCTTGAAGTGCCCTTTGGACTGCACTGGAAAGTGGAAGGTGGAGGATGCCGTCTTCATCTCTCTTCCTCTGCAAGTGTATTTGTGTCTGTTTTGCGTGGATGTATATATTCATATAGAGTGCATGTACTGTACACTGACACAGCCTCAAAGGTCCAGGAACTGCCAGTGGACCCTACAGCAAAATGAATAATGTGAAGATCAACGTTAGCACTGCCTCATTAGATTTGTTTGGTCAAAGTCTGCTTATACTGAGTTTAGAATATACAATACAAGCTTGATAATGGCCCAGTTCAACAGCATCGGGGCAATTGTGGCTATGCTGGTGGAGCAATCGTCCACTAAACCTAGACAGCAGTCACCTTGAGAACAGTCCAAGTGTCCTTGAGCAAGACTGAACCCCAATTGCTCCGGATGGTCAGTCCTCACATGGTAGCTTGCTGCAACTGGTGTGTGAATGTGTGTGAGGATGGGTAAATGAGAGGCACTGTGAGATTATGACAATTAAAGTGGCATCTGGGATGTTTCAACAAAAAGCTGAGTGAACCACTTTAAACAGGCTGAAGCAAAAGAGAAGCATTGTTGTGTTGTGTTACCATTTTAATATCACCCTCTGGTTTGGAGAATACTGTATCACCAAAGTAATTACACCTCTGGGTATCTATTGGTATGCTGCACAATCACATCCTCCTAACTAGGAAGATACAAGACAGACCCCACCATCATTGTGGAGTGACAACAAATTGATTCATACACTCAAAAAAAATAAAATAAATAAATATAAAATACTTTTGTTTTGGTCCCATTTTTGTGCACCCAAGAAACTAATTTCTCTCTTTTTTTAGCACAAATTTGTAAAACCCGAGTTAGTGAGCACTTCTCTATTGCCAAAACAATCTAGGACGCTGATTGAGAGCATGATAAGCGCACAGACCAATAATTGTCTTTGGGGCAGATGCTGATAAAAGAGTAATATCTGATACAGATATACACCGATTCTTATCAATGACCCCTAAAATGTGTTTATCAGACGCAAAAAATATGTTACAGAGGCCGGACAGTTTACAGTTTAACAATAAACTTTACAGTCTAAAATAACAGTCGTCTCCATTAAAACCTCTAAAAAACAGTTTCATATCTCTTCCAATATCAATATCAACTGCCATATCAGTCAGGCTCTATGAAGGCCACTCTGAATGTACACTCTTATCACAACACATAATGCCATGGATGTCACAAGGTTTGAGGGAGTGCAACTAGCATGATGACTGCATGAATGTCCACCAGACAGACTTTTATTTTGAAAGACAGATTTGCGTCTGTGTGTTCACAATCATCCATTGATTCTTTGTTCTCTACTAAAGGGTATCCTTCCGCTTCTTCCCCATCACCATTTCTCTTCACCTTTTCCATTCGTCTGCTCTTCGCATGTTCATCCTTCACACTCTACATCATCCATTTATGTCTCTTTATCTGTCCCCCCCTTTCCGCTTTACCCTTCTAAATCACTTTTCGACTGACCTCTATCAAGGAACAAATACAAATTTCAAAGTCATTATGCCATGCATGTGAGCATTAAGTGGAGATTAACTCAAAAGCCTGGTGCAATCTGTGTTATAGCTGATAGGAAGTTCATTTGATTTTGAAGTTTTGTAAAAGTAAGTCACCAAATTTATCAATTTAAATGCCTTTGAAGACACCTTAATCTTCGTTAATCCCTACCCCTCTTTGTATCCCACGCCTCCCTGTCATTTTTAGTACCTCAATTGATCCTTCAAACTTTTCCCTATCTCCCTGCTTCCCTTAGCTTCATAGCCTCTCTTTTTAAAATGAACTTCAGCACCCTTCTGTCCTCCTTCTTCCTGTCTGTCAATCCATCAAGAACTCCTCCGCTCCTTTTTTTACATCCTCTCCTGCGTGTCCCATAATTACAAGTGTCAACATTTGCTTCTCATGCTCCATTGCCAAAGCTAAGACGTCACAGGCATGACACACAATCTGTGTGTGTAATACCAAGAAGAAGAAAATCTCAAAAAGTCGAAGAAATTCAATCAAACAACCCACAAAACTCGCCATGTTAATCACTGTCATTTTCTACTCTTCAATCTATTCTGACAATGCTCGGCCAACCCACTGTCCTCCATAACTGAGTGGTTAACCTCGCGAAGTTCAGCAAAAGTTGACTCTGAATGAAAAAGAAAAGAAAAGAAAAGAAAAGCCTTCATGTATCAATAAGCAAACGCAAAAGAGACGGCTGGGAACATTTATAACATACTGAACCATAGTATCATATTAAGTAGCTCTGTGCTGATTTCTCTAATTTCCCTTCATTTTAAGACATATAATGTGTATAAATGTTGAGAAGATTAAATAATGATGTTAGATCATTGTCAGATTGTCTTTCTTATGTCCGACTGCACATTTAAAACATACTTTAATTCTCAATAAAATATAATATAATGTCATATCATGTAATATAATATAATATAATATGATATAATATTATAGAATAAATGATATGTTGTACAGTAAATGTTATCCATTTTGACTGTAATTGACAGCCCACATTGTCTCTCACAGGCATACATTTCATGGCCCTTGGGACCAGAATGAATCTGGGGTATTCATTATAAATTGTGGAAAATTCATGCACAGGGTGTTGATAAGAACATACATATTCATCAGTGGCAGTGGTGCAAGGCTGAATCACAACATCTGAATTAAGGCTCCATTAGCAATAGAAGGCTTCTAATCCTGACCCCCCCCAGGGATGATTGTCAAGAATGAATTAAAATGTTTTTAAGAGAGGTGATCAGGTCCGTGAGAAAATTGTCCATGACCAGGAAAATAGCTCAGCTTCAGACAGATTTTATACATAAGAGAGCGTATTTTTGAAAGGTGCTTCTTTACAATACCTGTGGGCCAGGACGCAGCGTTAATTTGAATTGTCTACCCAAGTCACCATAGTCAAGATTAATGGTAATATGTACAGTATCCTAGTCACAACATGAAATAAGCATCTTTTAGTGACCAGCTAATTATTATATTTTGTTCATGGTTCAGGTTATGCTGTGGGTAATACAGTCTTACAGAGTGAATGACAAATTGTGCAGAGTTTAGACAAGATCTGTGGCGTAAACGCATTTCAACCAATTCCCTGCTTCATATGTGTCACCTTCACTGATATCACAGTTGATTAAAATGAGGGAAAACAATTAGCTTTTGGCAGAGAAACTGAACAATCAGCATAATTGACATTGAATGAATTGGCCATTTAGTGCTAATCTGAAATCTGTAATCAAAAGACCTCCCCTGTGGCTGATAGATGAACTGATCCTTTCGTCAAAGGCGTCTTGTTTGATCAAGCTCGACATCTCACAGTAAAAAATGTAGAATGTACATTTGTACATCAAAGAAAAGGGAGAGTCAGTCACAACACCCACACACATCCATAATCTCTGTCATCACCTTAGTAATACTGCAGAGCTGCTCAAACAGTAATATCAATATTTCTTGTACTGTTTATTTATATAACATATTTTTCTTTAATCATTTGCTTGTGCAATGCTGATATGCAGTATCAAGTGAATTCCATTACATTAGCCTTGAACAACTATTGCAAATATTTTTCTACCTATTCGTCCGTTGAACCTCACATCACCGCATAACATTTATAAAGGACATAATGCAAATGTGCTTTAAGCAGAAGTTGTCCAGGGGCACCATGTTGACAACTAGATCCTAAATAGTTACATAGTTTGCTGGACAAATTTTCTTTTCAAACTTTATACATGCTCACTGTGTAAAAGTACAAAAACACATAATAATTGCCAAAACCTATTCCATATTCCAGCCTTTCTGACACGGGTACAGTAGCTGTCAGAATAGCAGGGGTTTTTTCTAACATGTTCAACATGACCTACACTTAAACATATTACATTTTGAGTTTTGGAAAAAAGTTGAATCGATTACACCAAAAAAGGAAGCAAAATAAAATAATAAACACTATAATTAAAATATCTTCACACGATCAGCACCCTTTTTCTCTATATCTGGTTAAAAGTATTGTAATGAGAATGAGAGTCGGCATGTTAAAATAAAGGGTTAGTTAATAAATATATTTTTTAGTAACTGTCTCTTTCTCTCTCATTGCAAATGATGCATGGACTTACAGTCTTAGCCAATGTGTAAAGCACGTAACCATGTAATAATTGTTTGCCTTCCTGTCATTATTTATAAACGCAATTATTACCTGTGACCACTCTTCGTGGGAGAGAGTTGATGTATCACTTGCACTTATGCACTGCACACAGTTTGAATGCATAACACCAGTTAATTGTAAACAGAATGATGAGACCGTGTTGGCTATTTTGGCATCACAATTATTATTTATAATCAAACATAATGTATTTAATGGCTGTTTGCAGTTTGCTTGACTCATATATTAAACCTTTGAATGTCAGACGTCTTTCAAAGCCAACACATTCTGCTAGTGCTGCTGTTAAATGTTCATACGTCGGGATTTGTTCCTTGAATTTTCTTACTTTGAAACTGAAATTAATTTGGAGTGGTTGTGTTACTTTTTTGAGAAGTATTGTAAAGTCTAGGCAGACAGGTTTGGCAGAAAGTTCAAAATACTTCAGTAGACTTTCTATGACTTTAACTTGACTAACTACTTCACTATTCAGTTCATCTAGGTGGGGTGGTGCACTGCAATTTAAAATGAGAGCAATTAAATAAAATAACAAGCAAGGGAAGAAGCACACACATAAAGGGATAGAAAAATAAAGTGTAGAAAAAAGTACAATCCTGAAGCTATGACAAAAACTCAACAACTTTTTCAAAAGCTCCCAGCTCCCAGCAAAGCCACCCACCCTCACTGTAACAACACAATTCCACCCACTGAGTAAAATTACTTCCAAGTTCCTTATCTTCCAAATGCCTTTTCTTCGGGGCTATTCAAGACATGAGAGAAGAGGATCATAGATCACAGGGCCTTTATGTCTGAGTTTGGGGAACTGTCAGCGAAAGAAGAATTAAAGAGACCTGAAAGTATGATCAAAAATACATAAATAAGTAGAGAGCTGTGCCAGGTTGGTATTACAATTCATCGAGTGAATGTGCCAAGGCAAGAAAAAAAGCCAGCAATCTGAGATTTATTGACGTGTAGATGCTGGTGTTTTCCCATTTTGTGCAATATGTAGAACGCATTTTCTCCGGGTCATACAGAGCTGTCACTGAGTTCTGCTGATATATACACAGTATGATCATTTAGTGTCTGGTCAGACATCAATACCAACCCTGTAATTGAGTATGTTCTGGTTCTTTCAGACATGAAAGACAGTGGACAGTGATGACAGTGGGCTTTACTTAGCCAAAAACTTTTGCACTGGTTACAGCTATATTCAGTGAATACATTATTCAACATGTCTCATACAGAATATTTTCCTTCATGTTTCATTTGCATCATCTGTCATCTCTGGAATAATCTCCAACCCGTTTGATGGTCCTTCAAGTACGAAATGTCAGTTAAAGAGAAAATAGTCCCAAAATGGCAACGTTTTAAAATTTAACGCACTGAGATCAAATGGCAAAATTCATATTTTCCACTTCTTTGCATATCTAACAGGAAGTCTATGTGTGTGTATGCTTGTGTTTGTGTGTGTGACAGATAGAGACAGAAGACTAATTCCGCCTGAGAAAATTCTGACTCAAGGCAATATTGTCCAATTTCCAAAAAAAAAACTAATACTTCTGTTCATATGCTGTAATATTCACTCACTCATTATGTCATGCTACTTCTGCCAGGAAAATATATGATGAGTGGCTGGAAAAAAAGCGCCGACTGAATAGAGATGGATACAACATCCAATAAATACCAATGAATATTGTTTTCTTACAACTTAAAAAGTGTGAAAAGGCTATGGTGAGGCTTTGCATCTACAGAATCATAGTCACTTTGGTTTAAGCTTGGAATACAGCAAGTAACGCTGTTAAACTCTCTCTACTACTACTACTACTCTACCATATATATCACTTTTACTGCAAGATCATAGTCACCATGAGTAATTCTCGTGCATAATTCATGATAAGAATATAAATATGTATGACTTGATACTGATGTTATATGATTTTATTCAGTTTTTGTTTAAGTTGCTAAGCATCTCAGACACATTTAAGCAATGAGAAAAAACCTCACAGCAATAATTATAATGATTTTCATTTTCTTTAATTCATCATGTTATTGGTCCTTTATGAGCTGAATTACTCCATAAAAGCCGCTCATTACTTATGACAAGCAATATTTTTAATAAGACAATGGTCCCAGGGCAAGAAACCCTCTTTGCTCTTCTGTCTACATGAGGTAGGTGGAATAGGGAGATGTATGTACCAGCAAGAAGCCCTGATGGCAGTGGCTGGTACACTCACCCCCATGTACTAGACCGAAAAAAGAAAAAAAAAAAGCGACAGAACAAGAAAATGTTAAATAATGCAGAAAATTGAATGAGCATGAGAGTTCTGAGAGGATATCTGTGTGCTTGTGTGGTGAAATGCATGGATATGCATGGTGGAAGACATTCTGTTAAGAATCCAGCAGATGTTAAACTGTATTTCCTGCTGAGCTCACATCACAACAGTGACAAAAAGCCACAAATCACAGAAAAGCGAGGACAGACACTCACAATATAGTCACGCTAAGGAGCAGATGAGCCAGCGTGCTCATGACAACTTTTATCTGCCTTCACAGTTTGGCTCGAAACCATTCTTTATTACATTTATAGTTTTAGATATGTGGTCTCCAACAACGAACAAAAGTCAGTCAACCTATCACTCCAGTAAAGCCTGTGTGTTGAATTCAGCATGTTACATGTTTCAACAAAGTTATGCCTGAACATCCAACTTAACCTCCTCACAATGCAAACTTTGTTGCTCTTTATACTTTACACCTGAATTTCTCCTTTGCTCCCATCATAATAATTACTTCGTGTCGTAATAAGTTGATTGCACAGATGACCGAAATGGCTGTTTTTCTGGTGAGGACAGTCCTTGTCATTTTCTTCAAAAAAGGAAACACATACTGTATGACTGTGCATTCTCTGAGCTGACGCTTCTATTGGAGGAAAATTGTAAATAGTCAGATTTGTCAGTGCTTTCTGAAACCATCACTGTTTCTTTGATCTGCCACTTCTTTGGTGATCACACTTTATCCGGTCTATGTTTGATCATGTGGGTAACTACCAGAAAGCCTTTTTACTTAGGGTTAGGGAAGTTTGGATTCAGGCACCCCCCTTATACTCTCTTAATTGTCATCCATCCTCTCATCACTCTCTACAGCCTGTGATCTCATCTCCCTTTCTCTCCCACGACCCTTTGCCAAGTGTCGTAAGTTTGGAACAGCTTCCACTGCACATCTAACATCAGGGCCTAATGCAGCTGGATGGGAGGTGCTCTCTGTGACAAATGACCTCACAAATAACTCTGCTGGAGAAAAAAAAAACAAGGTCTCAGTCATTTCTGCCTCCACATGTCTCTCTGCCTGCCTCCGTTTGTCTTTCAGTCCTTGCACCGGTCTCTCTCTCCCTTTACTCCTCCTTGCCATCTTGTCAGAGAGACAGAGAGATATGCGATCATCAATCTTGTCCACTAATCTTTACCATCTCCTGACACTTCATCTCAGAAACCCCTCTCCACTTGATGTCTGACTAAATTAGATTAAATGACTGCTTTGTCAACCTTCCCAACGGAGAGAGAGAGAAAAACTCCAGAAAAGTAATTTGGGTTCCACTTACACACTAAAATGGAGGCCGACACTTCCATATGGAATAATGGCTGAAGCAATTTTCCACACCTGTTGTAGATCTGATCTCACAGAATGAACTGATGAGCAATATTAATTCAATCATTATTTTCCGAATATATTCAATCATTTTCCCAGTTGTTTATTACTTACTATCACAGTTTTCATTTAAAACTAGTGCCCCATTCATCTCTATTGTTGACACTTGTTTAAGAAACATACATACATGATACATGTGGTGAGTGCACGCCTCACAAGTGAAGGTAGAGTATCCATACTTCCATTGAAATATACATTTTTCTATTTCTTTATGTTGCTTCACTTTGCTTTCCTATTTTGCCATAGTTTTATCATAGCATTTAGCCACTTTAGCTGCTCAGAGGGCAATTATGCAGATGCACCGGTTGAACCTTTCAGGACTGATTATAATGTGCAGTTAAGTGTGGAAAAAGCTGTATGCACAGTAGTTAAATGCAACAAGGGGTTATAACCTCACTTTAGGTTGAACACCTGAATAAGTGTTTTAGATGATATGACTACAACGGGTGTAAACCTATCATGACATCACCCATTGGTTTGTGGGTTACCGTTTTCTAAGCCTTGAGTTAAGCATTATGGGCGTCGCCATCTTGGTTTTTCTTTTAACCATAAGTGACCGCGATTGGACAAGACGGTAGAGCGTGAAACTACTGATTGACACTGTAACCTCATTAGAAAACCATTTACTGGGGCAATACCTCAAATGAAAAGTGAGTTTGTTTTCTCATAAGCTTACATGCAATCAGACTTCGTTGTGAAACCAGTGGATTCGCCCCCAGCTGGCCATTAGAAAGAATGCAGGTTTAGGACATTTCGGCATTGGTTTCACTTTTCAGACCTGGAAGCTCTGTCTGTTTTTTATACAGTCAACAGGCAACATTTAACTTTGCTTACAGCTTGTGAGATTACCTGATTGTGTTTCTTGACTTGTGTGACTCTGTTGGAGTGTTTCGGTGGCCTCTGAGCTTGAATTGTTGATTAAAACACTAACACAACTAATACAAATTAAAACCAAGACAATAAGACCAAGGAATATCCATGTTGCTGCGTTTCTAATGGTACATAAGTAGGCAGTTGACATAACCTGTTAGCCCAAACTACTCCATAAACAAAATGGTCATTGTTCTGGGTTATTTTGGGGAGTCTCTCTGCTCTCTAGTGTTACAAAAAATCACTTAAAACAGACTTAAAAATGTCCGTAGCACATTGCAAGAGTGCAAAACCTTGAGACACATTGTCATAGTCCTCACAGACACACAATAACACCCCATCTTTCACCCCCTCCCTGTCACGCCTCCAACCAAATTAGATTGTGATTGCTCTTTCCGAGGTCACTTTTAATTAAACTGAGATGAGAACATGACACATGGGATTAAGCCCCATCCTACCGCTTCAAATTATGAATTCATAACTAATGCTAGAGCCTATTGCTTTCAACCATGACCTCCATATCATTTATGTATAAGAGCAAAAGGAACTCCCCTAATTGTCTTCTTCTGCAGAGATAAAGAGCACAATAGGAGGGGTTGGGGGAGGTGCATGTGTGCGTTTCAGTGCACATGTGTGAGTTTGGGAAGGGCGTCATTGAAACACATATGTAAGGAAATACATACATTTAAATACATATACACTATTGTAATTGTTGTAAGAGAGCTCAGAGTCAGAGAAATACGCCTGAGCCTGGTAGCACGATTAAAACATGTAGAGCCATATGAGAGGAAGTCCCACTGTCAGGTAAAATAAGGATGAATCCATTGACGTGTATTATCTTCAGTAAACTGAATTCTGGAAAGTGTGGTGCATAATGTATACACTGTGGTGAGTTGACGGACCGTTCAACGTATCGGTATTTGCATTAACATGACTCAACCTCAACGACTCAAAACTCATATCAAACTGTTAAACTCGGCAGTGCTACTCAAAAACGAATCAAGATTCTGTTCCTGCATTGCCTAATTTGTGCTTCAAACGTGATATGTCAAACATATATTAGTGTACTGATTAGCTGCAGTCCGAGAAAGACCAGTTCGCCAACCAAGCACCGGCCGACATAACATGTCCGAGCATTTAGTGGACCAGTGCATCCAGACGTGTACCTGCTGGATGTGATCTGTTTCCAGCATTAGTGCTAGACCTCTGTCTCACTCTCGACACACTGCACAGTACATCTTTCAGCATGTCTTCTGCCGGATGGGCTGCAGAGCCGATGTATTCACTTGGATGAAGTTTGTCCAAGAAATCAATTCTGATTGATTCCAGTCCAGTAGGAGCTGCACTAACCTGCACAACTGTTTTCTGTTTCTGTATCAAAGCATTTAGAGCAACAAGATATGCTAGCCTCTTGACAAATAGGGCTGTGAGGGTATCATGAAGTTAAAGATATCTCACAGATGGTGAGAAAGCCTACGATACTGCAACTGATGTTTTTCCACTGACGTTGTTAAAAAGCAAAAAGAAAACCACCCTCCTTACCTCAGTGATAAAAGCCTTTGCAGTGGCTGGGCTCATGAAGAGCACAGCTCTGCGTAGTGTGTCCCTGTAGCGATGCAGCTCTTCAACTCGCATTGTTCTGAACAGACTTGTGATCATCATGTTGATATTAGATTCCACCTTCTGAAGGGATACATCCATTCCCTGCTGAGAGGTCCGGTCTAGGAAATCCTCAATACCACGGATATCTGGAGAAAGAGAGATAGAGATAGAGAATGTATTTGGCTCTAGAGGGACACATGCATTCCTTTGATAGTGTAACACAATAAAAAAAGACAATATAGAGGACGGGCAGAGAGAAAGAGATACACCTGCTCATACACACAGATTTGGCAGATATATAGTCAAACCATCACTGATTACTTTACACCATATCCTCTGCTTTAGCTGATTAGTTTTCTCTCTGCATGAATAGGTTCAGTAAATATCTGAGTGCCGGAGCTCTTACTGGCAGTGATTCTTTGCCATTTTATCCCTTGTATTATATTGGGGCTTTTGTTTCCAGCACTCTACATACGTCAGTATTAAACGCCTTCTTCCTTCTGGAAACTTGAATAACTAAAGCAATATGTAGACATGCCGTCTCCCTCACACACACACTCACACACAAACACACAGAAATGAAAACAAAAGTATATGATTGTGATTCATCGGAAGTGAGAGGCATGTTTTTGCCTTACTTGTGCACTGATTTTGACACTTTGGTCTACTGATACTGATGGACAAAACTAGCAATAGCAACAGACATACAGCAACATTGAGGTTTCTGTAAGCTTTATAGATTTAAGGGGATGAAACGTCTTTTAGCTGCAATCAGCAGCTCTATAGTTCGCTCTGCCGATCGGTCCACAAAGATTTCCCCATTTCTCCGTGGCCACAGTTCTTGCCCTAGGAAGCTGAAATCTGGCATGGAGGTCAAGTATGTCTGATAAGGGAAGGGGTTTGTTGTTGTGTTGAATATCTGCCAATATCTGTGCTGTAAGCACAAGGACACAGTGACCCAAAAAGTGTCCCGTCCTGCTGAAACCGCCACATACTCTTTACTCCTGCTGGGACACTAAGAGAACAAATAACTAATGACACTGTTAAGAGTTTTAGATTAGAGAACCAAACCAGTGTAATTATCTATATTAAGAGTTATTTTTGTATGATAAATAAACCCGGATGCTGGTGTCAGTATTTTAACAGCCCAGCCTATTCTTAATGAGATACATTGCAGGTCAAGGTAATACTAATTAAGGCACTTTGGTTGAGACCACTGCTAATGATGTCGAAGGATGTGTGTGTGTGTGGTTATGTAAAGCAACTACCTAATGATGTATCTGATATGGAAAACGGATGACACTGTCGTCATTGCCCCTATCGTGGCTGAGCAATTAACCGGATTGATTAGACTTGTTAAGGGCCAGAGGGCCGGGGAGGACGGTGTGATTGCATCAATGCCAAATTTTGGAGGTTTAACAGCGTATTAAGAGGAGACACACCAGCAACAGTTCAGATTCAGAGAGAAATTAATTTACGGAAGAGGACAAACGAAATCCCATGTGCACACACACACATGACACTGATTTTAGCGAGCGGGATGTGAGTTCAGAAGGGCGGCGGGAGACATTTTTGATTTTAGTTCTAACTTTTTTGTGTGTGTCAGATCACGTCATGGCTTTTCAACACAGCGGGCAGATTAAGAAGGAATGTTTTCAGTCTTTCAGTGACAGCAGTATGTCAGACAGCAAATCAATCAAAGTTTGGTGGAAAGTTGAATTCTTTCTCTTGCAACTTCATTCCTTTCACACTTTCCTTTCACAGCAGCACAGGCAGACAACTGACACTCACGACACATGCAGAACTCCAGAAGACAACAGCTGGGCACCCAATCTGTTAAGGGAGTTTTAAATTTGTGCATAAATTCCCACACATGTAATGCGGGTGTGCATGTCTTGCTAAGTCTTCTTGGCTTTCATTTCAGTTTATCCATGTCAATCTTCATGGTTTGTCTATTAAGTGTGATGTCAATCTCTCTGTGTACATGTGTTGATGAGAAAGGTGGTTGGGCAAACAGAGACATCGAGATGGCATCTTTAATGGCCAAATAACACTGCTCTAATCTGTCGGCGGGCACGGAGCGATGAAAGCATTACAATCTAATTACTGTAATTAGTAGAAATAATTATTTGTCTTAATAGTAGTAATTGCTTTTAAACTATATTATCATTGGCAACACAATCATCATCACTACTGCTGAGACTCCTGATGAGCTACATAACGTGAATATATAAACAAAACGGATACACTGAGCACCTCATTCAGTACATACTGTACAGACAGGCACATGCAAATTCAAGATAACATGTAATATATGTTTATCACCATGCAGATGTTATTTATTTACCAACAGAAAATGAATAAATGTCTGTTCTTTAGTTTATCATGCTTCTGTCATGCTTTTCTAGCTTCATCAATGAACACCAGCATACACAGTCAGAAAGATCTATGATTGTTCACACACACACACACACACACACACACACACACGCACATACGCTATACTTATGCCAGTCGAAGCTGATTTAAGCTTAGTTCTCTCCGTATTTGTCATGGAATGGCCACTGCCATTTACAATCTATGGCGCCAAGCTACATAAACATTTTCCGCCGTCTGATTTATGCGCTCTGTTGTAAGAAAGCTCTGTAAATCAACGGAATCAAAAAGCTTTTGTCAACAGAGCAAGAAGAAATTAAATAATGTAGACAACCCGAGCTGCACGATGCTTTGTTGCATATGCGTATGCATGTTAGGCGTGTTCCTGTTCCGTGTTTTACATTACAAAATAATTCATGACAATCCGGTTTTCACAAACATGCTCTTACCAATCAGCCTGTGTGTCTATAAACTTCGTCTTTGTCTGTGCTTTATGTCAAGTCCGCCTGTTTTTAGTGGCTGTATTATAGGCCTCTTTGTCGCCTTGTACCTGTCAGCCATTCTCTCTTACTGTCTGCCTGCCTGCTGACTGACTAAAGGGTCGCTCTGGCTTTATTTGCCATCATCAATCCTTTCTCTACCCTTGCTCACAGTACAGGTTGTGTGTCTAATGCATTCGCCTTGCTCCACTCTGTGAGGAGCTTAAAAAACAGATCCATCCATCTCACCCTGTACAGCTCATTCAAATTCACTACACTAAACACAAATGTATTTGTGAATAACTTTTTGCAACCATAATATTTAGCTTGGTTTAGGATAATGTGACAAATGCTAAGAGGCATATCAGCACTGAACAATCATGAAAGAGCAGCTTAAGTTCTCCTGACTTCTCAGCTTGACGGAGTGATGTACAGGGGTGCTTCATGACCCTGTGGCATCAATGTTGGTTGCACTTGAACAGACCCAACCAAGTCCATCTGTGACACTGTGTCAGGACGTTCTCACTCCCAACTCTTCAAATTCACCAGCTTGGTCAGTGGCCTGAAGCTTCAAAGTATGACACTCTCCCTTCCCCCTCAAGCATCAGTTTTGGACGTGAAGGGCTCTACGGTTATCAGCACTTATACATTTTATGCCATGTCTGGTTACACTTTCAAAATAAAGGCTCTGCGGTCAACGTCACGCAATCTGTAATATCCAACGTCCAGTTACACTTTTAAAATAAAGCATGCTGAATGCCTCGGACGTTATTACCATTGTCAAACAGTCACACTTTGGTTAGGTTTACACAAATAAAACTATTCCAGTAGGGTTGGGCAAAAAAAATGCTTGGTTACATTAGGAAAACAGGTCATTCTTAGGGTTGAAATATCTAAAGCTAGTCTAAAGTTATGTAGGTGACATAAGTAACGTCTACTTACACAAGTGACATGGCATCACTTCAGTCATTTAAGTATGTTCACTAACTTATGTTACATAAATTGAAAAGAAAAAATCACTCTTGACTCTCACAAACTGGATGTGAACTCCAGTCTCTGGAGGGTAAGTCTTATCAACAACCCACCCAACCAACTCAAACTTTCTTGCTTTTTATACTACTGCACTGGAGCACTGCTTCAAGAACCGACGCTGGAGGGGTAACTACAGCATCAAACTGTGAAGCCTAGGGCTATTGACCAGGCTGCTGTATATGATGCATTGGGAGTGAGAGCTGGCTGGCTGAGTGCAGTTTCAATTTTCAGCCAGAGACAGCAGGAAAACATTGCTTTTCAGCCCGGTGTTAAGTTACTCTTTAAATACTGTGTCTAAACATTGCAGCATGCGTTGTTAGTTTGTAATTACAGAGTGACAACACAGACATTGGCAATTTAAAGACAGAGACACACAAACACATTAAGACATTTAAATCTCAAAACTCATGAAATAAATTACATTCAAGTATAAAACCACAGTAGAGCAAGAGCGTGGGGTTCAGCGACCATGTGTGAGATATGCCGTGTAGGAATGTTTTATGACCACCACTTCAAACAAAAAAAAAATAGAAAAAAGCCATTGACTTTCAAAAGTGGATGCATCCTGGTCCAATTTTACACATTAATGGTCAAAAGCATCCTCATTCCCTCCATCAAAGTTTGGTTGAGTTCCTGCCTCCTGCCGTTCAAAGGACAAGGCTCGAGCATGTACTCCCCACTGCTGAGCGGATCATTGGCTGTCGGCTGCTTTCCATCAAGGAGCTTCAGGACACCATAGCGGATTGAAAGACGGGTAAAATTGCCACCGACCTTGCCAACCCAGGCAACCATCTGTTTGAGAAACATTCCTCTGGGAGACAGTACCGGTCCATTAACACCATGATCACCCATCACCTCAACAGCTTTCTCCCCAAGCTCTGTCATCTTACTCAAGGGCTCCTCCCAAGTCTCCCATGCAAAGACATACTGTGCATCCCCTCAGTCCCAGGCCTTTTCATCCTCATCTAATAGAGATGACTGTATCACTGTTGCCATGCTACTCGCTGTCGCCAAAGTGGTTTTTCGCAACATCTGTATAACTCTGACCCTTACGAAAAATGCCACAGGCGGTATTTGCCTTTTCACTTGTGACAGTCACAATTTCAGGTGTCAATTGAATGTTTTCACATGTGAACTTGAAGTCCAACATGTGAAAAGAAAATAATGCCACAAGTGATTGGCTTTTTTCCACATGTATGCACATTTTCCAGATAAGAAATTAGCATTTTGTGAATTAAATACATTTATATGATTGGCTTTTATCCGCATGTGAATTACAATTTCCACATCTAGAGGTCCCCCCTCACAATATGCCACTGTTGGTAACCACTTTCTGTGTTGAACTGAAGAGGCATTTTGTATAGAAAACTGCATCAACTGGAATGGTTTCCATAATTTCTCATAAAACAAGCTCATGTTTTGTATTGTGCTTCTCTTTGCGTGTCCCTTTACCCAATTTCACCCCCTGTCCCAGCTATCCTCCAAGTCCCTGGCTCAAAGTGAAAGCTAGAGTTAATGTAGTGTAGCAGCCAACAGTACGCAGGGCTTTCACCTGCATGTGCCGACCAGCTCAGTGGTACTTCGTCTGTGTTCAGAAACCACAACTCCTTTTCTCCCCTGCTTGCTCTGCCCTCATCCCCCTCTCTTCCCTTGGCTTTTCATCTGAAACCTCCCTTAGTTTCCCCCGTTTTGCTTTCTCTTGGGCTGAATCACATTTTGAGAGTGTGTAAAGTCCAAGCTGTTATTCCACTCTGAGAAGCGGACTCTGTGTCATGTGTAATAACCGTCACTTCTACACTGGAGACCGGTGTTCACACCCTACTTACAATCAGGCCTTGTTTCTATAAATTCTGAAAGTGTATCCCCAGAACATTAGCAATGATACTGGTATTTCCCTTACCTTATCTAAGGGGTTGCCTGGACTTAAACATAACTTAATATGCAGTAGTAGGGGCTGTAGATCAGAAGACTCATTTTCAAATGAAAATAACCTATTTTGTCCTTTACAACTTAACAACAGTAAAGTATTTCAGCAATTTAGTCAGTTAGGTGACTTGTTTATGCAGTGAAAACAGAATTCTATCAATATTATGACTGGTCAAGATGATGCAAATGCTTTTAGGCCATTAGATACCTTTCAATGGGAAGTCAATTACAGGAAATCTAAATAGATCAGTTGTTGCACTGCCCTGTGAACGCCCTTGATAGCAGAGGATGAGAAAACATTAATATGAACTCTACACTGTGAGGAAATGAAATGGACAGTCCAAAAGGAGGTGTAAAAAACATCCGGTATTAGCGGAGATTCCCCTGAGTGTGGTGTACGAGGGAAACATCAAACATCTGCAAATGAGATTCAGCCTATGTAACTCCCTGGTCGTCTGTCAGAGCCTCCCTGTTCCCCTGTTCTCCTTCCCTCACTCCCCCTGCTTGACTTACAATTCTGCCTCACCTTCAAACAATAAAGAAAATACCAAACTTTAGGAGTGGACACTTTCACACTGCATTTGACTTCACAATTTTGGGCCTTTCTCCTTCCCGTGCTCCCGCTCTGTCTCAACTGCACTCTCCCTGCCGGAGGCATTAAAAGTCTGGGCTTGTAACTTTTGTTAGATTGTTAGATAGCCAAGCATAACTGGTAGTGACTGTTCATGGCACCATCCTTCCATTAGTCCATCCATACTGTAGTAACAGCTTGAGGGAGCTACCAGAGCGACCAGCTTTTCCCAATGATTGGTGCTCGCTCACCAGCAGGGAGTGAAGCTCGATTGCCCGTTGTCCATATCGTAAAATGCGTGTTTTTTTGCTGCCATGGAATCTATGCTGACACAAATTAGTTTTGCTCAAGTGGCAAGGCAAGCTGGAGGAGGAGGAGGAGGAGAAGGGGAGGGTGAGTGTGACCTTGCATCGCTTTTTTATCCATTTAATGCCGTAGTGTTGTTTTACATGACAAATTGGGTCGAGGCCAGAATGGGTAGCAGGGGTAAAAATTCAATTTTAGTAGATGGCAGTACATTGAGGTGTTTTATGTCAATATATTCCCCACAGGTGTAAGGTATTGTTACAGCAATATAAAAATATTGGCATGGTGTATTATTTCCAGCTACAGTTTTACTCTCACAGTTCCTTCGATGGCCAAAAGAACAAACTCCAGATAACAAACCGTCCCCATACAAAGTATTCTTTATTTTACAAAATTGAATTTACAATTTACTTATTATTTATTTACCCCCTCCACCCTTCTTTTCTGCTATTAGACCAACATCTTTATGTCTTTGTTTTGCCTTTCCCCTCAGCCTTTACCTCTGGCTATCCTTATCCCTGCCCCAGGCATTTCACTGTTGTATGGCTCAAAGGCAGTGGTTCTTAAAATATGGATTGAGCCTTAAATGGAAAAGCAGTTTCTTGTGAGCTTAGGCCAGGAGAATTAAATCATCAGCTGGAGTTGCAGCCATCCTGAGGGATCTGAACCTATACTTGGGAAGTTTACCTCCATATAGAAAATCAAATGCCTTAGGCCCTGAAGCATCGGTCGTCTTCCTGACTGCTTATTGCTCTTTAAATCCTCCATTCCTTTAGATCTAAGTGCCTATCTTTGTCCACCACTCGTTTGCTTTATTTCCCTCCTTCTTTCCCTATCTTTCACTCTGTTTTCTAAAAGCCCCAGGCTTTTCGGTCCCAGAGTCCCCACAGAGAGCTTAACCAACACTTGTAAAAAACCAACACTCTATAAAAGGCTTGGCACCTTTTAGGTGTGCATCACCTTCCCCATCTTCCCAATTTTTTCTCCAGCTTTTAATCCCTCCTCCCCCATCCACTTCTCTGACTTTCACATTCCTTAAGTGTCTAACATTTCGCTTTCGCCTGTTCTTCCTACTTTTGTCACCAATTTTGATCTTGACCTTCATATGCCTTGAGCTTCTTTGACATTTTCTAAATTGAACAGGCTACTTGATGATTATCAGCACTCAACTGGGCCAAAGTATTTTAGACCCAAGCACATTATCCTCCGCAACTGGATGTGGTTGTGTTGTATTCTGGCTCCGTGGTTGCCGCCAAAGACAACCAACTCCTATTCTATTCTATAAAGCACAATATTCCCCACTGAAGGTAAATACATGTATATATCATTGGCAGTTTACAAGAATTCACTAGCTTTTCATTTCCACAGAAAATACCCCTACCCACTTTTCAAGGAACTAATTGTGTCCTTCGTCCTGTTGTCTGCATTTCCACTGCAGTTTAAAAACCTGCAAAGATTAGGCACATTAATGAAGACCGGCTGGTTTTACACAGGCTTTTTTTTAATGTGAGTATATAGCAGTTATATATGTCAGTCTGTCTTATGCTTACGCACACTGACGGACAAATGGTTTGCAGCAGGAGATTTTTTAAAAATGGTGGCTGTAAAACCAACCCACAACATTCCTGTACTTTTGGAAAGTAATACACTCCGAACACAATTTATATCCAGGTCCCTTTGATGGAAATGCACCAAGTTCCTCCAAAGGTTCACAGTTCCTGTGGAACAAACGTTCCTGCCGCGTAAACAAAGCTTATGTCACTTCTCCTCCTGGGTCTGTGAAGCAGAAAGATGAATGCTATTTTTTTTTTCTTTCTGCTAATATACATGATCCAGGAAATACAGGTATGAGCTAAAATAAGCAAGGATGTTGCTACAGTAATGAAAATTGTGAGGTACCTGTTACTGGATCGGTTATAAATGACCTGCAAATGTGTATTCAATATCAAGAGCTTGTAAAACACAAAGACTGTTTTCAGAACAACTTAAAACACAGTGGAAATGTGTCTGAGCAGAGAAAGAGATGTTTCAATTCTGAAATGCTTCCACGATAAAAACAACAAGAGTGAGGATAAAATGGACCCTCAGTTCAGCATGAATTCTGAAAGTTAAGTGCTTTATGGGGGGCTGGATTACCAAAAACCCAAACAAAGTTCACCTATATGGCTATCCTAAAAAACATTTACCTTCTTAGATTTTGTCCTATAGAAGAACTCTGAGTAAGTCTGCCTTACCTCCATATTCATAATGCATAATGCAGCTCTCAGCAAAAGACATTACACCTCCAGTGTCCACCAAGGATGTAAACTTAACTCTGGGGTCACACCCTTATGCAAAAGCTTTCACACCCTCTTCCTTGTGTTTCTTGTTGTTTATCTGCCTGTCTGACTGCCTTTCACTCTGCCCTACCAAATCTGCTATGCCTTCAGATCTCTGTTGCTTTCCCCACTCTGCTTTACTGTTTTCTTCCCTTATATATTCAGGACCACTTTTATCTCTCTTTCTGTCTCGCCCTCCAAACGATTTCACTCTAGAGGAGACAAAGTAAGACATGACCTCCCTGTATAACGCTTGTCGATCTTTGGTGTTTGGCTCATGAGTGTACCTGTTTGCCTCTATGCCTCTGAATGTTCCTTTATCATCAGCTTTCCTATGTCTCTCTCTTGGCATGGCTTTTATGTATTTTTCACCTCCTCTCTTTCCCCTCCCACCAGCTTCCCCCCCTGCGGCAGCTGTGGGCCTCACCACTGTTAAAAAGAGGTATCCATCTATGCATCCATCTGTCATCACTCCTTGTTCTCTCCCCCTTGTCTCTATAAACAACTTCATGCTTGTCAACTCCTTCCTGCTCTCCTCTCTGCTGTTTCTGCTCCCTTACTCAATTTTGTCTGCCGCAATTCAGATATGGTTCAAACAAGGTAACTCGTCACTTCTAGGTAAACTCCACACAAATGTCCGTGTAAAAGGCTTATGGCTTTGCAGAGATTTGGCTCATTATCCTGCTTTCTGTTTCCCCATGCACAGTCCTCTGTGCCATTTGTGTCGTTATTGCTTTCAGCCATGCCCTCTCAAAATATTGACATATGAATAATAGGTCTGTACTTGGCAATTGGAAAGCAACATTTTATGGTTTTAACTATGTTTTCTGCATTTCTAAATGTAAGATAAGTTAGTAGGGAAAAGTGACCAATGAATAATTTCACTCATACCGCTCCTATATTTGTATTTATTCACTAAGATGAGAGTAGAAGGTGGAGTTTGAGCCATTTGGAAAATAAAAATCACAGTATCATCAAGTTTTCACACTTTAAAAGGTCCTCGTGTGATCAATTTAGAACACAATTTTTTGCATCCTTTTTCTATATTTCTCTCTTTTTTATTCTTCTCTTCCTTGTATTATTAGCCTTTTCTCTGCTCATTAAACAGCTCTCATCTATCTGCCCTGTCAAGATTTTTTATTTTTATTTCCCACCGCTACAAAGGAGGCAGATACAACGAGGTGAGGTGATGGTTACTGTAGCATCAGCAGTCACAATACTGCGCACACTCCTCTTCTTTGTATGAACCCATCAGATCAGCGGTTGACATTTTCACACTTTTCACTGTGTGATGAAAGGGAGGAACAAAATGAGTTCTCCGTTGTTCTCATCTGGCCTATTATCACTAATGAGCAAATTGTTGTAAGGAGGAATTTTAAAGATAAGAGGGAGGAAGATTTAAGGTATGAAACTTTGTTTCAAAGCTATTAACATGCTTCATTAGGCAGCACTATGCACGGCAGCATAAGGATATTTAATGACCATATAGATATGGGTCATAACCTGAACACTTTTTTTAAATTCAGTCACCTTTTACCATGTACAGTATTCAACATAAATGTTGCCATTTGATGCATTGTACCAGAGTTAGCTTACAGCTAATTTACATCTGCAGCCCCTTTTGGCACATTTCAACAATCAACTGCCTTTTTACAAACAGGGGCTGTTTTTAGATTACTTTTATTGATTTCATGTTTAATTTTTAAACATCTGCTAAAATATTTAGAACTACACAGTCAATAAAAAGGATATACACATAGGCATGAAGGGCTAAGCTGACATTTTAGACAGTTGCCCTATTGACCACTACAGCCAGTATGTGACAAAACAGCCAATCTAGAGACACATAGCTGCTTCTCACACAATCATTATCTTGTAGTACTTTAATTTACAGTAAAATGTTTTCTTCTGATAATATTGAAGCCCTATTTTTATCTGTTTACCTTACACACACTTTTATTCAAAAAAAAAAAAAAAAAAAAAAATGTCCAAAATATCAGCACTTTTATTGTTTTCACCTTATAAAAGACTGGCAACCTAACAAGCATCACACTTTTAAAATGGCTCTTTTGTTCGGCTGTAACCTTTTACTATTGTGGCTCAGGCCCCTCTTGTCATTGGCTAAAAGCAAAACAAAACAAATCATCTTAATGTCAACAGTGTTATTACCACTAAGTGGTACTTCCCACATTTGCTCTACGAGACCGGCGCTGTAGTTCTGACTGGATTATGGACGAGGTGACTCAGCAGGTAACATGAACTTGTCACTCACATTTTTTAATATATATCAAGCTTTGCAGTGTCAACATAAGACACCTCGGGAAAGACGTGAGTGGGAGTCGGAAAAAGAAAGGCAGAAAAAGAAAGGAAGATGGCGCGAGAGGGTGAGAGATAATAGAGAGAAAACATGTGTTCTCAGTGTCCCGAACGCACCAGTAGAGCTGAAAATAGGGATTGGGACAGTTGCACCGTAGCTTCATTTAAGGGGACACACTCTGCTGTCTGTTCTCTAAAGAACTCTCCTTGTACAGAGGGGAGGCCTTTTGGGAACACTGCTATCATCTTAAAGGCCATCTCTGTCTCTCTGTCTCTCTCTCTCTCTCTACCTCGCTGTCTTGCTCTCTCTCTCTTTCTCTCTCTGTTGCACTCTTACTTTCTCCCTTCTCTCCTTGAACAGGGGGTTAGGCCATTAGGGAACAATGGTGATATCTTTAAAGGGCCTTCTGTGGCTGAGAGAACAGCACTGCCAAAACCCAGAGGATCCATGCGCTGAATCAGTGGCCACAGAGCACAGAGGGGATAGAGGGATTTAAATGGGGTACGAACATGTGTGTGTTTGCGGCTGTGCATGCGTATGTGTGTGTGAATGGGGTCTATTGAGTAGATATTTTGTGGGAACTAGACACATTTGGGGATATAGTCTGGATTTAAACTAGTTGACTGAAGGTTGTCGGATAAAAACTGGCATTCCTGCTTTTTTCGGTCTTGATGAGGGTTGTGCAAAGGTTAGAGTAAAAGCCTTTTCTAAACAGGCATGAATATATTTGTTGGTAATTTGCATGCAACTTTAATGAAGTTGATTTTAGGGTGTGAAACGGAGGCTTTCAAAGTAGTATAGAACTTCATGGTTCAGAGACTATAACCATGAACCACATCTGTTGCTTCAGATTTCAGTGTATGGAAAAGGGCCTAAACCAGCTTAATCCTTCAGATAAACGTTCAAATCAACAGCTTGCAATCAAGCACGCACAAGCGGCATATATCCACGCAGTAATTAAGAAGAGATGCTGTCTGATCCAGCTTCAGTATGGCATTAAAAACTTTCTTTTTGACAAGATTTCTTAATGCATTTATTATCATACTGGTCTCTTATCATTCATGTAACAGTCTAATGATTGCTGTTCTTGTAAAGTATGTTGTATGTTGTTGTAAAAGGTAATAGAAGCTACGCCAACAGTATAACATACACAACGAGTAGGACTATATCAGTGCACTGTATCTGTGTGCGTCTATTCTACCAATTCATTTACAGATTATTTCCCCATGAGTTGCTCAGAGTTGATTTATTTCTGATATTTACTACACTGACTTCTGAGGTGTCGGACTAGCATTTTCAAATGGGCCACATTAGCCACTACTCAATATCCATCCAATATACACTGCTTGGTAGAGCTCACTGGTTAGAACATACTTTCATGACATATTCAATACGCTGATGAAAGGCTTTAATGCCTTATAAGATTTACTTCGAGGCTGCGGAAGACATTGCAAAACAACTCCACTGCAGAGATCTCATTGGAGATCAATGCATACAACACATTAATTGTGTTAATTGACTGCAATGAGTGAGATGGAGCCCCATTATAGCTTATGAGGATTGAATCAACACTGAGGCAGAAAACGACCGCGCAGCTCTCTTCAGGTTCAAAAACTTTTAGGAGGCAAACTTCTCTCCACCCACCGTTGAGTGATGTCACTCCTGGTGTTTTCCATTAGCTAGCAAAATAACTGCTTCAACATTGCTCATTGGGGTGTGATCAAAAATGCAACATGCCTTTAAGTTTGAGCCCTCCTGTATGACTCATATCGCTTTTATTTACACATTAAAGTACCAGATGGGATCACGGGGCCTTGCCGTGCAAATTAAACCAGTTAAGGTTCTTGACAGCATGCCATAGGCTCCATGTGAGTTTAGATAAAGTTTGTGCGACCCTACTTCTGTCACTTGCTGTTATAAAGTAACTGGAAAAAGTTTGGGGATAGAAAGGACACATTATGTCCAACATGTTATGAATACACCTGCACAAAAAACAGCAGAGGAATATATTCCTGTAGAAGTAAACTAAGATACTGAAAAAACAGAGTGGCACTTTATGAAAAGGGACATAGGATGTTGCTAGTCTAATGTTAGAGTTAATGGACTGTAAAGAGAGAGGGCGAAGAGACATACAGACAGAGGTGCAGGGTGAAATGAGAGAGCATGCATACACCCACGCAGTCTAATGTGTCTCTTGAATAAAGATGCATAAAAATACATGTGCATATCTTTTTCTGTGCATGTGTACATACTGCACATATGTCCATGTCTGACTGCTGTCTGGTTATTTGAAAGACTGCTAGAGAGGGCGGGCAAAGTTTCTAGCTTAACCATACATCCATTAATTCTCTAATGCCCTACCATGCTGAGAAGCCATTCAAACTTACATTACAAAAAATGAAAATTCATACAAAGCCAGTTTCATGGACCTACTGTGTCTCATTTTACCCGTGTCAATGATAGATATCTCTTTATTATCAATATGAGGGTATTTTAATGAACACTGGCATGAATTATTGGTTCATTTTTTTCCTTACCGAAATCAGAATCATAGAAGAGGATGAACTTCTGCCAGCTGTACTCAGACACCACTTGCATGATGACCTCGTTGAGATAGACAGGTGGGCGGACCATTAGGGTGTAGTCATCTGTTCCAGGGAAGCGACCGGTTTGAGGGCAGGCGGAGCGGGGTGTTCCCGCTGTGGAGCGCTGGATAAAGAGGTGGGGGATGTGCATGGCGTCGGCCAGAGTCTGAAGACTGCCCGCTGACATGCAGCCGATTGAACTGACCAGAGCCAGGATACCACGGTTCATCAGCTCACAGGCTGCAGGGAGGAAAAACATAAGAGGAATTTGTTATTTTCCAAAGCACACAAAGGGAGTTATTATTCTACTCATTTTACTTTAAGAGTCACTGCTGGTAAAAATATCTGCATCTGTTACATCTGTGTGCAGTGCAAAGTCATAGTTTTGATCATTGTAATTATTTGTGGTAAGAATGCACAAAGGCAAATAATTCTTATTCTACAAGTCGCCACACTACAGCACCGACTCAAAGACGGGGAAATACTTCGCAAGCTGTTCCTGTTTGTTTTCACATGCACTGTACAGTTATTTTGAGGACAAAAGCTGTTACACTAGCAGACAACCTGCTCTGTGGTAACTTTACACCGAGGACATGAAAACAGAGAGGGAGGAAGCTGGATACAAAGGTAGTCAAACATATGGCAGCAGAGCAGGAACATACTGTAAACTGACAAAAGCCCACTATGGCACAAGAATTGACTTCACTTAAAGCTGCCGCACAGAGTACTATGAGTCACTACATGAATGGATGGAGTCATGGACATCATTCAGGTACATACAACGCAGGTTGATGAGACAGAATATAGGTGACAGTCCATTAAAACTCACATGTCTGAGAAAATAACCTAATACATGTAGTGAGTGAGACTCATGGTATGCTATAGTTTGACTGCATCACCACAACATTTGCTGCAGAGCATGCTTTGCTTTTTCTGCCACTTTATCCCATCCTCCATCCTAGCTGCTGAACTGAAACCAAGTCAGGTCTTCAGCCTGAAGAGTTGTGTTAATGTCCACATTACTGAATGACCTTACGAACAACAGTACAATATAAAGCACTGTGATGTAGACAACTATTAAAGTGTGCGTCCATAAAAAGTGTGTTCAAAGCTGTTTATAAAATCATGTTGTAAAATATGCCCTTCTTGCCAGACAGACTATTCACAATCCCCCAGTTGTTTGTGCTCGACTGCCTAAATGCTCCTCAGCTCAGAGACACTATCTGTGCTTATTTCACCTCTCCTTTTCCTACCTTCCCCCTTTTTTCATCCTCACTAGACCTCTAGTGCTGTCAAAAACACCTCTACCTCCCACCCTCTCAACCCACTCCCCTGTTATCTCCCCTCTTGTCCAAAACAGCCCCTCTGAGTGCTTACCCTTCAGACCCAATCATTTCAAAGCTGCAGTCTTGCAGTGATTTTCATTTTCCGTTGCCTTACAGCACCACTGCATGTTGTACACTGTCCTCAATTTGGAGTCGTCTGCCTCCCTCTTCCACCTCCTTCTCAACATCCCGTCTTCAGCACCTTTTCTATTCCACCCACCATCTTTACTCACCAGCCGTTTTCCTCCCTCGTCTCTTGTTTACCTTCGTGGCGACACAAACAGCCACCGTATCCTCTTTCCTTCCCTCACTCAAGCCATCTTTTTGATTAATCACCTCGTTATGACTTTATTTTTTATTTTTTTGCACACTTCTTTTCCTCCCTCAGTCTGCTCTTCCATTAACTTTTAACCACAAGGCCACACATACTTTGCCCTTATGCCCTTATCCCCTTTTTCCATCTCTCACTCATCCTCATCTTCATTTCATCCCTCACCTCGGCTCTCGTGCTGCTTACTGTGTCCTTCGCTCTGTGCTAAGCATCAGATCGTGTTTATTTCACTTCTAGCTGACTAAAATCCTGTCACAGAGTAAAACAAAAAGTAATAGGAAAAAAAGTTTATAGACAGTGCAGTCAACACAAACACACATGCACGGATACGCACGCACAAATGGCGCGATGGCAAAGTACAACGGCAAGAAAGCACAATCTAAAACACACAGTCAGCCTGTATAACGCCACACGGGCTAATCTGTCGACACTGCAAAAATAAAGCCAGAGAAAAGAAAGAGAGAAGAAAGAAGAAAAGCTTGAGGAGACAGATTCTTCGTGCTGAGAAAAGCAGAATAAAACCTTGTATGTGTGCATGCATGTGTGTGTGTGTGAGAGAGAAAGAGAACACGAGAGCAATACAATATGACAGTGTCTCCTGTGTCAACTGGTTTTTCGAAGCTGTTTGCACGGATGAGTTTCTGACAAATCCAAGAATGTCTGTGTTTGTCTGCGCATTAATGATGCGCAACGTGGCTTCTGCTTCATCGCTTTTGTTGGTTAATTACATAGTTTAAGCATGACTGATTTAATTTGGATACACCACTTTTGAGATGTAACTATAAGGCTAAATTCATGTGACACTTTAATTGTCTTGAAAAGTCTGCATTTCAAACGGAAAAAAAAGCTTAATGCACACGATTACAGACATTATGGAGCTGGGGCTTTGTTTTTTTAAGGTAAATTGGCTATAGTTGTCACTCAAGTCTTAAGCAGTCCACTTACATAAATTTAATTTGGAGGTAACACAAAACATGATGAACACAAAAGCCATTCTGCAATTAACTGGCAATAGATTGTCCCTTTTAAGCAATAGCTACGGGGTTATTTCAGGCGACCATTTCCTCGTGCATTGATGTAGATGATTAATGAGTAGAAGTTATAGCAGTTTCAATCTCACTGCCCATTGTGCAAGTCCACACTTTGAGGAATTAATTATAGTGTAACAATATATGATTAAACTCCACTAAGTCTCTGCATACTGCTTAGTCATGGCCATTATTCCTAAAACCAGTCATCCATCTTCTATCTACTATCATCTTAGTGCTTGAGCATATGCCTGTGAGCGTGTGTGTGTGTGTGTGGGAAGGTCCACCTGTGGATTTATTTGTGCATACGTTAAGTGTGAATGAATTTCCTGCCGGCGTATGTGAGCGTGCATTCCTATGAATATTTTGAGCCTGAATAAGCCAGTTATGTATTATAAGCTACATTATCCAGACTCCACATCCCTATTATAGCAGTCATGCTAACGATTTAGCTGCCCTGCTCTTGTCTGGCTACAGTATAGCGTATTAGCTTAGCATCATCAAGGCTTTGGCTAATGGAAGGCTTTGCTAATCCTCTACTTATGAGGGCACTTTGGAGAATTAGTGCCCTCATCCCCTCTACATCACACACTCTTAAGTCTGCAGGGGGCTTCTGAGCACTAGGCTCATTAATGCTGTTTGCTAATGACTTAAAGGGCCCGTTGCGTTAACCCAGCCCAATGTCAGATCACTGAGGAAAGCAACAGTTAAAGGGTTAGAGGTGCTGATGCAGCATGCAAAACATGTCTTTGGAGTTTGACAGCGGCGAGGAGAAACGCACTTTGCTTGCATTGTGAAAAGTTTAAAAGCACATAAATAATCCCAAAAGAAAAAGTCCTGCCTGAGTGCAATGTTAAGCAGCACAGATGGAATTGTTGTTTCCTTATACCTTGCCAACACTTTTAAAGAATCACCGCTGTGAACAATGACTGCACTTGGAGCACAAAAACAGAATTGGACTACGGAAAGAGAGGTGTGTAGGAGTGCAAACAAATACAAGAATCATAACCATTTGGAGTTTTGCAGCTCTCATCCTGAACCATCACCACCTACTAAACCACACTCTTTCACCACCACCACCACCACCGCCGCCGCCACCAACCCACACAAGCACACTCACATATCTAAGCCCCTCCTGAACATGAGCTGTACACTGACTCACGATAAATCATTCCAGGATCAATCTCGCTAAAGCAGCTAAAAC
Organism: Pagrus major; assembly: GCF_040436345.1. Classification (NCBI taxonomy): domain Eukaryota; kingdom Metazoa; phylum Chordata; class Actinopteri; order Spariformes; family Sparidae; genus Pagrus; species Pagrus major. The sequence continues at coordinate 33,963,473 of NC_133219.1, forward strand.
CTGTCAAGCGGTCATGTAGAGGTGTTTATTTGAGGGATGTACACGTCAGTCACACAAACAGACATGTTCATATCCAAGGCTTCGGACTGTCAGCCACAGGGTTCATCCACTTTGTTAAATTTATCCGCCCTGTGTTTATTTATGTATCTATTGTGAGACCCCAAACCTCAATTGGAAACTCAACAACTTGCAAAATGAGATAAATCAATTGCTCTTCATGATTTTTCGTGAATTCCAAGTATATCGATCCGCTTCCTCGCCCTCATCTTGTTTACATGTTGACATTTTTCGACGCATGTTGTGTAAGTCGGTGTGCGCTGTACACGTGTTGTCCTGCAACGGAGCATGTTATTGAGCGCTCGCTCTCCAGCTTGTTGGTCTGTCAGAAGAAATGGACTGCAAGCACTTCACCCGCACCCAGGTGTGACCGATTCTCCTCTCTATCTGTGTCTCGCCAAGCAGCTCTCTTCACACACACATACACACATACTTTATCACACTGATACCCAGTCCTTTAGTTTCTGTGGCCCAGTGACTGAGGATTGAAAGGAGAGGAAAGAGAGAGAGAGGTAGGAACCAAGTAGATCAATAGCTGAAGAAAACCAATAAAACGGTGTGCCTGTGGCTGTAGAACATTTCTTAAGTAAGTTGGAGAGTATAAGAGACAACAGTGGTAATACAGTTTTAAATAGAGTAAAACACATTATGCATGTATCCCCTCTAAGGATCGCTCAGCCAATATAATCCAAAATCAAATTGACATATATATGCAGAAAACTCAACTCATAACTTATAGAGCCGGTAGGTGGTTTGAGGGAGAAAGAGAGGGGATGCCCTCCCCCTTGTTAACCTGCCATCCTTTCTCTCAGTCCCCTATAATAGAACAAGTTCAGGGGCAGAGGGGCTGTTTGGTTTAATGTGTCAGTCTAGTCCACCTGACCAATCGATCCTTCATCTGACTGATGTTTGTGCAGGTTAGAATCTATGCCCCTGACCATGTAACATCATGAGAAATTCATGGAACTGTCCATGGTGCTGAAGTGGCAGATGGATTTGTGACTGCCTTCTTTTCTCAGTTCCGCCCTTCAATCTGTTTTGTGTTGGATCTATAATATTTTCTAAACCAGTGATTTCGAAAGTGTGTGTCATGACAGCCTAGTGGGCCGTGAAGAGAGGTCATTTACAATAAATAGAAAGATATGAATGTTCAATTCTGTATTGAAGTTCAAAATTGCCGTACAATAGTTATGATAAAATACTTTAATTAAAAAGTAATCAGATCTGATAAAATAAGTTGGTTAAATTATTGATTATTTTTCATTTATCTGACCTCCTTTTATCTGATGTTAAAGTCTGTTTGTCATTGATATTTGTGCCATCTACCGACCTTAACATGTGCAACACAGTTTTTTGATTGCAGAACAGACTCATGTCAACTTGGGCCGTATCATTTTTAAATTTGGGAATGGTTGCTTTAAACTATACACTATAAATACTCAATTCTATATAATATTGTAGCCTTTAGGTAAGTGTCACTGTCTGCAAAGTGTAGTCACAAACAACAGAGAGGATCATAGAGAACACGCTGCCGCCTGTAGTATCTCTAGAATATTTTTCATGAGCATTCAGTAGCAACTGTGTCGCAGAAAACACACACCCAGAGGGTTAGGATTATTTGGCCATACCTCCTTTTAAAAATGTACAAATCACATAGTAACACTTTGTGCTATGTGCCATGAATAGCAGTCTCATATCAACAGCAGCTACAGCGTCTGCCTGCCTTATTCTGTTACCTGTTTGGAAGTATTTTAAGCTAAAGGAAGAGGGAAATCGCAAAACCACTGAAAAGAAAATGGGTTGACAAGGCGGGATGCAAATGAAGCAGCAATGAAGGACATCAAATACTGTAAATACTGGAACACAGATACCATAGAGACCATGTGACAAGCAGGTTTGGGTCGCCAGAGCTCTGTATTGAAACTATTTTTGAGGCTCGTCATGATATATGCTTTTTGATATCACAATATGGATTAATTCTTTTATATTTTACATTTTATCGAAATGGTATTGAGAAACTTTATAGACTAAATACGCGGATTAGAAATGTCTGTTGCTTTGTCCTTTCCCGTATATTAAATACCTGAAGATAATTAAGACATTAATGCAATAAAGTAGTCCTGCTTGTTGATTAGCAACAAAGTCTTCAATGAACAGCAAACAAGGGTAATAAAGGAAAAGCTATTAAGTAGAAACGGTATACAAAAAAGTAAATTGTTGACAGATATATAATGCCTGATGGTCTGTACCGTACTGTATTGTCATTTAATAGCAAATGGCCTGTCTAGCAAAAGATAGGTGTCCGCTTCCATATCATTATCAGTCACGCATCTATCAATTTAGTTCTATAGATTGCTTAGCTGACAAGGACAGGGACAGCTCAATACATTTTCAACACGAGGGAGGTATTTCATTATGCAAAGCAATAAGCTGAATGAAAAGTCGTGGAGTATCTGCTGGCTCTAAGATGAGTATCTAATCATAATCAAGTGTTTGATTTCATCAGAATTCACTGACAAAGCGAGAGGAAATCCAAGCCAGCGCCCACAGCACTGCCACCGCCAAGAGTGTCTCCGCATGTCTACAACTGAGTGTGCATATATGTGTGTGTGTGTTTGGGTGACCTACTTGTGTCTGCGTATTGTTTCATGTATTGTTCCACAGCTCCAAACTGCTGCCATGCATTGTGGCGTTCACGCTAAGCAGTGAGTGGCAGAGAGACGCTTACTCACACTGCTGGCAGGCTGAAAATATGCTCTGCTCTATATATGCCTCGGTGTGTGTCTGTGTGGGTCGTTGGCTTGCTGATATACACTCCTTGAGGGAATTAGCACTTGAATTAATGTGGTCAGGGAGGTAGAATGAGCAAAAGATAACATGCCCTTTTCGACTTTGTTTCTCTTGAAATTCATCACTCTAAGTTCCCTGACTTCTGGCACTTTCTGTTGCTGAAAATACCAGACTGATGATTTCTCGCAAACACAATCTGTTCTTACTCCTGCCCCCAGTACGCCTCCCCACCTCCTACCCTGTTCCCATTAACATTTAATGGCCCCCCTTTGGTCCCTTCATCTTGTCACATTTAACATCATCTATTCCTAGCTAGCTCTTCGTGCCCTGGAGATGTATACATCCCCTCTTTCATCCAGCCTACTTTTTTTTTTTGTCTTCTCTGTAACTCTATCTGTGCCTCCTCTCTCCATTCCCTCCAACTGCCCCTCAATTCAGTACCCTTTCCCACTATATTTATCCAGTTACGGCACTCGCCGTTATCACACTCGCCAGATGAATGCCGCTTTTCCTTTTTTTCCAATCCCCATCTCTGTCTTTTTTCCCTCTTTCCGTTAAACTTTCACTCCGCCTCCATTCCCACTTGGCTTCTTCTCTTCCCTTTTTTTCTTAAATAACCACTTATTTTACACGACTCATCTCTCTACCTCGTCCTCTTTTGTATTCCTTCTCTTCCTCCATTCAACGTGAGTCAAGAGCATAATTTCCCTGGTTTTTAGCCACCAGTGTTGTTGAGCAGGACGGGTAAATGCATCCCCTCTCCACACCCTGCTCTCCTTCCTCCCTTCTTCCTTCACCTATTGCCACCCATCAAGGCTTAACCTACTGCTTCACTCCATTATCTGAGATTGGTGCATGTACAGGGCTAATTCATTTTTCTCCTTCCCTCCGTCCATCTATTCATCCATCCATCAACTCAATTGTTTATTAAATCCAATTAAACTGCACCGTATGCATTTTTACCTTTAGTGCCAAAACCTCATCATCTACCCATCCATACCTCCTGCCTTTACCCTTTGCATTAACATTAATTTATCCATCTAGTCGGTAAGCACTACTCCACAATACTTCACTATACATCACATATAATTCATAGCTGTGAAAAGCAAAAAGACAAGAAGATCTTAGATGTGAGAAGAAATACATTTCTCTAATGGATTGTGAAGAAAGCCAGTACTGTACAGGTATTTTATCAAAGTGCTCGAGACAAGGTTTGTTCGGCAAGTACCTCTTTATATGCAACTTAAACAAACGCAGATGTGCATATTAACATACTCATCTTTTCCATTTGATCTACTCTTCTTATCTCTTTGGTTTCACTTATATTTTTCCCATCCCCAAAGTGTCTGTTCTCACATTTAAGACCTTTTCAAAACCAAGTCTAAAATATTTTCACTCAAACGTCTGAGGGAAAAAAAAGGGTGCAGCTATTTAACAGCACATTTGTCTTTCTCACCGAGCGTGGTGTGAATTTTCAAAGATCTGCAGAAGAAAAAAGACAAAGTGGAACATCTGAATGTAGACCACCTCCTCCTGTGCTCTACAAAATTGAGATAAACTCTGCATTCTTCATGTAGTTTTTATTAATACTTTCTCTCCTGCTGACATCACTCCTTCAGTATCGCAGGCCTCTTTTTCTCCTGATGCTGATAACATACTTGCCAACATCCAACGTCCACATTATGCAGGCTGTCAGCAGCTTTCTGCAATGTGTTTGTACCTGCTGTCCTCCTCGTCACACTAAATTGGAGGTTCTCAAACTGGGTGGCATAGAGCGACAGCAGGGTGGGAAATTATGAAGTGAAACTAAGTTGAATGAATATGATTCATGTTGAGTTCACTGATTCGATCGTACTGACCTTTTTCTCACTAAAAGTCAACATGGATACTTTTTTTTAATTAGTTGCTATCATTCATTAATTTGTTGATGATTGACAAAAAAAGTGTGAGGTTTGAACTGTTGCCAGAACAAGTTTGAAAACCTCTGCACTGGATTATCAGATTTTTATCAGCAAGGAACCAAAATGACGTGCACTATGACAAGACTCGGTGAGAAAAGGCCCTCCGTCTCTGGCTCACTGCGCAACAGTTTATCCACTTTCTGATTTCTTGTTTCCTTTGGCCATTCCTCTTTCCATCCACCCCCAATCCATTCAAAGGGACCCGACTGTGTATATATCTTTGCGTCGGAGCTCTATCCGCTTTAAAGTCAAGGAGATGAACGTGTCCCCTGGGAAAATCCTTGGCTCTTCGGTTTACAGCCTCAGGCTTTTACTGCTATTACTTCACCAGGGCAGGTCTACGCCATTCTTTCTCTCCTCCCTCACTTCTTGACACTTGCACTTCAATTTTTTTCTTTTTCTTCAGCTTTACTGGAATTTCCGACCTTGTGATAGATTCTAATGTGAACTATTAGAAACCGTTTTCCAGGAAGAGACACAGACACACGCACACAGCATGCTTTTCTGCATCTATATAAAAAAATGACTGTTTTCTAAACCCAGTCTCTCTCTCCCTCTCTCTCTATCAGTCTTTCTCTTTCTCTCTCTATCTTTTTTTATATCCTCTTCGTCAGCTTGGGTAATGACCCATTTGTGAAGGCTTTAATCATATTTAGAAAATGGATTGGTTGTTGTTTGCTGCTAATGGCTCGATGTGTCTCTTTTTTCGTTGCCTGTGTACACGGCAGATGTCATATCTTCCCACTTGGTGTTTCAATAGTCAGATGCACACAGGTGTGTGTGTGTGTGTTTGTGTGTGTGTGTGTGTGTGTGTGTGTGTGTGCACGTGGGATGCATGTGCTTCTGTTGTTCAATATGCTCCATGCCTGTGCGTACATGTCATAGTCAGAAAGTGAGATACTGACTAGTATTTCCAGGAGATAATATGTGGAAGTGAGGTGATTTTCTTCTTTATTGTGTGTTTATTTAACTGATTGACCCGATGGGGGACTGTATGACTCATGAGAAACAGCATTTGCTGGTTTAAAAGCAGATTGATGTGTGTCTGTGAGGTATCCCACACACAATTTGGTGAACTGGTGATGTTGCTTCACGACACATTAGTGTCATATATTAATCATAATATTTAGAAGTGTTTGGACAATAGATATTCCCCCATTGCTATTGTGCAATTTTTCTGTGCCTGACACAACATAAAATAAGCTAATTAGCTGAGGCTGCATACATTCACTGGGAAGAGAGAGTGAAGCAATGGATCGGATGGATGACAAGTTGTGAAGAATATGAGATGAGTAAAAACAAGAAAAGGGTCATTTTTTAGAGGAAGTTAGGGGTGTATATTTCAGAAGGAAAATGGAAATGAAGGCTGGAAACAGGAACAGAGTGATTTTTTAATCGAAGTATTGCAGTAAAGAGCTCTGAAAAATGAGGGAAGGATTAAAGCCTATAGAGACAGATGCAGATAAATGCAAATCAGCGGCCAGGACAGCGAGAGGGTGAAGGCAATGAAAGGAGGGAGGGAACGAGAGATGGATGAATTATGGAGAGACTGTGGGGATCTCCATAATTATACATGACTCTATCAGAGTTACTTCAATGAGAAAGAAAGTGCCTGCTCCCTCGCTGACAGAGGTGGGAACAGAGTGAGAAACAATAGAGAGCAGTTGACATGCATGTAATGGGAGGTTAGAGTGATTAACCAAAATTAATTAATTGAATAATTTAAGATCTTTTTTTTTTTTTTTTTTGCATTGAGAAGGAAGAGGAAGAGATCGCAGTTTAATTCCTCTTAATTAGAATAAACAACACACTGTACATTTCACGCCTATATTGGAAATTGAGCCACCAGCTAATTGAAGTTTTGTTTGCCTTACACAACAGTTTTTAATTGGTTTATGCAAAAACACACCTCCAAGTCTCTTGTGATTACTTTGAACACACACAATACCTGTCTCTAATGAGTTTACTTGTGATTTTATTTATGGATAAATGATATTTAAGCTTGAGAATATAGGTACATACTTATGCCCCTCAGCACATGTTGTTACAGCGGGTTTTGATTGAAAAAGAAGCAATAGAGCGGTCTGGCATTCAAAAGCAATGAGGTGAATTGGACCAACACGTTCTTGTTGCAGGTTGTCAAATACCAACACCACTTTGTCACACCCCTTAGCATCTCATACAGACACACAAGACAACCCAACCCTTTAGGGTCTGTGTGCGACGCGCAAAGGCTTCCTGACAAAAAGCCTTTCGAACACAAAAACTTCTTGGTTAGGTTTAGGAAAAGATAATTGGCATTTGGTTTCACATGGGTGCAAACCCCGGTCTCCTGGGTGAAGGTCTTGTGTGTGACACACCACTCAAACCTACCCTCTACCTCTTGTGGGACTCTGTCGCTCTGTGTGCTACTTCCAGTGGAGCAGACGCTCTGATTGTCTCATATTGCCGGATGGGTTTTGGAGTTAGTTTACAGCTGGTGCCTCTCATACAGATGTTAAAAAGGTACCTTGAGCATCTGTATGAGATGCTGAGGGATGTGACAAAACGTCCGTATTTGACGCCCTGGGGATGTGAGCGGGCTGGCTTTGCACACACAAACACACACATGCAAACATGTACACACAAAGCTAATGTATGCATCCAGCTGCCCATGGCTGCTTGTATCAAATTCCAAATCCTGGTGCTGGCACACAAGACTGTGAGGGGATCTCCAGTCCCTTCTCTCCAGGCAACCATCCAGCAATACATGCCAGCCAGTGTCTTGTGTTCTGCCACTACAGACCTCTTTGCTCTCCTTTCCTTGTGCTGGGAAGGTCAGCACTCAACATGGGCTCAACTGTTTTCCCTCCTGGCTCTCAAATGGTGCAATGACCTTGAAAACTCAAAATAGCAGCCAGTCAGCATCTTCCACAACAAGGTGAAAACTGTCTTCAAGAGTGTCTTGCATCACCCTTGTCCAATTAATGATAATCCCGTTCTTGTACTCAGTGTAATTGTTGTCTGATAAGAAATTCTCCTGAGCTATTCTGCGTCTTTTCCCAGGATTTCATTCTTACACAACTGCTCCATAGCTATAGAATAACTTGACCTTTCCTGCCGTATGTATTTAATCTAAATATAATGTTGCATTTACTGAGAGACTCTATGACTGCATCAATTAAATGGATATGTGTTAATGTAAATGTATGCACAATATTCATTCCTCATGTCAGCTGCATTAACCTCTAACTAGCCCTGATGATACTTTGTTTTATCTTTAATGGCATGAAATGAAATGATACAACATGACATGACTGCTGTTGCTTTGTGAAATTAATCTTAACAGATGGTGAAATGATAGCGTAGAGGTCTGAAAAAATGCGAAAGAAAGATGTTAATATTTCAAATGAGCAGTTTTAGTCCAATCCTGAGAAAAGAATTTCAAGTTTGTGAATGTAATGCATGTGGACTAAGTGCCTGAAGGAATGTGTCTTTGAAAGTAAATAATGTATTTAGCACTGCCGCAGTATGGCTAGTTTAAAAATGTAATTTTTGCACTTATTAAAGTTCGGGACACCATCTGTGTTTGAAGGAGAATAAATAAACTAAATTATTAATTCAAATAACCAGGAATTGAAATCGTGCCTGTTATCTGATCCAAAGAACACACGGGAACAGCCTGTTGCTGATAAATGAGCATGTTGTTAGTGGCTAAATGCCTACTAATAACTGAATAAATAAAGCATTAATGAGGAGGGATGAAGAAAATAAACAAACAAATTAAAAAAACATTTTCAAATAGTGAGATAAACCCCGACTCGGTGGGTGATGGTGATGTGAATCGTGCGATTTAGTGATCAAAGAACGGATAACTGTGAGAGCAATCAACAGACGGGTATTTTGCACACTTGTTAACATGTCATTGCAGAGATGGGAATATTTCAGCTGACTTTCCTCAGTTGCCTGTCTGCCTGTAGGGCTATGCTGTGAAGGACGTGTCTCTCACAGCCGACTATGGACGCAGTGGCTTGCCAAGTGGATGAGGGCCCAACAGAATGCCTTTCACTTCAGGGCCGACAGGTAGAGGCCTTGGCCCGAGACATCTCTGGCACTGTTCTCCCGGGCAGTGAGAGGTGGGCCAGAGATGCGGATTCTGTTGATCTTGTCATTTTGTGGCTGAATGTGGAATAAATTCAGTCTGGCTACATTGACTTTTTCGGCATGGCTGGATGACAAATCTTCATCAGAAAATACTATAAAACCACAAGGCTTAGTGGTACAAAAGTAAGGCAAAAAGGAAAAAGGTTTACAGCTCGATAAAGAAGCTCTGTGAGACTTGTTTAGATTAAAAAAAAAAGATTAAATCGTGCAAATACTTTAGGCAAGAGACAAAAAAAGATAAAGATTAAATGTATTATTCAGAAAGCACAGTTGAAACAGCACCCAGGCGAATTGTAAAACTACTCATAACACACAGAATTTGACATTTCTTAGTTGATTAAACCATACAAATTAAAAATGCAGGCTAACACATCATGGTATTTGTAAAATTAGCTGTTATGCAGATTCTGTCCTCGGGCCAAATCTACATGTTTCAGTCCAGTACGTGGGTTTACAGTCTCTTTGATTGAACTGTGCCGGCAGGGGTCCGGTTAATTTTTTGTATCTGAGTTTGTATGAGAGGGAAAAAGGGGGGAAAAGAAGAGGGATGTGTGTGTTCAGTCTCTTCTCTTGACTTGATCTCCAGCCAAAAGACGCAAAAAAGCCATTTTAATTGTCTTCACATCTTGCTTCACACATGTGAACCAGTTTACACCTGGCATCAACATCTGTCCTGGTTGATCCAATCACAAGTTGAAGTATGTGAGCTAGCATTAGAATGCATACATCCACATGCGTCTAGAGTGATCATCTGTGATCGGATCTCACTTCCACTCTCTTTATGCTAATTAATTGTGTGTCGGTCAAACTCTGACACAAACAGAAGACATTCACCAATATCACAGAGACATGACAGAAACTCTCAGCAGAGTTTTTTATGCCATGACTATTTTGGTACAAACAGTGTGGCAGAGAGATTTACTGGCACATTTGGCGCTTGTCGTGCAGCTGTTTCCCAAAATACATAAATGTAGCCAAATGGGGCCCAAACAACCACCGAATGTGGTCTGAGTGTTCAGACCTCTTTGTGTCCTAATGCTTCTTGAGTGCATTTACACCTGTGCTAAGAGCTAACCACTTGTGAATAAACAACCCAAGATGCATGTCAATGCTGGGTGAAAAGAGGTGAAAAGCTAGTTTACAGATCCAGAGGAGTCTCAGAAAAAAGGTTTGTCAAACCTCCTATTCCCCATTGTGACAGATGAAAGGCCAGTCAGCAGATCTGCAATGTCTGTGAGGCACTGTGACAAGTGTTAGGTTTAAGATGGAGAATGAAAACTGTACTATAAAATCCTGAATGATGTAGACTCAGTAAAATAAATTCAAACATTGTCTTCCCAGAATTGAGTTTGCCCTTTTCACTGCCAAATAATTATCTCAATAACAACCTGAAAGGCACTCAGTAGAGTGCATACCTCCGCCAAGGCCCAACACTCCCTTTTAATTCAATCAATCCAAATTCAATATCAAACTCGAGCCCTGTATCACTCTAAATTCACACGAAATTGTAAACCATCCATAAGTTATTGGGATCTATTCAGGGCTGAGACCAATCCTCCATCCAACTTTTACGAAAACACGTTTAGTAGTTTTTGTGTAATCCTGCTGACAAACCAAGCAACAATCAAACACGGGTGAAAGCACAACCTGCTTGGCGGAAGTTTTAAGTGCAACAGTTACATGCTATAGTGTTATCCTTTAGTTTTGAGTGAGTTTTGTGACGTGGGTGGATGACAATAGAACGCACAATAAAAGTTGCCCATTAAAAGCTGTGAAGTGGCCCTTCTTTTAAATGGGATACAAGCAATTTCTAACACTTCTGTAACAAATTCTAACTTAACAGTGGAATGAAAAAGTTCAAATAAAAAAACAAACAAAAAGAAAACAGCCCCGATGCCCTCATTTTGAAGGAGAAGGTAGCCTCCAATCTGTGTAATGTGTGACTATGAATATTGCACCTCACAGTTCCAAAAAATCCTGGCATCTTGGCTGAGAAACAGATTCCTGAAAGGGCATTTTGCACCTTTATATATGTGTGTAAATATGTTAGCGTGCCCATTCGCATTTGTGTGGGAGAGCACATGTGGGAGTGCATGTGTACTTGTTGCAACCGTGGAGCCTGGTCTGCCAACACCATTCCAAATGAACAACTGAACATAAGTGTGTGGGCGGCACACTTACAGTAAGTGAAAGTGACATCATTACCAGCCAGCGAGCACAGCAAGTGAACCGGATGGAAGAGAGGAGATTATGTAAAGTTGTACAATTAATTCAGTGCTGCCTTCGTAGCAATGAAATGTGGCAATACGTCAATTGCTAATTGATAGTTGTGAATCTCAAATCTATTACGTTTTAAGGGGCAGCAGTTTTAATTGGACAGTGTTGACACTGCTACTTACATTACATTTCATTACTCTCATATTGATTTATTGATTTATTCCTAATTAAAATGTATGGAGGAGTTCTGTAAATTATAGACCTATAGAAATCTTTTGAAGAATCAAACTTGTGGACCTACTTACAAGAGCTGGTCAAATAAAACTGCACTTAAAGATACACTAGTCTGTAAAATCAATCAAGTTAATGTTAATTAATGATGATTTTTAGGCTTTAAAGGGAGTTTTTCTAATCAAACAATGTTCATAAATATATGGGAAATTAGTTTTGAGCTGGACGATGCACTGGTCGTTAAGCTTCTCTCTCAAAGCTCCACTTGTCCACTCGGGGCCACATACTGTACACTCAAGCTGTATGTACAGTGTGGTCTCAGCGGCACTTGAGATAAAAGCCATCTATGAGAGATCAGACGGGGACACAAGGGCCATCTGGTGAAAAGGTTATTTGGGGTTATAACACTACTCAACCTGCCCATGATGAAAAGAGAGAGGGGAAATGAAAGGGCTTTGAAGTGCTAGTGCCTAGCTAAAGGCTACATTCACCTTTAATTTTACAGAAGAGTCCGATGGAGGAGGGAGAGACAGGGAGGGTAAGGGAAGAAAACTGACAGGGAAAGTTCGTGTGAGAGAAATTGAGAAAAAAAAGGGGGGAGATTAATACAGCCTGACACATATAAGGTTATGGCAGAGGGAGAGATGTACACAAATGGAGATACAAAGAGACAGGGAAAGAGGGAGAGGACAACAGAGATGGGGAAAAGAGACAGCAGGGAGAAAATCAAGAGATTAAAGAGCAGCGGCATCTGAGTAATGACAGATACCGAAGCGAGAGAAAGAGAGAGAGATTTGTGTTTTCTCTGATGCATTCCAATTGTATTTGGACACTCTTGCAAGACTGTTGATATGACATGCACGCCAAAAATGCATATTGAATTGAACCTAATCGCCTCCACTCCTCTCAGCACCGCTAGTCTCCTGGCCTCTGCAGGCAAATCATTAGCAGAAATGAACGCCTGCTGCGCGTATCTCGTTCAACGGGAAGCCGAAAGACACGTGTTTGTGTGAGTCCACATGATAGTATGTGTATATGTGTGCGCCCGCTGAGAAGTCCTTCAGTCAACACATAAAGGTCTCCTTCAGAGAGCCACACTGTCTTTTCTAAACTGCAGTTGAACTGGATATCTAGAGTAATACAAACTGTAAACACACACACAGCCAGGTACACGGCATACACACACACTGTACACACACCTGATGTCCCAGAAAACTAAATTGAGAAAAATATACAAGAGTTGCACCACAGCAATCACTTTCTCGATGTCTCTCACCCCCCCAGTTTCCCTCTCTCTCTCCCCTGACAGCCTGCGTGATAACTTTTATGTTGCTGTAACAAGAATGAATGAGCTCAGGAGGGAGGAAAAAGTGAGTGCACGTGGGCGTGTTTGCGCATTTGTGCTGTGTGAATGTCCGTGCCACCGCGCGTTTGTTCCCGGATCTGTCTTTTTTTTGCTTTTGTGCGTGCAAGTTTGTTTGTTTCTCTGTTCATATACTGTATACACTGTGTGCATGATGTGTGACTGCGCGCCATATGACAGATGGCAGCCCCCCTGTGAAGACCTAGAGAGAAGAGCGGAGCAAAGGACTGATGCGTTTTTAGTTGGAAAGCGACAGCAAAATCTGCGCAATGTACTCAGTAAAGCCCCGACGCTGTCACTCTGTTGATCCATAATTGCACGAGCACGTGCTTATAGCCAAACACACAGCACGAAGACATAAACAAACAGACGTGCTTTGTGTTTTTTGGGGGTCCTCCACTGTCGTTGTGCGTGATAAATATCCTTTTTCATTAAAGTAGCTGTCGGCTGTGGCTTTAATGAGCGCAATGTAAATCTCCCATGATCTCCGTGATAGCTGCTGGCTTGTTGAAATGCTCGCACACATTGAGTCTGTCAAGGCCTTCAGCCTAGTCTGTTTTCTTCCCACTCTTTCTTCTCCGTCTCTGTCTGTCAGCTGGAAGAGCACTGAGTAATGAACTATTCAGTGGCACACGTCGTTCACTCAAGGAATGAAAACTGACCCTGAGTTTGAGAGTCAAATGAGTGCTTTTCACTATTCTGTCTGTGTGTCTCTGTGCCCGTGTGCCAGTGTAAGGCAGATTGTCGCTGCAGGAAATTGGCAGGAACGCGATTATTTCAGTGTGGGTCTGTGCACAATAGATGTCAATTTTAATGGTTTGAGATAATTCTGGCAGAAATGTCCTTAAATAAACGCGGTTGGCTAACGTGTTTGTGTCACGGAGCAGAACCTGGTTTCTAAAAGTCATTGTATATCTTTGTTGAATGTTTCCTGCCTGTTTAAACAAAAGGCAACTGTATGTGGTGGGTGTCTGTTGCCAAAGCGTGCCAAACGATTAGCGGATTATGCAGGAGTGTTCACAAATGTACCTGTGTTTATGAATGTGCGTGTTAGCGGCTGTCCTCTGTGGGTTTGCGTTTGTGTGTGCGTGTCCATAGTGAGGCGAACTCGTCAGTGTGTTTGTGTGGGAGAGAGACACAGAGAAAAGAGAGGAGAAGCAGAGAAGCTGATAAATCATAACTGATTAGATACTTTTTATTACTTTTTTATACAGTGCCAGCAGCGATGTCTACATTCATACAGTCAGCTCTGCGCAGTTGTCAGTGCTCATGTGAGTGATAAATTAGGTTACAGTCTGCACAGTCGCCATCTTTGGCGCTCACTTGATATCACTTTAGTAAAGATATCTCTGGTTGTTCTCAGATAATGCAGGAATAATTTATGTTCAAGAAGACATATTGTGCTCTTTTTCAGGTTCATAATTTTATTTTGGGTTACTACTAGAGTAGGTGTACATGCTTTAAAGCTCAAAACACACATCAGTTTTCTCATACTGTCCAGTGCTGTCTTCCCCCTCTGTCTGAAACTGTCTCACGCTCTGTTTTAAGTCCTGTCTCTTTAAGCCCCACCCTCCCGAATACCCAGTCTGCTTTGGTTGGTCAGCTCACACACGCCTGACCCGACAGAGCAGCTCTGCTAAATCAATTCGTATGTGTAAAACTCATCACTAGGCATAAATTATGCATATGTGTGACATGGTGATGTAGTGTGATGTCACAAAGTCACTGAATTAAAGGTGGGACCACTGACGAGGCGTTTCAGGGGCAGTGTTTTCTGTGGGAGAGAGGAGCTTCAGTTGGTGCGGACTTTGTCCTTTTCAACTTTGACATGTACAACAACCTATACAATGTACTGAAGAAAAGGAACAAAATAAAAAAAGTGTAATATGTCTCCTTTAAAATTTGTGGCTATAAAGATTTGGTTTGATTGGACACATTCAGTCCAGCATGGACCTCTCGATACAGAGGTGGACTGGTAGCAGGAGAGATGCCAGGTCAACCCTGATAATGACAACATCACTGCAGGGGAGTTTTTTGCATGTTGGTCAAGTACATGTTGACTAAGGTCGAGATAGTTTCTGTACTTTTCCTTTTCTGTTGATGCCACAACGACATTAATGTGTTCCACTATAAACAAGGAGGTCTGTAATGGCGCTGTTATCTAGAAACTCTCTACAAAAGTCTCATGATTTTAACTTTGCTGGCCTGATAAGAACAACTATCTCTTGCTGATTTAGTGTTCACAAAGACATCAATTAAACTGATCATTTTCCTTGGAAAAACAAAACCAGAGGGTGGAATCTGATTAAGTAACAACAATACTTCAGGAACATGTTTCAAAAAAGGAGAAAGAGAAGCAGTTGATAGCACTTAAAAGTAGTAGAGGTTAATAGGACAAAGCGTTGGGCTGTATGTCAATAATGCAAATAGATATTGAATAATAGTTTAAGTTATTCACTCTATTGAACTGCATTCCTTCCCTCAGTCACACCGGTGTTTTCACAGGTGCAGGTTTTCAGCTGACTGATCTTTAGTTAATAGCAACCGGGAACAACAATAGTGGATGCAAAGGGCTTCAACACAATGACAACAATAACAGCTTTTAGCGCTGTGCTGCTGAGAGACACAAACAGCTAGGTGACAATGGGACAAGAGACGAAGCACCGCTGAGAGTCAGACAGCTAGAAACACACACATGGGAGCTCACACACCAACACAGAAACAAATAAACACACACGCAAACGCACACACACACGGCAATTAGTGACAAACACTGTAATTGCATTCCATACGGATAGCAGACTCATTAAAAACAAAATAGAAAAAAAAAAGCTACATCCACCATACTGTGTATTGACAGAGAATAACAAATGTCTTTTTTTGGTGCTTCATTTCTTAAAAATTAATTTGAATTGGATGTGTTTACCAAAACACTGATTGCTTTAATGAGCGGCACATTGTTGAGTGGTTGTTTGTGTGACCCCCTGACGGAAACTAATTGACTTTGAGGCTAAAACTTTGATTGGAAATGTTGTCTTTGTGGAACATCCCTCTAGCAGCACTAAACACGAAAGTCAGACTTTGGTGAATGTTTATACAGTCTGTATACAGTAAAACTTTTTTCTGGCGGCTTTCCATGAAATGTTGGGGTAAATTACTGTTTGGAAAAGAAACAAAAAGATAATTGACGGGAAATTATGAGAGAGGAATTGATTATTTTATCATAATTTGTTTGTGGCTGCTACTAACACAAAACAATTAACAAACCAATCACACACACATTGTGTAATATTGTGGCTATAAATACTTCATCCAACTTGACCGTTTAGACTTTTAGAACAGAAAGGGCACAGCAGACTAGTTATTTACATCGTATTAATACAATTAAATTAAAAAACAGACAGAATGCACTGCAGGTACAAATCCAATACCAGACTTGAACCAACCAGCCTAACCACAGCTTAATCTCACCAGATCTAGGATCAACATCAAATTGTACTCACTCCTAGATACCAGCCCCTTGAATATGCCTGATTTTTTTCTTTCATCAAGGTCCATGCAGTATTCCTTGAGAAATTTATGGACATGTTGAAAAGTTTTATGAAAATCTGTTCAGTAGTTTTTGTGTAATCCTGCTGACAAACCATGTAAACAAGTTCTGAAACAATGGCTGAGCCCTGTATTTATCTATTGACTTCAATTGAGAGGAATCCATTTGATTTGTGACAAGTGCTTATTTTTAATTGTCACTGTTTTAACTAAAGGCTTGGTCTTCTGCCTTGTCAATTTGCTAATAATGCTGTTTGTTGTCTGCGAGGGAAACTCAACACTTCCTCGTTCTCCTTCTCGTCTAATTAAAGCCGAGCCAGTGGTTCAGGGGGAATCATCTGTTTTTACTGTAAAACATCTGCAGAAATTGTTCGGTTCCACGAGAAACTGCTGAACATGCAGAATCTGGAGAAACAATCAGAATGAATGAATGTAGTGGGGAGTATTGAAAGATTATATTGTTGCTGTATCGCTATGGTACAGCTAGTGGAGGTGCTGAAATCGCTGAATTCACCATGCGAGCCATTAGAGTACAGGTACCAATAGTTTTGAAAGGTTTCTCAGTGACTGATGGGATCTGGTCCATTGGCAGCACGCATACTGAGCATGCAGTTTGTTTGTCACAGTAGTACAGGGTTCTGTTTGCACATTCTCAAGTGTGTGTGAGTGTGTGTGTTTGCACTCAATGTTGAACGGTGATAAATTACAAGTCAAGTCTCCGCCGTTGCTTCTTCCATCAGTGTTAATCGCCTCATAATGCTACTAGATGTGTTGCATATCGCCAGATCGATGTGCTTGATTACTACATCCTCAGCTACATCACATACACCCACCCACACACGTACAAACACACAAATATATACACACACCTTCAGCGTCTTTCGAGTCTGTCGCTTGCGAGGCCAGAAAGCTGGAGCTCCGTGAAGGGAAGAGATGACAAGTGTGAGAGACAGAGCGGTGACATAAAGAAACAATGGAGGAGTGTAGGTGGGCGAGTTAGAGACTGAACAACAGCGCTGTGACAAGGTAGAGCGACGGGGACTGAGACGTGATAGCAGCTCCACAATGCTGAGAGACAGAAAACAATTATGACAGTCCAATTAAGAGCAAAAATCTGGAATAATTAAGACGAACGGTTTGGAGAAAAGGTGATTTCAAACCCACAGCTTTGCTTTGAAGCAGAAACTTTCTAAAAAAAATGTAAAGGTACTTCTCTGGAGTTTGATTACATTTGATTTACAAAACATAATCAAAGACACAAAGAGGTCTGGCACATCGACAAGCTTCACTTGAAAAGTGCAATGATTTTCTCAACAATGGAAGAACAAACAAAGGTTTTATTGTACAGCTGTATGTGCTTATACGAACATTATTGGGTTGTCATGGACACAGAACATTTAATCAAGAGAGATAACCTTTAAACACAGTTATCCTTTAATAAATAATGCTACTTAATGACTTAATTAGAAACTGTTTTTTTTAAGTAGTTATTGGCATAAAGACGGACTTGAACAGTTTTCACACGCTGTTTAATTTTCTCTCTGTCCGTCACGCATTATCAATAAGCATCAATGGGCGTTTTCTCATGTGTTTTTGTTTTTCACATGCAGAAACTCATTGGAGGCGCACTGCAGGGAAGATTTGCCAGTTGCCAGCCATTCTCACATGATTAACCAGAACTTGGCGATCAAAAGTGGAGAGGGAAAACACACCACGGTCTTAGCTTTTTAAAAATGAGCTAAGAAGTCAATAACAAAAGAAAAACATCTTGTGGTAATGTACCAAATTAAAAACCCTAGAAAATATTCAGGAGTGTTCCAACCGAGGTTACCGCTGAGAAGGGACGGAATTACAAATAAAACAGATTCATGCAAGAATGGATTACAAACAGAATAATTCAGCCAGCTGTATGCTGGGAAAAGGGGGATTTTGGGAAAGTCTGTCTGAGCTTCTGTTTGTCTATTGTTGCTTCACCTAAGATGGCCTGTTAATCTAGCTGATGCAAATTCATCCTGCTCTCTCATACACGTATGCATGCACATGATTGTGTTCAAGTGCGTGTTTACAACTATGTATGTCTGTGTGTCATATGCGGGGTGGAGGGTTGGCTGGTAGACAACGACGGCACCAACTGTGCTTTCATGGTGACATCCAAATTTGTCGCAGCAATATCTTTTGGAAACAGATCACACACACGTCACTGTAACTTAAGTCAACACAATGTTTAAATAAAGAACAAAAGAGACACATTTTGGGGCAATTACAAACATATGGAAACATATAAGTTACACATTATATGCCACGATCATAAACCAAAGTCAGCGTATACCACCAGCCAAGTTTACTCTATTCATGACTGAATGATCAACGCTTGTATGCAACTCCAATCTGTTGCTGTGTCGCAACAAATTACCATCTCTATCTCTCTGTCCTAAGGGCAAAAACAGAGCTTGATTTTTAAACATCAAAGATTGGCAGAGGACCTAATCCACATCATCAGTTTGACTAAGAGCCAAATGGACTATGTGGCAATGAACGACAGCATTTGAATCCTGATATTCAATCTGAACGTATAATACATACATATCAGGCCTGCGCAATTTTGCCAATGAACAGGTGCATTACTTGATTTTTTTTTTTTTTTTTATATTTATGTCTTGGGGGAAATTGGAATGATCTTATGTTTTCTAACACCCTGGTTTACATTCACTCAGCGACATTCATTCACATTTAAAAGGGGATCCAGAAGGTCTCCAATGGAACAATAATCATTTACTTGGAACACTGTTCAACCATTTTTCACAGTATTTGTTAATTCTGTACAGCATATACAGTATATCCTCCAAATGCATTGACTATGCGGTAGTCTACATGTTATTTATTTATTCATTTATTTATATTAAGACTACAGCATTCTTAATTTGGCATATTGAATTAACAGCTAGCACCATCACACAAGTATATCATTACAAAAAGGACTACAAGATCCTTTAATTTATTTATTTTATAGGAAAGAGTGTAATTAGAAGTCTACAGTATATAATGTATTAATTGTAAATGTCAATCTTTGTTCTATTAATTTGAATGGCGGGGATAACTTATATATAACAATTAACACACTACCACAACTTCACATCGTTTTGCAGTTAAGCTGACGGAAAACTCGAACGCCAACATACCACAGTCAAAGCAAAGCAGTCAAATCTACCACAGTCAACAATGGCAAGGAGCTGAAGAGGGAGAGAAATTCCCCAGAATCCCTTATAGTATCGCTTAATTTTGTGAGTTGTTGAGTTAGGAGAAACTTTATATTCTTCTTTGTGTAAAAAAGCACTCCGGATCTGTCTGTCTGTCACTGTTAACAGAGACTCCAGTCTGCAGTGATTGATAAACTACAGGACTGTGGAGCAATGTTAGGCTTCATGATCAAACAAAGTTCTCATATCTTGTATTCTCAAGCTCCCTCTCTCCTGCCAGTCTGTATCACCCCTGATTTATCATTTGCTAGTTTATATAACGCCTCGTTTTAGGTGGTGCTGCAGCACCCCTAGTTCCCGCGTCCATGCCTCATGGTTGCTTACTTCTAATGGAGAAAATTCCAAATGCGTGACATGAACTGTTGACTCTGAACCTCTCAAAAGTGTTTAATAATGAAACAAAGGCCTTAGGGATGCATACTAACCCGATGCCTCGATCATGTAATGTCATATATTTCAAACAGCACTGTATTATTTCAAAATGTTTTTGTAGCTTGAAAAAAACAACAGCCTGGTACATGGCATGCATAATATTCATAAAGTTAAGTTGGATAGTTTCATCCTTTTGTCTTTGCCTCGAGCGCTTTTCATTCGAGAAATCAAACCAAATTACTTCTGACATATTTGAAATTATAAATGTTGAGAGTGCACATGCGTGTGTGTGTGTGTGTGTGTGTGTGTGTGTGTGTTCTTGCAGATATTATGATTATATACCAATGGACTTTCTAGGAACAAACACTGAAGAGAATTGACCCACTCGTGACCCCCCTGACCGTTAACTTCTGACCTTCGTCTCTCCCTCTGTTCTTCTATTCCACCTCCCTCTTTCCTTCTCTGCTACTTCTACTCACTGGTTTTTCTTTACTGTTTCATCTCCCTCATCTCTATCTTATGGTGCAACTGTTGTCTGTTTCCCTCTCCTCCCACTCCCTACCACCTGTCTGTTCCCCTCCCTAAAATCTCTCCTCTGTAATCTCTCTCCCACTCACTTCCCTCTCCTGCCCCGCTCTGCGCCGAAACCAGACAGATGCTAAGGTTTAATGCTTTAATTTGGCTGCCTGTCAGCCCTTCAATCTCTTTGATACTTGTACACCTAGTCCCATCGAAGACACTGTGATCCAATTTGGGCAAGCTGGCATTCTCTCAGACAAACAGGGGTTTGTGAGATGGCACAGTTTTTTCCTCTGCTCTGTTTGAGTGTGTTGGCACGTTTGTCGGGGTGCATGTTTTTATTTATTTCGCTGCATGTATGCGTGTAGTTGCATCGGAGGGAGGGCAGAGACACAAAGAGAGGAAAAAGAGAGAGATTTGTCATTTGGCAGACAAAATATCTCGCGCATACACAAATAAACGCAGGCACTTACACACACTAAATATACACGTGTAATTAATGTTGCCAGGAGTGCAGCAAATCTTTAACAGAGAGGCAAGCGCGAGCCTGGAGAGACAGTCGTCTAGAAAAGAGGTTGGAACAGAGTGAATAAAGTCTATTATTAATAGGAGGAATAGATGGAATAGAATCGCAGGTGGAGCTGGGAAAGACTCCAACAATCGTAAATTGATCAAATTGACTCTTCTAATTGCGTTTAACAGTTGAGGACACCCCCTCTTGACACACCGACAGTTTTCAGGTGGTGCTAAAGGACCTGCAATGGCAACAGTCCAACCAGGAAGCAGAATCATTATCTTCAGGATGTCCATATCCTTTCAACACACTTCTTAAGGTTTCCTCGTTAACTTGGCATCTGTTCCAGGAGTTATGGACTTGTCTGCAGAAAAGCAAAGATGTATCTGTGCTTCAATGATTGATGAGCGGAGGGATGAATTACAAACAGCTGTGTATGAAAATACTGGAAAGAATCACCCTAAGCGAGTACAGATTCAGCCTTATAAAAACGGGTTATGTAATTTTGAATCACAATGTTCTCCTCTGCCAGTAATAACAATAACTCAGTGCACCTGTGTTTGCACTGAGATTGCTGCCCAGGATGTGCAGGCTTAGTTTCATACCGAAGCTGCAGCAACTGTGTTAACAAATCCACAAACAGGTCCAGGCAAACGGAAAACATTAAATGTAAGTGTTGCAGGTAATTTAAAAAGTTATCTCTGGAAATTCAAATTAATGAAAAGCCGTATGTTTAATTTTTCCCTCGGGGAACAACTACCCATTGTGAGCCGAATAAAAGAACTGCCTGATAAAATTGGCAGGAAAATGGCGAGGAGACAGAGAGACTCTGCTTGTGTATTTACTGTATGTCCTCCTCCTTCAGCATCACTGAGAGCTAACGTTTTTATGTTCCAATCCACTTTAGTTCACAGAAGTTTTCCGTGTGTGTATCCTCACAAAATAGTCTCTCTGAACTACCACAACAAACAGAACTTTTTACCTCATGATTCCATTTTTGTTTTTTGTTTTTTTGCTGTTGTTTCTCTTCCCTGTCTGAATTAAGTATAAAGCTTTTAATGGCTGACGTACATTTTAAGTCCTTCTGTTGTTTTTCTGAATATGACAGCAGAAAAACAACTTTTCTCTTCTGGTTGTAGACATCAAGGCAGGAAGCTCAAGTTAATAGGACAGTCCACGTCCAAAACATCACAGGCAGTAGAATTGCTCCCAGCACAATGACATAAGAGTAAGCACAGTTGGAATAAGTCGCACCAACTAAATTATTAGCCCCTGAAAGACCGTGGTTTCCAGTTTCGGCAGGTCGACGGGTGCCCGGGGGCAGGTGTGTGTTTGTGTGTGTCGGAAAGCGTCTCAGTGTTTGTAACAAGTAAGGTGAAATCATGCCACGGCCAAATGTAAGAAGACAAACAAAATAGTAGGCAGAGAAGTTTGAAAGTGTATACCCAGCTCATAAATATGAGGTTCTTTGAGGAACCATGCATATATAGTAAAGAAAAAACACAGTTCAAACGCTTCCAGAGCTGAAAGGTCTCGCATTTTGTTCATAAATCAGTCGTCAGCCTATATATTACCTGCCAACCTCCTGCGTGCATCCTTCATTTAACCTCTCTACTCTACAGTCGTGCGACCTCAACACCAAGTAATTTATGGTGAAGGAGGAAAAGGACAAGAACTTTACACCAAGTAATTTCATAAAAAAAACTGTGAGGAAAAACGCTGAAAATTGAAATATAACTGACAGATCAAATGTATAAAATATGCAGTGAATTTATTTTCTTTTGCAGGAATACATTTAGCTCCTGCACAAATGGCAGCCTGCACTTCAAGGATAACTCCGTATTTTCAACCTGGACCCTCATTTCCCATGTTTACATGTTTAAGTGACTAATGGTAACAACAACTTTGAAAGTTGTCCAGTGTTGAGTGAAACTGCTCCGGCCTGCCGCCACAAAACTGGCTGCATCGTAATCCCTCTGGGTAATTGCGCAGTATGTAAGTATATCCACTTAAAGTGCTTGTTTGCCACTGACAGGCTTAGATTGTTATTCTAAGTGTCTGACAACAGAATGGAAAGGATCCCACAGAGACAGACCTTCTGGTCAAAGAATAAGTCTTTTTTTTTTATTCAGCGAGAAAAACAGCCACTCACCAGACATGTTATCATCATAAAACACAACTTACGCAAAGCGGTGAAAGTAAAACTCACCAAAACCATCTTGGTCTGTTTTTCCACTGTTCAACAACAGTGTGTAGGTATTAGTGGCATCTAGCAGTGTGGTTGCAGATTGCAAACGGCTGATTGATCACAGCCTGGCTGATCCTCACCGCTTCTAAGTGAGACACTGTAGCTGAAAGTCTGAAAGTAGTTTGAGAGCCTAAACCTAACCAAGTAGCTGTAGTAGTTGTTAAACTTACCCAAACTGCAACAGTTTGACAACGTCCGAAAGTCATATGTCATAATATGTGAACTTTTTGTCAGCAAACTTTATTTCACTAACTGGTCGTTGCATATTATGTATTATTGCTAACTTGACCTTGTAGCTCGTCATGTAAAAAACTGACAGTAGAGGAATAGTTAGAGCCTCCTAGCTTGAAGCTTAAGGCCACTAACCAAGCTGCCATATTTGACCAACTCGTCAAATATAAGGTGAGAACATGTTAGAAAATACCAGAGCTACCCTTGAACACAATCGATACAGCCGCAAACATGCATGCATACTAGTGCACATGTTGTTTTCCACCCTGAGACTTACCAGTGTGGTTTAAATATAAAATTGACTTTGAAACTAACATCATTTCTTTATTTGACTCTTTTTTTTAATCCCCAGATGTCTTTGTCAGACACACAAAGCTTTTTTACCATGTCAAAGAGCAATGGTTTTCACTTGTTTTGTCTCGTCTTTTTTATTTAATTGCAGAATGAGTACTTAAGCTTTTAAGGGCTGACATAAAAATCCTGCTTTGTGTTGCTGGGCTTAACTGGAAAAGAGACAGCAGGCATATCTCAAAGTAACAACCCTTGTTAAAAAAAAGAACTAAATAAATGAATATAAATCCACAAAGATGATTTCCTGTGTGAACGCTTAATAATGGTGACAATGCATATTAACGTTGACATAGAGCTTGCCTCCGCAGTGTTACAAACTGGAAACGCTTTGAAATCACATTAACATCACCTTGTCCTAGTGTGAGTGTACGTTATGAAGGGAGAAATATAATCCAAGCATAAAAAAGAGGGAAAGTGCGAGAGCTCTGTGTTTCCATGGCAATGGCATTTTGATTGTTAGGCCTATAAGAAGCACAGCTGGAAACAAAGGGTGTAGAAGTGAACTACAGTAAGGAAGAACTACAATTAGCACCTTGGGATTGTAGGCCACCCATCAGTCAGTCAAGTTGCAGTTTGCATGATTGTCTTTTGGTGACATGATGATGTCGCAGTAAGGTTGACCTTTGACCTCTGGATATAAAATGTCATCACTTTATAGTGTTATCCTATTAGATATCCGTGTTAAATTTGCCATTAGGGCATGAATTATTGAGTTATGGCCTAAAACGTGTTTGGTGAGGTCACAGTGAACATGACCTTTGACTTTTCGCAACCAATAATAACCAACCAAATGTAATTCCCTCGAGGTGTTCCTGAGATATCACGTTCACAAGAATGACAAGACAGGCCACATAACCCCGAGAAAAAATGCCGGTCTTCAGGGATGGAGGGAGGCATGGAATTGGGAAAGGACTAACAAAAACATACATAATTACCAAAAGAGGGACCAAGTTGTCAACACCAAGAGCAATTTGACTAAAGTTCCATGCTGAATTACAACACACTGCCAATAAAAAATTAAAAAAACAGCTGGTTGGTCTGGGCCATTGATCTGTGTGGTGAGGCAATTAAACAAAAGCCAAGCACAGGTTAATTCTTAAGAAGAAAGTTCAGTTTTGAAGACCTTCCACTGGGGAGCTGATTAATGTTCCAAGCAGGAAAATGATCCAGAGCACAGCCGACTGTATATTGGAAAGGCTTCAGAAAAAACAATGAGATAGTGTTAGAGTGGACCAGCCAAAGGCAGTGCAGAACACCTGCTTGAATTTAAAAGAGAACAAGGCATCAAATATGTTAAGCCCAAATGGGACACCTACACCTTCAGACCGTTTACAAGTTCTTTCTGAAAAGCCTGAGATTCTCTGCAACTTCGCCCAAACACAGAAAATGGTTTCCACCATGAAGAAAGTGCCAGACAGATAGGAAATACATTTTCTATTTTGGATATTATCCTTAAGTACCCTCAGTACCATGAGACTCTACCTATCCACGCTGTGGTGCCAAAATCTACCCATCTTGTTCTTCAATTCAACCCTTTTTGCACCTGTCGGAGTTCATCACTATCTCTCTCTCTCTCTGGAATTTAAACTTGTCATCCAGGTCGATGACTTGCATCCCCCCGTGTAAACTGAAAACAAGTCTGAACCATCATTACAGCCTTCGGTAATTGCTCTTTGCTAAACACATTTTCCCATTTGCTCTAATTGGGAGCCGTGTGTAATTGAATTAATTTTCCAAGTAATCAATCAGCTTGTGTCAATCAATGTGTCCAAGTTCATTGCATGAATCCAAAATGATTGCTACTGTGTGATGGTGTCCATAGTGATATGGATTACAGTGAGTATGTTTGTGTGTGGGAGGGTTTCTGGGTTAGAGGTTGGGGTTAGATGCACGTTTGGGCCAACTGTCGTATCTGGGTTGACCTTACTGATAAATTCTTCAGTTGTAACGTCAATCTCACATCATTATTGTTGATTATCAGACCGTCAGCAAAATAAACGTTGCTTTCTTCTGCTGTCTTTCAAGGCTTTAAAGACTTACTTACTTTGTGTGAGTCCATTATATGAGTGTTTATGATGAATGTTTGAGTGTTTCCATGTCTCATTCAATGCTTTTCATTGACATACAGTACAGATGTCTGAAAAGGAAGCATTGTTTCTCTCACAAAACACAGATGCATGTACTGCAGGAATTCACCTATGCAAATCAAAACAGACAGCAGAACTCAGGAACAGATGTTCTGTTTTTCCCTTTTGTTTCTGCTGCTGGACTATAGCAAAGCTTCTCCCTCTCTTTCCTTCTTAGTCATCCTCTTCCTTCCCTTGTTCTGCATTCTTTCAGCTTTTTCTTCAAGTTTCATGTCCTTTCTTCCCCTCTCCCTGTGTGAAACTTTTGTCTTTTGTCTGTAATGCGATTTATGCCTCCCCTACTCAGAAGTAGACATTTAGAAACTGCACCCAGTGTCACGCTTTTGTGTGTCCCTCCCCCATCTGACGGAAGAAGCTACAGAAAATTGAGCACCTGAGAGTGAAGAGAAGAGAACAGCTGAAAGAGAATATATGTGGTAGCAAGAATATAAAGTATGAGGCTGGTGTGTGTGTGTGTGGACAGGAATGGCAAGGTACAATCTTTAATGTTCCCTCTCTAGAGATAAAAAGGCTTTAGTGTCAGTTGACCACTTAACAGTTGTATAAGATCTGTGTGTGTGTGTTTGTGAGCATGGGTAGGTGCATTCATGTGTGTGCTCCTCTGACCTTTTCACGTGGGTGTGTAATAGGTCAATGAGACCTTTCAACCCTCCGTGCTTAAGACAGCGGTCTCTTTAGCAGTCCGAGCACACGCACACACACATGCACACCTGGTTGAAATAAACTCTCAGCACAGAGAGCACAGAAAAGATGAACACACTGTACAGCCAGGGTGATTTTTTTACCCAACTGCAGTAATGATGTTTTGATTCACATTCAGTATCGGGTGAATGGGCTTTTGAAGGCCACAGAAATTTTTCTCATTTAGTCTCTAATATCCGAGAAATGGCTAATGGTCTACATTTAACTTCCAGGACACAATAGAATTGCCATTTGCTTGATTATACAAGATCAGGCACAGACAGATTCGAGCAGGATGGACAAAAGACTACCTTTTACGGAAGGAGGAAGAAAAACAACATTACATCAACACAAATCTTAATAAAAGCTGGTATTCAAATTGTGGCTGAATGACAAATAAAGGCCTAAAATCAACTATTGACAAAGGCGGGCAATTAGAGGTATTACAGTATGGTACCAATCTGAGTTTAGGCTATTTGTTGTGTTACAAAAACAAATTAGTTGTACCGTAATGTACTTTAATTTACTTTCATATTCAGCTACTGTATGAAACTTCCCCGGCTGATTATTTCTTGTTTCCTGAAATGCTATGTCTAAATATGAAAATGATGCACTATCAATTCAATATGTGCTGATTTGCATTTGCAAAACTAATTTCGGATGTTCTCTTAGTATGAAAGAAGACAAGTTACGGAGGCAGAATATTATGAAGAAAATCTATGTTTTCACCTGTAGCGTCTCTGCTTGATTGAATGAACAAATGAGACAATGATCATAAGAGTAAAGTTGCTCAAACTTGCCAGTAGAACCAGTCAGCCCACACACACACACTCTGTATTTCCTTCCCACGCCACGCAATGCCTTATATCAGAGGCAAATCTCAATCGGTTTTGGAGGGGACAACTACACAGAATTTTCTCAAGAGCAAATCCTGAGGTGGACACACAAAGACTCTGTCACCCTGCCAGCTACTGTGGCAAGTAAGCAAATATCAGTAACCATTATCTAACTTACAATGTGACCGGTAATTCAATGCAGCAAAAGACTGGTATTGATAGTGTTTTTTTTATTGTATTAAGTGGTAAAAGTAATGAACTGGGTTCACGTCACAGCAGGAAGGTTGTTGTTTCGGACCCTGTATGGTTGAGGCCTCTCTGTGTGGAGTCTGTACGTTCTCACCGTGTCTGTGCATTTCATCTGGATGTTCCAGCTTCCTCCCACGGTCCAAAGAGGTGGCATTATGCGGTGACTCTAAATCGCACGTAGGTGTGAATGTGGGCTTGAATGGTTGTTTGTGTCTATGTGTCTCTGCCTAGCGATGCACTGGCAGCCGAAGGATAAGCGGTTATCGATAATGAATGGAAAGAAAAAAAGAAATGTTTAACGTGTCAGAGGTCAGAGGTCAGCCACCGACGGAAGACTTGAATGTCAGATTCCCACATACTTACTTAACCTGCATCATGTTCCATAAAACCATACTTGTACTGATGCAGGAGGGTAATGAGGAACATAAAAAACTAGGAAACATCACTGCTGCACTTTCTAGCCCACCGGGAAAAGGGAGGATTATGCCTTTTTCAATCAATAGAAAGCCTTTTATGTGAAACGTCTATAAAGGAAGTGTTGCATTCCATTGCTTCAATAGCTTCACGCTGAGCCAAAAGAGGACTAAGTTGAATTAGGCGGTGGGAACAATATTTCTGTTCCAAAGAGAATGTAAGAGTATGGCACGATAATGTTGTTGTAACACTACCTAAATATTCAAAATGTGACAGTCAATTAAAATGGGACCAGATAAGAAAACAGGGAGGCTTCTTATTAAATAATGATAAAATATACTTTAAAAAAAAAAAGGAAATTAAATATTAAAGCCCGTCTCTAATACAAGTCTGGAGTTCTCTCTGCAGTTGAGGTAAATTAAGGCCCTGGGCACAGTGGTTTATATCACCACACAAAAGCTGTGCTTCCTTCCACCATAAGAGGTGCTATTAAATAAGTATTATCAAATAAAGTAGTGTGACACTGAAATATTAGGCCGTGCTAGGGCGGAAACTGTTGTGTTCAGCTTTGATGACGTAGCTTAATTTCCCCAAGTTATACAAAGATGTCTAGCGTGAACTTTTCTTATTAAACCATGGTATCCTTTTCAAGACAAATGATGTTTTGTTCCCAAATTTTACACAGCTTGAACACATTTCTAACAATTATTTGACAGCGTGAACCAAACTAAATGGAGTATCTAATCTGCGCTCCTGTCATGTTATGCAATTTGTGGTTCTGTCACAAATTTCCATTTCAATGAATGCTGTGTTCATTTTCAAAGCGTTTTTTACGAGACCTTGATGCATTCTCCGTGTTCCTAATCAGTGCTTGGTTTTTCCACCCCTATCGTTTCCTTCCGTCTGCTTTCTCTCTATCATTTCTCTTGTGTCCATCGCCATCCATCAATCCCTCTCTTCCCATCCCACTCCATATGTTGCCGCATCCAGTTTCTTCACTGTTACTGCTGAGTACATGATCTGAATCTCAACAATGTGGAAACTCTTCACTTGATTGGGTGTCTTATCAGTGAAAACACAAGAGCTTTAATTAAAAAAAACAAAACAAAACTGCCACACATTATTGCGCCGCGATGGGCAAGAAGATTGGATGTAACTGCCTGTGTGTGTGTGCATATTTATTTATGTATCTGTGCAACTATGAAAACATTTACGCGTGTATATGTGTGTGTTATTCACTTGTGTTTTGATGTATTCATGCATCACTTTCGCCAGTGCCATTTTAATTACAACACATATTTATAATTACTCTTATATCGAAGCGAGAATCATTATAATTCTATAAGTTGTCGTGCACGCATTCCTCTCATCACAGCATCCAAGGACATAATGTGTTGGTGGTGCGTTAAAAAAACATCGCGATCATATACACATTAGATGCGCCAATGAATAAATGATAATGTCACAACCTTCACTTGGAAGTCTCCGTGGGAATATTTTTCCAAGGTGTGATTTACATGATCAAGAGAAAAAATTTGCTTTTTGATGCAAAATGCTTTTTCATTTTTAACCCAGACCAGTCGAGGGCCAGAGAAGAGGGAGGAAGGGATAGATAGTAATTAAGAAGAAAAGGCTGAAGAGAATAAGAGAATGACAAGGCCATTAAGGCTGCAGAGAGGAGCAGAGGAGATAGGACCCAATAGAGCTGTCTCTTTCTCCTTAATGAATTTAGCCAGCCTCCTCATAATCTTTCAAAAAAAAAGAGAACCCACTGTCTACATCTTATTTTTCCCAGTATCCATGTTTATTTATATGCATGCTATTAAACATAAGGACATTTTTCTCTCTGCAAAATGAAGCCAAGCCAAGAGAACAGGTAATGAGCATCTACCATGAGCGGCTGCACAGAACAGTGTTCACTTTTTTCCCGTTTGTTGTATGTATTTTTCTACGCTCTATTCTTGCATTATAGTTACATGCGGACAGAAAGAATGTCATTTAGTTCATTGCATGTGAACTGCCAACCCATCCTGGTTTCTTTCTTGTAAGGCAATTTGCTAAAGGTGCGAGATCACACAGTTATTGTTCACAGTCCCCATTCAAATGGAGTTGAGTCAAGCATTTACAGTCTCCCAAGTGACACGCAAAAAAGCTGGGAAGAAAAATAACAACATTCACACATGTACTTAAAGCTGACATTACCCCAGATTGCTGAGCACAAACTATACACAGATCAACACACACTCATCAAAGCATGAAGAGAGCAACTTTCAACACTGCAGGTTCGCAAAGAGGCCAGATGGGAGAAACATAAACATTGTCGGTGTGCATGTTCGTGTGTTGCGTTGCGCTACGTTTAAGGTAAATGAATCCCTGATTAAACCTGTCTGCCTTTTCAGACTTTACTCTATTGAGCCTTAGTCACATTTGTATGGTATCTTGGTCGCTCCAAGAGTTGGAGGAAATATAAATGAAGGTCTAAATGTTGGAAACAGAGTTATCAAAGCAAAATACATTAATATGTATTTCCTAACATGATGGTGCAGTTAAACACATTTGTGCTCATTAGTACAGAATAAGTCAATTTTGAGCTAGGTTTGCATGCGTGCCGGGCATTTTAAGAAATGCTTTTTCCCAGTTTTTAGGAGTCATCAGAACATTTTGCTGGCTCAATTGGTCTCCATTCACGAGGGATTCCTATTAGCAAAATTTCTATCGCATAATTTGCTGGTGATTAGCAATCGTTCTGTGGTTTGGGTCTGGTAAACACTAATACAATATTGAACTCATTTGTTTATGAAAATCCAGACAAATATAACACAACCTTATTTTCGAGGCAGAGCAGAGGCAGTGTACACAGCGGCGTGATATCAGCTCTGGGAGAGAGTTTTTCATGTTAACAATACTGACGAGAGCGAGATTTTAATTTTTGAAACGTGTGGTTTCCTTTTAGCGCTGGTGACTCAGTAGCCTCATTTTATTGCATGTTTATGTGTTGCCTAGCAGTCCTTTGAGACTGTTAGTTGGCTGCATAGACACTGAGAAATGCCAACACATTAACAGTGTAAACATCTCAAGGACTGACAAGGTTTCATTGGAGACTTTACTGTCGACACACATCCACCCACGCAGGCACCACTGGGATGCAAGCAGATGTACAGCATGTAAAGCAAACACACTCCATAAAGATAGACACCAATCACATATAGACCTATAGATTTTTCTATGCCTCATTATGGCAGTTGCATTGTACAACATGCGTATGAGAAATATTTTTTTTCATACATGGTGGACAGGGAAATGCCAGCGAATGTGATAACTGGGGTTGAGCACCGAAAGCAGATGCCAATATGGCACTATAAGACCGGTGTCCACCTGATCGACTCACAGCACAGATTTTGGTGCCTTCTGGCAGCAGGTTGCCTACCAGTTACTGCCCTAAACAAAGTTAAAAGGACTTTGGTAAACAGTCTAAAGTGTTGCTGTATTTTACTGGAAAGGATTCCAACACCAATATGTACAACAAGTGTTTGATTACAATTGAGACACACATCACATTTAATGAAGCATCTGCAAATGCAATGCACGCATGAAGGATGTACCAAGCTCGGATGCTTGCATAACCCCATGCCAAGCACATCAGTGTGGGTGTACCTTGCTCTGGCGATGGGGAGACCAGTGATGATGATGACTGCAGCCTTTCCTCATGTTAGTGATGTAATGTTGATTCCAGTAGTTGCATTTATATCACTAAAAATCTTTTCAACAATTATGTATTTATGTGTATATTCTTGGCTCTCGAGCTACAACAGCAACCCCATTCATAAGTAAATATATTGTTGGATTTCAAGTTCAAATTTGCCTCAGCAAGATGTGCCCTTGTAACTCACCTTGTAAAGCATATGACACGTTTACAAAGGCTTCTCGCAGCAGCCTTGTTCAAATCCAACACCCTGCCCTGTGCTGCCCCCACCCTGCCCCAAAAAATGCATTAGCAATAAAAAAAGTCATTCTTTGTTGTTGTTCTCTGTCATTTTGAGCTTTTTTAAAAAGTAGCACCAGCAAATGATACCCAACCCAATTAAACTGGAAAGGAAAACATTTTGTGTCTAATTCAGATGCCTCTCAAACCTAAAAAAACAACACAAAAAAAGTCATTTGCAATGCTTGCCCAGGAAAGTCTTGGTGCCATATGGTCTAAATGCTGTTTAAAATGCCTTGCAACACTGCCAAGAAACATTTCTCAGGGAAAACAGAGGTGCAAACACACACAGTTTGACTATCACCCTCACATGTAACACACACTGACTGCCCTGTTGTGTTTTCCTTTCACTCATGCTGCATGGCACCCTGCTCCCTCCTCCAGCTCACTGAACTCTGCTCCTTCCTCCACTCGTTCTGCATCCCTCCCTCCTGCCTGTCTTTACCACTCTTTGGCTTCCCCTAACTCCCTCCAGGCGTACACACACTTCCAGCTCTTTCTCCTTCTCTCTCAGTCTGATCTCACAGGGGAGCACTCCTGTCCTGCTGCTATTCCTCCTTGCGGCTTATTTTGCTTCGGGCCTTTCCCTCTCTCCAGCTCAGTGACAAGGCTTCTTCCCTTCTCCCCTGTCCTTCCCTTTTCCCACCTCTCCGTCAGGAAATGTCGCATCCCTTGTTACTCCCAGGTCTCATCTGTCTCCAATATGTTCCTCATTCTGTCTTTCTCTCTCTTTTTCCAAGAGGCTTCCCCTCCTGTAATTGCCACCTTATTGGAGTTGAAAGGTTTGAGTGCCCCTGTGACCCTGGGATCTTTATTTTCTGGGGCAATAGGTCCTGGTATGATCTCCTGCTGAAAATTGGTCCCAGGAGAACTGCCAGACAAAGAGTGATTCTCTGATGCCTATAGACAGTCCTAGTGGGAGGCGAGCTATCTCGCCTGAAACAGTGAGAACCGGGCTCCCACCTGGAGCTGAACCTAGGAGGTGTAGGCACACAGATGAGCGGAAAGCTATCAGGCTTCCACGTATGGGGCTCAGTCGTACAACAGCGTGGGCTGGGAGAGAAAGACACTCAAGCTTCTCTGCTTAATGTGCTGCCATTACAGTCCCGTCCTAGATTAGCAGACGTAGATGGATGGATAGAAAAGCCTTTCTTCTTTGACTTTTTGTACTCGACCCCTGTCATTGCTGTCACCTTTACCCACTTGTATATCCTTTTTAATGTCTATCAGGATCTATCTATACTATCCATTCATTAAGTTGTCTTGTTCACATCGAACAGCCTCCGTTTCCTTTGTCTTTAACCACCATGCAGATTCAAGTTAGTCATTCACATGTCAGCATGAATGGGATGGCATCTCCTGCATTGTGCCTCCTCCTTCCCAAACCCATCTTCTTGTTTCTGTCTTTCCGCCCTGGCTTTCCTCTTCATGTTCACAGCCCTCCTTGACTCCCTTCTTCCATAACTCCACATAGAAAAGTGTCACTCCTCTCATCACTTTCACACTGAGCTCTTCGCCCTCCATACCTCCCACCTCCCTGTCTTTACTCAAACATTGTAGCTCAACACGCTTTCCTGTTCTGCCTAACACTTCTTTCTTCCCCATCCCTCACTTGTCTCCAGCAATTTTCAATATCCTCCTCTTGCTTCGAGGCTCATTCACACTGGGTGTGAGTTCAGCGGACTTTCTGCCGGTACTTAGCATGAGCCGCAGCGTCGTCCACCTCCCTCTCTCGCGCCCACCGTCTCCTGTTCTTTGTTCATGTTCACACTCTGCTGGCCTCCTCTTCTCCACTAGTTCCCACTTGCTGTGTTCTCTTCTGCACCTCCTGGTCATCGCTCCTCCTTTACCCTCTTACCTCCTTAGTTTCCCCTCTGCTCTCTCGCTTTCTTCTCTCACCCCCTCGGTTTCTTTAGCAGTGAGCCCTGCACTTCACACTGAGCTGTGTTCTGCCCTCCTTAAAACTTTCCATCCTTCATTCCCTCCCTCCATCCCTCCCTCCCTCACTCACTGCTTCCTTCAGTGAAAAGAATTACACTTCAAGCAGTGCATGATAGGGGGTCGGACAAGTAGCTAAATGCACCGTGTTCTGTTTGTGAAAAATACTTTCACTCCCTCGAAAAACATTTTGACTCCATCCCTTCATATCAGACCATACACTTTCCTCCCCCCTCTTGCGTCACACACACAAAAGCACACACAGTACTAACAGCATAGTTTGTAATCCTTTGTCTTCTGTCATTGTCTCTATTTGTCTCTCATTCTCTCCCACTCTGTCAATCTCTCATCAACATGTCAGCAGAGCGTCTTGCTTGAATAATCCGCCCCATTACAATCATTACAACAGCGCCCCCATCCCGCTCGTGCCTCCCTTGCTGCTTTTTTGTGTCATTACACAACTTTTGTTTCATTTTTTAGGAGCAAGCTGTGCCCACCATCCTTCCACAAAGGACTGCCAATATACCCTTGAGCAAAGTGGTTTTCTACAAATTGCTCCGATTGAGCTGCTAATGGTGACACTGGGTAGCCTCCAGGTGTTCGTATGCGCATGTGTGCTAGTCCTGATTTGTCTAGTTACAGAGCATCACTGTATTTCTAATCCTTTAGGAATCCGCCCTGTACATAATGTTTAAAGTGAGCATATGATTACCACCATAGCTTGTAAAACACAGGTCATTTGATATTATTAATCCAGTGTGAGTTGGCATCTCCATTTGGATATTGTTTGCTAGGAATTCTTGTGTGAAGGGCATCATCATCACCTGATCAGTAAATAAAAATCAATAACTCAGTAAATATTGGTTGAACACAGACCTGTGTGTTAGCGAATGTCCACATTGAGTCCTTAACTCCTAAATCACATGAACTCCTACAAGTAATTGCAGTCTAGTGCGGATATGACTAATGTCTGTAAAGTGACTGCTATGACAGGACATCTGTAATGTTAATGACCAGTTTTAATGGGATCAGAGTTCTCTGGAAGCAGTCCCCTGGTTTACAAAGAACAGAGTGTCTGTTTGAGTATGTCTTTTTGAGCTGAGCTGTTTCAGGAGAAGGTTCCACATGGGGGTTATTGTGGGATCAGACCGTGAGGGGAGTTCAGTCCCTAATGAGAACGTGACATGCATGCAGTGCCTTTCAAAAGCAATGATTTAATTGGATAACAATTAATGAGTTCAATGCCAACTCACCCAGAATTCATGACATTTCCCATTTCATGTTATGGATTTTTGTGAAAAAAGTCACGTGAAAACCTCTATTCAAGGACCCTCTAAAGTCCTATAGCTGTAATTCTAAATACTGTGTTTGACTGATGCGATTTCTCTTCTTATGTGCATGTGATCCTGAGGTTGATCGCATTAAATCCA
Organism: Pagrus major; assembly: GCF_040436345.1. Taxonomy (NCBI): domain Eukaryota; kingdom Metazoa; phylum Chordata; class Actinopteri; order Spariformes; family Sparidae; genus Pagrus; species Pagrus major. Next base: position 33,998,953 of record NC_133219.1, read on the forward strand.
AATAGTGAAAATCAAACTGCTAAATCATTCAGCACCAGCTCCTACAGTGGCCCAGCGCTCTTTATTAAAGAGAGCAAAAGTACAGGGCTTGAGGGCATGGAAAAGTGCAATTAAGAATTTAGATGCATAGATACAATGCAAAATAATTTATACAAACAGGGTTTCTAAGGTAAGTTAGTGAGGTGCATGTGCAGGTCTGTGTGTGTAGACATGAAAGAAAGTGGGCCTGCCTGCTTCCCTTTATGCGTGGCCTTTCTGCAGACATGTTCACTTAGTGCCCTCAGACACTGTTCACCTCATTCATATTTCAACTTGAGGAGGCTGAAAGGACAGCGCAGTAACACCAGCAATATTCAATGAACTGCACTCTTGAGCCAGTGGTGTTTATGAGTATTTGTGTCAGAAGTACTAGTGCTGAGTGTTTCCTGCGTAGTTGTCGTTGTTGTCTTTGCAGGGGGTAAATGTGTTTTTTTTGCTCCACGTCCATCCCTGTTTGTCGGAGTCGCAGTTCTGGTGCTGTAAGTGACTGCAGCACCATTGTTTATATATAGTCATTTGATTGTGTTTAAAGTGCCACTTCTTTGCACTGGGCTTTATGTTTTTTTTTTTTTGTTGTTGTTATCTAGGTTATAATGTTCAATTTCCCATTCTATCTAGCCGTGGTGGTAAAGTTCTTGGGACATTCGGTCCTGAATTAATGTCTAAGAAACACAGAGTACTGTATGCATATGTATGACGCCATGTCCTAGCACAGGAGTCAGTCACTGTAACAAGATTAATGGTTGACTGAGACAGAAGTCAATTTTCTTTCTAAAGAACAAGTGAGAGAAAAACAAGCTTGATGGCCTGTAAAGTATCTCTCTGCCCTCATCCCTGCGGGATCATCTCTCCCAATCCCTGCTCTCTCTTTCTTTCCCTCTCTGGGGTCTACTCTCGCAGATTACTATTGTGGATCCATCTCTCCTTCTCCTTCCATCCTTTTCTCTGCTCCACTTCACTGAGAGCTAACACAGAAAATAATCCCTTCTCCCACGAGCGGCGACAAGAATAAAATAGTTTAACAAAGCTAATTAAAAAGTCAAGATTGATGTATATGTTCATAAACTGAGTAAGGAATCGAGGTGGCAGAAAAAAGGAGAGGGTGATTTGTGGGAAGAGGTTGTCTGAATGACTACAATCACTTAACTTCACAGCTTCCACTTGCATGCGCGCACACACACACACACACACACACACACATACAAATACACAACTGTGCAAAGACATAAACAGAACTGCAGAGTAACAATGCACAGCACTATACGGTCACACTGGTGTGCACAGTCGCACACACACAGCATAAATGATGATATATCTTCTAATGAAGGGAAAAGCATGTGAGAGGCAACAGTGCCATCACTGCAACCATGAATGCTTTATGGCTATTTAAACAAGTCAATTTCATGCTAATGTGACCACTGCTTACCATGCTAGAAAATTATAAACAACCTTCTGGTGTGGGAGGAGAGCTGTGAGCGGGAGGGTGCAAAGAAAGTAGACAGTGACACAGAACAAAAAAAAAAAAAAAAAAGACATAAATCTCTATATTTGCCTTGTGTGTGCGCACTAGTTTTTGGCAGCTGAACAATGGTTGTCATGAAATATAATAACTGAATGATCAGCTATCCAAAACACCATCTTCCTGACTGTGACTCTGAATATGTGTTGACCATATAGAGTACAGAGTGCACTGCAAACACCACGGATCTATTCCGTTCCCTTTCCCGCTAAACCTCCTGCTGTGGCATGTGTCAGTCTCTGTTACGTTTACAATTGTTAACCTTCTGCCATTCTACCTCTCTTTCTGTCTTGTAAAAAAAAAAAGAACGCCGCAGCAATTCCTCAATTCCACCAGTCAGGTCAAGACAACATTTGGGCTGTCCTTTATCATTGCAGCAAACAAAAGGAAGGTTCTCCAACGTACTGGAGGAGGAAGATCCAGCCACTGAATCAAAGAGGTAAGTGTGTGACTGTGGAGAGAGGGAGGGGGCATGGAGCCATTATATGAAACAGCCGAGCTTTCCTCGAATCATTACACAGAAAGCCATGGACATTTTGTGAAAGCAGAGAGCTGGAAGAGGAGACAGAAACAAAGGATGGTGCGAGAGAGAAAAAGGGGCTGAACTGAGAGAAGCATGACATTGATATTCCCAAATACAGTTACGCAGATATAAGATGTGAGACAATCAGGGATCGTTCTATTCTAGAGTGAATATTAGCAAGACAAATCATCCGTGATATGCCTATCAAATCCCATTTGCTGATATTGTACTGTGTAGCACAGCTCTGTGAGTAGAATACCATAAGGATTACATGGGTTCTTCTTGTACTCCCTCTTATTTCACTCTCTACCTCTCCCGCTTTCACTCTCTCTCAGTCCTCTAGAGTCCAAACATTATACAGCATAATGGAATATCGACAGAGTCGCTCTATTGTGCTTTAGACACACACACACACATTCAGCCATCAGATGCGCCCATTTAGCATTCTAAAATGGGAACCAATGTGCTTATGATGCGACGGGGGCATAAAGACGATGGCGTGGAGTGTATCTGACGGATCGAGTCTTGCAATCTAAACCTTATCATTGTGCGAGGCGCGAGGCTGAATCCTTGATGAGCGCACTGCACTCACTAAACACAAATTTGCTCCGTCTCTATTATTCAGCCTCCGTCCGTCACTGTCTCAACGCTGCCCACCTCACAGACACATATTCTCTGTTTTTCTGTCCCATCTCTTTATACCTTTTATCCCATTTCAGTGTGTCAGCCTGTTTCTCTCTATATATCTCTTTTTTCTCACTGCTCTCTCTCTCTCTCCCTCCCTGCATATTACCATGGTAACAGGTGATAGAGGCTCAGGTTGAGACCAAAGGCCCTCTGCTGCCATGAGTGTGCTTTTGATTGGTTATTTAGGCCAAATTCTGGTAATATGGCACGTTATTTTGCCAGACATATCTGTCTTTATGATCTACTGATATCAGGCTGTCAGCATTTAACTTTAAACTTTCACTAACTTTGAAAAAAAAAATAAAAGTCTACATCCAACATCCATTTCCCTGGAAAAAAATGTATTCATCACTATTTATATCAGTACATTTATTTTACGCAGCAAAAATGAAACAAGTAAATGTTGAAAATGCATACCGTATGATACATGAAGCACATGAACCCCTCAAGCCTTCATTAAAATGTAAGTGTTTTATGATTAAGCTGTAAATACGGTGCAAATATATTCAAGCATAGTGTGTCTTGCATTTCTATGTCTATTATCATGATTAAATGGCTTCAGTCAATGATTTACCACATATATAAAGTTACTGAATCGAACTTTGTAACCAGGACGGCATAAATGAGAGAAACGTATATCTGAAATCATCCTACTTTTTACATGTCGAAGCGAGGATAAGCTCATGTGACCCTGTACTTACAGGATAATTGATCCATTGTGTCTCGGCTCTTTTGGCAATTTCACGACTCAGTCTCCCACAGTATGATGGGCAAATATGTGGAAGCAGGGCAGTCGATTTATATAATTGTGCAAGCTAAGTAAAGAAAAGGCTAATGATGATTTGGTCCAATGGAGCAGAATGGAGAAAAGAATGTTGGTAGGTTTCTATGGGTCACTTACTCTCTTACAGACACAAGAAATGAGGTGGATGCAAGGTGAGGGTCAATCACTCCTTTTATCCTTTATTCTGAAATGACTAGAGATGGTTTTTAGGGTCATTATTAACAATGGCATAAAAGGTTTATAGATGCACCTGTCCTTTCATCCAACTATCTACATCGCCATGTTGTCAGTGGTGGGATGTAATTAAGTACAATTACTCGAGTACCGTACATAAGTGCAGTTTTGAGGGCCTTGTATTTCTATGTTATATACTTTATTCTTCTACCTCTCTACATTTTGGAGGCAAATATTGAACTTTTCCCTCACAACATTTATTTTGATTTCTGAGTCAGATTAGTCCTACAAAATATGAATTAACTAATTGGTTGTGATGTATTTTTTTTATGGATTAAGCCATCAGGCAGTACACAAAGTTAAAATTAACCCCATCTTTACCAGCTTCAACATTATACATTCTTACACATTAATGCAATGATAAATACAATCCAATATCTACTCTGAAATGGGCCATTCTGCATAATGAGTACCTTTACTTTTGGTACTTTGAGTATATTATGCTTATATAATGCTTAAACATGCAGTATGTCATTTCTACTGCCAGGATCATTAAAACAATAGCAAATGATGGAATTCAATGATGCTGTGACGTTGGATCATGGAAGTTGTTGTCTTCCTGGTGAAACAAACACCAATGCTGATGAAAATGGATAATGGTGCTTAATCATGAGTAAGCCATATCAACAATAGTAAACACCAAAGTGGCTAGCTAGTTAGTTGGCCAACTTCCTTCCACACTCTCTAACCTATATATAAAGGGAAACTGTGGCATATTGAACACCCTGTTGTCCTTTGTGCACACTGCCTTTTTTAATTTGCAGGGTTGCAAAGGTAACACCTCCACCACCAAACAAGATAAAACAGACTTCAGAGCCCATTGCACATCATTTCACAACGTTTCAAGGAAACATGTCGTTCAACCCAAAAACTGCACTGTTTTAGATAGAACGTGCCCACTGGTGTTTCCTGTGTTTCCCTGGAAAATACAGTAACTAGAGTGGATAAAAGGGACCTGATGCAATTGAGAGGCGACTAAATGAAATGCACCATTACCATTAATAAAATTACGGATTTTTCTGGGTTTAAATACTGTTTGAAAAATTCAGGATGCACAACTCAGCAAAATACATAACATAACAGTAGGCGTATTTGTTTTAATCGAACATGTCTAGACATGAAGGTAGGCTTGTAACAGAGTATACTTGTAATTTTCTTACTTCTATAAAAGTAAAAAAAAATCAGAGAACTCCTTCCACCACTGAATGTTATGACACATTTTAGTTTTGCTCTATATTTTTATCTCCCAATCTGCATACTTTGAATTCATTGGATATCTCACTCCATCCCCCTCTCCTCCATTACTCCTCCAGCCATCCCTCAAACAGTTTTTCCTTTCCCTCTGAAGGTATGTGCAGCTGTAATGACTTGTGAATCCTAAATATCCAAACCATCCATCCATTTATCTCTTCACTTATCTATTCATCTACCCATCTGCCTATCCATCCACCCATTTACACATTAATCTCTCCATTCATCCATCTCTTTGCCACTTTTTCATTTACTTCTCTCGCTGAATGAACTGAGGGATGAACTGTGGGACTGAAGGATTAATGGTCGCCCACGTTTATGATTTCCCTTTAACGTCACCGGCCCGCCCATCCCTCCATCTGTCTGTTCTCTGCTTGCAGCTTACTGCCGTTGTGTCGCTGCAGCCTCTCCAATCCTTCATTTTCATATCCATCAGAATGTGCATGCAAGTGTGATTACGTGTGCATGGACAAAGAAGTAGAGAGGATACCGTTGTCATAGGGATGAGAGGAGGCATGAGAGGATGAGCGGATGAAAAGATGAGAAGAGAGAAGGCGTTGAGGTATGAGTGGGATGAGTTAGTTTCAGGTGGAATGTGGGGAGCATTTTATGGGATTTTCCAAATGTAGCATATACTGTACATGAAATTTGATTAAAGAACCAGAAAAGATGCTTGAAGGATGAAAAGACAATGAGTTCAACTCCTCCAATGGTTAAAAGCTGCTCTCCCTTGTTGGTTTGTCAGTGTGTTTTTTGTATGGGATGATCATTTTGTCACCGGTGTATTTCCTTATACACCGATCAGCCTCGACATTAAAGCCGCCTCCTCAATTTTGTGCGGGTTCTCCTTGTAAAGCCAGGACAGCTCTGACATGCCAAGGCCTGGTCTTAAGACCTCTGGGGGTGTCTGGGACAAGGACATTTGGAGTCGATCCTTTGGGTCCTGAATGTTGGGGAGTGGGGTTGGCCTCCATGGATCTGACTTGTTCCCGCACGTCCCACAGATGTTCGATCGGATTGAGATCTGGGTTAACACCTTTGTTCCTCAAACCAGGGCGCATTGTCCTGCTGGACGGACCACTGCCATTGGGGAGTGCCGTTGCCATGAGAGGGTGTGCTTGGTTCCCCACAGTGGCTGGATGGGTTGTGTGTTTCAAGAGGCACCCCCCATGAATGCCAGGACCCAAGGTTTTCCAGCAGAGCATTGTATTGTAAAGAGATGATCAGTGTTATTCACATCACTTGTCAGTGGTGTTAATGCTGTGACTGATCTGTGTTTATATCCTGTTATATATGTCAGTTGTTGCTGTACTCATTTTACTGAATTAACCTGCACTTAGAGTGGCTACAGACATTATATGGGGAACCAATGCTGGTGGTTTAATTATTCTGTATCCATTACATTGTACAATCGACATGTACTTCATAATGACACGCTGAAGCAGAAAAGTTATTTATTGCCCGTTTAAATATTCCATATGAAGAAAAATGCCTTCACATTGGGTATGCTTTATGTTTGTTTTGGGGCATGCATGTACACAATCATTAAAACAAATAAATAAAATAAAATAAAATGTTTGACAGCAAGACATTTGATTCCAAACCATTATGGATATATATATATATATATATATATATATATATATATATATATATATGTGAGCTGTATGTGTTCATTTCTACCTCATAGAACACTAGCTGTTGTGTTAGCCCAATTTAATGCTCAACTACACTATGATCTTCAGTATGTCAGGAAGAGTAAGTGGTAGAAAAGTGCCAGTTATTATCTCTGAGAGAAAGGCCACGACACCGGCATCCAATACCAGCAGTCATGCAGGTTATGACAAAATATCTGTTTCATTTGGTATCATCATTTCTGAAAGTACCTTCCACAAGTGTATATGAACTGTTGTCTGAACCATACGTGAAATGTATTTTATTGCTGTCCCAGCTTTGACCTCAATACCTGAAAAGGTTATATTTTGGAGATACTAGGCTTTAGCCATGATGATAGAAACACAAAATGCTGTAACTATATGATGGGCCAGAGCACAAATGTGTGCTTTACTGGTTATATCTTTTAATAATTCATTGAAATGTTGAGGGTAAGACGAGTCCATGTTTACAATTTAATGTATGTATGCATTTAATTTATTCCAAACATGGACTGAGTTCCTTTTATACCATCTATTTCTGTTCTCTTTTTTCATCATCACTAATCAAATCTTTTTTTATTTCTCAGCTACAGCACATGGAACATCTCCTGTGGTTTTACATGTGATTTGTTGTTTGTACATATGGTATCTGTGTGCACTATATATTTTTTTCTGTCCATTTCTTTGTCCCATACTGAGCTATTCTTGCTATTCTCTCTCAGATAGTTCAATGAAAACCGGTCAGCGTGACTTATGCTTTGCTTCCAAGTACAGCATCTTTTTGCTCTTTGATTGATCGACATACAAAACATATGTCTGCTTTACTTTCTTTGTGAAGTTGTTTCGAGTCAGACTTGTGACTAATGAGTGTGTGTATAAATGATGAATTCAACTTTCACTATTGCCTTCTCCCTGGGGTTTCCAGAGATTACTCTCCTACAGAAATTCAATAATTTGCCAGTTACTTTTTATCTAATTATTCACAAATTGCATTTTCATCACAGCATATTGCCCCAGACGCTGCTGTGCCTGCCAAGCTTTCCGTCTCTGCTTGCACTCAGTTTGAGAACTCTTATCAGACGTGGCAAGAACTCCTGCGCAATCTCATCTGCTGACGCAAGCCTGCCCAACCAATCGAAGCACACGTTACAAGGCATAATTACTTACTGCTCATATGGCGACTACTCACTCATGGTAACTTGTGGTTGCTATGGCACCAGCCTATCAGAGGACCCGAGGCTAAACCACAGAGTTGTATATAATCCTTCCTGTGATCCTAGCCTGTTTCTCTGGGCAATGAGCCTCCTGAGATGATTTATGTATCTGTCTCTACCGGAGTCTGCAGAATCTTGCTGGAGGTAGTGAACGAGAGAGCAGGAAAGATTGCGAAAAAGAAATAAAGTTTAATCACTAATGTGTTTTTCTTTTTTTCTTTTTTTCTTCCATGTTCTTAAATCTTAACTTAATGCCTACAGGAGAAAAGATGTGAGACAAAAGAGGATTAATATTAAAAATATGTTCCCCTTTCCCTTATATCTCTGTTAAACAACCCACTGAGAGATAAGAGAGAGCGCTTAAAAAAACACATTCCTGTAACTTTTTTAGTTATTATAGCAACCTTAAAACTGATTTGACAGTTGGCTGGTTTTGCTTGATTCATCAGCAGTACTTTCAAAGTTGTGCTATCAAGACTTTCCTTTTTTTTTTATTGTTCGCAAAGCTGCATAACTTTTTATCACACCACCTCAAGGACAACTCACATGGACACATACTGTCTTGCACAAGGACAACATCCAAATCCCTTTGTGCTCTGCTTCTCAGTAAATTTGCTCTCCCTTGCATAGGGATTCTAAATCGGCTCTAATAGTCTTATGTTTGGTCCCAAAGGACACTGACGTGGTGTTTGAGTATCTAAACCACCCTGCCTGGCGCTATGTTAGTACCTAAGCTTTTGAGAAACCATGGGAAAAGCCTGGTAATAAACAATGACCTAGCCCCGGCTTTCAGAGATGTCTCGTGGCTCAGTTGTGGAAAATAGCTTTTGATACACCGCTGAGACACCTCGTATTCTTAGACACACACAAAAAACACACCACTTGACTCCGAAGCAGAGGAGAGGCCAGTACTAGACTTTTAAACTGGGCAAATTCATTGGAGGTGATCCGAATTTAATGTTCTACATTGTAAAACTGAGGAGACACAGACTGCTCTCACAGATGTGGAGTATACTGACTGGGTTGCAGGAGGTGTTTGTGCGTAAGCGCGAGAGAGAGCCTGCAGACAGAGCGGTGAGGAGGAGGAAGGGAAAGGGAAAATGAGGACAACGAAAAACCGAAAGCAACACGTGCAAATGTGTGTTTGCACACATCCGCGCAGCCTCGCACACATATGTGGATTCGTGCCCACAAAGCTCAACCATATTCCCCGTGGTAACATTTACTCTCTTTTCAACACCTTACATAATATACTACAGTCTATTTAGCTGTAACTTGGAGCCAGAAATCAGGCAAATTGAAATAAATGACTATTTCAGTGTTTGCTCCCACTCTCTCCCTTGATTCTACCCACTCTCTCCCAGCGTAGCAAACCTGACTGATAGTAGAGCGTCGCTCAGATTAAAACACAATGAATTCTCATCTGATTTGATTGAAGTCTGCTTGCAGAGACAGCTTTCGTGGGTTGGTTGCCAGCTTCATAAAGACAGTTGCCAGGTGTTTGGATTACCAGTGTCGTTTGCTGAGAAACAAGTGGATCAGTACCGGGGCATGAGATGAAAAGAAAATTGCTCATTACAATGGAGTTTCTCCTGAGTTATTACTTTATATTATGGAGAAGCAGTTAGGGCATTATTTGAGGTACTTGTATTTAATTTGTGTTAATTTAAACTGGTTCCTTCACCAAATATGACCCACTTGAGACTGTTTTTTTTTATGAAATAAAGTAGCTCTGTGTGGTGTGCATGATATCTTCACTGGCCTCACTGGATGTACGGTACCACCTCACCCAATAGGCACCAATAGAGATCAGCCACCCTTTGAATGTAAAACTGTAGAATGCATCAGAAACAGAGACAAAGCTTACTTATGTGGCTCAGTAAATATGCAAGACAGTATTTATACCAAACCAGCTTCCACTATTTTTACCATCAGGAAATAGTATGCTTATTTTGGAGCTGGAACGGTATGAGAACGCAGCGTTGGCAGCGTTTGCATTGTTTGAACAGGAAATTGGCACAGGGTATTTAAAAATGTCCATAAATTCTTGATTTCTTGAATATTTTCAGGCTGGTGGCAGATACGATGGAGGCAGCTGAAGATTTGTGATACATTAAGATATATTCATGGTTTTCACCGTTGCAATCATAATCAAAAGCCACTCCAGTAAACAAATGGGACAAATAGATGGCAAATGACAAACCCAGAAGAGGGTAAACATGATAGAGCTTTTCTCGCAACTGACATTTTACTCATTCTAGAAAGAAAAGCACAGGTGGAATGAATGGATTAAAAATAATGGCTGTATTCATTTAGGTGCTTCTATTCAATTCAAAGTAAACACTTACTAAAAAATAAATATTGCTCCCTTCTTTCCCCAGAGTTCTCTAGTATGGGGGTATTTCTACAATAAAAAATCAAGAACTAGTGTTTTTTTCTGCTACCACACAGAAGCATCATTAAGCAAAGCTCCTCAATGCCAGGCAGAGAAATGAATGACACAAAATAACACTTTTGCCTCCTCATACTTAAACTTACAAGGGGAAATCAATGTGCCTCAGTTCCTTAGAATGGAGCTTTTGACTTACACATGGATCAGTACTTAACACCAAGATATGTTTGATTTGACTGATTTAAAAGATATAATTTGTCGCAATTTATGTGTCATATGAAAAAAAAACAAACATAAAAAAACATTGCATCTCAGTCGACACCAATCAGAAGGCAATTACTTTCTGAATCCACGAGAACAGTCACCGATTGAAAAGATGTGATTAAACGCGAAAGGTCGTATAATGTGCGATCAAATTAAATGAGCCCTTACGTGATAAGACGGGTAAACAAGCACAACGGCCTGCATTTGTTGTTTTTGTTTTGCTTCGTAACACCACATTAAGACGTCAAAGAAAATCATAGTCATGGAAACAAACTTTCCATTTCCTCTAAGCTTCCTCACTGCTGTTAATTCAAAGAGTATGTATGTGTGCATACATCTTTGCAAGAACCCATATGCATAGTCATTTATGCTTATTTGTGAAAGATGCATTGCATGTAATGTTGTGCGATAGCCAAGACAAAAAGCACTAAGTATTTCAACGAGTCAACTCTCTTCCTTCCTCTATCTTAACTTCCGTCTCGCACTAAGTGTTTACTCGTTGGTTCGTCCCGTTTTGTTTCTTTGTTTTTAAATCATCCAAATGAAAGAGAAATGTATGGCTTAGGAAGATTTGCAGAGATTAAAGTTTCTCACAGATGGTCTGTGAGGCATACTTTAATGCTCACCCACACAGCTTGGTTTTATTATCAGTGTTAGATCTCTCCATCTATCCTAACAGTGTAACTACTTTACCTCAGTCAATACTTTTGAAGAATTCAATCCCATTCACGTCTAGTTTTGCTGGTCCAGATCATTCCTGTTGTAAATTCAATCATCTTTTACGTAGGATCTTTTGGTATGAACACAGGCGAACATTAAGCAAACATACGTGACAGTTGATGAATTTCTGCCATGACACCTCATGTGACCCGCTGCCAATGTATCCTGTCGGTGTGAAAAGTAGCATACCGCTCACGTATAATTGGATGATTGGTGTGAAGAATCCCTGCATAAATCCTTTAAATATGTTTTGATTAATCTTTTTACAGCTTTAATACGATCAGACTGAATCTTTTAAAATAACATGTTTACCTTCACAATCAGCTTTGACTGACATATAGAGCAGTTGGATGTCTTTGTTCCAGCTCCCCGCCAGATTAAGGTTCTTGAAGAGCAATGTGTCACCTATGCAGCAGTCAAGTGCTGTGAGTTTATGACAGTATTAAAGGTTCATCACTACTGGGAATAAACCTCAATACTTAAAGGGAGCCTGTTAAAAAGTTTTTTTGGCAACATGCAACCACTCCCTTTCAAAAAAGCAGGAACCTGCTGAGAGAGTAGGCGGGCTGACTCACTGGCAGAAAAGTAATCTAGAAAACACTTAAAACTTAGTGCTAAAATTCACAGTTTAGAAACAATGAGAAGTTTTGGTAAATGCGTAAAAAAAGTTGAAGATCAACTGTAGTCAGAGAAAAGTGGACATGGCAAGGGAGGAGGCTTGGCAAAGTCTAAAATAGGTTTGTTTTCAATACAAACAGATTTTCATATTTTGTGATATATTATCAAATATGTCAATAAATCCCCCGATCGTGAGTTTTACGTCTTAAAAAAGACATTTGCTAATAAATAGGACTACAGAGGTTGTCGGAAACATTAAATGTCATCATACGCACCACATAAACTTGTCTACTCTTTACCGGAGGACTTTACTTGCAAACTATTCTAACTCTCAGACTTGTAGATTGATCACGTTATAGTTAAGTGTGTGAAGTATAGTGAAGTAGGAAACTTGGTGTTGTGCAGTCATGCAATGTGGTGTAGTTTGTTCATAGCATAACGTTAGCTCTGCACTTATGCTTCAAAACTCATAAAAGTGGCGTTCATTTGTGAGGATTACCTTGCTGTTTAAGTATTATAAACTTTTGTCTGCCACAGAGTTTACTTCCTGCAATAACCTAAAAATCCAGTGGAAAAATCCCATTGGCTTTTTGTTGACAGAAAAACATGCCATCTCTGTCGCACTCTATATATATATACAGGTTGGAGAAATGCAGATGTGAGGCTAAATGAAACTAGCAAGCACAGAGCGGCTTACAATCCTATATTTAGGCTGAACAGAAGCACATCCAGAGACCCTCTTAGAGCTGAGGCAGGTTGACTCATCCTACTACCAGATCGTCTGCAAGCACAGTTCACAACCCGTATCTACCCGCTGCACTACCTGTCTCTCCCAATGTTTCCTGTTTGTTGCGCTCTGCATGGCACTTTGCACACTGTCAGCCAATGAGTCATAAGCCTGAGCGGAGCAACTTTTACACACACAGCCTCATGCACACACTCATATACACACAGAAACTAAGGTGGAAAAAATTAGGATGAATAAACCCAGACAGGCAGTCATGCACATGCATACACAGAGCGCCCACTCATACACACACACACACACACACACACCGGAACATGCAGGTTTTATACAACAATCCGAGCACCTCCTGTGCCGCCTTAACCCAGAATAATCTTTGTTGGCTGGACAGTCTGGTCAACCGTGCAGGCACACAGGTGCATCAGGTTAGCACTTAATGGGTTCGATTTACAAAAACAAGGCAACTTTAATAGCCGTTTCCCTGATGATGCACTGACATCTAAAAAAAAGAAGTGATCCTGAAAAAAACAGCTGGCTGGACAATCAGTGATTCAAATTCTCATTTCACAAACACACGTATCTCGGGAATTGTTAGAACATTGGCTGTTTTGGATAATCTGATTTTTAATTTCAGTCCACAACGCTAGAGCTCACTGACATGAGCGAACGTGAAACAAAACCTTTTACTTTAACATTTTGTTAAGTGAATATGCACGCTGCAAATAAACATGCAAGTCTCCTATGTGTTTAAATGATCGCACACATATAGTCAACGCACAGAGCATATTGGTGACATCCTGCTCAAGGAATTTAAGAGATGGAGAGCTGACAAAAGAATGTTTGGATGTCCCGACACTTGCCAAGTATCTCAGTGAGCAACTGTGTCCAATGAATATACAACACCGTGTGTCACCATACATGATTTGACAAGGTAGCAGAGCAGGCAGAAAATGTGATACTGAAACTGCTCGGCACCCTCTACTTTATCTGCTCCGGTTCAGAGCAAGCAATGACATGGCAAGTTACGAAATATGGACAGAACAGGTATCGGCAGGGACAAATAAATAAATAAATAAATAAATAAATCTTGTGCAACTTTACCAATGCAAGGTCACTGCACATGATCATAGCCAGCAAGATATGAGGGACCATAAAGAACTGCTTCAGGCGGGAAGCCCAAAATGGAGCCATCTCTATCGGTCTTCTTTAAACTGAATGTGCAGTAGAGGCCCCCTGAGAACCACTATGCTAAACAGTTCCACTTGGACACAGATAGAAATAAACCTCCTCTGCTCAGTGTGAGGTATGAAGGATAGTCGGACGGAGAAGGGAAAAGATGATGTGGTAAAGGAAGGAGGAAAAAAGAGAGAAAGAAAGAAAAAAAGTGTCTTTTTAAGGTATTTACTCCAAAAACTGGTTGAAGGTCCTTACTATAAAAAGTGGAGGTCAGTCTCTTGCCTACCCAGTGAAAAAGAAACTTTAATCCTCCTTTGAGGACACTCGAACGCCTGACTGCTCTGCAAAACTTTGAAATTTGAATAATAAGCAAGTTTGCGCTTCAGGTGTGTGTACGCTGTAGTGTGTTTCTGGAGTCGTGGCGAGTCCCTGATTTTTTAAATTCATTCTCCCACTTCCTCCACCTTGCCTACAAACCAACAAACTGATATGGAACATCAGATTTCCTGATTTGAATGTGTCAACTCGTCTCACAACACAATCAAATTCATGTGTGGATGTGCAAAGTTGTGCGCGCGCGTGCATGTATGTGTGTCCGTGAGTCCCTGCAGGGTGGTGTGTTGCTCCTGCTTCCCCATCTATTATTGAAAGCATCATGCAAAATTTATCTGAGCTTTGTCTCTCCAGTGCCACTGACTGTTTGTCACTGGTTCTCCTGGTTCCTCTTGACAACTCTGCTAACTCATCAACACTTCAACAGGTCGTTTCCTCATCGCTTGAATGGGGACAGGCTTTAGTTAACGAGCTGAAGAACAAATTTGGTCCAAACGTCACATGCCTATAATGACAGGTAATTTCTCAAATATGAAACAAGAATATAGCACATCACTGCACTGACATCAGAAAAATGACAATTGTTTTAGTTGTAAGAAAATAAGATTTAGGGTTTTCTTGCAGTTGCAGTCACGCAGTTAGTCCCTCAAGCCCTACATGTTCAACTGTCTCCAGTCTTTCTCCATTTCATTCCACTTTTCTTTTTCAAACTGGGCTCCATTTCCATCCTTCTTTGGAATTTTGCCATTGTTGGACCACTTAATGGTGAGACAGAAGAAAAAAAAAGATTTAGATAGCAACTAATCAACCAGCCAGGAACAAATACAAGGCTTTGCTTGAGAAACTGAGAAGTAATGACTTATAATGTGAACACATATTAAAAATCACACAGAAGCCTAGAACAACACTATTGTTTGAGGTAGCGCCAGCTCACACAGTTAACATGCTACCTTCAAGCCTAACAGCTCAATTAAATTAATGAGTTGGCTCCAGAACCAAGAGAAAAAGACATAATAGCATTAAAACACATCCCCTCAGAAATTGTAATTATGAAACAATCTATGCCTCTCCGTTCTCTGTCGGTTGATGCCTCTTCTACTATAATACTACAGTGGGTCAGTTGGAACAAGTTGAGTTGAATTGTGTCTTGGGAAACACAATCTCTCAAATCCTTTAATTGGGACTTCATGAGTTTCTCCTGACATACAACAGGGAATACAGGCTGGGTATTATAATGAACAGTTATAAATGGAACAGTTTCTCCACCTATCAGTGCCGTCTTTGTATTTTCTCCTGCATACTTCTATATCTGGAACAGTAAAAAAAAAAAAAAGTACATATATATAGGAGATGCCATCATATCTAGACTAATTAGTGAAAATGTAGTGCAGTGAAAAAAATCACAGAGATAACCTACAGAGCTGTGTCACAGAAATTAATGAAACTGTGTGTTTGTGGACTGAGTTTTAATAGTAAATCCGAGTGAGCTGTCATTGTTTTTCAAGCTATCTCCTTTAAAAGTATATAGCAACGCAGTGAAATATGAGTTTGAGGAATTTCAAAGACACATCTCTTGCCCAAAGTTTTGTTTACAGAATTATTGTGCTTGATCAAAACCAATTAGGATGTATTTTAATGTGGAAAAAAAAAAGTTTGGGAAATAAGGTGACACCTGTACAGTTGACAGCGTCCAATGCATACCTAAATGTTACCAATTCTCACTGAATACCAGCAAGTGAAACAACTTCCCAAATGCTAACACTGAGGTTGATGCTTTATTTTGCTGTAGTTTGAGTCTGTAGATTGTTACAAAGTAGAAATATGTTCTCTTTAAAGGAAAAGCATTATAATTCATTTTAATAGACTCATTCCTAACCCTATATTTACTCTTCTTTCAGCTTCTCGGTAACAATTTACAATAAGGGGCACAAAAGGGTTAGAGTAGCTAGTAAGTAGTTAATAATTACTAATTCACTAATGAGTAGTTAATTAGTTAGTTATCTTCTTCAGCCAGGCAGCACAGAGGATCAAAACAATCAGCTCAGTTTGGTGGGCATCCAAGATAAGTATCACCAATTAAGTGACCGTGACCTCTGACCTCTGACCACAAAATTCGGAATAGTTCATACTTCAGTACAAATAGACGTGTGTACCAAATTTGAAAAAAATCCCTTAAGGCATTCAGAAATTTTACATTCACGAGAATGGGACAGACAGATGGACAACTGGAAAACATAAAGCCTCGGGCCAAGGCTGTTGCTGGCATAGAGGCAGAACAAACTAATTACACAAACTCTCCTCACCAAGGCTTTTTTTTTTAGAGGGGTGGTTGGTGTAAAAGTGTAAATGCTGCAGAGAGAAGAAACTATTTCCAAACAAACTCACTTGGGGTTGATGAAGAGTGCAGCACTGGTGGAGTAAGCATATAGTGAAGAGTGGGATTTCTACCATGGATACATCTGTATGCTCAACTCTCTGAAGTGGTGTGATACACAAGAGCCACTCCAGGGAGGGCTAAACAACGTTTTTATTCTAACAAATTCTTTATAGGCTTAACTCTTCTTTTCAACTTTGTTGTCTTTGAAGTTGAGTGTTTGTAGTGCCTTCTTTGTAACGGCTGCCATTACACTGCAGAAGCATGTAATCTGGACCTGGGAGATAAATACCATGTAAAATGAAAGGAGCTGAAATAAAGAAAAGTGAGAAAAATATAACAAAGGTCCTCCTTTGCTGCTTGTCTCACACACAGAAACTTTTATTGTGCATGTGATTGTATGTGTATGTGCTCATGCATGTCCCTCATGCCCTCTGGCCCCTCAAGTTTATTGGATAAACACAAACAAACATACATAGGGCCCTATGGTAGTTTTATCATTAGACAGTCTACCATTGCAAAGGCAAGCCATTAAACAAATTTAAAAACTGACATGTTCAGTTTGTGGTTACAACAAAAAAAATATTTCCTGCAAGTTTACATAATGCATAATCCTGAATAATTTCGAGGTCATCTGGAGTGCACATCCCCTCAAATATGCACTGACGACAATGCTATTTATTCTATCCTCTCACACATTACACATGGTTCCTCACATCAAGGCGGTTGTAAATGCATTCAACCACTCAAGCGTATTTTCCCCATACAGTTCTGAACGGCGTCTAAATTTCTGGGTGAACATTTTCCTGCACTCGTGCGGCTATGTGATCACATGATTTTTATGAGACATGGAAATCTGTGGCATGGTATTGCTATTGCAGGATGTGGTGACAGAGGTCACTTTTAATTACAATTTGGCTACCCAGCACTGTCTGGTTGTGGGTGCTGCCTTCTAATAATAATAGTCATGGCATTAACCCAATGTATGTATTTAACTGATTTTAATAAAACATGCATTATGCACACAAATACGCTTTCTCCCCCAATATTATATTACATGCAGCATGTTTGTCTTTTGGCATGACCTATATTGTTTAAGGTAGGGCTGAGAAATTAACTGAAATATTATCAAAGCGCAATATCCAAACTGATTTTTTTTGATAAAGATAAAATGTGTGAGAGAACAGTATTATAAAGAAGTACTGTAATGCTGCAGAGATGTTGTGGACTACAAATCCTGCTCTCCAGATGTCAAAAATGACAAATCATCTGGATGTTAATAGTTTGTTTCCGTGAAAATTAAAATTACAATGCAAAAATGATCATTCACACTAATCACGAGTCATGTCCCACTTGTAAAAGCCTGTCGAAGCAGTCCGATTTAACTTTTTTTATCATATCCTGCAGCCCTCGTATAAGGTTGCACTGAAACTGCACGCTCACAAAAACCGACAGACCCATATCTTCTTTTCCTCTGACCTGCGTTTACTTCGCTAATTACGGCCCATATGGCTAAACACACACACACACACACACACACACACACACACACACACACACACACACACTGTACGACAAGGATGCTGAGCGCTTTATATTCCTCATTATGTAAAACATTGCCGTCATGTAACATCTGGCCCTACACCTAATACCAGTCTATTGCCTCAGATCAAAGTGTATGCACGCAAATGTGCGTGACATTATAATAATGACTTAAGGTCCATTAGGAATATACTCTTTGAACGGTGTGATTACCTGTCAGAATGCTCAAATCTCTGGAGAGCCTCACGGTGACAACATGCCTCATTAGTTTAACAAACTCATTTGTAAATAGAGAATGGTCAATATAAGTCATGAAAAAACATTTTAAATGCAAATTAGACAGCAGGTAGTTAATACAGCCATTTGGCACCAATGTGCTCTATGTACGTCGAGTGGGATTTTGCATCCCAGCGTCAGTATATCTGCTGAAAAATAGATAAATGGGCTCCACTGATGTCTGAATTATACATCTCAAGTGCCACTTGAGGCATCTGTCATTTTGGAAATAGTGTTTCAAATGTTTGAGAAAGATTAACTCTCCCCTTCCAGTTGCCAATGACGGGGTCTGTGAGAGTATACACATCAGTTGGGTTAATATTCATGGCTGTGCTTGCACGCTTTTGCAAGATAATATGTGTCCAGATGGTCCTACCCAGCTCCAGTCTTGAAGCAGCAACCCAATGGCCTCATCCAGACTAATCCCAGCATAGCAAAAAAACCCTCTCTATTTTTAAAAGGCAGACTTGGCAGCATGGGAGAATAATTGGGAACAGTTGTAATCCTTAAATGAATACATCGGGCAGATGTGTTTTTCAAAGGAAACTACAAGAGTTTCGGGAACATAACGTCTCGGACTGACTCACTGGTTATTTAAAAAGACCAACTAGGGACAGACCATGCAAATGAAGCGCAGTGGAAAGGTTGCAGGAGAACATTAATGGATAAAGTGGTTACTTACATGCAGTCATAAGGTTACAGAAAGAGAAAAAAATTGTAAGTATATAAAGAGATGAGGCTTCAACAGTGCAGGCTCGCTCTGAAATGCCTCTTGAGGATCAAATAGTCAGTTTTTATTTTAATAATACAGTTCCCAAATGTACATATAAGCTTAGACATGAAATGTCCTTGATGCACAAAACATTTATTCATGCCGTCTATATTAATGACCATCCACAGCTACATTTGTGGGGGTTGAAGGTTTCGTCTGTACAATCTGGCTTATCATTGAGAACGATATAGGATCGGTCTTTGTTGCGTTGTCATTAAGTAGTCTGGCTAGAGTTACACATAAGTCATGCATTGTTACGGTTATTATTTTGTGAATTATTTATTAACTCTTGAGCATAGATCGTTAAACTATAATGAAGCTGTCCTTCAGAACTTGATGTCTCCAATCTCACCCCTCCAAATGCACTGAATGAGGCAGACCAAACAGTTCAGCTGGAACATCAACTGTATTTAGATTTTACAAAGAAATGTTACACTTCATGAACCCTGACATTGAAGAATTTATAGAAGAATATTCACATTTATAATTCACGATCCATGAAAGGAGAGTAATAACTAGAATTCTTGCTGGAAATCAACATTTTTTCATTATAAATACATCATTTCATGTCTTTTGGAGTTCGTTGGTTGCTCTAGGTAACTGCATCAGATTCTTATAAAACTTTCAAAAGAAGAATAACCTACTCCAGTACTTTCTCAGGTGAGGTGAAGCATCAGAATGAAGTGAGAAACACTTCACCAGTGCTAAATGTGATGAGTCCTTGACAGGCACAGAGGCGCTTGCAGTATAGACACACAAGCATACATGGCCATGAAAACCAGCCAACTGAGGACTATGTCCTCGTCACACACAAGTGAACACACAAAAGGAAGTATTTGTATTAAATCTAAGCCTGTGCTGACACAATCCTACACACATACAAACGCACACACACAAATACAACCTCTTACTTACTTATGCTTGTACATATGTGTACATAGAAAAATCTGTTTACAAGTCATGCACCACAAATGCTACACAGCTGAAGTGATGCGTATGCAACTTGCCAGATGGCATCGCTGTTTTTCCAACATGGCAGCCTTACTCCTGCAGTCAGCCGAAATCTACCACAGCTTTAATCATACAGAACACACTGCTTCAACACGCACATATCTGCGCAAATGTAGCCTACACACAAGCTAAAATAAGTCCATAAATAAAAGTAGCACATTACAGATTATATGTTTTTAATGTAGAGCTCAAATATGTGCCAGAAAACCAAAAATTGAAATGACACATTCTGATTAAAACATTACATCTGTATCAAACCAGTGCTCGGGGAAAGACAGAATGAGTCCCTCTTCTTGGAAAACAGTCAGATGATATCTCTTTTGCTGTGTGACATGTTGGATAATGTTTTGTTTTTAGCTTCGGGGACTGCTAGATTTTGCAACTGCAGAGGGAACAATACCCTCAGACATGCACACAGGCAACCCCACATGTACGCATGGACGGGCGCACACACGCACTTCAGCACACACTTATGCTCTGGCCTTACATTCCCTTGCACCCTCCTGTGCCCTCTTCACAGTTTTGAAATAGCCTTGCAGTGGCTAGTAGATGTCGCTGCACATAAAATGACAGCGACATCTCCGAAGGCGAGCTGACTTTTTCATGCTGAGAGAGCTCTTTTAGTTTCTGCGGTCTCAACACAGTCACAAATAGGCAGGAAACAGACACATGGTCCAGTTGGGTGTCTCTGTGTCTCTGGTGGCGACAACGACTGATGGCAGACTATATGTAGTAAGGAGTGAAGTTGGCGGTAAACCACCTACTGTAAGTCATAAAGTAACTAAGACTGACATTTGATTTCAAACTACATCTTTTCTTTTTTGCTACCTGGTCATTAAAATGCCATCCAACAAATAAACCAACAGGGGTGTAAACATGATCTTCTTGGCAGAGGTAATAACAACGGTACTTTTACAAAACTCCTCTTGGAACACTACTGTGGAGCATGCAGTGCAAATTGTAATCCTGTTGTCAAGAAAAAAATGAGTGTCACAACAGTGACATCATACTTGTTCTTCTTCGTCTTTTTCTGTTAATTGGCGGACTGCAAACCAACTTTCGAGGTGAATACCGCCACCTACTGCATCGGGTGTGTAGAGGACATGCTTGTTAAGTCAATGAAAGCAATTCGGCTTCTTGCCATCGTCTCTATTTATCGAATAGAACTTCATTATCGGGCCAATTATCCATCAGTTGGATATATATATTATGCATCACTAGTCTAACCACGCCAACTATGCAGTCTACTCAGGTGCCCTGCAATAGAACACAGTTATGGGCTAAACCTCAGTTTCATAATGAGGAAATTGCTCCAGGCTCCAAACATTCTTTCACTCCTGACATACACAAACTGAGGACTGCAGCCCATTATTGGGTTCTGGACCCATAGTTTATTAATATTGCTCTACATGATGAAGATAATAACTTCTGTAAAAGTGCTGAAAAAGATCCAACCATGGAGTTCCTGCTGTTCATCCATCCGTCAAACTAAGTGTGGGTGTATACGAGTGTGTGTGCGTGGGTGGGTGGAGGACGATTTCACCAAAGAGTTCCTGCTGTCCCTTCATCCATCAAACTAAGCAGCATTAGAGGAAGCTGTGTGTCCCATCAATTATTCCCCTCAGCACATCTATTATTGATGACTGCTACTTAAAATAAGACACTGAAAGACTGACATGGCACCGAGCTAAGTGAAGGCTCTGACTTTGCTTGTGTGGGGGTTTCCATGAGTGTGAGTGGAGATGTTTGTGCAAAAGCTGGTCCAGACCTTCATGTGAGCTGCTAAAGCAACTATTGGGAAGTGAATATGAGAGGTTAATACGTATCATACGTCCTGTCAGTCAACATCCCCTAACTGTATCGTAACACCACACATATGAGAGTGGACCACATGTATAGCTGCAGTTCTTGATCTTTTCTGTCCATTCCTCTCCATACACCTACACTGTTTCTGTATTCCTCACATAATGCTGCACAATCCTCCCTCTCCCCTCACTTAGTCTCCTACCATGAAAACATCCCACGCACCTCCATCTTTCTCCCTGTCTCGTTACGTCGTGTCTCTGAGCTTGCCTACAGTCACCTTCCTTTACCTGTCAAAAAGGCAGAAAGTTAGCTAATCATGATTGTGTTCACGTACTTAGAAAGGCAGATCAAGTCATCAGTGAAAAGCTGTCTGTTTCTCCCTTTTGAAAGCTGTTGTTTCCTTACTTAATGACAGGTGGGTAAACACCTTCTGCATGCTAACTTATTTAGCTCACTGCGCTTCAACAATTATGCTTAAATGGCTGCAACTAATTGAACAAAAGTATAGCACGTCATCAATTCTGTAAAAATCCACCAATTATGGTTATAGCAGCAATCAGACTTTTATACAAATCTAAACAATTGATTTTACTTCTTGAGTTTTTGCATCAACAGCAAAGCAGCTCGAATAAATGTGCTTTAAAAGAGACACATAAATAAACACACGTCTTCGTCTCTCTGTTTACTGTAAATCCAAATATTCCCAAAACATGCGTCGTCGGGGTTTCCAGTCACAGTTTTAGAACGGTGACTCTCCCGAGTGCACACTCCCCTCCTGCTCTCCTTTTCTTTTTCCTCTCCCCCCTCTTCCTTCCTTCCCATGTCTGGTCCTGTCTTGTCTCAAAGCATGCCACTGGCCATGTCTCCCCCCGTGTGGCCAGCTGTGTCACAGGTGATCCGTCACCACAGGTGGAGGTTTATTATTGGCCGAACCCCATGGGCCAGACGATCCTGACAAATCAGCTGTAAATGCCAGCCCTCAGCCGGATGCTCTGATTGGTTCTGACAGGCACAGCGGGCCTTATGCCAGCTTCATGCCCCTTAGACCCCAAAAACCAGGTGTAGGCAAGGCATGTGTGTGTGTGTGTGTGCCTTTCTCTTCTACATTATTCAGCACCAGCTGTTGGGGGTTTGTGTCTCTGGTTCCTTCCCCTTGTTCCCTTGACTCAACAATACGCTGTATTGTGGTCAGCTGAGTGTGTGTGTGTCCATGTGTAAGTGTCACACCACACTGTAGCCTTTCTGCCTACATGCACATTCAGCGCTTTTCTGCTAAAAACTCAACCCAAAACCAACTTTCTTATGTGACCTAGGTTTCCTCCGGAAAAAAACTTTTCTGCTTACCAAAAGCTTTAGGAGTTATTTTTTGCACATCCCCTGGCCAGAGTTTGTCAAATTAATGCAGTCGTTACCGTGCACACACTGTCACACCAGCCCTGCTTTCAACTTTATTTGTTAAAAGATACTGTGACATATTAGATTGCACATGGTCTCTTATTTCTCAAATAACCCTCCATAGTTTCATAAATATTGAGAAATCTTTGGATTGTGAGAATTCTCTATGTAAGCAATGTTGACATTTTGAAATTAATTTCCTCCCTCCACAGGCTGATCTGTACAGAGCCTCTTTACATCGGAGTAATGATCCGCAATATCTCTAAATCAAGCCGTTTACGCAAAAAAGCCAGCATGGGACAGAAGTCAGGCAGTGCTTCACATAAACTGCTGTGTTTACTGCCAGTTCAAATTGGAGCCGAACAAGGTGGACAGTTTCACCAACATGATTCCATTATTTTGTTTTACTAAAAGCAAAGGTGCAATTTGTCAAATAGAAGGGTGGGGTTGAAGTGCTTTATTTGTAACAAGCGCCATACATTACAGCCAGTCTTCACTCTGTAATACGTTTTCCAAAGAATATTGTAAATGTCACTCTCTTAATTTAAAAAGCTCTGTCCAATAAAAGTGAAAGAGCATGACTGAGAGTCGCCCAGGGTACGAATCACACACAACCTTGTTTAAAAGGTGTACTTTTTTTGCTCCTACAAGGTGCTCAGGTTGATGCAATGTGGTCCGTCTGATAGCTGCTCTATCCTACAGCCCAGCTGTGACATATATTTAAGATTAGATATAATTTAGACAGTGAAAGCTCCTATTGTTCAGGGAAAAAAACTATGAAACACTGTGGTATCATAGAATTTTGAGTACTGGGAATAAATATAATGAGAGACCAGAATGGTGGATATAAAGAGAGAACAATTGCTCAGTGTGGCTATTGTGTGTCTTGGTACATCAACCAGCACGCTCTGATGGATTTGAAATGTTAACATTTGTTTATGGAGAGAACATTGTGTTATGTTTTAATGTCAAGCCAGGTGTCATTCTCAGGTCGTCAAACGCCGACGGCCATTTTCCATGTCACACAGACGCACAAGATAGGCTACCTTTTAGCATCTGTGGGACTGGCAAAAAGCCTTCCTAACATGCAGTTAATGTGAAACAATTGCAATTTCATTAATGATAATAGACTTAATAATAAATAATAGGTTTAGGAAAAGATCATGGTTTGGGTTACAATAAGTACATTACGTTATGTATGGGAAATAAGTCATCAGCAAATGTTACACACGATGTAATGTGACGTTCGTGAATAATAAGAATAAAAGTCGAAGTTGACTTTTGGTTTGTTGTTGCTCGTTACACTCCATCACCTGACTTTCTCTGCTCTTATATTGCTGTATGGATGTAAATCGGAGTTAGATTAAAGTTTGGTGCATCTCATACAGATGCTAAAGGGTACCTCGTCTTTTTGAGACACTGAGGGGCACAACAGAACGTAGGTATTTCACAACCTGGATAATGAGAATGGTCTAGTATGTCTCCCAGTTAGTTATTTGTTCTGCATCAACCTTTTTTTCCACACAGAGGCCCAAATTACACTTAAAAGTGATGCTTCAGCCTTAAGGGGGGTCATGTACACAGATCAATGGAAAAAGAAAAAAAAATATGTGTACACTGCTTTGTTCAAAAGTTGAGAGTTTGGAAAACAGGTAACATATGCCAACACTCGTCTGGGATCATTTTTAGAATACAAATGATACGAGGCAAGGAGAAAATAAATCAGTTAATCCCAGTGACAGTATTATGTGGGTCTTTGTTTTCGATCTGTCTCCCATGCATTTCCACATTTTCCATACATTTTCAACGCATTATGCTCAAAGTCCTCAGATGTCAGTATTATGTATGGTTAAAGCAGGATCAAAGGCATCCCAAATTCATTTTAAAAGGCTTTCATCTCCTTCCTTATCATTATATGAAGTTAAAAAGCAGCCGTGTTTAGTGCTTTTCCCTTTGTGATAGCCTCATAGAAAAAAGGAGGCTTTAAAGCTGCTTTTTGAGGGCCTATGATTCATCCGTTTCTGCTGGCTAAAAATAAGCCTCTCTGATGCCAAGTAAGCAATAAGTAAGTTATAGGCCATTTACCGAGGTCCTGAGGGCCAAGAGGGGTTGCAGCCATCACAAACATTATGTGAAACATGAAATATTACATTGTTTTACATGAATGTGGAGAGTGAGAGATTCATCACTGCCATCCAAAAACACTGATATGTCTGTCAGAAAAATTATTTATGGAAAGGTTTTCTGATCTGCCACCTCAAGGTGAATTTTTGCAGCCTAAACCACTTGGCTTTGGTTAGGGAAAGATCGTTGTCATGGGAAAAAGTAATAGTAGGAGCAGGACCGCAGGCTGCGATTGGAGTTTTTATGGCACGAGAATAACACTGCACATCTTCTGCTCTTTGCTCATGATAAAATAAGTCATGATTAGCTCCAGGAGGATGCTAGTGAGGAAAATAAGTACTTTTAACTACTCTTTATACAAATGACCTTTTCAAGCTGAAGGTGCTTGGAGAACGAGGAGGAATGTAAAGCCCTGGCTTTGTCCTACCAAGTGCTCATGAACAACACGGCCTACTAGACATTAGGTTTGTATATTACTAAATTGTCGTCATAATGATGTTGTGCTGAACAACATGATTGCTGGCTGATAAACACAACCATACGTTGAATAGTAATGCAGTATCTGTGAGTGGATCGTGTTTTGTAAGATTGCCTACTTTGATGGAATGCTTAATGAACAACACATCCTCGAACCAAAATGACTGAATAGGTTTGATCGGCAACAACATCAGCGATCCAGAGACAACACGACGCACGTACCAGACCTCTGTCATACTGTCACAATTTGGTTAGGTTTAGGAAAACATTGTGGTCTGGGTTTAAGATCACTGTTACTTTTGTAAGTCTTGTTACAAACATACCTGCATTACATAAGTTACTCATGTTACGTTACGTGCGTGACGTAACTTCATGATGTTAGTAAGTCTAAAAGAACTCACCGTTGACACCAACAGTGGCCTCCTGAGTGAAAGTCGTGTGATTGTTCAACCCGACCCCGTCCATCTCAGACCTCTTCCCTATACGGACTTGCCACTCTTTACACCACTTCTCTTAACTTCTTCTTCAATAATAACTACAGCTGCTAGAGATCACCACTCAACAACAGACATAAATATAGGTCGTAATAAACTGTAGTCATTTTCTGATGAGGACAGGCTCCAGCATTTCCTCATGTGTTTGTAGAAAATGTAATTCAGTCAGCATTAGGTTACCTTAAAAAACTGCTGTTTGCAAATTGGCCATATATATGTAATTTCTATGATACAGAGCTGAATAAAAGTCTAACTTGGGAATGTCACACAAGCACACTCACACATCCCTCTCACACCACGTGTGCCTGTGTGTGAGTCAGCTTTTCAGCCCACTCTCGCAGCAGGGGGTCCCAGTCATATGTGGTGTTAAACAGTTAGACTTCTAACACTGATTAGCCGCTTCCAGCGATGATTGCACCAATGTTTTTTCACCTCCTCACAAACAAAAGAAAGTGGAGCTACGGACCAAAAAATAAAGGACCACCTACCTATGTGTGTTAGTCGAAATAACACTTTCAAAATAAAAAAGATTGCTAGTTGTCAAATGAAGGAAGTAGAGCCTGCCTAATGCTGTTTAGGTGTTAATGCATAGCGGAGGGGGTGCTACAAGAAGAAGAAAGATGGGAAACAGTCCTTTTCGCTCTGCTTTTTTGAAGAACTATCTAACGATCTAGACCATCCCTAGCTTTCGTCTGACCAGAGGCTGAGGCAAAACCACATCAAGCCATAATTGTGTTTGACTGAAGGTACTTAGGACATGATTTGGATGCTAGACACTATGGGTTAATTTCCCGTATCCCACCAAAACATAACATTGATTTCCTTTAACCACGGCTGCAATGCTTTATTTACCTTCAATAATATATCTTTAGTTGCCTAAACATATTTACAATATTTGGGACAGCAGCAAGGAAAATGCTTCCATGTATGTGAGACATGTTTGGACCACTTATATTTTATTTATTTAGGTATTTTTGACAGTTTTGTGAAAAAATTTAAATGATAAATTATTAAAATTATAGGTCACAGATTTTCAGCCTACTTGACTTTTGATTGGTGGTATTTACGCTGTTAATGTATGAATTTTGTGTATGTACTGCAGATATGAACTCTTAAGGACTAAAAAAGAAGACGGCGTGACTAATATTTAACAGAAGGCCTAGAACTGAGGAGCAGTCAAGGTGAACAGCGTCACAGGCTCGGCAATTTTAATTGCTGGATGTATTCAGTAGATGTCACTGATTTACACAGCGGGTGTCTAATGTCTTCACTCCTTGATTAGAGTGGAGGGGTGAAAATCACAGAGAAGCAGAGCTACTTAACAGAACTTGAAGTGTTGCAAGAAAAAAATGGAATTGCCTCCTTCTGATTGTGTGCCTCTGAGCAACAGTCAAGGTGCAGCTTATATCCTTGTCTGTCCAGGCTCGTACAATAATGAATATGTAGAAGTCTTTCAAGGATCTTGGCGAAAAGGATGTTATCACTGTATTGGCAGGTATTATTCTGATCAATAATTTTGAGTGAGAAAGATGTAGATGGAGTACAGAGGGCTGAGAGAGCTTCATCATGTGGTGCAATGACAATCACCTGAAGCTCAATATCAGCAAAACCAATGAGCTTGAAATGGATTACTGCTGTATGTATGTTAGTGTGCGAGCTCAGAGAGAAACAGAAAAAGAGCCGATCGGGATAGAACATGAAAAAGATACACATTGTGAAACCTGGATGGTTCACACATCTTCAACCTGGCAGCACAGGAGATCATATCAATCCCCACAGTTTTAAGGTGGGCACCCAACATTAGTGTCACCAATTACGTATCCAAAGAAATCTGTTCCTGAGGTATGTTGTTGAATAACGGCCATAGGTGGAAGGAAGAAAGTGGTTTTGAAGAACATTATCATGTCACAGTGAAGCTGACCCTTGACCATTTTGTCAAAATTTGATTGCTCATGGCCAAAAATATGTTTTGTGAAGTCACAGTGACCTTGACCTTTGACCTTTAAAATCTAATCGGTTAATCCTTGAGTCCAAGTGGACATCAGTGCCAGATTTTAAGAAATTCCTCCAAGTTGCTGAGATACTGATTCAAAAGAAAGGGATGCCATACAAACTAGCTTTGCTTTTTTATAAAGAATAACATGTAGATAAGCTTTGTTTGACCATATCTTAACTATAATACTACATTTTTTTACCTGTTAACAATTAATCAAAACAAATAATAACAATAACAAAATATCAGCCAGTGGAGGGATTTTGGTCTGGACAAGCTAACATATAAAAGAATGCAGCACCAGACAGGGAATCCCTCAGTCCCCAGTGAACTGACCCAGGCTTTCAGCCACATTGTTCCTCTATTCTCACTTCAAACAGCAGACACACACTCACCTATAACCCGAAAGAACAAGAGAAAAACACTTGGAAAAGTGTGAGAAAACAGAGACTAGATTGAAGATATAAAGCAGATAAAGAAAATGAGAGGGACACAGAGAGGAGAAGGAGGAGGAAATGAAAAGGTAGAGGGGAGAGGGAGCGCAGCAAAACAAAAACAGTGAAACAGAGAGAAGAAGCGAATGAGGCCACGGAGGAATCAAAACTGCTGGCCTGGCAAAGCCAGTGAAGTCACAGAGAGTCACTGGAGTGACGAGACAGACAGCTGTGTCGGGCAAACAAACGGCTCCCTCAACTAAAATATCTATTTTTCCTTAGAAATGAATCTGAAACTGCATTTTGCGTGCTTTAGCCGAACAACAACAAAGTGTTCAAACCCCACTTACAATTATCGACGCTCCGAACGAAGCAAAGGTCTTAATGCTCATTTCAAACGACGCAGGCAGCTATTGGTTTCACTTGATTTCAGTTTGTTGAGACTGGTAGATAGTTTGATAAAAATAATCCAGGAAAGCAAACATTTAGTTATCTTAATTGAGGATATTGTTTCAGATTATTGCTGTGTGGTCATGCAATCACGAGCAGCTACATGAGAGTCTACTGATGAAAATCATGTCATTCAAGAGGATGAGCAACGGTGCTAAACATGGAAAACATAACATGAACATTGATATCATGTAGAGCATTTTGCTGCGGATTACTGGGCTTTTACATGTCAAAGGCACAGGCAGGAGGAGTTGAAAACATAATATCCCCTTCTTGTAAATGCAAGATAAAGAGACAAGAGTGAGAGTAAAATATTTGCCTCAGGTCCTAATTGAGGGGAAAACATCAATATCTTTAATCTGCTTTAAGTGGAGCATTCTCTTGTTAAACTCCTCCTAATGTTTTTAGGTTATTCATTTGCAGCAGCCTAATCTGCCTTTGTGCAGGATGTCTAACATTGCCAGAAAATAGCTTTTTTAGTTGCATTGTAGCCATCAGATTTTGGCTTTAAGTTCTTCATCTCAGAATATCTCATACATCATAATGTTAAAATCCCTAACTCAACAATTTGTCGGCCTGACGGAGATGCAAAGAAGGCTCCAGTCAGTTGCACCACGTGTAACAATCATCAGACAGTGATTGTATTGTATCTTGTATAATCTGGACGCAATTTAACACACTCTAGCTTTCCTGTGTCCATATTTGTGCGTGTGTCAAGGCGCATATTCATGTGTCACTCTGCATCATAATAACTTTTATCTATTGTTGATGCAAAGGGAAATTCAAGTTTAGAGGTGTCTGCATTTTGTATTTCAAAAGTGTGTCTCTAATTTTGTTGACTGTTCCCAAGTTCAAAGCCAAAAGCTGTCAGTGAAGATTAACTGAGAGGCCTAATGAGATTGTTTGTGAGTTAATTGACTAAAGGTCAATGTCTGCACTGGTCTCGTCAAACAAAGACGCTGTTAACGTAACAGGTTCTCATGAAACATTTTTTTTTGTTTGGCAATGCTGAAAAAGAAGGCTATGTTTACAAAAATAACCAAACGTAATCATGACAATAGAGTGGTAATGTATGCAAAGGCTGCTGTTAATTTCAGATCTTACTTTCTGCATTTCAAATAGCACACATTTATTCTGTGCGGTGCTTCATTCAGTTTGTTCATCAAAGATAATTACGGTAGATGATTATCTTAGGTAATCAGAGCATGTCTCAAGTCAGGAAAAGAGAAGTGCTTGAGTGTGTCTCTGTGTGTTTGTGTGTGAGTGTGTGTGTGTGTGTGTGTGTGTGTGTGTGTGTGTGTGTGTGTGTGTGTGTGTGTGTGTGAGAGAGTGTATGTGCGTGTGCGTGTGCATGCGTCTGTCTGAGTGTTGTCTTTTAGAACCTTTGCAAATCCCTTTCATGTGTACCTCCCAAAATCTCTCACAGCAGGAGGCAAAAAACACACAGCAGAGGGATATTTCTTGGTAACAAATGCAATGGCAACATATGCAACACACACACACACACACACACACACACACACACACACACACACTACATTGGCACTGGCCTTCAGCCACTTCCTTCTCAGCTAATCAGAGGAAAAGAGAAAGTGCCAGCATATCAGATGTAGCACAGCAGGTGGATGACCTATTGGGATGGAAAGATATCTGTGTTTGTGTGTGTGTGTGTGTGTGTGTGTGTGTGTGTGTGTGTGTGTGTGTGTGTGTGTGTGTGTGTGTGTGTGTCTGCGTATGATGCCAGAATTTGACAGGACATTGAGTAAACAACAGGGAGGGTATTAGGGGGAAAAAAACAAGAAAAAACAAAGCATTGGATTTTTGTTCCAGCCAAAACCAAGAGCTGATTACAGGGATATCGTTTCCCGTACATTTCTTAGATGCTTTTTAAACTTAAGGATGACAAGTATAAGTAATGCACAAATGCTTTTTTCCACACTCCAAGTAGTGATACGTAGGTTTAAGAGACTTGTACCTTTCGACTCCAGCCCAGTTGCCAGAATGTAATGTTAAATAGTTAGTTGGTAAATGTTTCTTCGAACCACAGATATGTCCAATACCACGTTGACATTGCTGTTCATCAACAGACTGTCACATCGGGAGGGGGAGAGTAGGTGGTGAAGTTACAGGCGACGAGGCTGCCAAATGGGCGACTGCAGTTGGAGTCTGCATGTCTGCATTTTTTGAAGCGTGACACCAGCAGATACTATGAAGGAGGCCTGGGGACATTTCCAGTCGCGTTGGTCGCAACCAAAATGGAATATTTGGCATGGGAAGTTCTGCAGACATGTTTGTGGTGACAGAACCAGGTGTGTTTAAGGAGACCTTGTGATATTTCCAGCTGCGTGGGGGGCGACTAAGAAAGGTATTTTAAGCCAAACCATAATGTTTTTCTAACATTAAGCAAAAGCACAGCATTGTGCAACAAAATGAAGCGTACAGCTTGAACTTCATGGTTTTGTAGAAACTTACTTAGCTAACATTTATTCTGGCTATTGGATTGCTGAACTAATACAGGTCAGTGCAGGAAATGCTTTTAAAGTTTACTGTAAGAGCTTTGTCATAAGCAGACATCTTTGAAAAAAGGAAAATGAATCAATACAAATTCAGTAACATTGTCCGTTTCAAATCAAACAACATCCTGCACAGAAGAAAATCAAGGACAAAAAACTAAAAGCAGGCAAGTAAAGTAACAATAGACACAAGAGTACAACAAAATGAATAAAAGGTTCACAAAAACATTGGGTTGAGTAATCTAATAGTTTGCCAACCTCAACATCCCCATATCAGTGGTTTCAATGCAACAGCCTCCAGACTGCAGGGAAGAATAAGGATGGGATTCGTACCTCAGGATACTGACATCCTGTTGTCTATTGCTCTGGCATAATGAGTGTAGTTTGGGTAGAAAAAAGACACAAAAGGATACGAGGACACTGCAATACTGAAGTCATTTGATTTGGAAATATTAGAGCACAGTGGCGCTGGCTCTTAGCTTTGATTTTGTTTATGTCTGGTTCACAGGCAACAGTCAAAGATACAATCTAGTGCCACTGAAGTTTTATTGTAAGTTAATAATGAAACAACTGCAGCTTACAAACAAGTCTTTCTGTTTCTGTCTATCAGAATTTATAACGCAGTAGGTTTTTAATTAGCTCTAAAGAAACAAAACAGAGTTTCAACTGTTGCATGAGTTGGTCTATTCACAACCTCCACAAAGAAGGTTTATAAGCTACTAAAATCTATTTTTTCCCCTTACATATCATATTCCTGAGAAGCTGATAAATACCTCACACATATGAATATCACCTCTATCTGCTTACGTTTTGAAAAATGCTCACCCACATTGGTCTCTTGATTCCCTTTAACAATCCAAAAATCAAACCATCAGACTTCCTATCACGTATACAGCATAGCTAACATTAGAACCAACCTGTCCAGACATGGTATCAGCACATTTAAAATGGTTGCCACATGGAACAAAATGTCTTCCCTCCAAGGGAATGAAGAAATTAAGAGGCTCAAATCCCAGCAGAGGCAGTAATGGCCTGGTGATTACCTCCAACTGAAGCTATAAAATGTTTCCTAAGTGCCGACCCAGTGAAGACATGTGAAACAGTGTGAATGCTCTGATTTCTAATGTGTTTGTGCAGTATTATCGTAAGAATCTCACTGTTAGAGATAACTTTTGCTTTTGTGTGGGCAGGACGGGAAAATACAGCGTTCAAGTTGGAAATCTGACAAGATGTTGACAATGTGACAAACACTTACCTTGTTGGAGAGAAAACAGGAAGCGATGGGTAAAAAATGAAGATTTGGGAGGGAGGGAGAGAGAGGAGAGACAAAAATGGAAGAATAATTTTAGAGATACTGTACACACAAAAAAACAAACAAATCAAGCAATCTATATATTTATTCACTGAATAAAATGTCACAAAATAACTGCACACACACACACACACACACACACACACTCAGTGCACAAGTGAATGCAAATAAAGACCAAGTTGCATGTGACCAGCTATCGCTATATTCCTAAATCTGGAAGTCATTGCAGAACTTTTGAAAACTTTGTTACTTATAATTTAGCGCTGGCATACTTGCAAAGTCGAGCGTGACTTACAAGGTCAATTTCCGCAGAAGATTCAAAGGATCCCATGGATTTATTTTCAGTAACACCACAACATACCCAATTATTAGATAAATGATAGAAGAAGCATCTCTAATTATTTTAAATACCATGCAGCGAGGCAATGCTGTTCTTCTAATTTTCGGTACCCTTGCATGATGTTACAAAGCTGGTGGAAGATGTGAGAGTTCAAACAAAAAGGCCAATTAACTATCATGTTTTTGTCATCTGCACTTTGGCAGACTGGGCTGAATTACAAATCCACAGAGTTAGAGGGTGATTCACAGGTTTACATTAAAATACAGCAATGGACAAAAAAGAGACTACAAAACAATGCAGTAGACACATTTAAACCGGCCACAAAATAAACTCTGTAATTAAGTGGACAGACTTCAATCCTACAGAGAGGACGACCCTTCATAATTCAAATTCAAATTGAGCCAGATGGTATCTTTAGCCCAAATGGTCCAAACATCTTGATGATTTTCTACTCATTGTTGACCAGATACTTATTGCTGCATGGTCAAAAATCCCTCTGAGGTATTGTGTGGACTGAGTTCAGAGTAATGTGCAATTAACAGAAATGTGTCCACCTGTTGTTGTCCTGGCCACTGTCCAAAGGAAAGAGATACAATTTAAGTTTAAAATTTTTTTTTCTAAAAGCGGAAACAATTGTTGGTCATCTATGCTTCTTATCAACAATTTGCTGCTTCATACTCTGTTAAGGTGTTACACACATAGTCAGTTAAAGAATGGCCCTATGTCATATTGCCCCATTAGTGTTTTTCTTGAAATGTCATAAATAATGTTGTTCCAGAACCGTCACTGCAACTGACTGATCACGTTTTTGTGATGTCATAGCTTTGAAATTAGGGTATAAGACCATGACAATACGTACAAGGGTGAAATTCTGATTTCTAACACTTTTTTGCTGCCTAAACCTAACCAAACTGCAAGAGAAAACTGAAAAAGGGTAAAGAACTAAAGAAATCTGAAGTGTATAAATAATAAATCAATGGTATGACAGTAGGTCCCGACGGGATACGAATCCCCATATCCTGGGCGAGAGTCCTATACTTCAGCAATTCAGCCTCAACGGCTTGCTCAAGACTTTGTCGCTGTTCCATAATGTGAAATTATAGACTTTGGACACAAACATGGCAATATCAGATAAACCACAAGAACGATCCTGCTTTGCTCAACGGCACATCAACAGAAGTGAATGCGACAGAAGTGAGCACACTCAATGGTTTCCCCAATCGAGGTATCTTGAATGGAAGATTGCTGGTTCCTTTCATTCAGAGGTCCTCTTCTTTAGCCTCACTGAGCCTCATCACTTACTTAATCTGAAGAGCTTCCCAGACACGAAGGTGAGTGCTCACAAAGAGGAGTGCAAGATAACCACATAACCTTGCACTCCTCTGACTCACTCAATCATTCGTCTGTCCCTACTGTCAGATACCTTCGAAAACATTTCCCTTACTTAGTGCACTGCATATCATGAGTTTAAAAGAGAAATAAATGGGCTGGGAATATGCTTCCTCTTCCATTTACTGTGCCCTTGAATCTCTATAGTGCACCTTTGGGGAAGAGATGATTCATAGAGAAATCTTTTTCTTCAACCCTCTTCTTCAGTGGATCGGGGACGAATAAGCGATGTTGTTATGTGCGGGCCTATAGGGATAATCGTTGTGCCCGACTGGTTGCGTCCTCTCTCTCTGTCTCTCTCTCTGGTGTGCTCTGGCGCCCTCCTTTCCTGTTTGTGTCTATTTTTCTTTCAGGAAGACACACCTGTCCAGGTGTGTCTCAATTGACCTGAGGGCATTTAAGGAGGAGCGAGTGGAAGCCACGGGGTTGAAGTCACTGCCTCGCTGACATCAAAAGGAGATCTTTTCACCTTGTCTCCTTTGTTACTTTCCCCACATGTTTTTAGTGTTGGGGGTTTTTGTTTTGTTAATTTGTTTGTAGTTTTGTTTTGGAGATCACCAGCAGTCCGTTTTTTTCGTTTCTTCTTTGGTTAATTTAGGATTAGGATAATTTCCTTCTTTTTGTTTAGTTTAGAGGGGATAGCTGGGTGCGACGGCCCATTGCGTGGCTGTCCCAGCGATTTTCCCCTTTTTGTTTATTTCGGCTGGGTTCTCCAACCTTTTCTGTTGATACGTAGTTTTACTTTTTCTTGGTTTATGAATACAATTTGGCTTATATATTGATTTGTTTGTCCGAGTGTCCTTTTGAATATGCTGCACCCTCTCTACGAGTTTTTCTAATAGAGGGTCCGTAACAGATGTTACCATCAATAACAAAAGTACAAGAGACTTCTATAACACAATCATTCAGCCACTTACTGTGGCACGTAGCTATGGTTAACATATGTTTATCCAGGAAGACACATTCTTTGAAAAGATCTTTCTTTGATGGAAGGTAGGATAAAAAAACATCAAACAATCAGGCATGCTCCTTGATGTATGTGTATGTATGTGTGTGTGTGTGTGTGTGTTCAGGAGTGCTTGCGTATTCACTAAATCACCGCGTCCTTTCAAGTAGTCAATAAGATTAACATGACTTGAACCCCCCTGTCATCGACTGCAGCTTTTTCGTATCCAGCGTGTATGTTGAAGATGAAAGGCGTGGATCAATGGATTTCATGTGATTCACATTCTTCATAGATCAGATGCTTCAGAGTCAATGTGGAGATAAACAAGAAGTCGCGGGGCCTGATTTTGTGTACGTGCGTGCGCTTGTGAACTTCATGTGCAGGTGGGCATATTATAGGTATGTGAGGTAGAGACGTCAAAGTACAGAAACTAATACGTGTGCTAGTATTTTGTGTACAATTAACAGAAGACACCAGTCACTAGGGGAAAAGTTCTATCGTAACATTGCCTCTCAGTTAGTGTAATCACCATTACACGGTTACAACAAGGTGTCCCGCAGAGGCTTCTTGTCATCCTCACTGCTGTGAAAGTATCTGATGTGACATGAGATCAGAGTGACGTCAATGGAATAAACATAATTACTTATCTGCCCTGTGTTTTTTGTCTCTCCTGCCCCTGTTCAGCAGATCTATTTCTCATGCTCATTGAAGTCGTCAGTACATTTGTTTTTAAAAATTTCTTTTAGCAATAAATTGAAGAAATATTCCAGTCCACTGGTTTTCCTCATTTGTAAACGCACACCCAATTTTTTCTCTCATAATTGTCAATCTCCAAAAGAAAGGTGCATGAAATTAATTTGTGGGTGATTGTGATAAATATAGGCCCTTTCACATACAGGTAGAGATTGCTATGGTAACTGAATGACGATGATGCGAGAGCAAGATTAGGAAAAAGGCACACACTCAAAAACTGCAATTTACTGGTGTTCATTATTAAGATTTTTGTATTTAAATGTAATGATCATTTTTGAACATTGGGCTGTGTATAGCACTCATCTAGTCTTACCGACCACTCAAACTGCTTTATAACGCAGGTCAGCACTCACCCAATCATCCACACATTCATACACTGGTGACAGAGGCTTCCATGCAAGGTGCCAGCTGCTCATCACCAGGAGAAATTTGTGGTTCAGTATCTTGCCCAAGGACACTTCGACACATAGACTGCAGGGGCAATCGAACCACTGACCCTGATTGATTCTGATTGGTGGCAACTGCTCTACCTCCTGAGCCACAGCTGCCCTGATTGTATAGATAGAAGTGTATGTACAGTGACATGTTCACTGTCATCACGTCAAGTCTGACAAGTCTCAAGTATGACACTGTAAGGCAAATATAAGCCACTAATAGACAGCCCTGAAGACCACAATGATAAAATGCATTTTGATAACCTCTACAGTCTATACTAAATATGTCCGTATTATGATGTGGTTGAATATTATTTCTAGCCTCGACGATTCAAGTAACCTTTTTTAACGTTTTACACATAAGTTCTATAATGTTCCATCTGTATTGCAATGATTTGTGGGTGATTGAGTCAGTGAAGTCTGGTGAAGTCTGCAGAAAGTCAGCTTGAGGGCCCTTGCGGACCGGATGAAATGTGAGTTTGAATGCCCTCAAAGTCTACAAGTCTGCAAGTGGGGTAAAGTCCTGACATTTGGATGCAGCCTATTTTTGAAGAAGAGGGTGGTGCTTGGGAGGATATCCTGATTAGGCAGAAGCTCGCATATATGAAAGCAACTGCCTGCTGGAAAGAGTGTGCATGCATAAAGCATCTGTGTGCATCATCTGTTAATGCTTTTTCACTGTGTGTGAGCGTGTATGTCTCCTAGGTGGTGCATGGATTGATACATGGATTTTTTTCCAAAATTTGCATCTCTTATATGACTGGCAGATCACACGTGGCAACAGAAATCCATTTATCTCTGCAGCAAATAAATCGGGAAAGGCAATCCAAGCCAAAAAAAGTCATCAAGGAGGGGAGCAAAACATGAAATAAGATAGCAACGTTACTGAAAACTTAAATCTAATGGGTTGATCCCAACCCACCTTCTGCCCCCCGTAAGAAGATTAAAATCACTTCAACTCTGTATGCGTGCATGTGTGGGGGGGCAGTGATATCTTTTTAAAAAAAATGGCCTGTGGAGATAACACAGACAGAAATTCACCCACACAACCCTCAAAAAAACGCTAAAAGTTGATGAATCTGTTTTAATTATAAATTGCTCTGGCTTCTGAGTAAACATGATCTCTTGATGACTTTTCCTGTCTGTTGCCACTCAAAGCAATACGCTGGCGACTTGAAGTACTTTGGCATTGAGCGGCGGAGGGAGAGAAAGAAAGAACAAGAACAAGACAGAAAGGCGGGAAGATGAAGGACAAGAAAGTGGGAGACAGTTGATAAGTTGCTGAACCTCTTCCCAGTCCACCAACAACAAAGGTTGACAATCAGTGAAAGAGAGAAAAAATAAAAGGGATATTAGCCCTGAGCAGAGTGATAAGAGAGGGATGTAAGCGGCTTCCTCTTATCAGTCCAGACAGAAACAAACCCAGTCCATTCCAGCTCACAGCCAAAAGACAGAAAAAGCCCAAAGACACACAAAGATATACATGCACACGCACACACACACACAGTTTTACTCCCCTAGTCATACAAAATATCCACAATATCAGCAGTGAAATAAAGGAGCATTTGTTTGAGCTGAGTAAGCAAATACACTTTTTTTTCTTCCTTAAAATGAGCTGTAGATGTTTTACTGGGAGCTCCCTCAAAATAAGCAAGAAAACAACTCAAATGTGTATACATTTTGTACTGTTTTGAAGAGGCTGAAATAAAGTGTTTGATGCCAGTTCCAGTGTGACAGGAGCAGCAAGCGCCGTGCAGAGTTTGGCCGAGCTGCTAAAAATGGATGCGGCTTTGGAGCAGCGGTGCCTCTGTGCTGGAATCTGCACTAGTCTGAGTGGTGAGGTGAGAGAGAGCCTGGCCGACTGTCCATCACACATACAGTATGTCTGCGCTCGGGAAAAAGAGAAAAAGAGCATGTGTAATGTAAGATCAGAAGGATTCGGTATTGATCATTGTAGTCTGGCGGAGCCTCAGGTGTACAGTTAAGATGAAGGGGATCAATGCCCTGTACTGTAGAGTTGTAACGGCCAGGGATGCAACCATTTATCTAATACATACACATCTCTCCCTAAGTCACATACTGACTGGAATACTCAATATGCAGTAGCTGCAAATATCTGCGGGAAATACCTCGCTTGAATTCCCGTTCAGCACCAACGCCAGTGCTCAAATATGCCAATTATTTTTGAAACTCTTCCATTATCTTCTTTAAACAAAGCATTCTGTGATTATTCCTCAAGGGTCATCTCAATCAGCCAAGAATGCAATTATTCACCAGTCATATTTTTAGATGTGCTATAAAGCCATTCAACTTGATAATAGACTAAAAAGCAGCCTGATTATGTCTGAGTGCAATCAATAAAAGCGTGTTTAGTAAATTACCCATCTCATTTTCAAGATATTGGACCACATTTTACATACAAGTGTTTGACCATAAATGATGGCATGAATAATAACATTTGTTTGCTTCTACGCAACACAAGAACTTAAATCAATCAGACTGACCTTCAACATTATAAGAGGATTAAGGCATTAGTGCACGCACAATCTATCAATAATTTTGAAAAAGGATTATCTACTGTGTGAACAGTTACGATCATGTAAATGAATGAAAGCATTAGACATTAAACCATTTGTTTAGCCTAAACATTGTGCCAATAACTGTTTGAACTTCTGAACTTTCCACACAGTTTGGTATTTGGGTTTCATTTTTCTGTGACCCACCTCTGCGACCACACTGACCCCTAAATACAGTAAGGCAGATATTGAATGCTCACTGGTGGACAATCTGCCGGGGTATCACAGTGGGTTTGGTTTGATTATCATCGCAGTAGCTACTGGCGTTCAGGGTCAGAGACCTAATTGCAGAGGATAAAAGGGTTTCAAGCCATGAATGCACACTTAAAAATAAATTGAGCTATGAAAGCCACAATCTGCGCAAATACCGTGGGCAACAAGTTAATTATTGTGTGTCACACAGAGGAGGATTTTCTTTCCCTGTAGAAGTGCTGAACTTTCTTGTCAAAGCATTTGCAATAAGAAGATGTGTATTA
The DNA here is from genome assembly GCF_040436345.1 of Pagrus major. Lineage (NCBI taxonomy): Eukaryota > Metazoa > Chordata > Actinopteri > Spariformes > Sparidae > Pagrus > Pagrus major. The sequence continues at coordinate 34,038,994 of NC_133219.1, forward strand.
AAGAGAATATACTCAACCTGTGAAAAAAAATAAAATAAAAAAAATTATACCTAAATTGACTAAATCAACTATTTAAATACATATACGGCAGCACTAATTATAAGTTAGTTTCCGGGAGTTTAGTTTGATTGCAATTTCAGGTACATGTACTAACCTGTGAATGAAAAAACTTTTTTGTCATTCAACTAATCTACAAATGTGAATTAACCTTTTGAAAAAAAAATCCCAAGAAAGGGATACAGGCTCGTACTGATCTGTAGCCAATAATGGATCAACAGAATATACATCAACTGTTTATATTTTTTGAGAGGAGGCTCATTTGAAAGGAATGATAGAAGCATACATTTGTTATATATGTATCTGGAAATCGATGCATTCATGCAATTGTTTGCATTCGGATGTGCGTGTGCATGCATATATTGAGACGGTGCACTTGGCAGCTGAGACTAGGTCTGATTGTGTGTGTTAATCTCTTTTGAGTGGGGGTTAATAGCACAGAAGGCTGAATGATAGACCCTTCCAACATTCAATGGCTGTTTGGCTGCAGAAGTGCATCCACGAAGTGCATTGCCCAAATAAGCTTGACACCAGCCAAATCATGCAATGACATCTGGCTTTATCATTGCATCCATTGTCAGTCAGGAGCCAGCATCATCATATAGAAAAGGAGGGGGCTGGGATGGAGATTGAAAGCAGCTGCAACAGTTGGGATTTGAACAAGCCAATCTAGCATGACTGTTGCATTGCACTATTGTATTACTGACATAGTAGCCTGGAGTTTCGGGGGAATCATCTAAGAAAATAAGCTGACTGTACATATGCAATCAAAAGATTTTAAAAGTTATGAGATACGCATTGATCAATCAAACCAGAGACTGGAATCAGCCAACCCCACCAAATCTTATGACACCTATGAATTTGGTCTATAATATGGTTAAACTTGAAATATGACTATATCTAAAAGTTTTGCTGACCAGTGATTAAGAGCATTTCATTAATGTCAGTGAAGCAGTGAGAGAGGGCTGGGGAAATCTGTGCCTTAGAATATTTTACTATGTTCTTTAAAGGTCCTGCAAATTGCTTATATCAAGGCAACTGGGGCCTGATGAAAGGAGCAAGTGGGCATGCACACCAGTGTCAGCCACCGTCCAGCTTTTATTAACCAGCTGTGCTAGAAATCCCAGTCACTATCAGCAAGACAATGCAAAGTCAAATGAGCCCATCACGCCAACTGGCCTCATGCCCATTACTCTCAACCCCCACTGTCAGTCTGCTGTTAAGTGCTCATTAAGCCCAAAGAAAAATGCTATAACAGGAAATGAAAATGTTCCCCGGTGATTCCTCCTATTTACAATTTCAAAAAGCAGTGAGTGAGCAGTAGTCAGTTGCTACTGTAGCAGCTCAATTAGTGGCTCAGCGTTTGTGTGTGTGTGCGTGTGTGTGCACCCATGTTTTGAGCTTTAGCAGACTGTCAGGGTGCAGGAGATGAGCTGTAAGGTCAGACCGAATTGCCTCTCAATAGGAACACATTTTCAGTCTTTGATACATGCTGTGCACCTGAGCGCTGTTTGCTGTAATCAGTGTTTAATCACTGTTCTTGTGTCTGCTTTTGTAATACATTCTGTTCATCTCACAGGTTGAAGTCAGAAGTGTGCCAGCAGCTGTATTTGGAAATTTCTAGATTGATTAAACACATGCTGCTACTATTTGTTAGACTTCAAAGTTTCAACCCGTCCCCTGGCCCATAATCAGTAATTACAATCTCTTGTACCTGTTTTTAATGACTTCGACACTATGAATGCTGCTTAAATTCTGGTCAAGCTGGAAGTTGAGTGACGACAAAGTTTTGATCTTCAGTTTATTCTATAGTCTATATACACTGGATATAGACAACTTTTAGCTTCTACTTATCCTTCTGAGGTAATTACTGACACAACCAAAAAAACATTGTTTTCCCCGATCGCTATCCCCAGGTAACGTTAGAAGAACTGGAATAACTGTAGAAACTATACATTGCAAAAGATACGAGAACAAACAAAGAATGCAAAGACGAAGAGTGATAGAAACTGATGTAAAACAAGAGTAAAGGGATGGGCATTCACTTGATGGACAGGGCTCTGGTGTTGTGTCAAAGTTGGTTCCCTTGCTTATATTTGTTCCCCCTTAGCAGCGGGACTCTAGACCCTATTAAGTGAGGCAAACGGCTGTCTACTCTGCCTTTTCATAGCACTGAGATCAAGGTTTCTTGGTCAAATTAAGATTCTTACATGTATTTTCACTTTGGACAGTAGTCAGGCTGTTAGCACTAGCCATGTTGCTAACGTGGTTTGCAACAGCAGACGTGCTAGGAGAGGCCAAGCAGAAAAGTTTTATTTTTCTGCTTTAAAGAATCATCCATGAGTGACCAAAGCACCTTTTGGGAAACTGGAAACTTGAAAGCGACAAACATGATCAGCCACCACCTCTAGAAGTTTAAAATATGTTGTGTGTTCAACCAGGCCTACTTATGAACTAGTGACTTAGAGCTTATCGGTTTTGCCCGACAACAAAAAGAAAGCGCCGGAGCTTAGCTCAATATCTCTCAACAAACAACATTAAAGAAAGGCACAAAAAACAAACATTTACATACACAAAGAAGAAAGTGCATTCAAAGAGATACACAGCCCTACACACACACACACAAACACACACACACAGTCAGGTTTGTATTTGTGCGCATTCTGCTCCGTTGTGGGTTGACAGAACTGGGACAACCAATTGTGAAGTTAAAAGACCCCATAAGGCACAGCTTCTACAACCCCATGTTTAGTGCTGGCGGTTGAACCAAGCCATGCTCTAAGTAATGATGGCAGCATGTGGCTCACAAGGGGGTGCTTTAAGGTGCTGGAGCATCTACAGTGAAGTGGGTTGTCCTCCCATACAGACATTTAGAAGCATTCACACAGACGGCATATAGGCACAAACTGTTTCATGTTCTTCGTTGGTTTAATAAGTCAGTATAGCCTCAAACTCTCTTGGAAATGCATACAAAGATCCTTATGTGAATGACACACACACAGCTGTCTAGACATTCACTCAAAAACATCCATAAACCTGACACGTCATGCATAAACATTGACAGAAAAAGGAGGTAGATTCTAAAGAAAGAGTGTTTTTTTTTTTTTATTCAAATACATTATGTTCGTGTGTGTGAAGACAGCGAGATCTTGGTCAGCGTCCGATTGTGTTTTCCATAATGTACCCTACGTTCAGTTGCTCTGTGCAATTAATGGTATAAAATATATTCAGTTTCCCTTCCCCTCTATGGCTCCAAGTAGCAATTAGCTGCACTTTAGAAAAGATCACAAAAATTCAAGTACTCCTACATAAAAGGGTGGGTGGGCCTGAGGCACATTAAGTAACTGTGAAGGAGTGAAAATTAAAATTAAGGTGATGCATCATTATGTGCAAGATGAAGAGCTTTGTGTCTGAAGATGGAAATTATCATTTGTGCCATTGCAAATAGAACAAGTGCACTGATAGAAATATTTGCAGTGGTATTAAATATAGCACATAGTCTCTCATTTTATGTGTCACTACACCAGTAGACTTCCTGCAGAGAACTTTTCTTTTATGTATATAAAACTACGAAGTTTGAATTTCAAGGTTCCTCACCCAAGGGAAGACATCAGAATATTAATGTCTGTGGCCAGTCATGTATGCAGAAACTTTGGCATATTTAGATTCAAAATGCATTCATGTCTAAATTTTAGCCACAGGATGAGACTGTAGTGGGAATACATTATCAGTAGGTGTGATAGCTGCTGGTATCAGTCCCCTCACAAAGTCACACTGCACTGCTTGACCACTGCTGACACACCCCCTCCTGTACTGCTCCTCTGCAGGCAATCAAGTTCACAGCATGTCGCCAAAATAGCAAACGGGCGCAGGTTAGGAAAAAAATGCCGTGCACCTTGACAATAATACACCTTTGTAGGCACAAAGCCCTGCCATGTGCTGTACTATTACAAAGATTGCTGTAGCAGTCACTTTGTAGTTAAAGATTCCATGAAATGGCTTTGAGATAGTAATTTCCCTCAATGGCTTGATGTTTTTTCTGCATGAAACAGAGCATTGGTGGGTGGGAAAAGTGGCAGGAAGGGCAAAGACTACAAAGTGGACACCGATGTTAACTCTAACTCGTCTGACGGATCAGTCGCTTTCTTTGTCATCTTTATTTGAAGTCCCCCTGCAGTCAAAAATATGTGTTTCCTCTTGTTCCTGAAATTATATGTCTGAGTTCCTCTCTGTAGAGAGATGGAAGTGTAAATGAAAGTGTAAATGTTTTCTTCGCTCATTATTTGTAGGCGGGCCTACAAGTATGTGACCTCACAAATAGCTTTGAAAGCAACCCTGGTCCAATATTCAGCATATGGAGCATTGAGAACAGGCTTCGCCGTGAAGTAGGAGACATCTTGTGTCCAGCAGTCACTTGGAAAACGAAATATATTTGCATATTCATATATTGAATGTGTGGGTGCCATTTTAAGGATGTTAGTGTGGTAATTTAAGAAGCAGGTAGTGGAAGAGGGACAATATCTGCATGCACTGTAGATGGCTGCTTTAAATGAATTAATTTCTGCTCCAGTTTACAGAACTGACCATGACAAGTTCAAGGGCAGGAAGCTTTTAGTTGCACTTTAGCGCCTAAATGGCTCATCTGAAGCAGTGAAAAGTTCAGAGGCAGTGATTAGACCAAGGGCACTCTTAATTGTTTAAAGAAGCGCTGGCGTCTAGTACACCATTTTGGTACATGCCATTTAGCCTGAACACAACACTGTGTTAAATCATGTAGAAAATCAAACTGCATATAGTGGGTAAGGGGTCACAAATAATGTAGCGTGGTTGATTATGTTGTAGGACTCAAAAGGTGCCATTGTTGTACATTTAAACAAGCAGACATAGGGAAACTGCTCAAACAGATGGTGATGATCAAAAAGCATTTTTGTATGTTCACACTAACAGAGATCCTGGGTCAGACTGGACATTTTTGTCTTTTCAGAAGACGCTACACAATATGTGCTTGAGCAGTTCATCTAGACATGCATAAACATACAGATAAACCAAGTTTACTTATGTCACATATTGTTAATGCCTCCTCATGCACATTATTTTCCAGAATGACCCTACTGCTCATCGCTGCCTGCTTAGAGTCAACATTTATCTGATGAAGGTGGCAGGACAGTCTCACATGATAACACTAAGGTGGCAAGATAAGGCAAGTAGAGGTTACACTGTGTCCTAATCTGACACACACACACGCACACACACACACACACACAAACACAAAGACCAGTGGAAATCACACATTGCATTCCCCTGCTATGTTATCAGAAAACCAAACCTGGGGGAAAAAAAACCTTACGCAGTCGTTATATAAAGAACATTTTAAATCCGGTCTTAAAAGATGGAGGTTCTCTCGGCACATGGGCACATTGCAGCAACACGAGTGTCAGCTACACACAGAGTAGACTGCAGTCAGCTTCTACGGCAGTCAACTCTTTTACACCACGTGGGAGGGATATTCCTAGATATCGAGGAAACTGATCAGGTTGCCAGTTCAATGGAGACTCTTTGGTGTTCATTACGTTGGTGGGCATGGAGGTGGACCCCATTATTTAAACAGATTAATTGGTCACTGGATGTTGCACTGGTGGAATATGATTCTGCACATATAATTATCTGTGTCTGTATTACTATATTCATTAGTTCTTACATCAGTTTATGGTCATTAACAACCTCATGAACTAGGACCTTGTCTGGTACTGTGGAGGGACATCAATATTCCAATGATGTGCTTTGCATCCTCTCTCTCCCTCACTCTCCCTCTCCCTCTCTCTCTCACTCTCACACCTCTCCTCATCTGTTTTCAGATCCTAACGCCTCGCACTGGAAATCACCTCAGACAACCGAATCAGAACAATTTGCATACTGCCTATCAAAGAGGTCTTACCATTGCATTGCCCATACATATTCATGAGGTCACAGCCAGACGGGTGCCCTCATTGGCCCTGTCAGGCTCAAAACACGCCTCTGTGATCAGAGCTAACAGCTATTGGATGGCTCTTCATTAGCAACCACATCCCCGTTGACCCAGTTGCCAACGGTTACAGGTTCTCACCCTCTGGTTGCACGTGTGGTGTGATTCAGGGTCCAAAATCGAAAGCGGTTTGAATCAAGATGCTCTTGAATCCAAACTGCAAAGTACTTCTGCAGTATTATCGGTGAGATCATCTCGTGCATAAGGTGTTCCTTGCTTCTGTCCGTTCTGTGTGTGTGGGTGTGTGTATTTTAAAATCGAGCCTATTAATTTAACACAGTCTGCCTTTTTTTTCCGAAAATAACTTGTGTGGTTAGACCAACTGTTTTAATGATTCTGCCAAAGTTATTAAAGTAGTTGCTTTGACTGTCTTCAACAACCAAAAATACAGAGATCAAGAGTGATTTAAATGTAGGGAAGGCAATGCCCAGGTCGTCAAATACCAATGCTTTGGGTTACAATTTCAGGTCGGATACCGACCCAAAGCGTTGATTGTTAAGCCCCATTCCCAGGTCGTCAAATACCAACTGTTCGCCTTCATCATTTCTGGTCAGAGTGGGTGACCTCAGCTGTTTATCTGTGGTTGAGAGCAATAGGCATCAAACTGACTCCATAAAATGTATTCCCTTAGAGTGTAGTATAAAGTATAGTGTAGATGGTAGCCTCAGGGTGGCCCCATGACCACAAAAGAGGTGGAAGCAACACCAGAGACAGTAAATGGGCTGAAATATGTGTGGCATCTCTCTCATCTGTGTGGCCTAATTTTTTTTTGTGCACGTCACAGAAATCAAACAAACATTCATTAAACGTGTTGTTTTTCTGATAGTCAATAGATTGCTCTTTTTCTCATTACTGCATGTGTCAATTTAACAAGATTTAGTTAGGGTAGAAATTGTTTTCTTTCTAGCAAAGTGAAAACTTTTGCTGTTCCGAATGAAGAGAAATGTTAGAATAAAGTGACAAGTAAGCAAGTAAGAAAATAATTATGGATGCACCACTTCTGCTTGATAAATCACAGCAGCTGTTGATGCTATACAGCTTCAATATTGACTGAAATGCCTGCTGAAGGTCATTCCACTGAAGCATATTATGAAAAGATGGTGTGTTGACAATGTGCGGGAGTTGATTTCTTTGTTAGCTACTAGAAACAATTGGCCCCCGGATTGAAGTTACAGAGCCATGTATTGTATTATCTCTCACCAACACAGCAATGTTTGTGTGTGGTTGGATTATACAATAGAGACACTTGAGAATGGTCTGATCCAGAAGCCTTGAAGATCATCAAAACAACTCTGTGAACAATGAGAAACATGTGCTATCATTCGTCCACCTACTTGTGCTCCTCTGAATGTACGTACAGTGTGAAACCACAGCACGGATGTGGTTTCATCTGTCAGGAATATGGAACAGCTTTTTAAAATAGCCCTCTCATTCAGATCCTTTCACACAGAGACAGATATCAAGTGATACAGGAGTTGGACTTGAATATCCACATAGCTCACAGTAGCACATACCTTGGCAGGACATAATGGGATTCCTGCCATAGGGGTACCATAGCTTTAGAATAGGCCTGCATAATCCTACGCTATTAAAGTGCAATAGATGTTCAATGTGTAACAAAAATGGCAAATGTCCCATGTAGATGTAGCCCTTGGTGTACTTTTACTTTTGCTATGCTGTTCTCATTTCTATCCTAAGAGGAAATTCTAGTGCCTTCCAACCAAGTAATTACGACACGATTTCATATTGTATTACTGACTGCAGTGAAGAGAGTATAACATGATTTTTTCGAGGCACATCTTCTGGCGGTGGGACCAGAGAAGCAATTGTGCTGCAACCATATATTTTATTACAAGATGGGAATTCTTCAGTGACTACGCTCATTGAAATTGTAGAATCTAATTAAGTAATAACTTCTAAGAGGTATGCAAGAAAGAGGCAAGAGGAAAGTTAGGTAAAGATCAGGCAATGCCATTTTCTCCTCAGTATATGCCGTTTATCAATGCTGTACAACATACGTCTTTATATCTAAGAATAGTCAAAGTTAACAACTCAAACTGCCTCCTGAAAACTGCCTTCCTGGCTGCCCCTCAATGGCATAAATGTAGAGCAAAAAGGTAAAGGCAATCTGAGCTTCTTTCCATACATACATACTAACATACTGATCCCTGGGGAAAAACGTGGTTGCTGAATGTCGTGATTATCAACCAGGAAACATGCAGACTGCATGTTTGATATTTAAATGTATCTGATCGTGAGACACTTAATCTCGTAGCGGAAGCATTTAAGCTTTTTTTGATAAAAGTGTTCACTTTTTCCATTTGTAGAAAGTAATTGATTTTCGTGCAGTGGCAGCATAATGCATTCTGCTTGCCTCGTTAGACCATGCAATATGACTCATATCAGATGATTGCCATATTCGAAGGTAAAGATAAGGACAAAAAGAAAACAGGATATACAGAATATTGTCTGTGAGGGGACTGCAGACTGTGCAAAACTATCAATTACCTGTTCTTCAAAATATGCTGTAAATTGAAGTTTTCTTCTGAATAAATGTGTATCACTATGGATATGTATGTACTGTAATTATCCAAATTATACAGCTATTTGTTGGGTCAACCTTAAAGATGTCTCACATAACTGTTTTTCGTAAAAGGACAAACTTAATGAGAGGGAAAGACAACAGTACTTCTGAGCTCAACTTGAAACCTCAATGCTGTCATTGGCAGCCTATCCAGCAAATTACCTCTAACCACTGTGGAAACCACTTGAGTGTCTCTCTTACAGCAAGTGAGTGCTGAGGAACATTTGTTGAGAGACTGTGATTTCCTGTTGGGAGTGCGTATATTGTATGTTTACTCTATCTCACTGTGAAATCCTCTTCCACTTTTTGTGAAAATGGCCACCGGAGGGATAAGACAATAGACAAAAGAGAGAAACACACTGACCATGAGCTGAACCACACTGAATTCACAAAAAAACACTTACTTTCTCCTTCTGCAGTTTTCTAGAGAAATCCAGCTCTGAGAGCAGCCGGATTCCTCATCTTTGTTCCTTTTTTTCTCCCCTTTTATCTCCCTCCCCTCCTTTTATAAAGAATAAATGTGGCTCCATTTCATGTCAGTACTTTTCAGTGCACAGTGCAGGGTTGATACCCGCAGGGAGCGAGGGGATGTAAAGATATCTTAAGGAGACAAAATATGTTGGCCTTTCAAAGGACCTGCACATTTAAAGCATACATTCTCAGGTAAACCGATTTACACGTGCCTCGTCACGAAGGCTCAAATTACTCTTTTGCCCGCACCTTGTCTTTATCTTCTTATCTCTATCACTTTCTCACACTCAGATTACTTCCCTGTCGTCCTCTTGCTCCATTGTCGCTGTCGTCTGCACATGCTCGTACTCCATCCTTATCTAGCGTTCTCTCTCCTCTTCTTTTCAATCACTAGCTGTCTATCTCTTTGCTGATTTCTCTAATTCACCCAACCTCTACACAAAGATCTGCTGTCTCTCCGCCTGCCTTTCTTCCCATGTCCTCCTATTTAAAGTCCTGATGCTTTGCAGAATCATGTGGCTCGCTGACTGATAAGCGGTGATTAAAGTGTTGTGATACAGTGATAGCGGAGGACGGCAAATCATGTCAGTTAAAAACCAATTACTAGGTACATGTCAGACCTTTTATAAGAGACAGATGGGGAAGGCAGTACGTGATACAGTAAAAAGGAGAGAGAAAAAGAGAGACTTAGGGATGTTGGAAATGGGGAGCAACTGTTTAAATAAATGCGTAGTGTGCAGGAAAAGAAACTGAAATCCTTACGTGTAAATTATGGCACAGTTACAGTACATCATAGAGCTACTGTACAACCTAGTTTATGCTGTAGTCTTCAGGCTACATATTGTTGTTGCAGTTTTGGTTGAGGGGACATCAACAAAGTTCACTTCACAAGCATTTACCACTATCCCAAACACTAAGGCTGTGTCCAAAATCACTCACTACTCCCTATATAGTGCACTACATAGTGAGTACGCCATTTTGTAGTGTCCGAATGTCTAGTGGGAATTATTATACCCTATATAGTGGACTCAAAGTATCCCACAACGCATCGCGAAAAGTAGTGTGCAACCGATGGTCACTAACCAAGCAATATTTACCATCATGCATTGCTCTGAGAGAAAAATAGCGGACGAACGCATTATTCGTGTGTGTTTTCATGAGCTATTTTTAACTTATTTATTCATGTATGTTTTTATGAGCAACTGGACACCTGCATTTCCCCTAAGGAATGAATAAAGTATACTATCTATTTATCCATCTATCTAATCTGATTTAAGAACAAAGTTGTGCCATGTCTGGGGGGTGTAGTCTGACAATACGAGTGAATTATTGACACTGACAATACATTTATGATTTATATGTCTTGTATAAATATAAAATCCTTAATCTTTATACTTACAATCTGACGATGTCTTACTAGATTAGCAAGAGCTGCAAATCTCACTCTTCTTCATCTTGTTTGTTGTATTCTTATTCTCCTTCTGATCAAAATCATCTGGATGATGGTGAGTAAGAACACAGATAAATTTATGTTTGGTGGCATTTTGGGGAGCTCTGAGACTCATATGCAATTGCGAGGTAAATGGGGTCTAACTATAGCTCTTTGATCGCACAGTACAAGATAAAAGAGATAAAAAAGAGACAAAAGATGTGGCGCGAAAATGGTGTGTATACATACACATACATGTATATATATTTTAAATATAAATATAATCGGGATGTACATTAAAATGCTTGTGTTTTACTCAATATTAACTGTATACTTTTTTTTACTCATGTTAATATATATTTAAGTATTTATTATGGATAGTCGACAACCAGCGTTGATGTATGACGTTTCAACCGTGCGACAGCAGTGACGTAGTTAACGGCGCCTGAGTAGTGTCCGAAAGTGCCTTTTTCTTTCTGCCGATGAGCTCCCTATATAGTCCACTATGTTGGACTCCCTATGTAGTGGCTAGGGAGTAGGGAATGAGTGAGTGATTTTGGACACAGCCTAACTGTTTAATATATGGACACAGCTTCCTGGGTCTAAAAAGTGAAGCCGATGTCGAAGTGCCTTAAACTTGCACTCTCTCTAATGGCGAGCAGAGGCAACTCTGATGGTTTCAAAAAGACATCTGATTATATGTAAGCTTGAGACACAATGACCCAACTTCTCACATGATTTATGACCTCAGTAAAAAGTTTCCTTATGAGTTAATGGTCTCAGGTACTAGTTTTAAACCATTGTGTCATGATTTGGACTTTTGGCGTGGGTTCTTCATTGTTTAGTGCTTGTGTTGTGCTTTTGTGTTTTCAGAGGTGCTCTGCAGAGGCTGGGCGTGGCTTTCCCGATGGCTGGAGCTGCTGCCTCTCACACATCTGCATTTGATCATCAGCGCAAGCTAAAATACTCTGGTCTTCTCTTTACTCGCTGCCAGATTATTTCGTCTCCTTGATGTGGTACATGGTCTCTCAGCTAGCGCTACTACCTGTGACTTTCGTCTCTTGTTTGTGCTACCCAACTGACTTTGTTTCTCCTCCACCTCTCCGGTGATCGAACTACCTTCGAGTTCCACCTCCGTTGCCACCCTGCCACCCAGCCTCCAGCACCTCTGCCACTAGCCTTCACTCAAATGCGGATCCTCCGTGTCACACTCAACAGAGCCTCCACCAAAGCCTCAGCCGATGCCATATGGTCCTCAATGCTACTGTTGTTAGGCAGCACAGCAACTGTTCTGGAACACAGACACTTTTGGTGAGCTCTCTAACCACATAATTATCCAACAGGGGTGTCACAATTCTCTAAAACGGCGATTTGATTTCGATGTGGAGACTGTAATGCCATCAGTGGCATCAGGAGTGTCATAGACTTTGGTTTTCACTGATAACTATTTTTAGCTAAGCACAAGCATGAGCATTTTATAATGTAACATGTCTAAAGTTACCATTCAACACTTGTGCAACTCTGCTCAGGAACAGATTGTTCAGATTGTTAATACCTCATACATTTTGAATAGATGAAAAACCTCGCCCTTGTCTTTGTCTACTGCTTATCGTCTCCCTTCTGCGAAGTCTAACAAATGTATGAACACCTGCTTTGTAGCTGACATTTAAGAAACATCTCATCATGTTGCCAAGTCTGATCACAGCTTCAATCCTGACTGTAATATAGGGGCAGAGCCTGGACTCCAAATCTCTCTTTTCGTTTTAATTACACACTGACATTTACTTTTACGAGAGTGAACACAGGTGAACAAAGTGGAAAGTGCTTCTTTGTTCACGTATGAATACACACTCAAGCATTCATGCTCACGCACACATAGTTAAATACACCCATTTATGCCCATGAAAAGACATCTTTGATTAGATGTCATATTTCCATTGAGTCAGGCATTCAAACACACTGTTAGAATTACAGAAAAGACTCGAACAGTACCAAAGTCAAAGTTTGGCGTTGTGATAGAGCACAATTGTTGCTCATGCAACAAGAATCACAGTTAAAGTTACAGCTGCGTGTGCACATCTATATTTCTCCAGCGAGCGTTGCCTCGTCTCGTCTCGTCTTTATACATCAAACAGATTCTTAACATCAGATTCCATAACGTAACCAGAAAATGGTATCGATCAAAAACAACACCCTCTGAAGCTGGACTGTGATTTGAACACTGTTCAAAAATAAAGAGAGAAAAATGTTCAGGGTGATCAATCATTTACACTGATATCACGCTGATATCAATTTAGCCCATGCTGCCAATTTAATGAAGACATTGATCAGAGTGGAGTTCAGTCAAAATGGACCATTGAGGCTTCGAGAGGCAGTTTGAGCAATGAGAAAAAAACAACAAAACAACATCAGTTTAAATCAGCTTATTCAGTTTGTATCTCGCTCCTCACACATAAAATAGTGTGAGTCTGTGTGTGTGTGTGTGTGTGTGTGTGTGCGTGTGTGTGACTGATTGCAGTTACATGAACTTACTTGTTTTCTCAGGTTTGACATTGAGCATTTTGATGCTGACAACATTTTCACCACTGATAAACAAGCTTTACATTGTACAGCCATGTTTGAGCCCTTTTCTGATTCCATTAGTAAAATACTGCATAATTCACGGCTCTGTTAGACAATATGGCAACCCCTCTTGATGCGGTTGGCTGGTCGCAGGCACGGCACACTCAGGTTGCCTAGAGAAATGCACATTTATTTGACTGGCAGATGCAAAATGTGAGGGCATACTGCCCAATGAACAGAGCCCGTCTAGATGTAGAGACGGCTCCTTGTACGCTTCCTACCCTTGATAGTGTTGCACTTAAATTTGTCCCAATGGCTTAACAGACCTTTGTCATCCAGAAATGCGATGGTGGAAAGATTCAAAGCAACAGGATGAATGTTTTATTCTTCTATATACACTTGTTTTTACGGGTGAAGCATCTTTAGTAACTGTAATTTAATTACATATTTTCCTTATTTACTGTAATTGATTGTGATTACATTCATTTTGTACTCAATAACAAGTAAATAGTAACATGAAAGCAGTTACTCTCCAACACTGGTTGTAACAAATTTCAAGAATACAAATTTCTTTTTAATCCTACCTGCCACAAAGCCATTCTTGCTACTTTTCCCCCTCCCTCAGTTTATCGAGAAAATAAACATGTTTGAAGTGAATTTTCCATCAGCACCTCATTCAATTCACCACCTGTCATTGAACAAAACGGTGCCAGTGGAGTTCCTTCACCGTTCTCTACCACAAAGCAATCTCCCTCTGTGCCCTAAAGCAAATCAAGGAGATTTCCAGCGAAAGAAAATGTTAAATTTTTATAGCTGTCTCAAAATAGATGTTGTAATTATTTATTGATTTTAAAATGTACCTGTAGCACCTCAAGGCGTCACATAGAAAAACTAAAACGTTTGCCTTATTGAATTCTGACATCTGCTCCACAACCTACTCCAACATGTTTTTTTTAAAGTCTGCCATAACAAGTGGAACAGACACGTCTGCATAAGAGCGACATGAGTCTGGCCGTCTGAGAGTCAGCATGTCTGACCTTCCTGTCTGTCTCGTTCTTTGACTGGCTATTTGTCCACGTCTGCCTTCATCCTTTTTTAGTGTGTCCGTCTGCCTATTTCACATCCATTCATCTGCATAATAACAGCACGGACGTGCACACACGCGTACATGCGGTATGAATACAAATTTATTCAATCCCATTACATGGAAGTAAGAACAATCAGCCGCACACAAGAGCACCTGCAACCTCTCCATCTCGGAGGCTCACCCAGAAGCCCTCCGACTCATTGAAATATACGTGATCACACACACACACACACATGCACAGACACTCAAGTAGCCACACACACAAACAAACGAAGGTGAATAAATGGTAATCAGATTGTGATTATGGGTCTCAGCTAAAACAATGGAGACAATGGCCAAGGTGTGCCAATGTATTCTCCGCCATTATAAAAGCTAATTCCTATCTGTATAATGCAATAAGAGACTAAATAAATCACATCTGTAGGTGCATGTGTTTGTCTTTACATGTGTGCGGGTAGAAGGGTGACAAGGTTTGAATGATTAATAGTCACTGTACAATAGAAAACAGTAGAAGAAAAGTCTACAGGAGCACACAGAGAGACACTGGAAAAGTAATAAATGCTCGTGCAGCAGGTGTTTAATATTGACTACATACGCTTCACATACAGTACATAATTATTTTTCTTTTTTAATCTGGGGAAATTTTCATCACCTGTCTACGTGTGTGTATGTGTGTGTGTGTGTGTGTGCGTGTGTCTAAGTAATCCCAGAGAGGGCAGAAGCGAATAATAGCTTTTAACATGAGCTTCGTGCAATTAACTGTGAGCTAGAGCAGATAGACTCCACAGTCAATACCTCTTGTAATGCTGGCAAGGGACATAAATAAAAAAGAAAAACTGATTCTCCCATGTGTGTGAGTGTGTGTGCATGTGCATGTGAACGTGTACTATAGGGATCTGTTAATACCTCTCCAGGCTTGGGGATGGGTGTGGAATGTTAATGGCGGTGTTGTGGGATGTGAATAAAAGAACCAGTACTCCTTGTGTGCACTTGAGTGTTTGGGTATGTGTAGGTGCAAGACCTGGCATAACATCAAACAGTGAGGTGGGGAAACTAACACAATCGGGTAAAAAAAAAAAAAAAAAGAAAAAGAAAAAACTCAGATAAGGCTGGGAATGAAAGTGGTGCATGTATAAGTAACTAAGATGGGGACAGACAGGAGAAGAAAAAGGGGATATGGAGCAAAACTTGAAACAGCAGTAAAATAAATGTTGAATCGAAACCCAGAAATCAAGGAACAGGTCAGCTACAGTACAATAATATACTGTACTGAAACTGGAAAAACACAGAAATCCCCTGCCTAAAGGGACACAACAACAGTTTAACATGCACACACATCAGCAAAATAATCAATGGGAGAAACCACACACACACACACTCGCAGGCACGCACACTGTCACTCGGCCTCTCATCCACACATAAACAAACAATCTGCCCCATTCTCCACTCTGGCTTCGCATTGATTGTTTAGAGCTGCAGGTTCTGTATTGATTTCTCTTAATCAGTTTTAAATGAACAATTATGGCTATGTCACCGGCTGTTACTCACAGCTAACCCACAACAGTCTGTTTTTCCTGATAAAAACATACATCCTTTGTTACATGCAGCCATACATATATTTATGATATTTTTGTGATTACTGTAATTAGATTACTGCTCTTCTTTTTCTTTTTTTTCTCTGTTACAAATGAGGATATTGTGTGGTTTTTACACAAGAGTGAAAAAATACTTACTGGAAGATATGACCTTAATGCAAAAAAGTATGACCCCAACAAGTCAAATGTATTCAGAACATTGTTTTTTGAACCTTTGCTTTTGAGCCTTACCACTGTATATGTGTATGTGCATGATTCCCTGTTGGATCTTCCCCTTTGGGATTGTTTAGGATAAACAGAGCCTGCTCAGTGAAGCCACTAATGTTGAATGTCACGCATCCAAGGCAATTGAATCATAAAGGAGCGGCTCAAATGCATTATGCATGCCCAGTGTATAAGACTGTCATAATGAAGTTCATCACTCAATAAATGAATGCTGTGTATGTGTGTAGCTCTAAATATGATAATCAGTATACACATCACATGGACTGTGTGCTATGCAAAACTGAGTTTAGAAGGCACACTGACAAAGTATCACGCCGCCTGGTTATCTGTTTTTCTTCCTTTAAAAAATACAATCGACATGTGAGTAACTAAGATAACCTTAACCTTCGGCAATGAAGTCAAATCCAGATGCTGTATTTATTGGTCCATAATCACTAGCCCTCTCCTGATTACCATTTATTAGGGCTTCAAAGCTTCAACCCCGGGGGTAGGCGGGGGCAACATAGGCTATCTGGTTGTTATTTACTTATATACTTTGCTATTATTGTAATTTAGGAAGGGAGACATCAGCCACTGTCTCCGTCACTAAAGTCTCCAAGGTCAACTTGGTGGGTGAGTGTTCAGCAGTTGCTAGCTTGGAGGGTTGAGCTCGCACTCGTCATAGCCCCGAGCTCACTGGATCACATATGTGCATGCGGAGCAGGAATGCTCCCTTGCTGGATTTTTATGTGTGTGGGATTTGAGACTATTACACTCCATGGAGGAGCTCCATTCCATGCCTCTTTTTCTTTGCAACTGACGCAAATACGAATACTGATTTTGAAGTCACTTACCGTGGCAAGGATTGAGGTGTCGAAGCATCCAGGTCAGCCCTCATAATCACACGTTTCACCAGCAGCGGATCCATTCTGATTTTGTTCAGCTACTCGTGAAATCCAATGTTATTACCAAAATTGTTATTATCTATTCGGTCTGTGCCTCAGCTTTTTGCCTTTCTCTTTGTTGTGTGTGTGTTCCAGTCCCTTCACTGTAGCACAGTGCAAATGAGCATGGCAACACATTCACTGTTACGTGAGCTCGGTCATAATTGCCTTCCATCCTGTCTGCGTGCTTGTTTACCTATCTGTCTATGTCTATCCAGCTTCCATCTAACAAGCTCCTTTTAAATTCAAAATGCTCTATTCTAAACATTTTGTCGAGTGATTTCTTAACACACCCCTGTATTTTAATGTGCATCAGAGTTTGTGCATTTCCCGCCCTCTTGCAAACTTGCCGAAATACCATGCATTGTCACGATTTCTTGCTCTCTGTTTAAAAAAACTATGAAAGTATGAAACACAAAGAAAACAGACGGGAAATTGAGTACCAGTACTAGTTGTATTTGCAGGGAGGTAAAGTCGAAACATGAAAAAAACCTGGATTACTCCTCTGACTTAATATATAAATGCTTTCCCTTTTAGCTGATTGAGTAGACACACACAAATGCGTGCGCACACACACACACACACACACACACACGTGCATAACATTTGTTTGAGTCTGTGGGTATGTGTATTTTATGTGTGGGATATGTGTATGTGTGTGTGGGTGAAAGAGAGAGATTTATCCCTCTTTCCAGGACCTTGGAGAGCAATTACTTCGGCAAATCAAGCCAACCCAAGACCCAGGAACTGAAATAAAGTCTGATTGTTTTTTATTCCTCCTGTTGTTCTGTATTACTGCTCCCTAGTGAGAAAGAGCAGCTAGGAACAGTGGAAGTCCAGTTTTACTGCCCCACTGCTGAATCCTACTTTTCCAGAGAGAAAATAGTTTGGACTTAAAAAATATGTGTGTGTGCGTGTGTGTGTGTGTGTGTATAGTATGTAAATCACATCAAAGATGGCACACATCTGCAAACTTGGACATGAAATAGAAAATGGAGAATAGCAAGGAGCCATGAACTCTATAAATAAAAACAAATGGTTTCCAAGGAACCTGGCTGAGAAAGAAGCAGCTATAATGGCGAAAGTGGGAACATACATCATATGCAACTTTCTCTGCCTTTTTTATTTCCCTCCATGTCATTTGCCGACCGTGGCACAAACACAGATATACCCACTTGCATGTTCTGTCCTTTCATGCAGGACTGGCACTTTATGTTTCTCTAACATTCTGTCTTTACATTACTGTAGGGAAAAAAAAAAGAAAGAAACAGCCTCAACATAACATCTAGTCCGAAGCAGTCTTCTAATGCACTGTACATATGTACATTGAATTAAAAAGGAAGTCACCACCGTTGATGCCAGTGTCGGGTAAGCAGAGGATGACCTCAGTCATTTGGTGGACTAAAATCTCATGCAAAGAAAAAAAAAGCAAAGAAGGTGGCAAGTGAATATAAATTGGAGGGAAAATATGGCAGGTGTAGAGGGAAAAGCAATTAGGGGGTGTTAGGGTTAAAGCGTCTGTCAAACACAATGATGAAAGCAATGATCAGAAGATGAGAGGGGCAAAGATAAGTGAAGGGGATAAGACGGGAGGAGATTGAAAAAGGGGAGAGGAAGGGTGAGAGCACTGTCGGGAATAATTGTGGAACGGGATGTAGACGGGCTTAGACAATACTCTCTCATTCTGTGTGTGTGTGTGTGTGTGTGTGTAGACAGCTACTGATGGGTGAGAAAAAGAAAGGGAAAGTCAGAGAGGACACAAGGGAGGAGGTTTGCATTCCTCGTTTGTGGCCCCGCAATCAATTGGTCTTTCTGGACTCACTTCTTATAAACTCCAATTAGTTTCACCAGGGAAAGAAAAAACACCTTTCCTCTCTGTCTGTCTCCCATTTATGTATTATTGTGTTGTGTGCTATTACATTAATAGAATTTAGTCCTCTGGGCCTGTTTCATCATCGACACCTCCCAACATCCCAAACAGCTCAATTTAATTTCAAATAAATGGATTTCAAATATTTTATTGAACTAAGCTGCAATCATCCCCAATTTTAAAAAGGTTAATATTCTGCACAGCAATTTTTCTTGCTGCGGTGTAGAATGTTTTACTTTTATGGCTATTAATTATAGCAATTATATACTCACGTGTCGGCAAAAACAATATTATCCTTGGGAAAGCGGTAGATGTTAAGCACAACATGGCGTTTGCTCTATGGCCAAATTTTGTCACTTACAGGCAGACATGATTTGATAATGAAGATATTACTTATGTCTTCTCTCATTTTCTCTCTCTCGTTTTTTCCTCACAGACTCACGCACACACATACTAATATCGTCAAGGAGCTGTCAATCAAACACAAATATTCCCTGTGCAATAATGCACCGGAATAAAAATCTGTCTGGCTACATAATTTGCTCTCTCTCTCTCAGACTGTGAACCCCAATAAACTCTAAAACCCACAATTCCCTCTGGCCTCATGTCATGCCTTATTGGCTGCCTAATTCACAGAAAGAAAGAGAAGCAGGGGGAGACAGGGAGCAGAAAGAACATTAAATTGCTTAAAAGCGATAGAAAGAAAAAGAGCTTATAGGAGAAAAATGATGCAGGACAGATAGAAAGAAATTAAAGGGGATCATCTAACCGTGAAGCACTCAGGGCACCGTGTGAGCACATCTAGCCAATCAAGTGTAGGCTGGCCAAAAGGCTCAGATTATGACTGCCTGGTAGAAACAGGGTTATTGTTCGCCAATTAATGCCGGGGCATGATTGTTTGGCAGGCTTTCTCCCTCTATCTTGCTCTTTCTCCCTCTCACACCCACCCACTTCCCCTCCTGCTCTCTCTCATTCCCTTCGGTTGAAAAGAAGAGGACATGAGACAGTGATGATGAAAGTGAAAAATGGTGCCAACTTTGAAATGGACTAGGGCTAAAAGAGAAAAAGAAAGTGGGCCAACACTGACCGTGAGAGAGGTTGGTTTAGGGTCACTTGTAATCCAAGGTGGTTTTTTTTAGCAGTCTTAGGAGGTCGGGGTGTTTCTGTTCTGGAAAGTTTCCCAAGTATTTACACAGATACTGCATTTGAAACATATGGGATTTTAATTTGGAAGTAACGGGTTTTAAAGAACCACAGGCATGGCAGGGATGACGTGTTGGACAGATGTGAATACTTGGAGTATACTGTGAAAACAAAGGCTGCATCCCTTTCCCTCTGCCCTGCACTGCTTTATTCCAAATCAAAATGGGATTCAAATGTGTTGTGGAGTAATTAGGGCAAGTATGCACAGCTGTGCCTCTTTCAGTTGGCAGGAATTGGATGTTACACCTGTTTTGCCTTGTAAACCAATGATTTGCTTGGTGAGGGTACTGGAAGGGCGTATTAATAGTCTGTAAGGAGGTTTGGGAAAAAAAAAAGGGAAGGGGAGGGAGTATTACTTCACGTCCCGGAGGAGAGCGGACAGCAGCGTGGAGGATAATGCCAAGTACGCGCTGCATCTGGAAGCAAGAGACAAGAACTGTGGGCATTGGATGTTGAGCGTCTGCCAGCTGACAATTGTCTCCACCAAGACAGACAGAGGAGAGCCCTCCATCTACAATCTGCTGGCTTTCTGAGATTGCGAGACGAACAGAAGAATGCAGGGGACAGAGGGGGACGATGCCAAGCTCTGCTCTGCCAACAGCTGGATTCAGGAGCCTGTTGCATCAGCTGTGACTCCCCTTCAACAGCGTCTTTGTATGCTTATTGCGGATATAAACAAGGTTGCATGATGCACGCTGGTAAAAATATATCAGTTAGTCAGAACTAAATATGTCACGCACGTACTCTTTCCAGGAACCGAGGAACATGAGTCAAAGCGTAAGAGATGCACCCACTGATGATTAAAATAAAACACTCTATATACAAAGCACACATTTGAACAGATTTTATTTTAGATTTGCAGAAATATTACTGCTACTCAGTCTAAAATACACGTCCTACCCTGTGTATAAAATTGGCATTTCTCCTCTGTGAACTGTTTGAACTCTATTTCAGTGTTTAAGTTTTATACGTTCCTCTGCCTCTACTTATCTTTTTATTCTCACCACCTGCCTCTCACTCCTTGGCTCTCTCTCTGTGCTCATTCACTCATCCCTCGCTGCTGCCCTCCCACCTTAGCTTCATTACCTTTTCACTCTATATTACTCTCTTCCACACATCCTTACGCCATCGCTCCTGGCCCTCCCACGTTTAATAAAGTTGCAATCAATCTTGTTCCCAGTAACCATACTGTTAAATAAGCCCATGTTCTGCATAATTTGTCGATGGTGTTTTCGCATGTGTGTGTGTGTGTGTGCACCCGCGGGTGATGTTCATATTCTTCTTCCAAACATCAATGTATGTAATTGCATAAAAGTCTGCAGGGAGCAATTAATTGCTTCTTGCAACTCACACACTTAAATGGTCACTCAAACATAAAGACTTGCACACGCACACACACACACACACACACCTGTCATCTATCTCAGTAAGAACCCCCCTTCCTGCATTCATCAATAAGCTTTTTATCAATAACTTAATCGTATTAGGGCAGTTAACTTTTCCCTCACGAGTGCGGCAAAAAATTTCACCACACACCCACGCATTTGCATTCAGGGCCCAAGCCACTCGAGTATACGTCTCTATCAGAGTGGTAAATGTCACAGATGGAGGGAGGAGTGAAGAACCAGCGGTGTGTATGTGCCGGTGTGTATCTCCATGCGAATGTGTGTGCGTGTTTCAGACAGTGGAGAATGAAGTGAAGAGCTGGCAGACAGTCCATAAAGGTTAATTAATATGGAGACAACCAGCTAGCAGGGGCCTGCTATTAAACTGAAAGATTTCTAAAAACACGCACGCACACTCCAACACAGGCATGAAAAAGAGGTCTCTCATCCAACACCTCTCCTGTTTATATCCGACATGTTGTCCTGACAGATGCTACGGTGTTGGATGAAATCTTGCATCGAAATGTGTCACATAATTTAGTGCTTACTACGGTTCACATGCCACCAAATCGGAAACATTGATGCAGCACTGTTTAATCAGTATAAATATTACTCTGCAGGACAATAAACTGGAGGTTACACTACATACAAACACACAAAAAACTAGAATGGCAGTAGAGTGCATACCTCCGCCAAAGGTCCAACAGTCCCCTTTAGTTAAATCTAATTCAATACCAAACTCATTAGTTCTCTGTCACCCTACATTTTAAACCACTTATAATTTACAACTACAGTATAATTTAAGCTCACCTTATCTAGGATCAAGTTGTACTCGCTTATAGGCACCAGCCACTTAAACACAGCTGATTTTTTTCACCAAGATTCATGTATTATTCCCTGAGAAATAAATGAAACTGTCGAAAAAAAACTCATCTTGCAATGTTAAAGTGAGGAAAAAATCCTTGATCTGCTCCAAAAGTGAACATGGTTCTATTCTGGGCCAAGACCATCCTCCATCTCAGTTTGGGGGAAATCTGTTCAGTAGTCTTTGTGTAATCCTGCAAACAAACCAACTAACCAACAAACAAAAGAAATGGCCAGGGGTGAAAACAAATCAGCAATCTTGGAGAACAGACAAAAACCCACTGCTCAATGCAAGGAAGAAAAAAATAGTTGATTTTAGAGAAAGGAAGGCAAAGATACACACTCCAGTCTACATCAGTGGAGCTGAGGTGAAGCAGGTAAACATTTTTAGGGTCATGCTGGTCAGCATCAGAGAGAAACTGTTACGGGCATCGCACATCTCAACCCTGCTAAAGGAAGCACATATACAGTACTCCGGCATTTATTAAGGAAAAGGGCTACATTCCTGTGCTAAGTTATTTTACAAGGCGCAATAGAGAGCATCCTGACTGGAAACATCACAAACTGGCATGGTTCAAGCATGGACCAGGACAGGTAGGCTCTCGGCAGGTGATTTAAACCGCCAAGAACATCATTGGTACACATCTACAGAGCATCAGTGCCAGACAAGAGTATCCACTGCTGTACCACAAGCAGAGCAGCATCTTTCCACAGGCTATAAGACTCTTCAATTTATCCTCCACCACAGAAAGTAGTTTTCCGGAATGATTTATTCATCCTTTTGTGGAATAGCATAAAGGGACTACAACTAGAATTTTATTATACAACCATGTTGTGGAAAAAAAAGACCTTGTACCTTGTGTCTTATACATACTTATTCTTCTCATGTGTGTAGGTGGCTAGTGGCTTACTTTGTGGTGAGCATTTGATTGGAAGTGCATATGTTGTAGGAGGTCAAGGTTTTTTTTGCATCGGAAACACTGTTCCATCTCTCACTAGTAATTTTCTGGTATATAAGGAGTAATTATGCATCACAATGTGGAGGATGAATTTGATGATTTTTTTGAGTGAATTATATATTTATAAAATATGGCAAATCTTCCATTTGCATATGGCCGTGGAGATAAGAATATATGCAGTTATGTTTGAAGCACACAACCGACATTTGAACTGACAAGTGTGAATACTGTATGGCATTTTGTGGAGATTATAGAATATGAAATCTTATCTACCAGTGGAGAGCTGTCATGCCAATATTTTCAGGGCCTTGTTGTAAAACTTTAATTTGAAATTTACATATGTACAATCCAGAAAACCCATTTAATTTCTTTCTGATAATCAAATGAATCGTGGACACACATTTAATGCATTATAAGTGGTTAAACTTCAAAAGTGCAACATGGTGCAAATAATTTCAATAAAAAAGCATTAGTTTAGGCAGAAGGATGTCCAACATCAAGGTTTGCCTTTGTTCAAAAGGCTTTTATTCTACATAGCATCTGTGGAGAGGTTTATTTCAGTGATTTATTAAAGAGCTACAGTATCCTTTCCACTTTTCTTAGCTTAACAGTTATCTGCACTGAAAACAACACGTCATTTTGACAGTTTGTTATTTTTTAGCTTTCACCACTCTCGTGTAGGTTTTAATAGCGCATCATAATGAAATTGCATTGGGTTTATTGTTTTATTTAATTTGATTTTTTTTAAGATTTAACCAGAACAGTTTTGATGAACGGCTCCTGGAGTTCCTTAACAATAGCATTTTAAGATGGCTGATAATATATCTATTTTGAGGGGCATGTTGTGTCACAGGTTGTTCAGAAATGCAATTACATTTTGTTTTATGTGTTTGGGAATGGCAATTTAGAAGACTGATGACATTCAGATATCCGCTCAAACTTACCTGGTCATGGCCAACAACTGACCATGACTGAATTGGAATGAGGGGCAAAAGTAACAGTAAAACTGATTGTCTTATAAGTTGACACACACTGGAGAGCTTGAAAAAATATTTCAAATATAACCTTTTTTAGACTGTCGGAGAACTTGCGGTCATTTTTTTAACTGAACCATCATTTATAAAGTGCTGTCCTGCACAAGAGCATCATCCGCCCATTCCATCTGCTCTGTCAAGATGGATACTCTTAAAACTGACTCACAGCCTTTCCCCTAAGTACATTACTCCTCTCTCATACCCACAAACACTAAAAAGACAAATCCAGATGATGGATGGTCCATAAAAGTGTCCAACTAAGTTCACTGTACTTTTTAAAATGTTAAAGGTCACAGTGAATTCATCGTTGGCGGCATACAGTTGCGAAGAAGATGTAATCTATTACTGGCTATGTTATAAGGATAAAATCCTGAAATGTGATATGGATGAACCATTCAACACTGGTGAGAAAATGAACCATTTCTGCCATCTGAATTGCCTCTGCTCAGCATGAAATATATCTTGTTTACTAAAGAACCATTTTTCACTTGGAAATTGGTCATCTGGTAGGAGATGACAGTGGTGGTGAGTCATGATGGACAAACATTAAAAAAATGAGAACACAAGCCAATGTGGGTCTGACTCTGTTACAGTCTTTGAAGCACAGGGAAGACAAGCAATGCATTTTTAGCTGGTCTAATGAATAGCCTTTTCTGCATGGTCTATCAGTAATGACAGTGTTATTAATTCAAAAGGAAGTTACATTTGTTTTTGTATAATAATCAAATGCTTCACCTTGCAGAAATATATCCACTCTGTAGTCAACGTAACAGTTCTCTCATGCAGTATGTTGTGTCAGAACGTGGAAATAATAACAGCTGACATTGTAGAGGCCTCACTGCCTCAATTGTTGGCAGTCATACTTACTTTAACCTCCATTTCAACCACTATTCTGCTGCTTCAGCTTTTGTTTCATGTCTTTTTTCTCTCTTATCTGTACAGAAGAATCCGCAAAGGTTGTTAATAAGAAAATACAAATATTGAGGAGCAATCTAAAGTAGGATATATGCATTGAAAATATGGTCAGGCAATGTCCTTGTTGTAATGAAGCAATCGTCTTGTTTTCTTTTGGTCCTGCCCCTGTTTTTTCCTCACCAGTCTCACTCCCTCTCCCTCTCTGTGATAAATGGGACTGTAGGTTGACAGCTGAGAGCTGTTTCTGCTGCAATGTGAAATTCAATTTTTCACTTTTGCAATGCTGCCAAACACATAAAACACACTACTATATATACGTACGTACATACAGTCAATTAACTTTTTAGTCAGACGCCAGATTTCAATCGTGCAAAGTTGAACCACAAAAGGGTTTTGTTGGGTTGTATTCTCAAAGAGACACGCGACAGATAATAATGGTAGATTGGGAACATATGGAAAGGCGATGGCGACACTTTGGACTAATTAGGAGGATGCATCGCCCACGTCTGGTTCAGCACTCTCCTTTCTTGTCATCCCTCTCTCTCAACTTCATTTTCTGTTCTTCTTCTCTCTCCCTGTGGCACTCCTTTTACCTTTTCCAGATTGTTGTCTGGAACAATTACATTCTTCTGCTGTGCGCAATGCAACTATTATGGCCGCCAGGCGTGTTCATCTTTTTTTCAACAAGCTATATAATCAGATATTAGCTTCACAGTAGGTCAGTCAATTAACCTAATTAGTCCTTGTGTGTTATAAAAATAGTAAATTGCCCCAAGGACCAACAGCCAGAGAGCTTATAACACAACTGTTTGGTTCCTTTATCAATGGTAACCAGTTGTTAACCACTGCATTTGCAAAATGACTTCAGTGTCTTATCCTGGGTTCTAAGAAAAATACACCTGTATTTCATATTGGCTGCTGACAAATACTGTACTAGAAAAACAAACATTTGATAAAATATACTTATTCACTAAACAAGCTGGCAAACAAGTGCAAAAAACAATCTGCCAGCCATCCAACCACTACCCCGTAATGATTAGATTAGTCACAGGAGCCAACAGCAGGCTGTGAATTCATGCCTCTCATACAGCTACCTAGAGTCTGCAAATCAGCCAACAAACCAGCCAGTCAATAAAACACAGACAAGCCAAGCAATCAGTGAGCCAGGAAGTTCCCTATCCTGTAAAGATTGGATTAGTCACAGGAGATGTGGCTTCAGCAAAGCCACTGTAACAGCTGCCCTCCAAGCTGGCAATGTCAGAAATATCCTTCAGTTCCACAGAACCTGACACCTTGTCACAAATAAACCTTTCACTGTAGTAAAGATAGCCAATCAAAGCTGGGTGTGATCATCATTAACTATTCTTTCATAGTTTAACTGCTTGAGGAAACAATGAACTTGATGCATTATGACTGTCCTGTTTAATGTGAAGGCAAGCGAAAGCAAGATAATGTGTGCTTATGTTTGTATACCTGAGAGGATAGATGAAAGTATCCTGACTGGAGGTATAAACCTTCAGTTGTTTTATCTTTCCTTGCATATTACAAAGATTTGGTTTTCCTGTTACACATTTAGACTGTTTAAAAATACATATATATATTTTTCAGTGATTTTCAGACAGCATGCTCTGCACTTTCTTTACGTTTAATTAAATTGGACCAGTCTATACTCAATTAAATCATCAGTCCACGCAAAAGAAATCTGCAAACAAAATGCGTGCACTTAAGATTACATTTGTAATTGGCACTGTATATTTTTCAAAACCCAAAGCACGTCTGTAATTAAAAGTTCATGTAAATGTCACGAGTCGTCTCAAATTCATTTTTAGTAAATTATCTCTGAGCTGAACATCACAGAAAACATTACAGATCTGCTGCAGCCTTCATCACAGAGACATATTATAATCTATAATGGATTCTATGCTCAATTATTATTTCTTATGTAAGAGGAAATGGGATTGGTTAGATAAACCATTTTAGAAATCAAAAGCCCTCAATTATCCACTGTGAAGGTTTAGTCAAGACATTCCCTTTATTTTTTTTCAGTCTTACGATTCCATGTCCAACCTCAGATTGTTTTGGATTTTGGTTTCCTTCATAGGGTGTCTGGGCTCACCAGGAGAGACAGTGTGAGACCTATGGAAAAAGGCTTGGAATAAAATCACTGCTCTTTTATTTTGAAAGCAGCCTTTTGAGGTTGTTTCAGACATCTCATTAGGGTGCCTCCTGGATACTTCCCCACAGAGGTAATCTGGGCGCGTCCAACTGGGAGGAGAACCTGGGGCAGACCCAGAACATGCTGGAGGGATTATATATCCCTGGAGATGCCATCTTCCAGGATAACCAGTAAGACAAAAGGCTATGTTCAGAAAGCAGGCATATTCGATTTGTTTCTCAAATCAGATCTTAAAGATGGAGTGTTCTCACTGTTACCTGCTGGTGATCAGATCAGATTGTCGGGGCCCAACATTGCCAACATATTAGCATGGAGTGCTACGGTAAGGATGTAGGTGTCAGTAACTCCAACATGAAAGCGTGATCAATCATCTCACTCACCAAACAATAACATTGCTAAGTTGCAGAGCAGAGAGATTATTTCAGCTTCACTCCATGGATGGTTGTTCTCCATATTGGCTTCCATACCACTCTGCTTGCAGCAGCCTGAATTCTGCTCAGCCGCTCTGATGCACTTCCGTCACTCCGGATTTAACGACGCCGTTGTGTGTTTCACTGTCAGTCACATCAGAAATTGGATATGAGCGGCCAAAGCATCCAGAGACGCATCTGTAGAAATCCAGATCACATTTCAAACCAAATGTGGTTTGAATCTAAGTTGCACATGGTGTTCTGCTGTCCAGACTTCCTAAAATCAATCCGGATACAATCTGGATGTGTGAAAAAAACGGATTTGGCCTGGTAGCCTGAACAGAGCCGAAGAGACGCCTGATACATTTCTCAGGAGTTTGGGGATGTAAGCAAAGCTACAAGACACAAAAAAATGTTGCTGTGCCAAATCCCTAGCTCTAAATCAAACTTGAAAGACATAGGGAACAATCCGTTCTTGTTTTGTGCAGCACTCTTCATGGAACACATCAGCAAGATAGGAGTAGAGGGAATCAATATGTCTCTTCTCTGTCTCCATCAGTCTTTTACATACATCTTTCTCACTTTGCTTCTTTTTCGCTGTCATCCTGCAGTAACTGGTAATTCCACTGAAAGCACTTTTTCCCGTATCGATCCCTCTCTTCACTCCTGCATTTTGAGGTTGTTACCTGCATATTGTATACTTTGATCAGTTATCTCATATTACTTCATCACTTGTGGGCTGGAGTTTTATTCACACAAAGTCAATCGTACAAGATAAACACCATTTTTGTCATTACACACATAATATTTTTTAAGCAATACAGATGGGAAAACTTGCTGTCAGCCAGGAGGAGAATTACAAACTGAGATAACATCTAAGTGGATAACAATAAAGAGAGCTGTGAAGAACAAACCAGACCATCTGCTCCTCGCCTTACAACCATCTTGTGCTGTATTGATGATTATAATACAACCTGAGCTGAAACAGAGAGTAAATTAATAAATTAATAAATCCGGTCAATACAAATACTGAGTTTGGCTTGTATTTTCTTCTTAACAAGCAGTCTTTGTGACAGTTGCCAGATGATACTGCTTCAACAGGTGTCATGCCGTTGACAGGTTGGATTTATTTTTAACCACAGAACAATTATTAGCAACACCAAATTGCACCCTTGCTTCATTTACAGATTATGAATACAAAATGTATATGTTTTGCTTGATTAAAAGATGCAAACAGAACTCTAACAACATGCCAAGAAACAAACTTCTATATTTTGTTTTGTCTTTTTAACCCCTGGGTCTACATACAAGTATTAAGAAAAATATTTGACCCTCTGTTCTATGTGTGTGGGTTTTACACATTTCTGATTCGATATACTGGCAAGTTTTAACCAATTTTATCAGCCAAGACAAGTTAAGAGGCTCAGCGGGCAGAATTGCACACAGTGTCAGAAACCTTCAGTCTGTCTAACTTGTGTTAACATTTATTGCGCTTTGAGGATTTTGAACTCTGTGTGAGGAACTATTCCAGCTGCAGCATTTTCACCTTCAAGACTAGACTGTAGACTTTGAGAAGAAATGTCAAAGTTGCTCAGGTTATTTGGAGACCATGAACTCTGTGGATTATATATCACATAAGGGCCAAAAACTTGACAGAGGAAGTGCTCTTTTAAAGTTTCTTCCAGTTCTAAAATATTATTTCTTCTTATTCCTACAGTTGAATATTTAAACGTCACTGTACAGAATTATGTATGTGCACTAGAGTTTGGCACTGGAGGGATCTTTTCACATTGTTATTCAGAAAGTGTAAAGTTTTTATATTCTCACAAAGAAAATCTGTTTTCAGGGGTCGGCCTACAAGCATGACTTGTGACATCACAAATAGGAAGCCAATCCTGTTCCGATATTTAGTCTGCAAGAGTGTGATGTAGAAACTTGAAGCCTCCAGCACATCTACACTGAGAACGGACTTTATAGTGACACCTGTTGTCCAGCAGTCAACTTACATTTACAGATTTGGAGTTTTTAATGCAGAAGCAGTAGATGCCATTTAAACAAGATGATTAAACATATCACACACAAATTATTATCCAAATTAAAACAATTCATATACACATTGAAGGATGTCTTGAGGGGATCACTAACCATCCCTGATTCCTCTTTGATTCGCAGACCTCTTTTTAACATCCACGGCAATGCTCACAGTCAACAATCCCTGACCTGAGTCTGACTCACTTCTCTCCCCGTCACTCCATCAATGAGATCTTGACAAAGTAACTGCTGGGATGGACAGCGTGATGAAAATAGAGGACAGGGGGGACTGAATCGGAGAGAGAATAGACGGTGGAAAGAGAAGCAAGAGAGACAGAGAGACGATGAGGGAGAGAAAAAGCTATCAGTGGCAAAAAATAGAGACAAAGGGACCGAGAGAAAAGAATACTGTCTGAAACAGAGAGGGGCTGGCATGGGCAACAGACAGGGAGAAGAGAGTGTGATACAGATTCAATTCTCGCTCAGAGTGTTTATAAGATGGCAAGGGTTTTTGAGTCCAAAATAAAATAATCTAAAATATATGACTAATACATTAAAAGCACTTATTAAAGACTATTATTTAACACAGCCAAGAGCAATAATGTCGCGTGTGCACATCTCTGTCAACATGAATGTGTCTTTGCATGGATGCCCGAATGATTATGCATCTTAACGGCATTTATGCACTTTAATCAAGACAACATTTTCTTCCTCAGTCTCTTTGTGTCAACGAGAGATGGCTAATACTGACTGAAATGAACACTGGAGGCCTCTCAGCCCTGTGAATGCATGCATCATCATCGTGCACTTTTGACTATCTCAAGAAAGGGAGGCATGGTAGCTGTGTTTCAAGCAGCCATGAAATATAAAGGCATCAGATGGAGCAGGCATCAATGAGAGAGACTGCAAAGCCTCGTAGGGCAGACGAGGGCAGGGTGAGTGACGGTGACAGGCCGATTCAACAGCTTACCACCACAATCCCACTGCTTACCCGCTCGCTTCCTTTTCGCAGCGTTATTCTCTCAGTCAGTCTAATGTGCCCTTCCTTTTTTTCCCCGCGTCTCTTCTCTTAGAGCCGCCCGACTATGGACTATGCTTGTTTATCTTTTCCTAATTCCACTCGTCACTCACTCTCTCTCACCAGACAGATCATTAGGATTAGGGCTCTGACACTGCCTATCCCATCAGATGCTGATCGGCCACAGTGGCAGAGTGTGGGAACCAGAAAATGAGCTCCTGACAGATAATAGCCTGCTTTGTACCTTACATCAGACGAGAGAGATTGAGGGCGGGGAAGACGGCGAGTGAGAAAAGGGAGAGAATTGCCCAACGTCTCTCCTACACTATTTAGACTTTAAGGACAAAAAGATTTGTTTATTTATGGAGATGGCAGTGGTATCAGCCACTCAGGGTTTCTCTTCATCAGTGACAGCAAAAATGAGAATTAAATTGTACTTACTCCTACTCAGCATCAAGGAATTGGCACAGAGAGATTTTTCCAGAGGAACTACAGCATGATTTATTTGTTTGCAGCTACAAGGTGAACATTTTTCTTGCAATGTCCTTAAAATTAATGAGGTCCTTTTTTAGCTGAATAATGTTTAATAATCTATGCTCGCTTGTATTGTATTATGTTGTGGTGGCTGTAGCTTTGTTCCAAATGCACTAAATTCATCCTCAGTGTATCTTAGCACTGTGACAACCTCTCTGAGCAAGCCTCTACCTCCAGGAGCCTCATGGGCGGAGTCAGCTCTCCTTGTCTGGCTTTAAGACTATATAACGTGCTGGCAGTCATGCAGAGTTTCGCTCCTTGGCTTCCATCCTGTTTGGTTTTGCTGTATATAGCTTTTCTTTACGATAACTCACTTTTTCGTTATGTGAAATAAACATATTTTTTAGCTGTGTCCCATGCTGTGTCCAACTTTGAGCTGGCCGGCGACAGCATGCACAGCATGCTCTATCAGATCACAGTCAAGTTCATGTGGTGCACTGAATGGTTTGTGATTGGCCGTTGAATAAAGTAGACTGTGCTGTGACCGGAGAAAATGGGGAAAAAAATGCAGATGCAATCAGCTGTTGTTGTATTTGCCTATTTGAAACCAACAAAGTACAATTTCCAGGAACCGCTGTGTCATATTTCTTGTATTTTTTTTAGGTCAGAGCTTATAAAATAAAGCATCGGTCCGGTTGAAGCCAGCAACTACATAAAAGCAAGTCTGTAGTAAAAGCATGTCCATATCAGGGCATTACATTTTTAATAAAACACACAGTCGTAAAGTTCTACGTAAATTACATTATATAAATCAACATGTACATTCCTCATGCCAGCTATGTTATTAGACATATTAATATCACATACTTGCGATCATTGCATCAGCAGTCCTCCTTGACAGTTCTTCTCTGCTCTACTTACTTACTTGATATCTTGAACAGTCTAAACACTAATTAAAAGTGTCCGGTCTTTTACTTATATAGTCTTTTACAAGTGTTCATGATCAAGGTATTTCATCATCATTAAGCTACTCCAGGACAGAGGCTGCACGCATCATCACCATCAATTCGTGGCAAGTCCTTTAGCAAGTAATTCAAACAAAAAACATTGGATTTCCTTACTTTCTAATTCATGAGAATGATATTTTCTATAGAAAGCAAAGACAATGTTTTTGTGTTACACTGTCTAACACTCCTGGGCATATCCACATTTAATATTAACCATCACACAGGCCTGTAGCTCTGTACCACATGTGCTACACCCACGTCGTAATGACACACCTGTACACTGCTGTACATTGCTGCAGCAAGGTCGAGTTAAATCACATTTTCATCTAATTCTGAGTCGCTCTTCATCTGTTTTGGACTTTCTGTGTTTCAACAAATTAAAAGAAAAAGCCTCAAAAGCGTCCACTCTTTATTGTCATTTCTGTGCTATGGTTCAACCAAACCAGAACTGGATCAAGCCCCTTTTGTCCCTTCAAGGTAGTTAAACCAGACCAAAGACATACTATACTCCTTCATTTCATTACTTTCAATGACTCACTATATTTTATAATCATGACTGTTTGAAAAGCTTCACTAAGTTAAAGATATGTCCTGCAAAACAGACAGGTTTTTGAGTCCTTTTCTGTAGCCAAGTGACAAAGGCAAAATATCACCTGTGCTGAACAGGACATACTCTACACACCTACTAATGAATACATTCATTTCATTTTACCTCCCTTGCCAGTGGACTCTATTCCAAGAAATCTCACTCAAATGTCATTCTCAGTTTGTAGCTTGAGTGTAACTTCATCATCGTCATCAGCATTTCTCATACTGGCCAATAACAGGGTACTTAATAATACCGAAGTTGGAAATGCATCTGTCGAATAAGTCTCAGTACTCACTTTCTTGTCATCAGCCTGCAGTACAGCAGCTATTAAAAAAGCAACCTTCATTATGTTTACTGACATCACACAGATAATATACTCCGTATATATATATATATATAAAAGAACACTGTATACGTGTTGCTAGGAGAAAGTTGAAAAGCCTTGAGAACATAAATTTAGATAGTAAAAGCAACAAGCTCAAAAATAAGAATGATTCTATTTGCTGACAATGATCAAAGACGCCTTGCATGGATCAGTGCACCGAGAAAAGCGATGGGAGTCGAGATCATTACACACAAGATTTACAGTCATGTAGTTTCAAATATATGGCTACTTCAACCAATTTGGCAACTGCATAAGCAGCACGGATACTGTTATGCAACACAATAATGTCGGATTAAAACGTGCCAAAACATAATCACCGAATCAAGCCATTCTGGCATCACAGGTTAGAGCTGCGCTGCTGTTGACAACTTAATGCCGTGTTCGAATAAATCTGTCCCTTTGTTCTGTGTGGTTTTTGTTTTTCTGCAGGCTTATTTTTTCCGGTGTTAAACTAGTTTTGTAATAACAGTAGAGTGAAGTAAAATCAAATCTCGCTTTGCCTGTACAGAAACAAACATCTAAAATGATCGAGTTTACAAGCATATTAGTACTCGTACAATAATGGAATCAAGATCAGGAAATTCATTCCTGTCTGAACTTCTGATTCCTTTCAAACTTATATCTCTACTCGAGGAGAATACCTTCATTTATACTCTCTTATACAATATGGCATTTTATTGAATAAACAATTTACATTCACTGGCAATGTTGAGGGCAAATGCAGGAGATGGAGAGTAGATGTTGAAGTGGTATAATGACATACAAGTGTTTGCTTTCAACTCCGGTACTCCAGGTAGCTCATCTCACATGGCCACTGACATTTTTATTATTGTGACTATAATCTTCTGTGAAACAGGGTTTGCTTTGAGAGTAAATTCAATATGAATGTTCTGTCTGATGAGAAAAATAATAAAATGTAATTAGTGTTTCTGTGTCCGGAAATATGACCAGACTAAATTTCTCTCCCTCTCACTAACCACATTCCCTCCTAGCACCTATTAGTCCTTTATCTGTTTCTTATCTCTCAATACCTTTTGAAAGATAAATTCAAACATTAAATCAACACATCTGTGTTGAATATATATTAAAAGTGTGTGTGTGTGTGTGTGTCTGTGTACGTGAGAGAGAGAGATAGAGAGAGAGGGTGGGGTTGTTAAATTATGGATGTTCGGGTTTCAGTAAGGCGTTAAGATTTTTAGAAGAGGTCTCGCTGTAAAGGCCAGGGGAGTGGCGTTGCCTCGCTGATTCATTTGGCTGCCTGTCCGACACGCCACAGATGCACGCATGGAAATGCTTATGTGCGTGCACGTACACACACATGCACACACACACAGTACTCCGCCCAAACTGCTGATGCTCCTAAAGTAGCTGGCTCTGGGGTACAAGCAGTGACAGTAGCTTTGCTCAAGAGGAACTTGACATGCTGCTAGTGTGCTAGTGTGTGTGTGTGTGTGTGTGTGTGTCTCCAGTGTGTATCCGTGTTTTGCTCACTGATGTCAACCTTCATCAAGTCAAAACATTTTTCTTCTCCTTAGAGCAGAATCTAGATTAAACAAACATATACCCCATCGTACCGGCGCTTGGCCTGTTGCTTCACTTGAAAAATGTCAGAGATTGTGTTGTTGTTTCATTTAATTCCCTTAGCAGGCACCTCAAAGTTGTTTCGTGCAACTTTCATCTTCAAACCTTTCACAATCACTCTGAACAGACTATTTAATATTTAAAAAGTAGTGAATGTCTATCTAAGACGTTCCTCATACACAATGTCACATTTTAGATATTTCAATTTAACATTGCACTGAGTTTACACGAGACATTTAAATGCAAATGCAGAAACATGTACACCCTCCAGCATACAATATAGAAGGAAAGTATCGTGCAACATCTTATCTACCAAAAGACATTAATTTCAATAAAATATAAACAGATTTCTGACCTATTGCTATTTCCCACCAGTTTGGGTGAAACTAAATGGCAAAAGGCAAATCAATTACAAATGCTTAAGTATAACTGAAATAAAGCACTGCTTGATGGATTATATGTACACAGAAATGAAGAAAAGCAGCAAACAGTTCAGAAAATATCCTAAAGCTGCTTCCAAAGATACTCCAGGGAGACGCTGTTATGTCTAATTTTACAGAATGCTCTGCTACATTGACTCTGAGCCTCATTTGCAGGATTACTGTTGATTACCACTGCAATGTTATCAATATATCTCCGTATGACAATTACATCAAAGCACAATGCAATAAAATGACATAAATGAGATTTATATACCACTAAACATCATTAAACAGGGTTGAAAGAGCTCCAGTGACAAATGTATGGGTCCATATATCTGGTAATCCAATTCAGTTTAATGAAGCACTGGAATTATATAGAAGCCGCTGAAATGTTCCTCTGAGTGACAGGATCCTCTGTAGCCTCTTTCCTCTGTTGAAAAATGCCACTCTCACCTAAGTCTGGTGTCACACAGCTGTCAGTGTAGTATCAGTCGGACATCGACCTTCAAAACAAACTGCGAGCTCACAGAAATACATGCAAACAAACACACACATGCGCGCGCATTCCTCTCTCTCTTTCTGTCCTGACTTGACAGCAGACACACTGAGGCTGCCCTTCCTCCTTTCAAAGCTCTTTTGAAGATGGCCACAGTTATTAAAGCAGGGAGACTGTGTATGGAAGCTGACATTGAGAGGGTGTGTGTGCGCGCCTGTGTGTGTGTGTGTGTGTAATGCCATTCATTGGGGAATACAGTATCAGTGTATCAGTGCAGTGGAAAGGTAAGTGCACTGTTCCAAGCCTGAGGGCATTCTCTCTCTCTCTCTCTCTCACTCACTCTCTCCACGCACACACACACACACACACACACACACACACACACACACACACCTAAGCACCCTTCCCAAAAGTGCTGATGTCCCTGATGTGCTTGTCGTAGTACACTACCACTCTCTATCAATAAAGCTCTTTGTGTGTCAGGCGGTGCAGCTCTGACACTTCCAGCCCCTTTAAAGGTAATTTCAAGAGCTGATAGTTTGAGAAACTTGCCTAAAATATTCCGTAACACCCAAGTGCTATTGGAGCCGCTTGCAATTTCTCTAAGAGCATCGCCCCTCCACCTCCCCCTCCACTTTTTGCTTTTCATCCCAGGAGAAAAGGGGGGGAGTGTAAATATGTTGAGTCCATTTGATATTCTCAATTCTGTTGCTCATAAAGGCCCTCTGAGATATATAAATTGCTGTAGTGCTTCGGGAACAGGTTGGAAAATGCCTGAACTGTCTGTTTCGCTCGTTTCGGCTGTCTGTCTCACTCCCTGCGGCTCCACCTCACATTGCACTTCAATAGGCAGGTAGAATGCACTGGGAGGAAGAGAAGGGCAAAGGCAGAAAGAGAAGGGGGAAAGGAGTGAGAAAGAGGAAGTGCATCACTGCATGCTAATGTTGACTTTTCTGTCGTCGAGGTGCTCAGACTGAGGGAATTTGTTGGACCAGTCGACAAGTTTTGACCATGTAAACTATTCATTTAAAAATGCAAATTTTACTTAGATGTGTATGTACCGTTCTTCTTTATTCAGTAAGTTTCTTCAGTAATCATCTTTGCAACACATTAACCTTTTGGCATTTAGTTTAGTGTTTGAATTCAAGATCTGTCAGATGATTTTCTGACTCTCACAAATCATTTGACCAGTAGAGCTAAGATCAATGTAAGATTGCTTTTTAAATTGCTTTTAAATATTAGAACTTACAGCCTTAGGTCACAGAGAACTGAGCTTTCAATCTTTTAATCTATTTGGAGTCATGGTATGCATTATTATATAGATCAAGTGGGTTCACACACATCACAAGTAGGCGCAAGGATATATACTGGAGATCAGCATCAGTGCAGTGAAGAGTAAGGACTTCACGCAAACATTTCAATCTGGAAGAAATATTTAGGATCAAAACTTTGTCCACTTATAAATGTGTGATTTGGAGAAAGTGTGCAGACGTTACTCAACAATGCATTACTTATTTCCAATGGCATACTGTTCATGTCACTCAAAATGATCCAATGATCCTTATCATTATGGTTGAGAATCCATGGCCTGAAAGGTGATGAAGGTTCTCAGTCATCCAGGTCATGGTAATTTCAAGTGCTGTATTGTAGGCAACTGGACTTGTTTCAGTTTCTTGGAGACATTTCACCTCTCATCCAAGAGGCTTCTTCACTTCTAACTAACTGGAGGGGAGCTGCAGGCTTTTAAACCCTGTGTGGGAGTGGGGAGTGTCCTTACAGAGTTGTTAAGGACAAGTGTGAACTCAGAGTTTCAGAGTCGTTAGGGCCACTTGTGGGTCGTTGACCCAACCAGCCTTCAAGTCGGTTGCTAGGGCTAGGTGAGCCCTGGTGTGAATGGTTGTTAAGCTGTCTGGGGAGCGAACTCGGTACAGCATTGTAGGTAGGTGATAAGTAATGTCGTAGGCCACCTCCTCTGTTCAAAGACGGTCATTCCAGTTTGACATAGATGGATTCCTTTACTCCTCTTTCAAACCATCTGTCTTCTCTGGCCAAGATGTTTACATTGTTGTCCTCAAAGGAATTATTTTTCTCCTTCAGATGTAAGTGGACAGCAGAGTCTTGACCTGAGGTGTTGGCCCACCTGTGTTGTGCCATTCATTTATGGAGAGGTTGTTTTGTCTTCCCAATATACAAATCTGTGCATTCCTGGCTGCATTGAACAGCATAAACTATATTTATCTGCTTATGCCCAGGTGTTCTGTCCTTAGGATGGACACATTTCTGCCTCAGAGTGTTGGTAGGTTTAAAGTGAACCAGGATATGATGTTTATTGAAGATCCACCTGAGTGAATTCACGCAGATGCTACCACTAAAGACTGGAGCAGCTACATTCAGTTGGTAAAAAATGTACTCTAAAACGTATTTTCATTTTAAGATCAATTATATACAAACAAGCCAGGATGCCGGAAAAAATACTAAAACAGAATTTGTGCATCCACAAAAACAAAACAGAAGTGGAAAAAAAAGAAAGAAAAAGAAACATAAACTTGGTAACGTCAAAACAAATTGGAAATATACACACGCAACATTAGCAAAATACATTTTCAAACTCATTCTCATTGCTCAAATTCACAAACAAAAAAAAGAGGCTTGTTTGACACACGCGCTTTGTTATTTGCATGCATTAATACTCATCATGCTAATTAGTAGTCTGTGTGCATGTGTCTGTCTGCATCTGGGTTAAATGGTGGATTAACGAGAATTAAATCTGTTCCTCTCCAACATGCAGGAGCCAGCAGAAATAGCATCAGTCTGCCGATGATAACTATAATCATTGTTCTGAGGATGACGCACTCAAATCACCTCCTTTTGCCTTGTCCAATTTCATTTATTCCCATCCTATTCTTGTTGTGGTTTGTTATGTTGTAAGTGTGATTGCCAGTGAGATGTTTGCTACTTGAGTGACACTTAAGACAAGATGGCAGAATTATTATCTGAAAGCAAAATAATGGGATGGAAAACGTGGCTTGTCCTATGAAATTATAATGGAGTATTTCCATTGTCACTTGACCATGCCGAGTCAAACTGTGCCATGATTATTTGCATTTCCATGCCCAGCGGTTGGACCGTGGTTGTGCCAAGCCATGCCTGAGACGGACCATCTCCAGAGCGGGGTGAAAGTGTGACCAACCAACCTCCAAGAGGGCTGAGGTGATGTCTCGCTACAGCAGCCCACACGTTACAGGCCTCCTCTCCCCCTCAAACAAATTTGTGTTGAGATTGCGAGACTCATGTCGGCGCAGGAGACCCAAGA
This sequence comes from Pagrus major, assembly GCF_040436345.1. Lineage (NCBI taxonomy): Eukaryota > Metazoa > Chordata > Actinopteri > Spariformes > Sparidae > Pagrus > Pagrus major. The sequence goes on from NC_133219.1 coordinate 34,078,081, forward strand.
GAAAGGTGTTTTTAAAAGTCTCTGTGTGTTCAGTTCTCAGTACTTTTGTAGCTTCTAACTGAATTTATGTGCCTTGAAGTTTAGTTTCTCTTTGTTCCTGTTTGTACTTTCAGATATCTGCTTTATCCTACGTTTGATTGAAACCAACATTTCCTGATTTTGCTGCTTCATCATAAAAGCTTTTGTAGTTTTATTGTGAGGAATTTATTGGAAACGATTATTATTATCAACAAATTAGCAGAGCTTTGTTAGTGGCTAGTCTCAAAAATATTGTGGGGAGGAAGAGCATTTATAGAAGCTACTTGCAGAAAAAAAATCACAACATGATCATGTCTGCACACCTGATCTGGGTGTCCATATCAAGCAGGAGACAATCTCCAGAAAGTATACGCACTTCCCTCATTGTTATGTTTGGGATTAACTCTGAAGACAGGCTAATACAGGTTAATAGAGGGAGCAGTGGTACAAATACTTGTATCACAATGCTAATCTGATCTGAATGGACAGAAGAGAGGGATGACGAGGAGAGAAAAATGGAGAGACATGGGGAACAGAAAAATTACGAAAGGAGAGAAAAAGCAGAAGGCAGACATCGAAAGCAAAAATTTGAACACTGTCAGAGCACAAATCGAAAAAAAGGAAACCATCTGCACGTGTCCACACTATCACACTCTCACACACACACACACACACAGACACAGAGTATTGCGACTGGGACTTCAAAGCAGTGAGAATGGCCAGATCTGAGCGCAGCTGATGGCACAGTCGATACACTGGCATGTCGGGCATAACAGCGCGGGGCAAGGGTTTCTGTGTGTATATGAGTGCGTGGTGTGAGTGTGTGTTCATGAGCTTTGTGTGTGTGTGTGACAGAAAGCGTGTCTGTGTGTTGCTGCAACAGCAGAAAGCGGTCAAGCTGTTGGATTTACTAGATAAGCATTCTGGATGGCTGCTCATGGCTGAGGTCTTTACTCGCACACATACATAGACACACACACAAACACACACACGTACACACAGGCTCCAGAGATGATGACAGATCTAGCTATGATACACATGTGATATGAAACCTGGTGTTTCAGCACAACAGAGATTTTACTGTGTGCAGCCACTCAGATCCAGATAAAAAACTTATTGGATTTGTGTGTGTGTGTGTATGTGTGTGTGTGTCTGTGTGTGATTTCATTGGAGCCCACAGAGAGATGGATATGAAAAGTTAGAAGTGTGAGAGCATGCAGAGATTCTGCAAGGCTGAGGGATGTTTTACAGTCTGTGCTCTTCTCTCACTTCCATTCTTTGCACAAATAAGCTAAAATCTCTGGCCATTACATTTGGAAGGACATAAGGTAAAAAAAAAAAACACAAACACCACTGTGCCATGTTATTGTTACACTTATTACTAGAACAACTATTGTATAAATGATACTAAGATTTGTTAATGTTTTACTTACTATTTTATCCCTCTGGCCTCTCAAAAATAGAGCAGAATCAAACTCCTCTGTCTCAATTGATCAGCCTCACCTGACCAGTAATGTTACTTTCCAGTAACATCCAGCTCATACATACCATCCTCATCAGAAAAAAAACATTGACTGTGAAAGCAGCTTATTATGGCCCTTATTTTACTTTCTTGTTAGGCGGTGACTCTAGTCACTCTAGTGGCCACAGAAAATGTTACAACAGTAATAACTCCTGCGGCTTTCAGGCAGAAGGCTGCTGTTCATGTCCTGAGTGAACCCAAAAGTCAACAATGAGTTTTTTTTAACTTGGTCACTAGTTGACTTATGTCACGTACAGCACACAACATAGCTTAAGTCACGTAACGAGCACACATACATACATGTAACTCCAGTCACATAAGTTACTTAGTTAATTAAATCCAAACAATGTTTCCCTTAACAGAACCAAGTATTTAAATGCCTACATCTAACCAGGTAGCTTTCTTTACTTGGAAACTGCAAGCATACAATGGAGGTTCAGTACACCTGTCGCTTGTACACTGTCATGGTCATGTTGTTTTGGGAATGGTCATTGGCACCTATTCTGTCAATTTGGTATGAGGATGTGTTGGCTACTATTAACATGCCTGCTGTTTCCAGATCTACAGAATAAGTGTCATCCACTCTAGTCATTTGACTACCAAAGGAATATATGCAATAGCCCATATTGTCAAAACATATGAAAACGATATGCATGCAACCAATATGGGTGCTCACTATGATCCTACATTAAGGTTCCTACACCCTGATTTTATTTGCACTGATTTTGAGGAGAATCTGAAATCTGTAAATGTATATCTGTATTTTATAAAGTTGACTTTGGTTAAACACACTAGCAGCCATGCTGGTATTCATTCATGAGACATGTAGAGCTACGAACAGCCTAACATGACAGTGTAACCTTCTCTACACCAGTCTCTGCCTCAGTAATGTTGTAGTACCTTCTTTCTTTTCTTTTTTTTTATTTCACCAATCTCCTATCAACATTAAATAATTCAAAATGGCACTAAAGTCCCTTGTAGCAAAGTTATCCACACAGAAAAAAATGACGTTATCTTGCTTTATTTAGTGAAAGTATTTGATGCGTGAATGCCTTACTACCAGAAGGGAAACAGAATTGTATGAGAGTCATTGTTAATTACTGGGGCAGCCAATGATGGCATTTCACCTCTCAGGAACCTAAATGAGGACATATCTAGTTCAAACTGTAAATGTTGCACCAAAGTGAAATATCACTTTAATTAGTCCAAATGTAGTGCGTGTCCACCCGGGGGGAATACAGCGGAAAACTTTCAGGGCTGTTCTGTCTGATGATAAAAGCACTCAGCTGAGTATGTCTCCTCCTGTCTAAATCAACAGAAGACACAAACACGCACATGCATGCACTCGCACACACGCAACTTTTGAATCCTTTTCCTGGATGATAAGCATTGAGCGTTTTGGCAGCTTCTTCTTTGCGGCTGCAATCAGACTTAATAATGAATCACTTGACTGAGAAAATGTATCTGACTTTATCATTTGAGGCAGTAGGCAAGGCAAATCAAAAGTGACTCTCAGCTGAACTTTATTGGGGTTAAATATCTGTTATAAAGCCTGCATTTTAAATTCAACCCAAAATAAAAGCATTCAAGAAGTAAATAAATTGCAAGTTTCCAGTTTTCAATAATTTACTAAAGACTCATGCACAAACAGCATGAATACATTTTTTTTAATGAGATTGTTTTGCCAACTGCTGTTACCAATGCAAAGAACACCCTGACTTTAAAACCAACATGGATAAGAAGTCCGTTGGGGAATGGAAATTTGACCATCTAAAAGTCATCTGCTGAGGAAGCTAGTGTGATACTAGCAAAATCTCAGAACAGCTACTTAAATATATACTACGCAGGATATGTTGGTTGCTGTTTGTAAACAGACCATTCATAGTTGGCCCCTCCACTATGGCTCAACGAGCAAGACAGAGAGACAGCAGTGGTACTCAAGCAAACTAGAGAGCGAAGGAGGAGATCCAGTGGCGTTAGCGAGAACACAGCAGGGATATTATCACGGTTATGTTCCAAAGCACAAATGAGGATGCCCAAACCTCCAGAACCCCCTCCAGACTTCATGTGAATGCAGCCAAAGTGCATGCTTCCATCCTGTCTGCTGATTGCTTCTTTGCTCTCTATGTTTACAAGTGTGTAGCTCAGCCCCACCCTCAGTCAAACAGTCTGCAAGTCCCAATCTGCTAGTATTGGCTGAGGATTACACTGCACTACCCAAAGGTTGATGCCCAGAAATGTCCTGAACACAGCAAAATAATAAGAAAAGACATGCAGAAGGCAGGGCCTCTGCAGATACAGACTGCATCACACACTTCTATTGTGTTATATGTGATGATTGAGAGAGATTTCTTTTGTACAAGTACATTATTAGAAAAACCTGCACTGCATACTTCTAAGGGACCTTGTGTTTGGACAGATGAGAACCGAGAGGAGAATTGGTGACTTTGACAAGTGACAGAATCTGGAATTTTACAAATTTATATGCTGAACTGTATTAAAATCAATAACCAACCGAAAGCAGCGCACAGTGCAGAGTAGTATTTTATCAAAATTCTCTCACAGCAGGAAGCTGTCTGAAATTGCAGTATGACACAGTTTCTTTATGTACACAGCCATGCCAACAAGCGGACCCGAAACACACACGCACACAATTACAAGCTACACCCACACACATCAGCTGTTTCTGAATTAAAAGAGAAATTAATTAAATGCAACCTTGAAATGGTACATTTGGAAAACCCTGCTGGTGTTGTCAGATTAACTTGCATCAGGAAAATGCCTCCACAGTAAGAAGAAAATCCTTCATTTTACTGAAAACATCAAGTAAGTGTCTCATTTTTGTAGTCTCTCACAATTTCATGAGGAAATATTGGTGTTTTTGAATGGGATGTTTGTTTAATTGAGTGGCTAGACACAACATCTAAATCCTCAGGTAATATGTCAAAAGGCGAACTGCAGGCTGAAATCTCTCTTCATAAATAACCCCTGACGGATTTTCTCTTACTACGCCGGTATCAGAGGGGAAATCTTACTTTAAAGAGGAGGGGGAAAAAATAGTAGAATAACAATTTCCTCTTGGTTTGTGAGATAGTATGGTTTGTTGCCAAGAAATGATAATCTCCTATCTATCTAGAAAAAATGATTTAGTTTTCCTGTCTGGCATTTCTCATATCTCATTTCTCTGAAGCAATATGTCTGTCGATGTTAGATTAAAAAAAAAAAACTACTGATGGATATCTGGATATAGGTGAGCACTTATCAGTTGTACTGGATGTCTGATCTTCATCCATGCTTCATGCGTGTGGGAGTGTAGGCAGTAACAGACATGTGTGGACCATGGTGGATCTGTTATAATACAGTTGATGGATGAAGAGATTATTGCTACCGGCACTGGCATCCTGCTGCTCTGCACAAGTGTGTGTGTGTATGTGTGTGTGTTTTCCAATTCATACAATAATGCTCAGACAATATACTAACTGACCTCCAAACTACTTCCTACCCTCACTTCCCCATCTCCCTATCCCTGCCTCATTTCTCTCGTTCATTCCCCTGACCTCATTTGTCACTTCTCCTCCTCTTCTCCCACCACCTACACCCTCTTTCCTCCATCAGCTTCCATCACTGTAATATGACAATACCTCACAAAAGACCACACAACTCTCAGTCCTGTCTCTTCAGACACAGACAGCCATATTCGTCGCACCTATAATAGCCTATCTAGAAACTATTAATGAGCTTCATTTCCTGAATCACTGCAGAATTCAGACACTTGGCAGGTTGATTGACTGAAAGACTGGCTGTTCATTTGCTTAATGGTCATACAAATATCGCTAAAAGTCAAAGTGTCACCGACTGGAGGGCCTCCTTGTCTGACAGGTTGCATATCTGACTAACTGGCTAAATAACTAGCTGACTGAGGTAAGAAAAGAAAACATATCCATAAGTGTAGAAAAGGTGAAGAGACAATGGTGGGGAGCATAAACCCACACTGACAAATAAATAGAAATGCGGATGATATGTGTTCTCTCTGTCTGACACTCAAGAATGAAGGTCTGTATGTATGATGATGGGTCTCAAACTGTGATTAGACATAATGAGGTGGTGTGTGTGTGTGTGTGTGTGTGTGTGTGTGTGTGTGTGTGTGTGTGTGTGTGTGTGTGTGTGTGTGTGTGTGTGTGTGTGTGAATCCTTATGTGCTTTGTGTTGGCATCCATGCATCCAAATGGGTAGTGGGGAGAAAGATGTCAAAGTCTAGATTTAACAGTTCCTGCAGCTATTTTCTCAACCGTTCCACATCTATTTTGGACTTCAGCTCTAGGGGTAAATACTATACTTCCATTTAGCTCCAGCAACACCCTCTTTACAGATACACACACACTCAAAATAACATGCCTCACAGCTAGATAATGGACAGAGCTTAGGAGTTTGGTTTTTTAGTTGTCCATTTAAAAGCTCAAACATATAAATGTATTTCATGGTAGAAGAAAAACACGTCATCCACTTTTGCCCCAAGAATAGGAATTACTGCCAACTGTGAGCTCTTCTCTGAGAAATCAACTGCTGCAGATTATATTTTGCTGTTTTTTTTTATGTTTTCAAGTTCTTGATGGCATTTTAAAGTAAAATGGATTCGGGGGCTTTGAGGAATCAAGACTTTCCAAGGGTTGCTACAGTAAATCTAGCGTGACATACTACGCAAACCAAAATAAAGTATGTGTCATTTACAAATGTCTCGTCTGGATTGCAGCCAAAAAAACAGTACAGTTGAACTGCAAACCAACCTGAAAATCTTATATAAAGACGAAAAATGTCACAGCAAAACAGATTCCTTCAAGCCAACTGCCCTTTCATGATTCGGCAGTGTCACAGAACACTCCAATCACGCAGAGCA